>NC_073247.2:66742500-67367500 GCF_029281585.2 Gorilla gorilla gorilla
CCCAGTGTGGTACTGACATTTTTCTGGCCTGAATGCACCAGTATGAAGTGGCTGGAGACCCCTGTTCAGAAATCTTACCTAGTCAAGAGGAAATGGATCAGAGACTTGCTTAACTAAGTAGTCTGGCTGCTATGGTAGGCCAGTTGTGCTGTGTTGGGGGGTACCCTTTCTTGTCTTGACCATTTATGTTCTCCAAAGCTGGCCGACTGGAACAGCTAAGTCAACTGAATTGCAAAAATGGCAGCTGCTCCTCTCCCTGTGAGCTCTTACCCACAGAGAGATCAGAGCTCTGTACATAGAACCATGGCCAGAGTGGCTGAAGCCCCCACAGAGAGGTCCTGCTCAGTGAGTAGCAATGAACCAAGGTCCTGCTTAAGGAAGCAGTCTGGCCATAATCTGACAAGGAAGCTGTGCTACATTGTGGGGGACCCTTCCTCTTTTGGACCATTTGTATTCTCTAAAGCTGCAGGCTGGAAAATCTGAGTCTACCAAACCACAGTAATGGTTGCAGCCCCTCTCCCTGGGAACTTAAACCTGTCTCAGGCAGATTCTAGCCTGTTGCCATTGGCTGGCTGGAATTCTAAATCAGAGGGTCTTAACTTGTGAGGTGCTGTAAAGTGGGGCCTGAAGAATGATGCTTCTTGGCTCCCCAGAATCAGCCCCTTTCTATGGATATGGATGGATGGATTTTTCACTTTGCCAGTGATTCTGGGGCAAGAATATGTAAAATTCCTGGGTCCTTGTGTTTGCCTGAGTGGCTGCACTACTGAGACTTTACACAGCTCTGTGTATTGCACCCAAGGCCCTGGTAGTGTGGGCTTGTGATGGTATCTCCTGATCTGTGGGTTGCTAAGATCCATGGGAGAAGCATAATTACCTGGGCTGGGTCACACAATCACTCACCGCTTCCCTTGGCTGGGCATGGGGGTTCCTTTGGCTCCATGGACCATTGCTCCGTCTGCTTTTCTTCATTATCTGTGGGTTGAGTTGTTTGCCTAGTCAGGCCCAATGCAAGAACCAGAATATATCAGTTGAAGGTGTTGAATTAACTTGCCTCTTTTTATTTCTCTCTGTGAGTACCCTAGACCATAGCTAATTGGCCATCTTGGATTCTCACTGTATTTTTAAATGGGGCGTTTACATCAAGGCTTACTGTTTACATCAAGGTTAGTATTGATAAGTGTGGGTTTTATCCTGTCATTGTGTCATTAGCTGGTTTTCATGCTGACTTTTTGTGTATTTGCTTTACAGTGTCATTGGTCTATATATTTAAGTGTGCTTTTGTTTTAGCTGGTAGTGGTCTTTCCTTTCTGTATTTAGTGCTCTTTTCAAGATCAGTTTGTTCTGGTAGTAACAAGCATTCTCAACATTTGCTTATCTAAAAAGGATCTTTTGTTATTTTACTTTAAGTTCTGGGATACACGTATAGAAATTGCAGGTTTGTTACATAGGTGTACATGTGTCATGGTGGTTTGCTGCACCTATTAACCCACCATCTAGATTTTAAGCCCCACATGCATTGGGTATTTGTCCTAATGCTCTCCCACCTCTTGACCACCACCCCATGACAGGCCCCAGTGTGTGATGTTCCCCTCTCTGTGTTCATGTGTTTTCATTGTTCAACTCCTACTTATGAGTGAGGACATGTGGTGTTTAGTTTTCTGTTCCTGTGTTAGTTTGCTGAAAATGATGGCTTGCATCTTCATCCATGTCCCTGCAAAGGATATTAACTCATTCATGTTTGTGCCTGCGTAGTATTCCATGGTGTACATGTACCACATTTTTTTTTATCCACTCTATTATTTGTGGGCATTTGGGCTGGTTCCAAGTCTTTGCTATTGTAAATAGTGCTGCAATAATCATACGTGGGCATGTGTGTTTATAGTAGAATGATTTATAATCCTTTGGGTATATATTCAGTAATGGGATCGCTAGGTCAAATGGTAATTCTGGTTCTAGATACTTGAGGAATCACCAAACTGTCTTCCACAATGGTTGAACTAATTTACACTCCCACCAAGAGTGTGAAAGTATTTCTATTTCTCCATATCCTCACCAGCAACTGTTGTTTCCTGACTTTTTAATAATTGCCATTCTAACTGATGTGAGATGGTATCTCGTTGTGGTTTTGATTTACATTTCTCCAATGACCAATGATGATGAGTTTTTTTTCATATGTTTGCTAACCGCATAAATGTCTTCCTTTGAGATGCATCTGTTCATATCCTTCGCCCACTTTTTGATGGGGTTGTTTGTTTTTTTCTTGTAAATTTGTTTAAGTTTCTTGTAGAGTCTGGATATTAGATCTTTGTCAGATGAGGAGCTTGCAAAAATTTTCTCCCATTCTGTAGGTTGCCTGTTCACTGTGATGATAGTTTCTTTTGCTGTGTAGAAGCTCTTTAGTTTGATTAGATCCCATTTGTTAATTTTGGCTTTTGTTGCAATTGCTTTTGGTGTTTTAGTCATGAAGTTTTGCCCATGCCTATTTCCTGAATGGTATTGCCTAGGCGTTCTATTTTTTTTCTTTAATTTCACTTTAAATTCTGGAATACATGTGAAGAATGTGCAGGCTTGTTACACAGGTATACATGTGCCCTAGTGGTGTGCTGCACCTATCAACACATCATCTATGTTTTAAGCCCTGCATGCATTAGGGGTTTGTCCTATTGCTCTCTCTCCCCTTACTCCCCACCCCCTGACAGGCCCTGGTGTGTGATTTTCCCCTCCCTGTGTCCATGTGTTCTCATTGTTCAACTCCCACTTATAAGTGGGAACATGCAGTGGTTGATTTTCTATTCCCATGTTAGTTTGCTGAGGATGATGGTTTCCAGCTTCATCCATGTCCCTGAAAATGACATTAACTCATTCTTTTTTATAGCTGTATAGTATTCCATGATGTATATGTGCTACATCTACTTTATCCAGTCTATCATTGATGGGGATTTGGATTTGGTTCCAAGTCTTTGCTACTGTAAATAGTGCTGCAATAAAATACATCTTTATAATAGAATAAATTCTAATCCTTTGGGTATATACCCAGTAATGGGATTGCTGAGTCAAATGGTATTTCTGGTTCCAGATCCTTGAGGAATTGCCACACTGTCTTCCACAGTGGTTGAACTAATTTATACTCCCACCAACAGTGTAAAAGTCTTTCTACTTCCTCACATCCTTTGTTTCAACCTTGGAGAAGCTGATGATTATGTGTCTTAGGCTTGCACTTTTGAGGAGTAACTTAGTGGTGTTCTCTGTATTTGCTGAGTTTTAATGTTGGTCTGTCTTGCTAGGTTGAGGAAGTTTTCCTGGATAATACCCCAAAGTGTGTTTTCCAATTTGCTTCCATTCTCACCATAAGTTTCAGGTACACCAATCAATCGTAGGTTTGGTCTTTGCACATAGTTTCATATTTCTTGGAGGCTTTGTTCGTTCTTTGTTATTCTTTTTTCTCTAATCTTGTCTTCTTGCCTTATTTCAGAAAGTTGATCTCCAATCTCTAATATCCTTTCTTCTGCTTGATTGATTTGGCTACTGATACATGTGCATGCTTCACAAAGTTCTCGTGCTGTGTTTTTCAGCTCCATCAGGTCATTTATGTTTCTCTCAAAACTGGTTATTCCAGTTAGCAGTTCCTGTAACCTTTTATCGAGGTTCTTAGCTTCCTTTCATTGGGTTAGAAAATGCTCCTTTAGCTCAGAGGAGTTTGTTATTACCCACCTTCTGAACCCTACTTATGTCAAATCGTCAATCTCATTTTCCATCCAGTTTTGTGTCCTTGCTGGAGAGAAGTTGTGATCATTTGGAGGAGAAGCAGCATTCTGGTTTTTGTAATTTTCAGCGTTTTTATGCTTTTTTTTTCTCATCTTTGTGCATTTATCTACCTTTGATCTTTGAGGCTGACGACCTTTGGATGGGGGTTTTATCTGGGTTCTTTATGTTGATGTTGGTGTTGTTGCTTTCTGTTTGTTAATTTTTCTTCTAACAGTCAGGGCCCTCTTCTGCAGGTCTGCTGCAGTTTGCTAGAGGTCCACTTTAGACCCTGTTTGCCTGGGTATCACCAGTGGAGGCTGCAGAACAGCAAAGTTTGCTGGCTGCTCCTTCCTCTGTCAGCTTCATCCCAGAGGGGCCTGGCCTGATGACATCCAGAGCTCTCCTGTATGAGGTGTCTGTTGACCCCTGTTGAGAGGTTTCTTCCAGTCAGGAGGCATGGGTGTCAGAGACACACTTGAGGAGGCAAGCTGTCTCTTAGCAGAGCTTGTGCACTGTGCTGGGAGAATCCCTGTTGTCAGGATCAGCTACTGCCTTCAGAGCTGGCAGGCAGTAGCAGTTAAATCTGCTGAAACTGCACCCACAGCTGCCCCTTTCCCCAGGTGCTCTGTCCCAGGGAGATGAGGGTTTTGTCTCTAAGCCCCTGGCTGGGGCTGTTACCTTTCCTTCAGAGATGCCCTGCCCAGTGAGGAGGAATGTAGAGAAACAGTCTGGCCACAGACGCTTTTCTGTGCCCAGCCCAGACCTCCCAGCCTCCTTAGCACAGTCAGGGGAGAACTGCCTACTAAAGCCTCAGTAATGGTGGATGCCCCTCCCCCCACTGAGCTTGTTCGTCCCAGGTCAACTTCAGACTGCTCTGCTGGCAGCGAGAATTTCAAGCCAGTTGTTCTTAGCTTGCTGGGCTCCATGGGAGTGGGACCCACTGAGCAAGACCACTTGGCTCCCTGGCTTCAGTCCCCTTTCCAGGGGAGTGAATGGTCTGTCTCACTGGGGTTCCAGGCGCCATTGGGGTACAAAAAAAAACTGCAGTAAACTCAGTGTCTGCCCAAACAGCCGCCCAGTTTTGTGCTTGAAACCCCGGGACCTGGTGGTGTAGGCACATGAGGGAGCCTCCTGATCTGAAGACTGCAAAAACCGTGGAAAAAGCGTAGTAACCTGGTTGTGTAGCACAGTCCCTCACGGCTTCCCTTGGCTTGGGGAGGGAAGGCCCTTATTCCTTGCACTTCCGAGGTGAAGCGACACCCCACCCTGCTTCTGCTTGCCCTCTGTGGGTTGGATCCACTGCCTAACCAGTCCCAATGAGATGAACTGGGTACCTCAGTTGGAAATGCAGAAATCATCTGCCTTCTGCATTAGTTTCACTGGGCACTGCAGACCACAGCTGTTTCTATTTGGCCATCTTGTCCCCACCCCTTCTAAAAAGAATCTTATTTCTCCTTCCCTTAGGAAGCTTAGTTTGGCTGGATATAAAGTTTTTGATTGAAGATACTTTTTCTTTGAGAATGTTGGATACAGGCCCACAATCTCTTCTGGCTTTTAGGTTTTTCAGCTAAGAGGTCTGCTGTTAGTCTGATGAGGATCCCTTTGTAGGCAACCTGCCCTTTTTCTCTAGCTGCCTTTTTCATTCTTTCCTTCATTTTAACTTGGGAAATTTAACTATTAGATGTCTTGGGAATGATCTTCTCATGTAGAATCTTGCAGGAGTTCTCTGTATTTTTTGAATTTGATTGGTGGCCTCTCTAGCAAGTTTGCAAAGTTTTCTTGGACAATATCTTGAAATAAATTTTCCACATTGTTTGCTTTCTCCCTCTCCCTTTCAGGGGTGCCAAGGATTCGTAGATTTAGCCTCTTTATATAATCCCATATTTCTTGGAGGTTTTGTTCATTCTTCATTTTTTATTTTCTATTTTTGTCTGTCTTATTTCAGAGAGCTAGTCTTTAAGTTCTGAATTTCTTTTTCTCAGCTTGGTCTGTTCTGCTGTTAATACTTGTGATTTCATTGTGAAGTTATTTTATTGTGTTTTTTGACCCTTTCAGGTTTGTTGGCATATATATATATATATATATATATATATATATACACACACACATATATATGTGTGTGTATATATATATATATACACACATATATATGTATATATATATATACACATATATATGTATATATGTATACATAGTATATATACATACATATATATGTATATATAGTATATATAGTATATATACACACACATATATATGTATGTATACGATTTCATCATTCAGCTCCTGTATTGTTTTATTGTAATTCTCAGTTTCTTTGGGTTGGTTTTGCTGTCATACTGAATCTCAGTGATCCTTGTTTTTATCCATATTCCAAATTCTATTTCTGTCATTTCAGTCTGCTCTGCCTAGTTTAGATCTGTTGGAGAACTGGTGTGGTCATTTATAGGACATATGACACTTTGGCTATTTGAGTTACTGGAGTTTCTGCATGGGTTCTTTCTCATCTGTGCATGTGGGTGTTCTTTTAGCTGCAATGTAGATTGAGTAAAGTCAATAGACTTCTTTTCTGGATGTTTTTGCAGGGTTAAAACTTTGTGCCGGGTCTTTATTTGAAGCTGACTTCTTGTATTTGCTTTCACTGGGAGGGTATTTCCATGAGTTATTTTTGGTGTTGAAGCTTTGGGAGCATGATCCAGTAGTTGGTGCCTAGGCTTTTTGGTCAGTTGATAGACTGTTGTTCAGCTGTGTAGCTCCACTATGTTTCCTCATAGTTGCAACTGTATTCCATCTCAGATATCTAGAAGGGTGGGCTACTCTCCCCCGTGAGTGCTGACTGTAGATTGTGGCCTGGTACTCCTGGGCTACCCAGTGAAACTCTGGGACAATTTCAAAATTTGTGTTCTTTCTCTAGCTTGGAAGCTGCAGATGAAGAGACTTTAGTAGTGGTTGTGGCCAAGGGTCTTTCGCCTCTCTCCTAGGGCCTCCACCTCATGGAGTTGCTTGTCAGCAATCACTCAGTGAAATCAGCTCAGCATGAAGGGTTTGTGCTGTTTGGTGATGAGCAGGTGGAGAAGTAGTTGGATCCCATGGGAGATGGACTGGCCTCCTCTTCTTGGGTTGACTGCAGCTTGTTGGAGGTGTGGATAAGGCACTTAGTGTCTTTGCTCCTTCATTAGTATGAGGGTAGCAAGGGAAGTTTCACTGCAGAGGTGGTGGCAGAGAGGCTTTCAGTTCCCCAGGAGCTCTGTTCAGGGAGTTGCAGAGCTGCTAATGGCTCGATAACCCGGCAAGGGATGACTACAGGCCAAGGCCTGGAGGATCTGTCTGGTGAAGAGTTATGGGAATGGGCACCCATGCAACAGTCTGTCCACTTTTGTTGTATGCCTTGTGTAATATGCTGGGGTTCTACTCCAGTCCATAGTCGCCTTGAATATTGCAGTACCTGGAGGTATTAACAGTGAAGGCTGTGAAACAGTCAAGGTGTCGGCCTTCCCTTTCCTCTGGGACCTCTGTTTCATGGATGTATGAACATGTTGCTGATCTAAACACACTTGTAGGAGGTGGATGGAGACCCTTGTTGGCAGGTCCCATACAGTGAAGAGAAACATGATTGGGGACCCACTTTAAAATGCCGTCTGGCCACATTCTCATAGAACAACTGTTCTGTGCTGGGGATCTACCCCAGCCCCTAGTGACCTAGGACTCTTCAAAACCTGAAGGTTGAAATGGCTATATCACCCAAGCAGCAAAGATCGAGGCCCACCCCTAACTCTAGGAGCTCCCTTCCAGGGAGGTTTGAAATCTCCATCAGGCAGAGAACACTGGCAGGTTTAGCTGGATACCCTTGTTGGGAAGTGATATAATTTTCTGTGTCCCCACCCAAATCTCATCTTGAACTGTAGTTTCCATAATTGCCACATGTGGTGGGAAGGGCCTAGTGGGAGTTTATTGAATCATGTAGGCAGTTGTCTCATGCTGCTCTCATAATAGTGAGTGAGTTTTCATGAGAGCTGATGGCTTTGTAAGCTGACATGATTGTAATCTTCCTGAGGCCTCTCCAGCCATGCAGAACTACTGTAGGCCAATTAAACATCTTTTCTTTCTATTACTATTATTTTTTTAGACGGAGTTTCACTCTCGCTGCCCAGGCTGGAGTGCAATGGAGCGATCTCAGCTCACTGCAACCTCCACCTTCTGGTTTTAAGCACTTGTCCTGCCTCAGCCTCCTGAGTAGCTGGGATTACAGGTGCCTGCAACAACCCCCAGCTAATTTTTGTATTTTTAGTAGATACGGGGTTTCACCATGTTGACCAGGCTTGTCTCGAACTCCTGACCTCATGATCCACCTGCCTCAGCCTCCGAAAGTGCTGGGATTAAAGGAATAAGCCACAGTGACTGGCCCTAAACCTCTTTTGTTTATAAATTATATAGTCTCAGGAATATCATTACTAACAGCATGAGAATGGAATAACACAGTAAATTTGTACCAGGAGTAGGATACTGCTATTAAGATACCCCAAAATGTGGAACAACTTTGAGATTGGGTAACAGACAGAGGTTGAGACAGTTTGGAGGGCTGAGAAGAAGACAGGAAGATGTGGGAAAGTTTGGATCTTCCTAAGGAAGTGTTGAATGGCTTTGACCAAAAAAAATAAAATAAAATCCAAGCTGAGGTAGTCTCAGATGGAGATAATAAACTGGTTGGAAACTGGAGCAAAGTTGACCTTTATGATGCTTTAGCAAAGAGACTGGCAGCATTTTGCCTCCGCCCTAGAGATCTGTGGAACTTTGAACCTGAGAGAGGTCATTTAGGGTATCTGGCAGAAGAAATTTCTTTCTTTTTTTTATTATTATACTTTCAGTTCTAGGGTACATGTGCACAACTTGCAGGTTTGTTACATATGTATACATGTGCCATGTTGGTGTGCTGCACCCATTAACTCGTCATTTACATTAGGTATGTCTCCTAATGCTATGCCCCACCCCCAACCCACAACAGGCCCCAGTGTGTGATGTTCCCCACCCTGTGTCCATGTGTTCTCATTGTTCAATTCCGACCTATGAGTGAGAACATGTGGTGTTTGGTTTTCTGTCCTTGTGATAGTTTGCTGAGAATGATGGTTTCTAGCTTCATCCATGTAGCTGCAAAGCACATGAACTCATCCTTTTTTATGGCTGCATAGTATTCCATGGTGTATATGTGCCACTTTTTCTTAATCCAGTCTATCATTGATGGACATTTGGGTTGATTCCAAGTCTTTGCTATTGTGAATAGTGCCACTATAAACATACGTGTGCATGTATCTTTATAGCAGCATGATTTATAATCCTTCGGGTATATGCCCAGTAGTGGGATGGCCGGGTCAAATGGTATTTCTAGTTCTAGATCCTTGAGGAATCACCACACTGACTTCCACAATGGTTTAACTAGTTTACAATCCCACCAACAGTGCAAAAGCTTTCCTATTTCTCCACATCCTCTCCAGCACCTGTTGTTTCCTGACTTTTTAATGATCACCATTCTAACTGGTGTGAGATGGTATCTCATTGTGGTTTTGACTTGCATTTCTCTGATGGCCGGTGATGATGAGCATTCTTTCATGTGTCTGTTGGCTCTATAAATGTCTTCTTTTGAGAAGTGTCTGTTCATGTCCTTCCCCCACTTTTTGATGGGGTTGTTTGATTTTTTCTTGTAAATTTGTTTGAGTTCTTTGTAGATTCTGGATATTAGCTCTTTGTCAGATGGGTAGATTGTAAAAATTTTCTCACATTCTGTAGGTTGCCTGTTCACTCTGATGATAGTTTCTTTTGCTGTGCAGAAGCTCTTTAGTTTAATTAGATCCCATTTGTCAATTTTGGCTTTTGTTGCCATTGCTTTTGGTGTTTTAGTCATGAAGTCCTTGCCCATGCCTATGACCTGAATGGTATTTCCTAGGTTTTCTTCTAGGGTTTTCATGGTATTAGGTCTAACATTTAAGTCTTTCATCCATCTTGAATTAATTTTTGTACAAGATGTGAGGAAGGGATCCAGTTTCAGCTTTCTACTTATGGCTAGCCAGTTTTCCCAGCACCATTTATTAAATAGGGAATCCTTTCCCCATTGCTTGTTTTTGTCAGGTTTGTCAAAGATCAGATGATTGTAGATGTGTGGTATTATTTCTGAGGGCTCTGTTCTGTTCCATTGATCTATATCTCTGTTTTGGTACCAGTACCATGCTGTTTTGGTTACTGTAGCCTTCTAGTAAAGTTTGAAGTCAGGTAGTGTGATGCCTCCAGCTTTGTTCTTTTGGCTTAGGATTGTCTTGGCAATGCGGGCTCTTTTTTGGTTCCATATGAACTTTAAAGTAGTTTTTTCCAATTCTGTAAAAAAAGTCATTGGTAGCTTGATAGGGATGGCATTGAATCTGTAAATTACCTTGGGCAGTATGGTCATTTTCACGATATCAATTCTTTCTATCCATCAGCATGGAATGTTTTGTCGAAGGCCTTTTCTGCATCTATTGAGATAATCATGTGGCTTTTGTCTTTGGTTCTGTTTATATGATGGATTACCTTTATTGATTTGCATATGTTGAACCAGCCTTGCATCCCAGGGATGAAGCCAACTTGATCGTGGTGGATAAGCTTTATGATGTGCTGCTGGATTCGGTTTGCCAGTATTGTTTTGAGGAGTTTTACATCGATATTCATCAGGGATATTGGTCTAAAATTCTCTTTTTTTGTTGTGTCTCCTGGCTGAAGAAATTTCTAAGCAGAAAAGCATTCAAGAGGAAACAGAGCACAAAAGTTTGGGAAACATCCAGCCTGCTGATGCTGTAGTAAAGAAAAATCCATTTTCTCGGGAGAAATTCAAGCCTGCTGTAGAAATTTTCATAAGTAACAAGGAGCTGAATGTTAATCACCAAGACAATGGGAAAGTGTCTCCAAGCCATGTCAGAAAACTTCACTGAAGACCCTCCCATCAGAGGCCCAGAGGCCTAGGAGGAAAAAATGGTTTCATGAGCCTAGGGCCCTCCCACTGTGTGAAGCCCAGGGACTTTGTTTTCTGCATACCAGCTGGTCCAGCTATGGCTAAAAGGGGCCAAGGTACAGCTCAGGCCATTGCTTCAGAGAGTGCAAGCCCATAGCCTTAACAGCTTTCATGTGGTGTTGGGACTGCAGGTGTACAGAAGTCAAGAACTGAGGTTTGGGAACCTCTACCTAGATTTCAGAGGATTATGGAAATGTCTGGATATCCAGGAAGAAGTTTGCTGCAGGGGCAGTGCCCTCATGGAGAACCTCTGGTAGGGCAGTATGGAAGGAAAATGTGGAGTTGGAGCACCCACACAGAGTTCCCACTGGGGCATTTCCTAGTGGAGCTGTGAGAAGATGACCACCGTCCTCCAGACCACTGAGAGCTTCCACTGTGCACCTAGAAAATTCCAGAAACTCAATGCCAGCAAGTGAAAGCAGCTAGAAGGGGGATATGTACCCTGCAAAGCCACAGGGGTAGAGCTGCCCAGGGCCATAAGAGTCCCACTCTTGCATTGCAGTGGGAGCCCATCGCTTGCATCAACATATCCTGGATGTGAGATATGGAGCCAAAGTGGGTTATTTTGGAACTTTAAAGTTTAATTACAGACCTTTTGGATTTTGGACTTGCATGGGGCCTGTAGCCCCTTTGTTTTGGCCAATTTCTTCCATTTGGAATGGGTGGATCTACCCAATGCCTGTACCCTCATTGTATCTGGGAAGTAACTAACTTGCTTTTAATTTTACAGGCTTAGAGGCAGAAGGCTGTTGCCTTGCCTCAGCTAAGACTTTGGACTTGGACTTTTGAGTTAATGTTGGAATGAGTTAAGACTTTGGGAGACTGTTGGAAGGGCAAAATTGTGTTTTAAATTGTGAGGACATGAGATTTGAGAGGAACCAGGGTGGAATAAAATAGTTTGGCTATGTCCCCACCCAAATCTCATCTCAAACTCCAGTTACCATAATCCCCACATGTCGTGGAAGGGAACCAGTGAGAGATACTTGAATCATGGGGCAGTTATCTCCATGCTGTTCCCATGATAGTGAGTGAGTTCTCACATATCTGATGGTTTTAGAAGGGGCTTTTTCCCTCTTTCCACTCTGCATTTTTCCTTGCTGCCACCATGTGTAAAAGGACGTGTTTGCTTCCCCTTCTTCCATGATTGTAAGTTCCCTGAGGCCTCCCCAGCCCTGTGGAACTGTGAGTCAATTAAACCTCTTTCCTTTATAATTTATCCACTCTCAGGTATGGCTTTATAAGCAACAAGAGATTTATACAGGAGGTCCTGGCCAGTGAAGAGAAATGGAATCAGAAACCAAGACTACTTAAAAAGTAATCTGGCCATATTTTCGTAGAGCAGCTCTGTTGTGCTTGGAGTCTACTTCAGACAACAATTTTCTCAGACTCTCCAAAGGCCAAAGACCAGAATGGCTCCATCACCAAAACAGCCAAGATCGTGGCCTGCTCCTCCCCCTGGGCACTCTCTCCCAAGGAGGTTTGAAATCTCTGTCAGCTGGAGAACACCGTCGGGGTAGCTGGAGATTCTAGTTGGGAGGTGTCACCAAGTGAGGAGGAATGGGATTAGAGACCTGCTTCAAAAAGCAGTCTGGCCACATTTTTGAACAGCCACTGTGCTATGCTGAGGGTTCAATTATACTTTCTTCTTCTCTGCACATGGAATATACTCTGAAATCAACTACATTCTGAACCATAGCGCAATTTTCAGAAAATTCAAAAAAACTGAAATCATACTAACCACACTCTTGGACTACAGTGAAATAAAAATTAAAATCAATACTAAGAAGATCACTCAAAACCTAATAATTTCATGGAAATTAACCTGTTACATAATTACTTTTGTGTAAACAATGAGTTTAAGACAAAAATCAAGAAGTTGTTTGAAAGTAATGAAAGCAAAGATACAACACACCAGAATCTTGGGAACACAGTGAAAGCAGTGTTAAGAGTTTATACCACTATATGCCCACATCAAAAAAGGCAAAAAAACCTCAAATTAACAATTTTACATTAAATATAGATGGGCTAGAAATACAATAGCAAATCAAGCCTAAAGCTAGCAGTAGAGAAAAAAATAAGCAAAACCAAAGTTGAACTAAGAAATTGAGATGTAATAAACTATATGAAAAAATAAAAAAATTCAGGCTCCTAGGGTCTGATAAACAACTCCAGCAAAGTTTCAGGATAAAAATCAATGTACAAATATAAGTGGCATTTCTATACACCAATAACATCAAAACTGAAAGTCAAATCCAGAACACAATCCCTTTAACAATAGATAGTCACACACACAAAAAATACCTAGGAATACAGCTAACTAGGGAGGTGAATGACCTCTACAATGCAACTACAAAACGCTGCTGAAAGAAATCAGAAATGAAACAAACTCTTAAATGCTCATGAATCGGAAGAATCAATATTGTTAAAATGGCTATATTGCCCAAAACAATTTACAGATTTCATGTTATTTCAATGAAGCTATCAATTGCATTTTTTTTTCCTTTTTTTTTTTTTTGGTAGCTCTTATGATCTATTTTTTTTTTATTATACTTTAAGTTTTAGGGTATATGTGCACATTGTGCAGGTTAGTTACGTATGTATACATGTGCCATGCTGGTGCGCTGCACCCACTAACTCGTCATCTAGCATTAGGTATATCTCCCAATGCTATCCCTCCCCCCTCCCCCCACCACACAACAGTCCCCAGAGTGTGATATTCCCCTTCCTGTGTCCATGTGATCTCATTGTTCAATTCCCACCTATGAGTGAGAATATGCGGTGTTTGGTTTTTTGTTCTTGCGATAGTTTACTGAGAATGATGGTTTCCAATTTCATCCATGTCCCTACAAAGGACATGAACTCGTCATTTTTTACGGCTGCATAGTATTCCATGGTGTATATGTGCCACATTTTCTTAATCCAGTCTATCATTGTTGGACATTTGGGTTGGTTCCAAGTCTTTGCTATTGTGAATAATGCCGCAATAAACATATGTGTGCATGTGTCTTTATAGCAGCATGATTTATAGTCCTTTGGGTATATACCCAGTAATGGGATGGCTGGGTCAAATGGTATTTCTAGTTCTAGATCCCTGAGGAATCGCCACACTGACTTCCACACTGGTTGAACTAGTTTACAGTCCCACCAACAGTGTAAAAGTGTTCCTATTTCTCCACATCCTCTCCAGCACCTGTTGTTTCCTGACTTCTTAATGATTGCCATTCTAACTGGTGTGAGATGATATCTCATAGTGGTTTTGATTTGCATTTCTCTGATGGCCAGTGATGATGAGCATTTTTTCATGTGTTTTTTGGCTGCATAAATGTCTTCTTTTGAGAAGTGTCTGTTCATGTCCTTCGCCCACTTTTTGATGGGGTTGTTTGTTTTTTTCTTGTAAATTTGTTTGAGTTCATTGTAGATTCTGGATATTAGCCCTTTGTCAGATGAGTAGGTTGCGAAAATTTTCTCCCATGTTGTAGGTTGCCTGTTCACTCTGATGATAGTTTCTTTTGCTGTGCAGAAGCTCTTGAGTTGAATTAGATCCCATTTGTCAATTTTGTCTTTTGTTGCCATTGCTTTTGGTGTTTTGGACATGAAGTCCTTGCCCATGCCTGTGTCCTGAATGGTAATGCCTAGGTTTTCTTCCAGGGTTTTTATGGTTTTAGGTCTAACGTTTAAATCTTTAATCCATCTTTAATTGATTTTTGTATAAGGTGTAAGGAAGGGATCCAGTTTCAGCTTTCTACATATGGCTAGCCAGTTTTCCCAGCACCATTTATTAAATAGGGAATCCTTTCCCCATTGCTTGTTTTTCTCAGGTTTGTCAAAGATCAGATAGTTGTAGGTATGTGGCGTTATTTCTGAGGGCTCTGTTCTGTTCCATTGATCTATATCTCTGTTTTGGTACCAGTACCATGCTGTTTTGGTTACTGTAGCCTTGTAGTATAGTTTGAAGTCAGGTAGTGTGATGCCTCCAGCTTTGTTCTTTTGGCTTAGGATTGACTTGGCGATGTGGGCTCTTTTTTGGTTCCATATGAACTTTAAAGTAGTTTTTTCCAATTCTGTGAAGAAAGTCATTGGTAGCTTGATGGGGATGGCATTGAATCTGTAAATGACCTTGGGCAGTATGGCCATTTTCACGATATTGATTCTTCCTACCCATGAGCATGGAATGTTCTTCCATTTGTTTGTATCCTCTTTTATTTCCTTGAGCAGTGGTTTGTAGTTCTCCTTGAAGAGGTCCTTCACATCCCTTGTAAGTTGGATTCCTAGGTATTTTATTCTCTTTGAAGCAATTGTGAATGGGAGTTCACTCATGATTTGGCTCTCTGTTTGTCTGTTGTTGGTGTATAAGAATGCTTGTGATTTTTGTACATTGATTTTGTATCCTGAGACTTTGCTGAAGTTGCTTATCAGCTTAAGGAGATTTTGGGCTGAGACAATGGGGTTTTCTAGATACACAATCATGTCTTCTGCAAACAGGGACAACTTGACTTCCTCTTTTCCTAATTGAATACCCTTTATTTCCTTCTCCTGCCTGATTGCCCTGGCCAGAACTTCCAACACTATGTTGAAAGGAGTAGTGAGAGAGGGCATCCCTGTCTTGTGCCCGTTTTCAAAGGGAATGCTTCCAGTTTTTGCCCATTCAGTATGATACTGGCTGTGGGTTTGTTGTAGATAGCTCTTATTATTTTGAAATACGTCCCATCAATACCTAATTTATTGAGAGTTTTTAGCATAAAGGGTTGTTAATTTTGTCAAAGGCTTTTTCTGCATCTATTGAGATAATCATGTGGTTTTTGTCTTTGGCTCTGTTTATATGCTGGATTACATTTATTGATTTGCGTATATTGAACCAGCCTTGCATCCCAGGGATGAAGCCCACTGGATCATGGTGGATAAGCTTTTTGATGTGCTGCTGGATTCGGTTTGCCAGTATTTTATTGAGGATTTTTGCATCAATGTTCATCAAGGATATTGGTCTAAAATTCTCTTTTTTGCTTGTGTCTCTGCCCGGCTTTGGTATCAGAATGATGCTGGCCTCATAAAATGAGTTAGGGAGGATTCCCTCTTTTTCTATTGATTGGAATAGTTTCAGAAGGAATGGTACCAGTTCCTCCTTGTACCTCTGGTAGAATTCGGCTGTGAATCCATCTGGTCCTGGACTCTTTTTGGTTGGTAAACTATTGATTATTGCCACAATTTCAGCTCCTGTTATTGGTCTATTCAGAGATTCAACTTCTTCCTGGTTTAGTCTTGGGAGAGTGTATGTGTCGAGGAATGTATCCATTTCTTCTAGATTTTCTAGTTTATTTGCGTAGAGGTGTTTGTAATATTCTCTGATGGTAGTTTGTATTTCTGTGGGATCGGTGGTGATATCCCCTTTATCATTTTTTATTGTGTCTATTTGATTATTCTCTCTTTTTTTCTTTATTAGTCTTGCTAGCGGTCTATCAATTTTGTTGATCCTTTCAAAAAACCAGCTCCTGGATTCATTGATTTTTTGAAGGGTTTTTTGTGTCTCTATTTCCTTCAGTTCTGCTCTGATTTTAGTTATTTCTTGCCTTCTGCTAGCTTTTGAATGTGTTTGCTCTTGCTTTTCTAGTTCTTTTAATTGTGATGTTAGGGTGTCAATTTTAGATCTTTCCTGCTTTCTCTTGTGGGCATTTAGTGCTATAAATTTCCCTCTACACACTGCTTTGAATGCATCCCAGAGATTCTGGTATGTTGTGTCTTTGTTCTCGTTGGTTTCAAAGAACATCTTTATTTCTGCCTTCATTTCATTATGTACCCAGTAGTCATTCAGGAGCAGATTGTTCAGTTTCCATGTACTTGAGCGGCTTTGAGTGAGATTTTTAATCCTGAGCTCTAGTTTGATTGCACTGTGGTCTGAGAGATAGTTTGTTATAATTTCTGTTCTTTTACATTTGCTGAGGAGAGCTTTACTTCCAACTATGTGGTCAATTTTGGAATAGGTGTGGTGTGGTGCTGAAAAGAATGTATATTCTGTTGATTTGGGGTGGAGAGTTCTGTAGATGTCTATTAGGTCCGCTTGGTGCAGAGCTGAGTTCAATTCCTGGGTATCCTTGTTGACTTTCTGTCTCGTTGATCTGTCTAATGTTGACAGTGGGGTGTTAAAGTCTCCCATTATTAATGTGTGGGAGTCTAAGTCTCTTTGTAGGTCACTCAGGACTTGCTTTATGAATCTGGGTGCTCCTGTATTGGGTGCATATATATTTAGGATAGTTAGCTCCTCTTGTTGAATTGATCCCTTTACCATTATGTAATGGCCTTCTTTGTCTCTTTTGATCTTTGTTGGTTTAAACTCTGTTTTATCAGTGACTAGGATTGCAACCCCTGCCTTTTTTTGTTTTCCATTTGCTTGGTAGATCTTCCTCCATCCTTTTATTTTGAGCCCATGTGTGTCTCTGCACGTGAGATGGGTTTCCTGAATACAGCACACTGATGGGTCTTGACTCTTTATCCAACTTGCCAGGCTGTGTCTTTTAATTGGAGAATTTAGTCCATTTACATTTAAAGTTAATATTGTTATGTGTGAATTTGATCCTGTCATTATGATGTTAGCTGGTGATTTTGCTCATTAGTTGATGCAGTTTCTTCCTAGTCTCTATGGTCTTTTACATTTTGGCATGATTTTGCAGCGGCTGGTACCGGTTGTTTCTTTCCATGTTTAGCGCTTCCTTCAGGAGCTCTTGTAAGGCAGGCCTGGTGGTGACAAAATCTCTCAGCATTTGCTTGTCTGTAAAGTATTTTATTCCTCCTTCACTTATGATGCTTAGTTTGGCTGGATATGAAATTCTGGGTTGAAAATTCTTTTCTTTAAGAATGTTGAATATTGGCCCCCACTCTCTTCTGGCTTGTAGGGTTTCTGCCGAGAAATCCGCTGTTAGTCTGATGGGCTTCCCTTTGAGGGTAACCCGACCTTTCTCTCTGGCTGCCCTTAACATTTTTTCCTTCATTTCAACTTTGGTGAATCTGACAATTATGTGTCTTGGAGTTGCTCTTCTCGAGGAGTATCTTTGTGGCGTTCTCTGTATTTCCTGAATCTGAATGTTGGCCTGCCTTGCTAGATTGGGGAAGTTCTCCTGGATAATATCCTGCAGAGTGTTTTCCAACTTGGTTCCATTCTCCGCATCACTTTCAGGTACACCAATCAGACGTAGATTTGGTCTTTTCACATAGTCCCATATTTCTTGGAGGCTTTGCTCATTTCTTTTTATTCTTTTTTCTCTAGACTTCCCTTCTCGCTTCATTTCATTCATTTCATCTTCCACTGCTGATACCCTTTCTTCCAGTTGATCGCATCGGCTCCTGAGGCTTCTGCATTCTTCACGTAGTTCTCGAGCCTTGGTTTTCAGCTCCATCAGCTCCTTTAAGCACTTCTCTGTATTGGTTATTCTCGTTATACATTCTTCTAAATTTTTTTCAAAGTTTTCAACTTCTTTGCCTTTGGTTTGAATGTCCTCCCGTAGCTCAGAGTAATTTGATCGTCTGAAGCCTTCTTCTCTCAGCTCGTCAAAATCATTCTCCATCCAGCTTTGTTCCGTTGCTGGTGAGGAACTGCGTTCCTTTGGAGGAGGAGAGGTGCTCTGCGTTTTAGAGTTTCCAGTTTTTGTGTTCTGTTTTTTCCCCATCTTTGTGGCTTTATCTACTTTTGGTCTTTGATGATGGTGATGTACAGATGGGTTTTCGGTGTGGATGTCCTTTCTGTTTGTTAGTTTTCCTTCTAACAGACAGGACCCTCAGCTGCAGGTCTGTTGGAATACCCTGCCGTGTGAGATGTCAGTGTGCCCCTGCTGGGGGGGTGCCTCCCAGTTAGGCTGCTCAGGGGTCAGAGGTCAGGGACCCACTTGAGGAGGCAGTCTGCCGGTTCTCAGATCTCCAGCTGCGTGCTGGGAGAACCACTGCTCTCTTCAAAGCTGTCAGACAGGGACATTTAAGTCTGCAGAGGTTACTGCTGTCTTTTTGTTTGTCTGTGCCCTGCCCCCAAAGGTGGTGCCTACAGAGGCAGGCAAGCCTCCTTGAGCTGTGGTGGGCTCCACCCAGTTCGAGCTTCCTGGCTGCTTTGTTTACCCAAGCAAGCCTGGGCAATGGCGGGCGCCCCTCCCCCAGCCTCGCTGCCGCCTTGCAGTTTGATCTCAGACTGCTGTGCTAGTAATCAGCGAGATTCCGTGGGCGTACGACCCTCCGAGCCAGGTGTGGGATATAGTCTCGTGGTGCGCCGTTTTTTAAGCCGGTCTGAAAAGCGCAATATTCGGGTGGGAGTGACCCGATTATCCAGGTGCGTCCGTCACCCCTTTCTTTGACTCGGAAAGGGAACTCCCTGACCCCTTGCGCTTCCCAGGTGAGGCAATGCCTCGCCCTGCTTCGGCTCGTGCACGGTGCACGCACCTACTGGCTTGCGCCCACTGTCTGGCACTCCCTAGTGAGATGAACCCGGTACCTCAGATGGAAATGCAGAAATCACCCATCTTCTGCGTCGCTCACTCTGGGAGCTGTAGACCGGAGCTGTTCCTATTCGGCCATCTTGGCCCCTCCTCAATTGCATTTTTTAAGGAGCTAAAGAAAACTTTTCAAATTCACATGGAACCAAAAAGAGCCCAAATAGCCAAAGCAATTGTGACCCAAGTAAAAACAAAACAAAACAAAGAAACCCCACAAAGCTAAGGGTATCACATAATCCAACTTTAAATCATACTATAAGAATACAGCAATCAAAAGAGCATGGAACTGGAACAAAAATAACACATAGACCAAGGGAACAGAACTGAGATCTGAGAAATAAAGCCACACACCTATGACTATCTTATCTTTGACCAAGTTGACAAATACAAGTAAGGTGGAAAGGAATTCCTATTCAATAAGTGGTGTTGAGATAACTGGCTAGCCATATGCAGATCAAACTGGATATCTTCCTTACACCATATAGAAAAAATAACTCAGAATGGATTAAAGACTTAAAAATAAAACCCAAAACTAAAAAGGCCCTTGAACAAAACATAAAACAGAGCATTCTGGACATATACCCTGGCAAAGATTTCATGACAAACATGCTAAAAGCAATTGCAACAAAACCAAAAATTGACAAATGGCACCGAAGTAAGCTAAAGATCTTCTGCACAACAAAAGGAACTATCAGCAGAGTAAGCAGATAACCTACAGAATTGGAGGTTAGTCCATATTTTACAAACATTGTCTGACAAAGGTCTAATATCCAGAATCTATAAGGATCTTAAACAAATTAACAAGGAAGAAACAAATCAGCTTAATAAAAAAGTAGGAGTATTAGTGAGCACTATCTAGAGGGACAGAACTACTAGAATAGATGTATGCATGAAAGGGAGTTTATTAAGGATCATTAACTCACACAATCACAAGGTGAAGTCCCACCACAGGCTGTCTGCATGCTGAGGGGCAAGAAAGCCAGTCCGAGTCCCAAAACCTTAAAAGTAGGGAAGCTGACAGTGCAAACTTTAGTCTGTGGCCAAAGGCCCAAGAGCCCCTGGAAAATCACTGCTGTAAGTTCAAGAGTCCAAAATCTGAAAAACTTGGAGTCTGACGTTCAAGGGCAGGAAGCATCCAGCACAGGAGAAAGATGAAGGCCCGAATACTCAGCAAGTCTGCCCATTCCAGTTTCCTCTGCCTGCTTTATCCTGGCCACACTGGTAGCTGATTAGATGGTGCCCACCGAGATTCAGGATGGTTCTGTCTTTCCAAGTCCACTGACTCAAATGTTAATTTTCTTTGGCAACACGCTCACAAACACACAGAGGAAAAATACTTTGCATCTTTCAATTCAATCAAGTTGACACTCAATATTAACCATCACAAGTCCACCCTGGTCAACTTCAACCAACACTCATCTCCTGAAATCACACATAATCTTCAGATAAAGACAATAATAAAAAATACGCCTAACGTAGTACACTTATCCTTTGTACAACCAGAAGCGCACTTAACCTAAACGCTATTACATAAAGTTAACAACACTTAAGTGCTGATACGAAGTCTTATGTCACATGATAAATCTTATGTCACATGATAAGAAAAAGGGAATAAAGTGAAGATATTTTCTAAGTACAAGTGTATACATGCACAAACATGTTCTTAACAAAATGAGGAGGAAATACTCATGAAAATTACAGTCTTCATTTCTGCCACTGGTCACATGGTCATAGCTGGTATTGATAACTACTTTCTTCTACCCATTCTGTATTTTCCTTGCCTTCAGCAAGTATCTCAGTGAGTTGTGGTTTTTTACCTGGTGGAATGACCAAAACTTTCATTCCTGAAGGATCTGAGCCATTTGTAGCCTTGCCTGCGTTGGGTTGTTGCAGTTTCCCATTGACTTTAATCACAGGACGAGGAACTACTAAGAGACACCCCAAGGGATCTTCCATGCATATTCTTTCTTACCTCTATTGTGGAGTAGTAGATTGATTTTATCTTGATAGTCCAGGTAAATCATCCTAGCCAACACTAACTCCTTTCTTACCCTGTTGACCTAGAGGTGGAAAGAGCCCACAGTGGCCAGGTGGTAATCTTAATCTCCAGTTTAATGGAATCGTTGTGTCTCCTTATGGCAGCATTTCTCCTCTGGGACTAAGACCTCTAGGTCAGCAGAACACAGTGTGCGAACAACAAGCAAAAATTTTGCTAGTGGGTCTCTAGGGGTGATGGTGAGTAGTGCCACTTCCAATTCCACCCCTTGATTCCTGGACCCATGAATCCCAGCAATGGGAGAAACAGTACCATATATTGGACACTGATTCAGGGCATGCACAGCCTTTTGGAAAACTTTGCCCCAGTCCTGCAAAGCATTGTCACCTAGTTGTGATTGTAACTGTCACTTCAAAAGGCCATTCCACCATTCTGTCAATCTGGCTGCTTGAGGATGATAGGAAACATGGTAAGACTAGTAAATTCCATGAGAATGAGCACATTTCTGCACTTCTTTAGCTGTAAAGTGAGTGCCTTGGTCAGAGGCAATGCTGTGTGGAACACCATGACAGTGGATAAGGCATTTTGTGAGTCCACGGATGGTAGTCTTAGCAGAAGCATTGAGTGCAGGATAGGAAAACCCATAGCCAGAGTAATTGTCTATTCCAGTGAGGACAGACCACTGCTCTTTCCATGATGGGAGAGATCTAATATAATCAACCTGCCACCAAGTAGGTAGCTGATCACACCAGGGAATGGTGCCATGTTGAGTGCTCAATGTTGGTATCTGCTGCTTGAAAATTAGGCACTTAGTGGTGGCCATAGCCAGGTCAGACTTGGTGAGTGGAAGTCCATGTTGCTGAGCCCATGTGTAACCTCCATCCCTGCCACCATGACCATTGGGCAATGACAGGGGTGGCTGGGGAAAGAGCCTGAGTGGTGTCCACAGAACAAGTCATTCTATCCACTTGATTATTGAAATCCTCCTCTGCTGAGGTAACTTTGGCGAGCACTCACAAGGGATACAAATATATTCACAGTTTTTGACCACTCAGACAAGTCCATCTACATTTCTTCCCCAAATTTCTTTGTCACCAATTTTCCAATCATGCTTCTTCCAAATCCATGACCATCCAGACAGATCATTGGCTACAGCCCATGAATCAATAAATAATTGCACATCTGACCACATCTCCTTCTAAGCGAAGTGCACAACTAGGTGTACTCTTTGAGATTCTTCTCACTGGGAAGATTTCCTTTCACCTCTCTCCTTCTGGGATATCCTAGAAAAGGGCTGTAGTGCTGCAGGTGTTCACTTTCGGATGGTGCCCGCGTATCATGCAGAACCATCTGTGAAACAGGCCCTAGCCTTCTCTTCCTCTGTCAAGTAATCATAGGGAACTCCCCGTGAGGCCATTGGTGCAGGCTGGGGGAGAGAAGACAGGATGGCAGGAAGGGAGACCAAGGATATGTGAGACTTCCTCATGTAACTTACTTGTGCCCTCAGGGCCTGCTTAAGCCCGATCACCTATGTAACACTTCCATTTGATGATAGGATGCTGCTGTGCATGCCCCACTGTATGGATAGATGGGTCAGAAAGCACCCGGTTCAATGATATGCTTATTCAGACTGCTGTTCAGGTCACATGGAGACTTGATGACCCAAACATTCAGTTTATACCAAAGCCCAGTAACAGGCCAAGAACTGTCTTTTAAAAGAAGAGTAGTTATCTGTGGAAGATAGCAGGGCCTTGCTCCAAATTCCTAGAAGCCTCCACTGTGATTCACCTGCAGGGACTTACCAAAGGCTCTAAACAGCACCCGTATATGCCACCAATGCCTCAAGCACCATTGGACCTGCTGGGTTAATATGGCCCAAGTGGCAGAGTGACTTGCACAGCAGCCTGGACGTGTAGCAGAGCCCTGTCCTGTTCTGGACCCACACAAAACTGGCAGCCTTTTGGGTCACTCAATAAATGGGCCAGATTAACACATCCAAATGAGGAATGTGTTGCCTTTAAAAATCTAAACAGGCCAACTACACGTTGTGCCTCTTTCTTCGTTTTAGGAGGAGCCTAATGCAGCAACATATCTTTCACCTTAGAAGGAATCTCGACAGGCCCCACATTACTGGACTCCTAGAAACTTTACTGAGGTAGAAGGTCCCTGGATTTTAGTTATATTCATTTCCTATTGCCTGGCATGCAAATTTATCACCAACAAGTGCAGTGTGTTTGCTACTTCTCATTCATTGAATCCAATCAGCATAATGTCATCCATCAGTTTTCTTTTTTGTTGTGGTTGTTGTTTTGTTTGTTTGTTTTTTGAGAAAGAGTTTCACTCTTGTTGCCCAGGCTGGATTGATCTCGGCTCACTGCAACCTCCACCTCCCAGGTTCAAGTGATTCTCCTCCCTCAGCCTCCCAATTATCTGGGATTACAGGCATATGTGCCCCCGTGCCTGGCTAATTTTGTATTTTAGTAGAGACGGGGTTTCTCCATGTTGATCAGACTGGTCTCGAACTCCCGACCTCAGGTGATCAACCCGCCTCAGCCTCCCAAAGTGCTGGGATTACAGGCATGAGCCACCATGCCTGGCCAGCATAATGTCATCAATGTAATGGATCAGTGTGATATCTTGTGGAAGGAAAAAACAATCAAGATCTCTGCAAACAAGATTATTACAAGACCCGAAGAGTTGATGTACCCCTGAGGTAGGACGATAAATGTATATTGCTGGCCTTACCAGCTGAAGACAAATCGTTTCTGGTGGGCCTTATGGACAGGAATGAAGAAAAAGGCATTTGCCAAATCAATAAATGCATACCAGGTATGAGGACATGTGTCAATTTGTTCAAGCAATAAATCCACATCTGGTATAGCAGCTGCAATTGGAGTCACCATTTGAGCTTATGATAATCCACTGTCATTATCCAAGATCTAGCTGTCTTCTGCACAGGCCGAACAGGAGAGCTGAATGGGAATGTGATGGAAATCACCACCCCTGCATCTTCCAAGTCCTTGATGGTGGCACTAAGCCCTGCAACCCCTCCAGGGATGCAATATTGTTTGTGACTTACTATTTTTCTAGGTAGAGGCAGCTCCAATAGCTTTCATTTGGCCTTTCCCACCATAATAGCCCTCACCCTATCAGTCAGGGAGCCAATGTGGGGATTCTGCCACCTGCTAAGTCCATGTCTATGCCAATTATCCATTCTGGCACTGGAGAAATGACCACAGGATGATTACAGAGACCCACTGGACCCACCATAAATCAAACCTGAGCTATAATTCCATTTAATTACCTGACCTTCATAAGCCTCAACTTTAACTGGAGAACCAAAATGACACTTTGGGTCCCGTGGAATCAACATCAATTCAGAGCCAGAGTCCAGTAGTTCCTGAAAAATCTGATTTTTCTCGTGTCCCCAATATACAGTTACTCTGGTAAAAGGCTGAAGGTCTCCTTGGGGAAAATGGAAGAAAGATTAACAGTATTAACTGTCAGTAGAGCAGTGGGACCCTACCTCAAGGGGACACCTCCTCTTCATTCAAGGAGTTCTGGGTCTGTAAACTGGTTCAAGTCTGGAAATTCACTGAGGGGCCATGATTCTCTATTTTTGTAATTCAAATTAGTCTTTTGTCCAATTGACCTGGAAGACTTCTGCTTATACAAATTAAGTAAGAATGCAGTAGGCTTCCTATTAATTTCATTGTAGGAATACTGTGATTAATTAGCCAGTGCCAGAGCTCTACAAATGTCAGACTATTCTGATTGCTGTTTTGCCTCTGCTGTCCATTATGGTAATTATACCCATGTAGCCTTTGACAGCTGAGTGCTACCACTTTGCCTCTGCCTCCCCGGGATACAATTATTCCCATTGCACTTAAATTTTGTTATTGAGTGACTGCAGTTCCCACTGTAAGATCTGACATACAGAGAAGAGCAATCACAGAGCTTTTGAAGGATGCAGGTGCTGCCCTCACAAATCTATTTTGCAAAGTGTTGGTCAAGGCTTTGTCTTTTGGACCCTCCCCCCACCCCCGCCCAGGATGAGTAGGTCTAAAGTGATGAATCCACTCTAGCATTCCAATCTCCCTAAGCCTTTGGATCTGTCCCTCTACATTAAACCAAGGGAGAGCAGACATTTCCAGCATGCTCACAATAGGCTATCTTTTGATCCATATTTCAATAAATTCAGCCTGATCCATCTTTATTTTCCTTCCACCATTTTTCCACACCCCTAATATCCATTCCTGTGCCTGTTCTCCAGATTTCTGCTTATATAAATTAGAAAACATAGTCACTTCCAAGATGGCCAAATAGAAAGAGCTCCGATCTACAGCTCCCAGTGAGATCAATGCAGAAGACAGGAAATTTCTGAATTTCCAATGTAGGTATCTGGTTCATCTCATTGGGACTGGTTGGACTGTGGGTTCAGCCCACAGAGGGCAAGCCAAAGCAGGGCATGGCATCACCTCACCCAGGAAGTGCAAAGAATCAGGGGATTTCCCTTTACTAGCCAAGGGAAGCTATGAGTGACTGTACCTGGAGTAGCAGTACACTCCTGCCCAAGTACTGCACTTTTCCTATGGTCTTCACAACTGGCAGACCAGGAGATGCCCTCCTCTACCTGGCTCAGTGGGTCCCACGCCCATGGAACCTTGCTCACTGGGACACAGAAGCTTGGCAGGGGGAGGGGCATCCATGATTGCTGAGGCTTGAGTAGGCGGTTCTATGCCCACAGTGTACACAAACTGGCAGGGAAGCTCAAACTGGGTGGAGCCCACCACAGCTGAGCAAGGCCTATTGCCTCTCTGGATTCCATCTCTGGGGGCAGGGCACATCTGAACAAAAGGCAACAGACAGCTTCTCCAGACTTAAACGTTCCTGCCTGAGAGCTCTGAAGAGAGCATTGGTTCTCCCAGCATGGCATTTGAGCTCTGATAATGGACAGGCTGCCTCTTTAAGTGGGTCCCTGACCCCCATGTAGCCTGACTGGGAGACACCTCCCAGTAGGGGCTGACAGACACCTCATACAGGTGAGTGTCTCTCTGGGATGAAGCTTCCAGAGGAATGATCAGGCAGCAATATTTGCTGTTCTGCAGCCTCCGTTGGTGATACCCAGGCAAACAGGGTCTGGAGTGGACCTTCAGCAAACTCCAACAGGCCTGTAGCTGAGGGGCCTGTCTGTTAGAAGGAAAACTAACAAACAGAAAGGAATAGCATCAACATCAACAAAAAGGACATCCACACCAAAACCCCATCCATAGGTCAAAAGCATCAAAGACCAAAGCTAAATAAAACCACAAAGATAGGGAGAAGCCAGAGCAGAAAGGCTGAAAATAACAAAAAACAGAATGTCTCTTCTCCCCCAGAGCAACACAACTCCTTGCCAGCAAGGGAACAAAACTGGAAGAAGAATGAGTTTGATGAATTGACAGAAGTAGGCTTCAGAAGGTCGGTAATAACAAACCTCTATGAGCTAAAGAAGCATGTCCTAACCCATCACAGGAAAGCTAAAACCCTTGAAAAAAGGTTAGATGAACAGCTAACTAGAATAACCAGTGTAGAGAAGAGCTTAAATGACCTGATGGAGCTGAAAACCACAGTACGAGAACTTCCTGAAGCATACACAAGCTTCAATAGCTGATTCAATCAAGTGGAAGAAAGGATATCGGTGATTGAAGGTCAAATTAATGAAATAAACTGAGAAGACAAGATTAGAGAAAAATGAGGCAAAAGAAACAAACAAAGCCTCCAAGAAATATGGGACTATGTGAAAAAACCAAATCTACGTCTGATTGGTGTGCCTGAAAGTGACAGAGAGAATAGAACCAAGTTAGAAAACACTCTTCAGGATATTATCCAGGAGAACTTCTCCAACGTAGCAAGGCAGGCCAACATTCAAATTCAGAAAATACAGAGAATACCACAAAGATATTCCTCGAGAACAGCAACCCCAAGACACATAATTGTCAGATCCACCAATGTGGAAATGAAGGAAAAAATGTTAAGGGCAGCCAGAGAGAAAGGTCCTGTTATCCACAAAGGGAAGCCCAACAGATTAACAGCAGATCTCTCTGCAGAAATGCTACAAACCAGAAGAGAGTGGGGGCCAATAGTCAACATTCTTAAAGAAAAGAATTTTCAACACAGAATTTTGTATCCAGCCAAACCTTCATAAGTGAAGGACAAATAAAATCCTTTCCAGACAAGCAAATGCTGAGAGATTTCGTTGCCACCAGGCCTGCCTTACAAGAGCTCCTGAAGGAAGCATTAAACACTGATAGGAACAACCAGTACCAGCAACTGCAAAAACATGCCAAATTGTAAAGACCATCAATGCTATGAAGAAACTGCATCAATTAGCAGGCAGAATAACCAGCCAGCATCATAATGACATGATCAAATTCACACATAACAATATTAACCTTAAATATAAATGGGCTAAATACCACAATTAAAAGACACAGACTAGCAAATTGGATAAAGAGTCAAGACTCATTGGTGTGCTGTATTAAAGAGACCCATTTCATGTGTAAAGATACACATAGGCTCAAAATAAAGGGATGGAGGAAGATCTACAAAGCAAATGGAAAGCAAAATGAAGCAGGGGTTGCAATCCTGGTCTTTGTTATAACAGCCTTTAAACCCACAAAGATCAAAAGAGATAAAGAAGACCCTTACATAATGATAAAGGGATCAATTCAACAAGAAGAGCTAACTATCCTAAATATATATGCAACCAATACAGGAGAATCCAGATTTATAAAGCAAGTTCTTTGAGACCTACAAAGAGACTTAGACTCCCACACAATAATAATGGGAGATGTTAATATCCCACTGTCAATATTAGACAGATCAATGAGACAGAAATTAACAAGGATATCCAGGAATTGAACTCAGCTCTGAACCAAGCAGACCGAATAGACATTTACAGAACTCTCCACCCCAAATCAATAGAATATACATTCTTCTCAGCACCACATCACACTTATTCTAAAATTGACCACATAATTGGAAGTAAAACACTCCTCAGCAAATGTAAACGAACAGAAATTACAACAAACTGTCTCTCAGACCACAGTGCAATCAAATTAGAACTCAGGATTAAGAATCTCACTCAAAACTGCTCAACTACATGGAAACTGAACAACCTGCTCCTGAATGACTACTGGGCAAATAATGAAAGGAAGGCAGAAATAAACATGTTCTTGAAAACAGTAAGAACAACGACACAACATACCAGAATCTCTGGGACACATTTAAAGCAGTGTGTAGAGGGGAATTTATAGCACTACATGCCCACAAGAGAAAGCAGGAGGTATCTAGAATCGACTACCTAACATCACAACTAAAAGAACTAGAGAAGCAAAAGCAAACAAATACAAAAGCTAGCAGAAGACAAGAAATAACTAAGATCAGAGCAGAACTGAAGAAGATAGAGACACACACAAAAAAAAAAACTTCAAAAAAATCAATGAATCCAGGAGCTGGTTTTTTTAAAAGATCAACAAAATAGGTAGAATGCTAGCAAGACTAATAAAGAAGAAAAGAGAGAAGAATCAAATAGATGCAATAAAAAATGATAAAGGGGATATCATCACTGATCCAACAGAAATACGAACTACCATCAGAGAATACTATAAACACCTCTACGCAAATAAACTAGAAAATCTAGAAGAAATGGATAAATTCCTCGACACATACACCATCCCAAGACTAAACTAGATAGAAGTTAAATCTCTGAATAGATCAATAACAGGTTCTGAAATTGAGGCTATAATTAATACCCTACCAACCAAAAAAAAAAAAAGGTCCAAGACCAGATGGATTCACAGCTGAATTCTGCCAGAGGTACAAAGAGGAGCTGGTACCATTCCTTCTGAAGCTATTCCAATCAATAGAAAAAGAGGGAATCCCCCCTAATTCATTTAAGAGGCCATCATCATCTGATACCAAAGCCTGGCAGAGACACACTAAAAAAAGAGAATTTTAGGACAATATCCTTGATGAACATCAATGCGAAAATCCTCAATAAAATACTGGCAAACCGAATCCAGCAGCACATCAAAAACTTATCCAACATGATCAAGTTGGCTTCATCCCTGGGATCTAAGGCTGGTTCAACATACACAAATCAATAAATGGAATCCATCACATAAACAGAACCAATGACAAAAACCACATGATTATTTCAATAGATGCAGAAAAGGCCTTTGACAAAACTCAACAGCCTTTCATGCTACAAGCTCTCAATAAACTAGGTATCGATGGAACATATCTCAACATAATAAGAGCTATTTATGACAAACCCACAGCCAGTATCACACTGAATGGGCAAAAACTGGAAGCATTCCCTTTGAAAACCAGCACAAGAAAAGGATGCCATCTCTCACCACTCCTATTCAACTTCACCACTCCTATTCACTCACCACTTCCTATTGGAAGTTCTGGCCAGGGCAATCAGGCAAGAGAAAGCAATAAACGGTATTCAAATAGGAAGAGAGGGAGTCAAATTATCTCTGTTTGCAGATGACATGATTGTGTATTTAGAAAACCCCATAATCTCAGCCCAAAATCTTCTAAAGCTGATAAGCAACTTCAGCGAATTCTCAGGATACAAAATCAGTGTGCAAAAATCACAAGCATTTCTATACACCAATAACAGACAAACAGAGAACCAAATCATGAGTGAACTCCCATTCACAATTGCTACAAAGAGAATAAAATACCTAAGAATCCAACTTACAAGGGATGTGAAGAACCTCTTCAAGGAGAACTACAAACCACTGCTCAAAGAAATAAGATAGGCCACAAATGGAAAAACATTTCATGCTCATGGATAAGAAGAATCAATATCATGAAAACTGCCTTACTACCCAAAGTAATTTATAGATTCAATGCTATCCCCATCAAGCCACCACTGACTTTCTTCACAGAATTGCAAAAAACTACTTTAAACTTCATATGGAACCAAAAAAGAGCCCACATAGCCAGGGCAATTTTGGGCAAGAAGAACAAATCTGGAGTCATCATGCTACCTGACTTCAAACTTTACTAGAAGGCTACAAACCAAAACAGCATGGTACTTGTACCAAAACAGATACATAGACCAATGGAACAGAACAGAGGCCTCAGAAATAACACCACACATCTACCACCAACTGATCTTTGACAAACCTGACACACACAAGCAAAGGGGAAAAGATTCCCTATTTAATAAATGGTGTTGGGAAAACTGGCTAGCCATATGCAGAAAAGTGAAACTGGACCCTTTCCGTACACCTTGTACAAAAATTAACTCAAGATGGATTAAAGACTTAAGGGTAAGACCTAGGACCATAAAAATCCTAGAAGAAAACCTGAGAATATCACTCAGGACATAGGCAAGGGCAAAGACTTCATGTCTAAAACACCAAAAGCAATGGCAACAAAAGCCAAAATTGACAGATTGGATCTAATTAAATGAAAAAGCTTCTGCACGGCAAAGGAAACTATCATCAGAATGAACAGGCATCCTGTAGAATGGGAGAAAATTTTTGCAATCTACTCATGTGACAAAGGGATAATATCCAGAATCTACAAAGAATTTAAACAAATTTACAAGAAAAAATCAACCCCATCAAAAAATGGGCAAAGGATATGAACAGACACATCTCAAAAGAAGACATTTATGCAGCTGACAGACATATGAAAAAATGCTCATCATCACTGGTCATGCAAATCAAAACCACGGTGAGATACCATCTCACACCAGTTAGAATGGCGATCATTAAAAAGTCAGGAAACAATGGATGCTGGAGAGGTTGTGGAAAAATAGGAACACTTTTACAGTGTTGGTGGGAGTGTAAATTAGTTCAACCATTGTGGAAGATAGTGTGGGAATTCCTCAAGGATCTAGAACTAGAAATACCATTTGACCCAGAAATCCTATTACTGAGCATATACCCAAAGGATTATAAATCATTCTATGATAAAGGCACATGCACACATATCTTTATTGTGGCACAATACACAATAGCAAAGACTTGGAACAACCCAAATGTCCATCAGTGATAGTCTTGATGAAGAAAACCTGGCTCATATACACCATGGAATACTATGCAGCCATAAAAAAGAAGGAGTTCATGTCCTTTGCAGGGATATGGATGAAGTTGGAAACCATCATTCCCAGCAAACTATCACCAGATCAGAAAAGCAAACACCTCATGTTCTCACTCATAAGTGGGAGTTGAACAATTAGAACACATGGACACAGGGAGGGGATCATCACACATCAGGGCCTGTGGGGGCTGGGGGGCTAGGGGAGGGATAACATTAGGAGAAATACCTAATGTAGATGACGGATGGATGGGTGCAGCAAACCACAATGGCACATGTATACCTAAGTAATAAAACTGCACGTTCTGCACATGTAACCCAGAACTTAGAGTATAATAAAAAAAAATAAGAAATTAGAAAACTCAAGCAGTCATTTTGAAGTGTAGCAAACCTCCTTGTGGGTCACACTCTGAACCTCACCTCTAGGGGCATGCAAGGACTTGTGTCTAGTTATAGGTCTAGAAGCAAACAGGGGTATTGGGGTGGGTCCTGAAAAGAATCAGCATTGTCTTACTTGGCAATTGCCTCAGGGTAGGCCATCACTGTTTCATTGGACAGTGCATGATTAAATTGTTCTCAGACAAAGGTGGATAGGCTAATATCAGCATGGGTAGGGGAGGGAATGTTGCCACCAGCTTTGTCAGGGTTTTTTCACAGGTCCCCATTCCAAGTTGCAGGGTCTCATTCTTTCCCAATTAATGTTCTCACTTTAAAAGTAGACCCCTGGCAAGACTGAATGTGTACCTTTTGTTGCAGGTCAGCCACTCTAATGATAGGAACTTGTGTCTTATTTTCCACAATTTCAGCTTTCTGTCTATAGGAGATAAGATTTTCATTAAGGACAATCTTAGAAGACTTGAGGCTTAGTATGTGCTTCTGAAGCCAGAAGTTAGAATTGCTTAGCTCATCCTTTCCTTTCCTCATTTTGTTCAGCAAATATAGGAGCAACCAACCAACTTCATTATATGTCTTGGTTTGATACATATGATCAATAGTATTACATATTGAGTCAGTAAACTCATTGCCTTTCATGAATGGTGAATCAAAAGTATCAAGGGCATTTTTTTATAACTCTCTAAACACTTCATGCCAAGGACTATCACCAGTGGTCTCCAGACTATTAAAAGTAGAGGCCTTAACATTTTTGGGTGTAATGATATTAAGCAGCCAACTCCAAAACCCCCAAAATCAATGAAAAAATCCATTTTAAAAATTCTGTTCCTATAGAACCAGTCCTGTTACCAAAATCTGTATTAGTCAGGGTCTCTAGAGGGATAGAACTAATAGTATAGATGTATATATGAAAGGGAGTTTATTAAGGATAATCGACTCACACGATCACAAGGTGAAGTCCCACAGTAGGCTGTCTGCAAGCTGAGGAGCAAGAAAGATGGTCTGAGTCCCAAAACCTCAAAAGTAGGGAAACGGACAGTGTAAACTTCAGCCTGTGGCTGAAGGCCCAAAAGCCCCTGGAAAAATCACTGGTGCAAGTCGAAGAATCCAAAACCTGAAGAACTTGGAGTCTGATGTTCAAAGGTGGGAAGTATCCAACATGGGAGAAAGATGAAAGCTGGAAGACTGAGCAAGTCGAGTCCTTCCAACTTCTTCTGCCTGCTTTATTCTATCCATGCTGATAGCTGATTAGATGGTGCCCACCCAGATTCAGGATGTGTCTGCCTGTCCAGTCCACTAACTCAAATGTTAATCTCCTTTGGCAACACCCTCACAGAAACACCCAGGAACAATACTTTGCGTCTTTCAATTCAATCAAGTTGACTCCCAGTGTTAACCATCACAGGAACCTCTGCCTAGATTTCAGAGCATGTATGGAAATGCCTGGATGTCAGGCAGAAGTCTGCTGCAGGGTTGGAACCCTCATGGAGAACCTCTACTAAGGCAATGAAGAAGGGAAATGCGGGGTTGGAGCCCCCCAACAGGGTCCCCACTGGAGCACTTCATAGTGGAGCTGTGAGAAGAGGGCCACTGTCCTCCAGACAGTGGAATGGTAAATTCATTGACAGATTGCCCCATGTACTTGGAAAAGCTACAGGCACTCAACACCAGCTTGAGGAAACAACCACAAGGGCTGTACCCTGCAGAGCCACAGGAGAGGGGCAGAGGAGCCGCCTAGGTCCCTGGAGCCCATCCCTTGCATCAGTGTGGCCTGGATGTAAGACATGGAGTAAAAGGAGCTTATGCTGGAGATTTAAGATTTCATAACTGTTCTGCTGGATACCGGACTTGCATCAGGCCTATAGTCCCTTTGTTTTGAGCAATTTCTCCTTTTTCAAATGGAAACATTTACACAATGCCTGTTTCCCCCGTTGTATCTTGGAAGAAACAAACTTGCTTTTGATTTTACAGGATCCTAGGTAGAAGGATGCCTCAGATGAGACATTGAACTTGGACTTTTGAGTTAATGCTGAAATAAGTTAAGACTTTGAGGGACTGCTAGGAAGGCATGATTGGTTTTGAAACAGTAGACAAAAACTATTTTAAAATTCCTATGGAACCTTTAAAAAAGCCTGAATAGCCAAGTCAATACTAAGCAAAAGAAACAAAGCTGGAGACATTGCATTACCTGACTTCAAACAATACTGTACGGCTACAGTATTCAAGACAGCAAGGTACTGGTACAATAAAAGACTTACAGAACAATGGAACAGAATACAGAGCCCAGAAATACTGCCAAAAACCTACAAACATTTGATCTTCAGCAAGACCTACACATGGCCGACAAGCATATAAAAAAATGCTCAACATCCATAATTATTAGAGAAATGCAAATCAAAACCACAGTGAGGTAGGAATGGCTGTTAATTATAAGTCAAAAATAATAGATGCTAGCAAGGTTTTGGAGACAAGGGCACACTTGTTGCACTGCTGGTGAAAATGTAAATCAGTTCAGTCATTTTTGAAAGCGTTTGTTAGTTTCTTAAAAAACATAAAACAGAATTACCTTGTAACCTAGCAATTATATTATTGAGTATATACTGAAAGAAATATAAGTTGCTCTACCATAAAGACATATGCATGCATATGTTCAGTGAAGCACTGTTCACAATAGGAAAGACATGGATGGAATCGACCTAAATTCCCATCAATGGTAGACTGGATAAACAAAATGTGGTGTATATACACAATTGGATATTACACAGCAATAAAAAAGAATGAGATTATGTCCTTTGTAGCAATATGAATGAAGCTGGAGGCCACTATTCTAAGCAACTAACACAGGAACAGAAAACTGAATATTGCATGTTCTCATTTGTAAGTGGAAGTTAAACATTGAGTACACATGGACACAAAGAAGGAAACGAGTGACACAGGGACCTACTGGATGGTTGAAGTTGGGAGGAGGGTGAGGACAAAACAAACCTACCTATCGGGTACGATGCTGATTAGCTGGTTGATAAAATAATCTGTACACCAAACTTCCATGACACCCAGTACACCTATATAACAAACTTTCACTTGTGCTCCTGAACCTAAAATAAAAATTTAAAAAAGAGATTTTCAGTTTTTCCCCATTCAATATGATTTTAACTGTGGGTTTGTAATATATAGCCATTATTATGTTGAGATATGTTTCTTCGTTGCCTAGTTTATTGAAAGTTTTTATCATGAAGAGATGTCGAATTTTACCAAATGCATTTTCTGCAACTATTGAAATGACTATATGCTTCTTGTCCTTTTTTTCTGTTGATGGAATGTATCACACTCATGGAATTGCATATGTGTAACCATCCTTGCATGCCTGGAATAATTTTTTAAAATTTTATTTTATTTTAGGTTCCAGGATACATGTGCAGAGCATGCAGGTTTGTTACACACGTAAACGCGTGCCAAGGTGGTTTGCTGCACCTATCAACCTACCATCTAGATTTTAAGCCCCACATGCATTAGCTATTTGTTCTGATGCTCTCCCTTCCCTGGCCCCCCAACAGGCCCTGGTGTATGTTGTTCCCCTCCCTGTGTCCATGTGTTCTTATTGTTCAGCTCCCATTTATATATGAAAACATGCAGTGTTTGGTTTTCTGGTCCTGTGTTAGTTTGCTGAGGATGATGGCTTCTAGATTTACGCGTGTCCCTGCAAAGGTCATGATCTCATTTCTTTTTATGGCTGAATAGTATTCCATGATGTATAAGTACCACATTTTCTTTACCCAGTCTATAATTGATAGACATTTGGGTTGGTTCCATGTCTCTGCTATTGTGAATACTGATGCAATAAACATACATGTGCATGTTTCTTAATAATAGAATTATTTATATTCCTTTGGATATATACTCAGTAATGGGATTGCTGGGTCAAATGATACTTCTTGTTCTAGATTCTTGAGGAATTGCCACACTGTCTTCCACAGTGGTTGGACTAATTTACAGTAGCATCAAGAGTGTAAAAGCGTTCCTATTTCTCCACAGCCTCCCCAGGATCTGTTGTTTCTTGACTGTTTAATAATCATCATTCTGACTGGACTGAGATGGGATCTCATTGTGGTTTTGATTTGCATTTCTCTAATGATCAGTGATGTTGAACTTTCTTTCATGTTTGTTGGCCGCATAAATGTCTTCTTTTGAGAAGTGTCTGTTGATGTCCTTTGTCCAATTTTTGATAGGGTTGTTTGCCATTTTCTTGTAAATTGGCTTAAGTTGCTTGTAAATGCTGTTTTTTATGTGTGTGTGTGTTGCTTTTTTTTTTTTTTTTTTTTTTTTTTTTTGAGGCAAGGTCTTGGTCTGTCACCCAGGCTGGAGTGCAGTGGCACAATCTCAGCTCACTGCAACCTCCACCTCCTGGGCTCAAGTGATTCTCCTCTCTCAGCCTTCAGAGTGGCTGGGATTACAGAGGTGCCACCACACCCAGCTAATTTTTTGTATTTTTAGTAGAAATGGGGTTTCACCATGTTTACCAGGCTGGTCTCAAACTCCTGACCTCAGGTCATTCACACGCCTCAGCCTCCCAAAATCCTGGGATTACAGGTGTGAGCCACCACGCTCAGCTCAAGTTTCTTAAAAATTCTGGATATTAGACCTTTGTTAGACAGGTAGATTGCAAAAAGTTTCTCTTATTCTGTAGGTTGCCTGTTTGCTCTGATGATAGTTTCTTTTGCTGTGCAGAAACTCTTAAGTTTAATTAGATCCTGCTTGTCAATTTTAGCTTTTGCTGCAATTGCTTTTGGCGATTACATTATAAAATTTTGCTCATGTCTATTTTCTAAATGGAATTGCCTAGATTTTTTGGGGGGTCTTTATGGTATTGGGTTTTTCATTTAAGCCTTTAATCCATCTTGAGTTAATTTTTGTATAAGGTGTACAGAAGGGGTTCAGTTTCAGTTTTCTGCATATGACTAGACAGTTTTCCCAGCACCATTTATTAAATAGAAAATCTTTCCCCATTGCTTGTTTTTGTGAGGTTTTGCAAAGATCAGATGGTTGTAGATGTGTGGCCTTATTTTCTGAGGTCCCTATTCTGGTCCATTGGTCTATGTGTCTGTTTTGGTGCAAGTACCATGCTGTTTTGGTTACTGTAACATTGTAGTATAGTTTGAAGTGAGGTAGGGTGATGCCTCCAGCTTTGTTCTTTTTGCTTACAATTGTCTTGGCTATTCATGTTCTTTTTATTTCCATATAAATTTTTAAGTAGTTTCTTCTAATTCTGTGAAGAATGCCAATGGTATTTTGATGGGAATAGTATTGAATATATGAATTAATTTGGGCAGTATTGCCATTTTCACAAGATTAATTATTCCTATCCATGAGGAGGGAATGTTTTTCCATTTGTTTGTGTCCTCCCTTATTTCCTTGAGCAGTGGTTTGTTGTTCTCCTTGAAGAGGTCCTTCATGTCCCTTGTAAGTTATATTCCTGTGTATTGTATTCTCTTTGTTGCAATTGTGAATGGGAGTTCACTCATGATTTGGCTTTCTGCTTGTCTATTGTTGGTGTTTAGGAATGCTTGTGATTGTTGAACATTGATATTGTATCCTGAGACTTTGCTGAAGTTGCTTATCAGCTTAAACAGTTTTTGGACTGAAATGATGGGGTTCTTTAAATATACAATCATGTCATCTGCAAACAGAGACAATTTGACTTGCTCTTTTCCTATTTGAATACCTTTATTTCTTTCTCTTGCCTGATTGCCCTGGCTAGGACTTCCAATCCTATGTTGAATAGGAGTGGTGAGAGAGGGCATCCTTGTCTTGTGCTGGTTTTCAAAGGGAATGCTTTCAGCTTTTGCCCAATCAGTATGATATTGGGTATGGATTTGTCATAAATATCTCTTATTATTTAAAGATATATTCCATCAATACCTGGTTTACTGAGAGTTTTTAGCATGAAGGGATGTTGAATTTTATTGAGGGTCTTTTCTCATCTATTAAGATCATCAAGTGGTTTTTGTCATTGTTTCTGTTTATATGATAGATTATGTTTGTTGATTTACGTACATAGAACCAGCCTTGCATTCCAGGGATGAAGCCAACTTGATCTTGGTGGATAGGCTTTTTGATGTGCTGCTGAATTCAGTTTGCCAGTATTTTATTTTCACATTGATGTTCATCAGGGATATTGGCCTGAAATTTTCTTTTTCTGTTGTGTCTCTGCCAGGTTTTGGTATTAGGATGATGCTGGGCTCATAAAATGAGTAAGGGAGGAGTCTCTCTTTTTCTGTTGTTTGGAATAGGTTCGGAAGGAATGGTACTAGCTCCTCTTTGTGCCTCTGGTAGAATTCAGCTGTGAATCCGTCTGGTCCTAGACTTTTTTTGGATGGTGGGTTATTAATTACTGCCTCAATTTCAGAACTTGTCACTGGTCTATTCAGGGATTTGACTTCTTCCTGGTTTAGTCTTGGGAGGGTGTATGTGTTCAGGAATTTATCCATTTCTTCTAGATTTTCTAGTTCATTTGTGTAAAGGTGTTTATAGTATGCTCTGATGTTAGTTTGCATTTCCATGGGATCAGTGGTGATATACCCTTTATTATTTTTTATTGAGTCTATTTGATTCTTCTCTCTTTTCTTCTTTATTAGTCTAGCTAGTGGTCTATGTTGTTAATATTTTCAAAAAACCAGCTCCTGGATTCATTGATTTTTTGAAGTGTTTTTTGTGTCTCTATCTTGTTATGATTTCTGTTCTTATGCATTTCCTGAGGAGAGTTTTACTTCCAATTATGTGGCCAATTTTAGAATAAGTCCGATGAGGTGCTGAGAAGAATGTATATTCTGTTGATTTGGGGTGGAGAGTTCTGTAGATGTCTATTAGGTCCACTTGGTCCAGAGCTGAATTCAAGTCTTGAATATCCTTGTTAAGTTTCTGTTTCATTGATCTGTCTTATATTGACAATGGGGTGTTAAAGTCTCCCACTACTATTTTGTGGGAGTCTAAGTCTCTGTGTAGGTCTCTAAGAACTTGTTTTATGAATCCGGGTGCTCCTCTGTTGGGAGAATATATATTTAGAATTGTTAGCTTTCTTGTTGCATTGATCACTTTACCATTATGTAATGACCTTCTTTGTCTTTTTTTTTAATCTCCGTTCCTTTAAAGTTTGTTTTATCAGAGACAAGGATTGCAACTCCTCCTTTTTTGTTGTTTTTCATTTACTTGGTAAATATTTCTACATTTCTTTATTTTGAGCTCTTTGCACTTGAGATGGGTCTTCTAGATACAGCACAACGATAGGTCTTGACTCTTTATCCAATTTGCCAGTCTTTGTCTTTTAATTGGGATATTTAGTCCACTTACATTTAAGGTTAATATTGTTATGTGTGAATTTCATCCTGTCATCATGCTAGCTAGTTAGTTTGCACATTAGTTGAAGCAGTTTCTTCATAGTGTCATTGCTACTTATATTTTGGTGTGTTATTGCAGTGGCTGGTACTGGTTTTTTCTTTCCATATTTAGTGCTTCCTTCAGAAGCTCTTGTAAGCCAGGCCTGGTGGTGACAAAATCCCTCAGCATTTGCTTGTCTGGAAAGGATTTTATTTATCCTACATTTCTGAAGCTTAGTTTGGCTGGATATGAAATTCTGGATTATAAATTTTTTTCTTTAAGAATGTTGAATATTGGCTCCTACTCTCTTCTAGTTTCTGCAGAGAGATCACTGTTAGTCTGATGGGCTTCCCTTTGTAGGTAACCTGACCTTTCCCTCTGGCGCCCTTAACATTTTTTCCTTTTTTTCAACCTTGGAGAATCTGTCGATTATATGTCTTGGGGTTGCTCTTCTCGAGGAGTATCTTAGTGGTGTTCTCTGTATTTCCTGAATTTGAATGTTGGCCTGTCTTGCTTGGTTGGGGAAGTTCTCCTGGATAATAACCTGAAGTGTGTTTTCCAACTTTGTTCCATTCTCCCCATGACTTTCAGGTACACCAATCGGTCATAGGTTTGGTCATTTAACATAGTCCCATATTTCTTGGAGGCTTGTCTTCAACCTTCTTTTATTAAGTTGATCTTGTCTTCCATCTTCTTTTATCAATCTCTGATATTGTTTCTTCCACTTGATCAATTCGGCTATTGATACTTGTGTGGGCTTCACGAAGTTCTCGTGCTGTGTTTTTCAGCTCCATCAGGTCATTTATGCCCCTCTCTAAACTGGTTATTCTAGTTAGCAGTTCCTGTAACCTTTCATCAAGTTTCTTAAATTTTTTTTGCATTGGGTTAGAACATGCTTTTTTAGCTCAAAGGAGTTTGTTATTACCAACCTTCTGAAGCCTACTTCTGTCAATTCATCAATCTCATTCTTCATCCAGTTTTCTGCCATTCCTGGAGAGGAATTGTGATCATTTGGAGAAGAGGCATTCTGATTTTTGGAATTTTCTGTGTTTTTGTGCTTGTTTTCCTCATCTTCATGGATTTATCTACCATTGATCTTTGAGGCTGACGAACTTTGGATCAGATTTTTGTGTGGAGGTCTTTTTTGTTGATGTTGGTGTTGTTGCTTTCTGTTTGTTAATTTTTTTTCTAACAGTCAGGGCCCTCTTCTGCAGGTCTGCTGAAGTTTGCTGGAGGTCCACTCCAGCCACTGTTCACCTGGATATTACCAGTGGAGGCTGAAGAACAGCAAAGATTGCTGCCTGCCTGTTCCTCTGGAAGCTTCATCCCAGAGGGGCACCGGTCTGATGCCAGCCAGAGCTCTTCTGTATGAGGTGTCTGTCAACACCTGCTGGGAGGTCTCTCCCAGTCAGGAGACATGGGGTTCAGGGACCCACTTGAGGAGCAGTCTGTCCTTTAGCAGAACTGGTATGCTCTGTTGGGTGAATCTCCCTTGACAGGATCAGCTGCTCTCTTCAGAGCTGGCAGGTAGGAAAGATTTAATCCACTGAAGCTGCACCCACAGCCGCTCCTTTCCCCAGGTGCTCTGTCCCAGGGAGTTGAGAGTTTTATCTGTAAGCCCCTGACTAAGGCTGCTGTCTTTCTTTCAGAGATGCCCTGCCCAGTGATGAAGAATCTAGAGAAGCAGTCTGGCCACAGATGCTTTGCCACGCTGTGGTGAATTCTGCCCAGTCCAAACCTTCCAGCCTCCTTAGCACGGTCAGGGGAAAACTGCCTACTAATGCCTCAGTAATGGGGGATGCCCCTCCCCCCACCAAGCTCAATCATTTCAGGTCAACTTCAGACTGCTGTGCTGGCAGTGAAAATTTAAAGCCTGTGGTTCTTAGCTTGCTGGGCTCTGTGGGAGTGGGACCTGCTGAATGAGACCACTTGGCTCCCTGGCTTCAGACCCCTTTCCAGGGGGGTTAATAATTCTGTCTCACTGGGGTTCCAGGCACCACTGAGGGACATAAAAACTCCTGCAGCTAGCTCAGTGTCTGCCCAAAAAGCTGCCCAGTTTTGTGCTTGAAATCCAGGGCCCTGGTGGTGTAGGCACACGAGGGAATCTCTTGGTTTGTGGATTGCAAGAACCATGGGAAAAGCATAGAACCTGGGCTGGGTAGCACAGTCCCTCACAGCTTCCCTTGGCTCAGGAAGGGATGTTCTCTGGCTCCTTGCACTTTCCAGGTGAAGCAACGCCCTACTCACCCTGCTTCTGTTTGCTCTCTGTGGGTTGCACCCACTGCCTAAACAGTCCCATTGAGATGAACTGGGTACCTGAGTTGGAAATGCAGAAATCACCCGCCTTCTGTGTTGGTCTCACCTGGAGCTGCAGACCAGAGCTGTTCCTACTCAGCCATCTTGACCCCCAAATGGAATCTTAATTAAAAAAAAAAAAACCTCATGGTAACATAGAGTAGAATAGTGGTTACCAGGGGCTAAGAAGCAGGTGAAAAGGGGAAATACTGATCAAAGGTTATAAACATTTAATTATAAAATGAATAATTTCTTTAGTCTTAAGGTACAAAATGGTGACATTAGTTAATAATAGTGTATTGCAGATTTGAAATATTCTATGATAGTAGACCACAAGTTTTCTCACCAGAAAAACAAAAAGTGGTAACTATGTGAGATAACAGATATGCTAAATGCCTTGACTGTGGTAATACTTTACAATGTAAACATATATCAAACATCATGTCATCCATCTTTAATATGTACAATATTTATTTTTCAGTAATACCTCAGTGAAGATTAAAATTGTTTTTGGAAAACAAAATTATCAATATTTGGGACCCTAATGAGAAATCTTGAGGATTATGTCGTAGTATTAGTATGTTAATAAAACTCTGCAGGTGGTTCTAATGAAAAATAGGGTTAAGATTTGGTTATCACCTAGGACTCTTTCTTCTGAGATCTTTAATTCCTATATTTAACCCATATGTTATACAACTTATTTTTTTTTACCCTTTTTCTTTACCCTCTTAATACCTCCAGGCTAGCAGCTCTTCTTTATTTTTCAATCTCTCAGCCCATTTCTGACATCACTTTTTCCCAAACTAATTTGAACCTACTGTCCATTATGTAATCAACAATTTTCTCAATATTATCTCTGTTTTTGCACATTGGTTGTTTTATTATAATTTCCCTGCAGGAACCTCATCCTGAGTTGATTTAACCATTCATCCTTTCCACTCTTTCGACTGGAATAAAGAGTGCTGCTGGAGAGAATTACAGAGCTGGGCCCTCAAGGCTGCCAGAAACTCTTAGGTATTTCTATTTAAGTACCTCTCTTCAAAAGCTATTCTAACCCTTCTCTTCTTAATCTTCTAACACGTGTCTCATAGTCTTAATTCTCAGCAGATTAAACTGTTTTGCTTCACTGGAAAACCAATGTTGAAACTTCAGTTTCCTAACATTCACTCACCCACTGTTTGGGCAGTGATAGATGACATGATGAATACATACAGAAACAGAGAGAGAGAGAGAGAGAGAGAGAGAGAGAGATAGGACTAAAGCGTCTGTGCATATGTGTGGTGTTGAAAGCTGCCAGGTCAGGGTTTCTGAGATTCCACCTCTTATCAGAAAACTTCTTTGACTTTGGTTTGTAACCTGTAAAATGGGCCCAATTCAACAGGCTTCTGTGCCTATTATTCTTTCCTTCCTTTCATAGTGGAATAGTCTCTTTCTTCAATAAGAATCACTACAATTTTGTTTTTTTATCGAATCTCATCCTATCTCCTCAGGCAACTTGTTCTGTATTCCTTTTATTATCTTTATTTTTAGCTTACAAAAAATCTCAAGTCTCTCTCATTCTAAAACATTTAAGAAAGGAAAGGCATTTCTATGCTTTTTTAATATGCTAATCTCCTTGCTAGAGAAGTCAATATTTTCTGAGACCATTTAATTCATTCAATAAACCAACACTGATTTAGAGGTACAGAATAGTATAGTGGTTAATAGGGTAGAATCTGGAGTCAGACTTTCTGGGTTTGAATTCTGACTCTGCCACTTACTAGTTATGGTGTCTTGGGCAAGTTACATTAACTACCTATCTCAGTTTCCTCAACTGTAAATTGGGGTTATTAATATTCAGCTCATTGGACTATGCATAAAGAACAAATCCAGAGGCATCACTTTACCCAACTTCAGATTATATTACAAGGCTATAGTTACCAAAATAGCATGGTACCGGTATAAAGATAGGCACAAAGGCCATTGGAAGATAATATAGAACCCAGAAATAAAGCTAAATACTTACAGTCAACTGATCTTCAACAAAGCATATAAAAATATAAATTGGGGAAAGGACCCCCTATGCTGGTGCTGGGAAAATGGGCAAGCCACATGTAGAAGATAAAACTGGATCCCCATCTCTCACTTTATACAAAAATCAACTCAAGATTGATCAAAGACTAAATGTAAGACCTGAAATCATAAAAATTCTAGAAGATAACATTGGTAACATTTCTGGACATTGGCTTAGGCCAAGAATTCATGACTAAGACCCAAAAGCAAATGCAACAAAAATGAAAATAAATAAATGGGACCTAACTAACCTATAGAGCTTATGCATAGCAAAAGGAACAGTCAGCAGCATAAACAGACAACCCACAGAGTGGGAGAAAATATTTAAAGTCTATGCATCTGACAAAACACTAGTATCCAGAATCTATAAAGAACTCAAGCAAATCAGCAAGAAATAAACAAATAATCCCATCAAACACTGAGCTAAGGATATCAATAGATATTTCTCAAAAGAAGATACACAAAAAGCCAACAAACACATTTTTTTAAAAAAAGCTCAACATTGTTAATCATCAGGGAAATGCAAATTAAAACCACAATGAGATACCATCTCACTCCTGCAAGAATGTTCATAATTAGGCCAGACACAGTGGCTCACATCTGTAATCCCAGCACTTTGGGAGGGCGAGGTGGGTGAATCATCTGAAATCAGGAGTTTGAGACCAGCCTGGCCAACATGATGAAATTCGTCTCTACTGAAAATGTAAAAATTTGCCAGACATGGTGGCATGCCTCAGTAATCCCAGCTACTCGGGAGGCTGAAGTGGGATAATTGCTTGAACCCAGGAGGCAGAGGCTGAAGTGAGCTGAGATTGCACCACTGCACTCCAGCCTGAGCGACAGAGCAAGATCCCCATCTCAAAAAAAAAAAAAAAAAGAAGAAAAGGAAAAAAAATTGTCATTATTTAAAAAGTCAAAAAACAATATATGTTGGCTTTGATGTGAAGAAAAAGGAACACTTTTACACTGCTGGTGGGAAAGTAAATTAGTACGACCACTATGGAAAACAGTATGGAGATTCATCAAGGAACTGGAAGTAGAACTAGCATTTGATCCAGTAATCCCACTACTGAGTATCTGCTCACAGGAAAAGAAGTCATTATGAGAAAAAGGCACACGTACACGCATGTTTATAGCAGCACTATTCACAATAGCAAAGATATGAAACCAACCTAAGTGCCCATCAGCCAAAGATATGAAACCAACCTAAATGCCCATCAGCCAATGAGTGGATAAAGAAAATGTGGCATATATACACCATGGAATACTACTTAGCCATAAAAAGGAAAGAAATAATGCCTTTTGCAAAACAGTGGATACAGCTGGAGGCCATTATTCTAAGTAAAGTAACTCAGAAATGAAAAACCAAGTACCATATGTTCTCATTGTATATATACACCATGGAATACTACCCAGTGATAAAAAGGAAGAAAATAATGCCTTTTGCAAAACCGTGGATGGAGCTGGAGGCCGTTATTCTAAGTAAAGTAACTCAGAAATGAGAAAACAAATACCATATGTTCTCACTTATAAATGGGAGTTAAGCTATGAGGATGCAAATTCATGAGAATAAAATAATGGACTTTGGAGACTCAATCGAGAAAATTTGGAGGGAGTGAGGAATAAAAGACTACATATTGGGTAGAGTGTACACTGCCCAGGTGATGGGTGTACTGAAATCTCAGAAATCACCACTAAAGAATTTATCCATGTAACCAAAAACCACCTGCACCCCCAAAAACTCTTGAAATAAAAACATAAACTGAGGGTAAAAATTCAAAACCCTGAAAAAAAACACTTTCCACACAAATAATTGGAAAAAAAAAACTAAAATCAAACTGTTTATCAACACCAATAGAGGTTAGAAAACAATTATGAGATCTCTTCCAATTTCTGAGGAAACATAATCTTTTTAAAAATTATTCAGCTCATTGGATTGTTGTGACAATCAAATGAGTACACACAGACACACACACACTCCTCCACACGAACACACATACACATACATATATATACATATATTTCTTATACATTTACATAGTAAGCTTACATAGTAAGTACTTATTCAATATTTGCTATTATTATTATAGGTGCTGTTCTGAAGACTACACCAGGGAACAAGATAGACATAATTCCTGCCCTCATGGAGTTTACATTCTGGTGGATAACTCCCATGACATGTTTTCATTGAAAAGAACTTTCCCATTTTCAGTCTCTCTGTATCAGTCTCTCTCTTTCTGTTCATATGTTTCTCATCTAGAATCTATCCTCAGGCTCAAGTCTCTCAGATCTTAAAAAAATATATCAAACCTATCCTCACAAATTACCGTTCTCTTTCCTCATCTTCAGAGCCAAATTATTTAAGCTAGTTTTTTATATATGCTGTTTGAATTTGTGTAAGTATTATTTACATCTGAACCAACTGAAATATGACTTTTATCACCACCACTCCACTGAAACAACTTTTACAAAATCTTAAATGATCTACATGTAAATCTAAGTGACACATTTTAGTCATTCCCTACTTGAACTTTTTTTGTTGAAATACTCTCTTCTCTTGGTCCCTTGTTGAAATACTCTCTTATACACTTCCTCCATCTCTAGTAATTTTTCTTTCTCTCCTTTGCAGGTTCTTCACCCTCTATATGCCCCTTATATTCCTTAGTCCCTGTTCTCCTCTTCCTTTGTTTCCATAGATGCTTTCTTGTCTATTCCTAATCTTGTCTCCAGATTTTCCATTATTCTTCCTTCATTCTGTGGCCAAAGTGACCTATACCATATGCATAAATTATTACTATGTGGACCAGGCACAGTGGTTCACGCCTGAAATCCCAGCACTTTGGGAGGCTAAGGTGAGCGGATCACTTGAGGTCAGGAATTCAAGACGAGCCTAATTGACATGGTGAAACCTGTCTCTACTAAAGTTACAAAAATTAGCCAGACGTGATGGTTGATGCTTGTAATCCCAGCTACTCAGGGGGCTGAAGCAGGAGAATCGCTTGAACCTAGGAGGAAGAGGTTGCAGTGAGCCGAGATCGTGCCACTGCACTCCAGCCTGGGTGATGGAAAGAGACCCTGTCTCAAAATTTAAAACTAAATAAATAAATAAATACTCTCCTGCTTAAGATATTTTAATTCCTCTCTATAACAAATGAGATAAATAATATGATACAGAAGGTTCTGCATGTCATGGTGACTGCTTTTATTTCTACCCTGACTTATATTTGATATTCTAGAAATACTTCATTTGTTGTAATTACCTGTACTCAACATGCTGTTTCATACTAGAATGTCTTACACCTAGAATGCCTGTTCTCTTGTTTTTACATAGCTAACTTCTACCTATTTTTTAAAATTAATCTCTCATATTACCTTCTCCAGTAAGCCTTCCCTGGTTACCTCTGGTTGAACTAAATGTCCTTCTTCTACATTCTGAAAGCTTGCTGGACATATCTCTATTACTGCTTCTGCCATATTATGGTGAAATTTATTGTATACATATTTGTCTTACATACCAAGGTTAAAGCTTCTTTATTTACACTTGATCTTAGCCAAAAAGCCAAAAGGTAATAAAGCTTCTTTATTTAAAGACAGTGGCTATCAATATTTCAATTTTCTGTTCCCAGATTGTAGCATAGTTCTCAATAAATATTTGTTAAACTAAACAGCATGTACAAAAACATGCATGTGTAGAATATGAGACACATTTGGATAACTGCAAAGAATTCAGTGTAGCTACATTAGTGTCTTAATCCATTTGGGTTGCTATAAAGGGATACCTGAGACTGGGTAATTTATTTTAAAAGGGAATTATTTGGCTCACTGTTCTACAGGCTGTATAAGAAGCGTGGTGCCAGCATCTGCATCTGGTGAGGGCCTCAGTCTGCTTCCACTCATGATGGAAGGTGAAGGGGAGCTGGCATGTGCAGAGATCACGTGGTGAAAGAGGAAGAAAAGAGAGAGGAAATAAAGAGGCCTGGATCTTTTTAACAACTAGCTCTCATGGGGTCCAGCAGAGCAAGAACTTGCTTATTACCATGAGGACAGCACCAAACCATTCATGAGGGATTTTACCTTATGACCCAAACACCTCCCGTTAGCCCCTACCCTCAACATTGGGGATCAAATTTCAACATGAGATTTGGAGGGTTAAACTTCCAAATTATAAATAGAGAATATGCTTAGAAAAGAACAGAAAATTTAAGTTACAGAAATAAACAGGAATTATTTCATAAATAGCTTTGTATACCATGCTAAAAAGTTTGGATTTTATTCTGAATAAAATCCATTGTAAATTGTTGGAAGAATTTTAATCAGGGTATGAGGGTAGCATTACTTGTTAAAAAATTACAAGATTTGTGTTGTAGTGGTAGAGGTTGAATTTGGTAGCACAATATTGATTGCAGGTAATAAAATGCAGGAGACTATCAAATATATCTGTATAAAAAAATGCCTTAACAAAGACAGTGATAATGGAGACAGAGGTAAAGAAATAACCATAAAAGAATCAGTACAGCTTTGTGACATATTTAATGTTTGGAGGGGTTGTTGAGAAATATGGATGAGAAAAGAGTGATTTTTCAGTTTCTAAACATGGGATATTGGTGTCACCAACTGAAATAGAAAACATAAGATGAGATTTCAGTGAAGTTTTTCTAAGGGGTTAGAATGAATTTACATATTTATTCTCTCAACAAATACTTATTGAACATCTTCCATGAGACAGGCATTGTTCCAGGCATTAATGATACATTAGTGAATACATTAATTTCAATGTTAGAGGGTAAGTTCTACATTTAAAAAGCAATAAAATGGTAAAGTGGTGGGAGGGAAAAACATTGGGAGAAGTTTGCAGTATTAAATAGGGTAATCAGGTTAAGGTTCATAAAACTGATAAGATTTGAATAAAGATATATTGGAAAAATAGTAGATATTTGGGGGAAGAATTTTTAAAGCTAAGGAAACAAATAGAAGACTCTGACATTGGATTGTAGTTTATGGGATCAAGGGACAAACTTATTCATCATAGCTGGAGTAGAGTGGATAGATATTGAGAAAGTCAGAGAAGAATGTGGGAGAGGTGTTAGGTCATGTAAAGACTCATAGACCATTGTAACAATTTTGGATTTGTTGAATTTGAGATGTCTCTGGAACATCCAGGGGAAAATTTCTGCCGATATTTGTCAACAAAGGCCTGGACTTCAGAACAGGTCTACATAGGAGACTTCATTATATATATGGTACTTGTATCCATGGAAGTTGACAAGATATCTCGTAAATAATGTATGAGAAAATAGAAACAAGGATCAAACATGGAGAATATCAAAATTGAAGTTGTGAGTACAGAAGGGAAAGCTATAAAAAGGAGGTTGTGAGGGTAACTATGGAGTGCTTAACAACTTGGCTTTGGAGAAGAAAGATAAAATAGTAGCTAAATGATTACCCCCATTCCAGAGAATAAGTGTTTGTTTGTTTTTATTAATGAGAAAATTTTGAATTTGTTTATAAATTGGCAGGGAAGAGCAGAGAGAGAAATTAAAATGCAAGACGGAGAGGAAAGAAAAGATAGGATTGAGATCTGAGACAAATTCTCTTCTGATAGATAAGATTTGCACTGGAGAAAGAATGCCTCTTCTGCTGAGAGAGAAATTGGCATTTGTGTGATGTGTCCCAAGATTTCTCCTACGTGCTTTATTTTTATAGAGTAATAATAAAAATAACATTTTGAGTGCTTATTTTAGGCCAATTTTTATTATCTCATTTCATCCTCATAGTAAACTTATGAGGTCAGTATATTTATTATCCTTGTTTTACAGCTGATAAAAAGGAAATTTAGAACAACTTGCCAAGGTAGAGACGCAACAAAAAAAGAAACTCACAGGTCAATATCCCCGATGAACATCAAGGCGAAAATCCTCAATAAAATACTGGCAAACCAAATCCAGCAGCACATCAAAAAACTTATCCTCCATGATCAAGTTGGCTTCATCCCTGGTATGCAAGGCTGCTTCAACATACACAAATCTTTATTGATTTATCGTAATTCATCACATAAACAGAACCAATGACAGAAACCATGATTGTCTCAATAGATGCAGAATAGGCCTTTGATAAAATTTAACAAACTTCATGCTAAAAACTCTCGATAAACTAGGTATTGATGGAACGTATCTCAAAATAATAAGAGCTATTTATGACAAACCCACTGCCAATGTCATACTGAGTGGGGAAAAGCTGGAAGCATTCCCTTTGACAACCGGCACACGACAAGGATGCCCTGTCTCACCACTCCTATTCAACATAGTATTGGAAGTTCTGGCCAGGGCAATTAGGCAAGAGAAAGAAATAAAGCATATTCAAATAGGAAGAAAAAAAGTCAAATTGTCTCTATTTGCAGACGACATGATTGTATATTTAGAAAACCCAATCGTCTCAGCCCAAAATCTCCTTAAGCTGAGAAGCAACTTCAGCAAATTCTCAGGATATAAAATCAATGTGCAAAAATCACAAACATTCCTATACACAAATAACAGACAGAGAACCAAATCATGAGTGAACTCCCATTCACGATTGCTACTAAGAGAATAAAATACCTAGGAATCCAACTTATAAGGGATGTGAAGGACCTCTTCAAGAGCTACAAACCACTGCTCAAGGAAATAAGAGAGGACACAAACAAAGGGAAAAAACTTCTGTACTCATGAATAAGAAGAATCAATATTGTGAAAATGGCCATACTGCCCAAAGTAATTTATAGATTCAATGCTATCCCCATCAAGCTACCATTGACTTTCTTCACAGAATTAGAAAAAACTACTTTAAATTTCATATGGAACCAAAAAAGAGCCCATATGGCCAAGACAATCCTAAGCAAAAAGAACAAAGCTGGAGGCATCACGCTACCTTACATCAAGCTATACTGTAAGGCTGCAGTAACCAAAACAGCATGGTACTGGTACCATTACAGATATATAGATAAATGGAACAGAACAGAAGCCTCAGAAATAATGCCACACATCTACAACCATCTGATCTTTGACAAATCTGACAAAAACAAGAAATGGGGAAAGGATTCCCTACGTAATAAATCGTGTTTGGGAAACTGGCTAACCATATGAAGAAAACTGAAACTAGACTCCTTCCTTACACCTTATACAAAAATTAACTCAAGATGGATTAAAGACTCAAACATAAGACCTAAAACCATAAAAACCCTAGAAGAAAACCTAGGCAATACCATTCAGGACATATACATGGACAAAGACTTCATGACTAAAACACCAAAAGCAATGGCAACAAAAGCCAAAATTGACAAATGGGATCTAATTAAACTAAAGAGCTTCTGCACAGCAAAAGAAACTATGATCAGAATGAACAGGCAACCTACAGAATGGGAGAACATTTGTGCAATCTATCCGTCTGACAAAGGGATAATATCCAGAATAAGGCAGGAAAGTTTAAGTCTGTTAAGGTGCTCTCTCCCAGGGAGATGGGAGTTTTATCTATAAGCTCCTGACTGGGGCTTCTGCCTTTCTTTCAGATATGCCCTGCCCAGAGAGGAGGAATCTAGAGAGGGAGTCTGGCTACAGCAGCTTTGCCAAGCTGTGGTGGACTCTGCCCAGTTCCAACTTCCCAGCAGCTTTGTTTACACTGTGAGGAGAAAACCGCCTACTCAGGCCTCAGTAATGTTGGACGCCCCTCCCCTCCTCCAGGCTGGAGGTCCCAGGTCGACTTCAGACTGCTGTGCTGGCAGCGAGAATTTCAAGCCAATGGATCTTAGCTTGCTGGGCTCTGTGGGGATGGGATCCACTGCGCTAGACCACTTGGCTCCCTGGCTTCAGCTTCCTTTCCAGGGGAGTGTACAGTTCTGTCTCGCTGGCATTCCAGGCGCCACTGGGGTATGAAAAAAAAACAAAAAAACAAAAAACAGAAAACTCCTGCACCTAGCTCAGTGTCTGCCTAAATGGCTGCCCAGTATTGTGCTTGAAACCCAGGGCCCTGGTGGCATAGGCACTCAAGGGAATCTCCTGGTCTGCAGGTTGTGAAGACCATGGGAAAAGCATAGTGTCTGGGTCAGAGTGCACCATTCCTCACAACAAGGTCTCTTATGGCTTCCCTGGGCTGGGGGAGGGAGATCCCCGACCTCTTGCACTTCCCAGGTGAGGCAATGCCCCACCCTGCTTTGGCTCACCCTCTGTGGGCTCCACCCAGTGTCTAACCAGTCCTGATGAGATGAGCTGGCTACCTCAGCTGGAAATGCAGAAATCACCCACCTTCTGCTGGGAACTGCAGACTGGAGCTGTTCCTATTCAGCCATCTTGCCAGCCACTCCAAGATTAATTTATTTTTATTCTTCAATTTGTATTTTAAGTTCAAGGGTACATGTGCAGGATGTGCAGGTTTGTTACATATGTAAACGTGTGCCATGGTGGTTTGCTGCATCATTTCATCACCTAGTTATTAAGCTCAATATCCATTAGCTATTCTTTCTGATGCTCTCCATCCCCTCAAATCCCCCAAGCAGGCCCCAGTGTGTCTTGTTCCCCCGCCATGTGTCCATGTGTTCTCATCATCCAGCTTCCACTTATAAGTGAGAACATGCAGTGTTTGGTTTTCTGTTCCTGTGTTAGTTTGCTGAGGATAACAGCTTCAAGGCCTATCTATTTCCCTGTAAAGAACATGATCTTCATCCTTTTTATGGCTGCATTATATTCCATGCTGTATATGCACAACATTTTCTTTATCCAGTCTATCATTGATGGACATTTGAGTTGACTCCATGTCTTTGCTATTGTGAATAGTGCTGCAATAAATATACATATGCATGTATCTTTGTAATAGAATGATTTCTATTCCTTTGGGCATACACCCAGTAATGGGATTGCTGGGTCAAATGTGTTTCTGGTTCTAAAATTTCAATAATTGCCACACTGTTTACCACAATGGTTGAACTAATTTACACTCACACCAACAGTGTAGAAGTGTTCCTTTTTCTCTGCAACCTTGCCAGCATCTGTTGTTTTCTGACTTTTAATAATGGTCATTCTGACTGGTGTGACATAGTATCTCATTGTGGTTTGATTTGCATTTCTCTATGGATCAGTGGTGTTGATCTTTTCTTCAGATGTTTGTTGGCCACATGTATGTCTTCATTTGAGAAGTGACTGTTCATGTCCTTTGCCCACTTTTTAATATGGTTATTTCTTTATCTCATAAATTGTTTAAGTTCCTTGTAGACTAGGTATTAGACCTTGGTCAAATGGATAGATTGCAAAAATGTTCTTTCATTTTGAAGGTTGACTGTTCACTGCTGATGATAGTTTATTTTGCTGTGCAGAAGCTCTTTGGTTTAATTAAGATTCCATTTGTCAACATTTGCTTTTGTTGCAATTGCTTTTGGCATTTTCATCATGAAATTTTCACCCGTACCTATGTCCTAAATGGCATTTCCTAGATTTTCTTCTAGGGTCTTTACAGTTTTGGGTTTTACATTTAAGTCTTTAATCCATCTCCAGTTAATTGTTGTATATGGTGTAAGGAAGGGGTCCAGTTTCAGTTTTCTGCATGTGGATAGCCAGTTCTCCCAGCACCATTTATTAAATAGGGAATCCTTTCCCTATTGCTTGTTTTTGTCAGGTTTGTTGAAGATCAGATATTTGTAGGTGTGTGGTCTTATTTCTGAGTTATCTACTCTGTTCCATTGATTTATGTGTCTGTTCTTGTAACAATCCCATGCTCTTTTGGTTACTGTAGCCTTGCAGTATAGTTTGAAGTCAGGTAGAATGATGCCCCCAGCTTTGTTCTTTTTGCTTAGGATTGTCTGGTCTATTCAGGCTCTTTTATGGTGCCATTTGAACTTTAAAAGTTTTTTTTTCTAATTCTGTGAAGAATGCCAATGGTAGTTTAATGGGAATAGCATTAAATCTATAAATTACTTTGGCCAGTATGACCATTTTTGCAATATTGATTCTTCCTAATCATGAGAATGGAATGTTTATCCATTTGTGTCCTCTCTGATTTCTTTGAGTAGTTGTTTGTAGTTCTCCTTAAAGAGGTTCTTCACTTCCTTGTTAGCTGTATTTCTAGGTATTTTATTCTCTTCTTATTCTTTTTCCCCCCTCAAGATGGGGTCTCACTGATGCCCAGGTTGGAGTGCAGTGGTGCGACCACGGTTCACTGCAACCTTTGCCTCCCGGGTTCAAGTGGTTCTCCTCCCTCAGCCTCCCGAATAGATGGGATTACAAGTGCATGCCACCACGCTTGGCTAATTTTTGTATTTTTTAGTAGAGACGAGGTTTCATCATGTTGGCCAGGCTGGTCTCAAACTACTGACCTTGTGATCCACCCGCCACAGCCTCCCAAAGTGCTGAGATTACAGGTGTGAGCCACCGCACTTGGCCTATTTTATTATTTCACAGCAATTGTAAATGGGAGTTCATTCATGACTTGGCTCTCTGATTCCCCTTGGTGGTGTATAGTAATACTAGCATTTTTTGGACATTGATATTGTACATATCCTGGGACTTTGCTGAAGTTCTTTATCAGCTAGAGGAGCTTTTGGGCCAAGACTATGAGGTTTCTAGATATAAAATTATGTCATCTGCCAACAGGCATAATTTTATTTCCTGTCTTCCTATTTGGAAGCCCTTTATTTCTTTCTCTTGCCTAATTGCTCTGGTCAGGACTTTCAATATTACGTTGAATAGGAGTGGTGAGAGAGGGCATTCTTGTCTTGTGCCAGTTTTCAAGGCTTCCACTTTTGCTCATTCCATATGATATTAACTGTGGGTTTGTCTATAAGGCTCTTATTATTTTGAGGTGTGTTTTTCAATACCTAGTTTATTGAGAGTTCTTAACATGAAAGAATGTTGAATTTTGTTGAAAGACTTTCCTGCATCTATTGAGATAATCATGTGGTTTTGTATTTAGTTCTGTTTATGTGATGAATCACATTTATTGATTTGTGTATGTTGAACCAACTTTGCATCTCAAGTATGAGGGCAATTTGATCATGGTGGATACCTTTTTTAGGTGCTGCTGGATTCTGTTTGTGAGTACTTTATTGAGGATTTTTGCATTGAGGTTCATGAAGAATATTGTCCTGAAGTTTTCTTTATTTGTTATATATCTGCCAGATTTTAATATCAGAATGATGCTGGCCTCATAGAATGAGTTAGGGAGAAGTACTTCTTTTTCTTTCTTTTTTTTCTTTTCTTTTTCTTTTTTTTTTTATTTGATAGTCTCAGTAGAAATGGTACCAGCTCTTCTTTGTTCCTCTCATAGAATTGAGCTGTGAATCCATATGGTCCTGGGCTTCTTTTGGTTGGTAGGTATTGTTTATTAGTGTCTCAATTTCAGAACTCATTATTGGCCTATTCAGGCATTCAATTTCTTCCTGGTTCAGTCTTGGGAGGGTGGATGTGCTTAGGAATTCATCCATATTTTCTAGATTTTCTAGTTTATGTGCATAGAGGTGTTTATAGTATTCTCTGATGGTTGTTTGTATTTCTGTGAGGTCAGTGGTAATATCCCCCTTCTCCTCTTTAATTATGTCTATGTACTTCTTCTCTCTTTTCTTCTTTATTAGTCTGCCTAGCAGTCTATTTTATTACTTTCTTCAAAAAACAGCTTCTAGATTCACTAATTTTTGAAGAGTTTTTTGTATCTCTAGCTCCTTCAATTCAGCTGTATTCTTTGTTAATTGTTCTCTTCTGCTAGCTTTGAGGTTTATTTGCTCTTGATTCTCTAGTTCTTTTAGTTGAGATGTTAGGTTGTTAACTTGAGAGCTTCCTAGCTTATTGATGTGAGCATTTAGTGCTATAAATTTCCCTCCTAATACTACTTCAGCTATGTCCCAGAGATTCTGGTATTTTGTCTGTTCTCATTGGTTTTAAAGAACTTCTTAATTTCTGCCTTAATTTTATTATTGACTCAAGAGTCATTTAGGAGCAGGTTGTTCAATGTCCATGTAGTTGTTTGGTTTTGACTGAATTTTCTAATTTTGAGTTATGTTTGTGCTATAGTCTGAGAGACTGTTATGATTTCAGTTCTTTTGCATCTGCTGAGGTGTATTTGACTTCTGATTATGTAATTAATTTCAGAGTGAGTGGCATGTGGTGATTAAAAGAATCTATATTCTGTTGTTTTTAGGTGGAGAGTTCTGTAGATATCTATCAGGCCCACTTGATCCAGAGCTGAGTTCAGGTCCTGAATATCTTTGTTAATTTTCTGTCTCGATGGTCTGTCTAATATTGTCAGTGGAGGTGTTAATGTCTTCCACTATTATTGTGTGGGAATCTAAGTCTCTTTATAGATCTTTAAAAACTTGCTTTATGAATCTGGCTGCTCCTGTATTGGGTGCATATGTATTTAGGATAGTTAGCTCTTCTTGTTAAATTCAACTTTTTACCGTTATGTAATGTCACTCTTTGCCTTTTTTTATTTTTGTTGGTTTAAAATATGTTTTGTGAGAAACTAGGATTGAATTCCCTGATTTTTTGTTTTCCATTTACGTGGAAAAATTTTCTCCATCCCTTTATTTTGAACCTTTGCACGTGAGATGGTTCTCTTAAAGATAGCATACCAATCGGTCTTGGCTCTATCAAGCTTGCCATTCTGTGTCTTTTAATTGGGGGTATTTATTTCATATATATTTTAATTGGGGTATTTAGCTCAATAAATTTAGCTCATTACATTCTTACATATAAAATTCTGGATTAAAAATTCTTTTCTTTAAGTATGTTGAATATTGGCCCCCAATCCCTTCTGGCTTGTAGGGTTTCCACTAAAAATCCCACTGTTAGTCTGATGGGTTTTCCTCTGTAGATGAGCTGGCCTTTCTCTCTGGTGCCCCTAACATTTTTATTTTATTTTGACCTTGGATAATCTGATGATTATGTGTCTTGGTGTTGATCCACTCATGGAGTATATTACTGGGGTTCTCTGCAATTCCTGAAGTTGAATGTTGGCCTGTCTTACTGTGTTGGGAAAGTTCTCCTGGATGAAATTCTGAAGTATGTTTTTCAACTTGGTTGCAGCATTCTCCTTGTCTCTTTCAGGTACCCTATTCAGTCATAGTTTCAATCTCTTTACACATAACCATATTTCTCAGAGGTTTTGTTCATTTCTTTTTATTTCTATTGTTGTTTGCCTTTCTGATTTCAGAAAGATAGTCTTCAAGATCTAAGATTCTTGTCTCCACTTGTTCTATTCTGCTATTGATACTTGTGGTAGCATTGTGAAGTTCTCATGCTGTGTTTTTCAGCTCCATCAGGTCAGTTATATTCCTTTCTAAACTGGCTCTTCTGGCTACAAGCTCCTGTATTGTTTTATCATGACTCTTAGCCTCTTTGCATTGAGTTACAACATGCTCTTTCAGCTCAGTGAAGGTCATTATTATTCACCGTCTGGAGCCTTCTTCTGTCAACTCTGCCATCTCGGCCTCGGCCCAGTTCTGTGCCCTTGCTGGAGAAGTGTCACAATCATTTGCAGAAGAGACACTCTGGTTTTTTAGTTTGTAGCATTTTTACATTGATTCTTTCTCATCCTTATGGGCTTATCTACCTTCAATCTTTGAGGTTGCTGACCTTCAAATAGGGTTTGTATGGGCTCTATTTTGTTGATGTTGTCGTTGTCCCTTTCTGTTGGTTTGCTTTTCTTTTAATAGTCAGGCCACTCTACCATAGATAGGGCTGCTGTGGTTTGCCGGGTTTCCCTCCAGACTGTAGTTGCCTTGGTTTATTCCCATACCTGGAGGAATCAACAGTAAAGGCTGTAAAACAGCAAAGATGGCAGCCAGCTCCTTCCTCTGAAAGCTCCATCCCTGGGGTATACTGACCTGTTGCTGGCCCAACAACCAGGAAAATGGCTGGAGGCCCCTGTTTGGAGGTCTCACCCAGTAAGGAGTAACAGGATCAGGGACCCACTTAAAGAAGCAGTCTTTTGGTGGGAATGTAAACTAGCATAACCACTATGGAAAACAGTGTGGAGAGTCCTTAAAGAACTAATAATAAAACTCCCATTTGATCCAGCAATCCCACTACTATGTATCTACCCAGAGGAAAAGAAGTCATTATATGAAAAAGATACTTGCACATGCATGTTTATGGCAGCACAATTTGCAATTGCAAAAATGTGGAACCAGTCCAAATGACCATCAATCAATGAGTGCATAACAAAATTGTGGTATATTTATACATATGATGAAATACTACTCAACCATAAACATGCATGGTATTCACAGAAACCTGGATGGAACTGGAGGCTATTCTTCTAAGTGAAGTAACTCAGAAATAAAAAAAACAAACATTATATGTTCTCACTCATAAGTGGGAGCTAAGCTATGAGGACACAAAGTCATAAGAACTATACAATGGACTTTGGGGACTCAGGTGAAAGAGTGGGAGCAGGGTGAGAGATAAAAGACTACAAATTGAGTTCAGTGTATACTTCTCAGGTGATGGGTACACAAAATCTCAGAAATTACCACTAAAGAACTCACCCATGTAACCGAATACCACCTGTTCTCCCAAAACCTATGGAAATAAAAATAAGTAAAAAAATAAATAAGCAATCAGGCTGCTTTTTGGTAGAGCAAGTGTGCTTCATTAGGGGGAATTCTTCCTTGTCCTGACCGTTTGGATTCTCCAAAACTAGCAAACTGGAATGGCTGTGTTGACCGAACTGCAGAGATGGTGGCTGACCCTCTTCCTGGGAGCTCCATTTCAGGGAGAGATCAGAGCTCTATCTATAGAACCCTGGCTGGAGTAGCTGAAGCCTCTGCAGGGAAGTCCTGCCCAGAAAGAAATAATGAATTGGGGTCTCACTTAAAGAAGCAGTCTGGCCATGATCTGGCAAGACAACTTTGCTGGATTGTGGGGGAACCTTCCTTTTCTAGACCATCTGTATTCTCCAAAGCCATCAGGTTGTAATGGCTGAGTCTACCAAACCACAGAAATGGCAGCCACCTCTCCCCCTGGGAACTTGGACCCATCTCAAGCAGAGTCCTGTCTGTTGCTATTGGCTGGCTGGAATTCCAAGCCAGTGGGTCTTAAGTTGTGAGGTGCCATGGAAGTGGGGTCAACAGAATAATGTCATTTGGCTCCCTGGATTTGGCCCCCTTCCTAGGAATATTTACAAACAGATTTCCCACCTTGCCAGGGATTCTGGGGCCAGAGTAAGTAAAATAACTGGGTTTCTGTGTGTGCCTGAGTGACTGCTCTGCTGAGACTCAACACAGCTCTGCTGAGACTACACACACACTTATTGCACCCCAAGGCCCTGGTGGCATGGGCTCATAAGTGTATCACCTTATCTGTGGGGTGCAAAGATTTGTGGGAGAAGTGTGGTTTCCCAGGTTGAGTCGCACAATTACTTACTGCATCTTTTGGCTGGGGTGGGGATTGCTTTGGCTTTGTGCCACTTCTGGGTGGGCCATCACCCCACCCTGCTTTTCTTCTCCGTGGGTAGAGTTGTTTGCCTTGTCAGTCCCAATGTGAGAACCTGGATATTTCAGTTGAAGGTGCTGAATTCACTTGCCCCTTTTTTTTCCTTTCTGTAAGTGCCATGAACTGCAGCTGCTTCTAAGTAGCCATCTTGGCCCCTCCCTTATTTAACATTTTTTTTCCAATTTTTTACTATTAAAAGTAATACTGTGGTAAATATTTTTGTGTTAAAATTTTTGGAAATCTTAAATTTCTTTCCTAAAGACAGATTCTGAAATTTGGAATTACTTGGTAAAGAAATAAATACTTTACACATACTTTTAATATGCTTTCTAAAAGTGTTGTACATATATAAACTAAAATTTACAATATATTATAGTACCACTTTTCTGCATTGTCAGTAGCATTGTGTGTCTTTTTCCTAAATTAGTTGGTGAAAATAGTGTCTACATTTTTTAAATTCACATTTATTTTTAATTTTTAATTGTAAGAAATGTTCATTGAACTCATAAAAGTAGAGAGTAGAATGACGGTGGGAGTTGTTGGTCAAAGGGTAAAAAGTTTCAGATAGAAGAGAGGAATAAGTTTTTAGATCAATTGCACAGTTGGGTGACTATAGTCAATGATAATAAATACATTTTAAAATAACTAAAAGAGTACATTTTAAATGTCATTCCACATTGTACACATGTATCAAAACATCACAGGTATTCCATAAATATATACAATTATGATTTGCAAATTAAAAATTTTGCATTTATTTGACAACTTATTTGTTGCATACTTTCCAGTATTGGACAGTCTGTTGTTTTTTCCTTTTCAAAAAATGTGTGTTTCTGTTTGTGGTAGACACAAACAGATGTTTGTGATAGACACAAACAGATGTTTGTGATCTGGCCTTCAATGAACTCCACTTCCAGCTATTCATGACCATGTGCAAACTCCTCTCTCTGGGTGTAGGTTTGACCTAGTGATTAACTTCTGATTAATAGAATATGCTATAAGTAATGGGATATCACTTCTAAAAATTAAGTTGTAAAAAGACTGTAGCTTTAATCATTAGAACTCTGACATTCTCTCTCTAATCACCAACCTTGGGAAAAGCTAGAGCTTCCAGCAACCTTGTAGAAGGGTCCATGTGGCAAGAGATCAAGCCTTGAAATAATCATATGAGTGAGCTTGGAGGAGGATCTGCCACCAATCTAGCCTTCAGATATGACAGCAGCCATAGCTGACAGTTTGACTGCTACCTCATAAGAAACCTAGAGACAAAGAAACCCAGCTGAGCTGCACCTGAATTTCTAAGCCACAGAAACTATGAGATAATAATGTTGGTTTCTTTAAGCTGCAAAACCTGGTTTATTTGCGTTTTCCTCTTATTTTTGCCTAATCACACCATCCATTAATACAATCAACTAATTCCCTTGCTGTTAGTCCACACATACTGATGTCCTACTGATTATAAATGAATGAATGCACTATTCAGATATTGGAAATCTGTTCAGCAAATGTATTTCTCAATGGAATCACTAACTTTGTAGTCTTATTTATAGGTTGCTCACTTCATTTGCTTGGAGTTAGTCCTAGAATTCAATCAGGTGTCCTAAAAATGAAGTTTTTTTGATATAGAAAGATGAGGGCTAAATTCTGATCCATGAAACCATCATCAATGTTAGCCTCTGATATGCTGCATTTTAATATCATTCAGAGATTGCAGCTCTAGAATTGATAGAGCAAACAAAACGATATCAAGCAAAAAGCCTGCCTTGTGGTGATACATGCGTTAGTAAAAAAAAAAATACAAAACTTAAAAATAAAGAGAAGATACGTTCTTTAAATAAAGCATTGTTAAATAGGCCCACCAAATTATTTAATTCTCTCAGTGAATGTACATAACTTTGACTCTGCTATTTGATGTCAGTTAGAGCCTAGACTCTGTGAGGTTGCATGTTAACTTGCAGACTTTAGTCTGATTATAAACATTACTCCAAAGGGTATAGTTTATTGCCCTGTAGGATATTAAACAGTGTTGTATTTAATAACAGGCTTATTTTAACATTATTTTTTCAATGACTATAAATACCCAGTTCTGCAAATGTCCTCTGAGGCAGCTTTATCCTGCACAGAGGCAAACACCCTGGCACCCACTAGCACCCTGCTACAGCCAATGAGTGTGCATTATGCTGTGCTTCCAAGGCTGTGCTGATGACATGTGTGAACAAGGATGGATCCTGCTGTCACTGCACTATGAAATGCTTTGGGTAATACCATACAAGAGCTCCTGAAGGAAGCACTAAATATGGAAAAGAAAGCCCATTACCAGCAACTACAAAAACACACTCAAGTACATAGACAAGTGACATTATAAAGCAACCACATACACAAGTGTGCATAATAACCAGCAAACATCATGATGACAGGAAAAAATCCACACACATCAATACTAACCTTGAATGTAAATGGGCTAAATGCATCAATTAAAAGGCACAGAGAGGCAAGCTGGATAAAGAACCAAGTCCCATTGGTATGTTGTCTTTAAGAGACCTATCTCAAATGCAATAGCACCCACAGGCTCAAAATGAAGGAATGGAGAAAAATCTACCAAACAAGTGGAAAACAGCAAAGCAGGGGTTGCCATTCTAAAACAGACATTAAACCCACAAAGATCAAAAAAGGCAAAGAAGGGCATTACATAATGGAAAATAGTTCAATTAAAAACGACCTAACTATCCTAGATACATATGCACCAAATACAGGATCACCCAGATTCATAAAGCAAGCTTTTAGAGACTTTTGAAGAGACTTAAACTCCTACATGGTAATAGTAAGAGACTTCAACACTTTACAGACAGTATTAGGCAGATTATCAAAGCAGAAAATTAACCAAGGTATTTAGGACCTGAACTCAGCACTGAATCAAATGGACCTGATAGACATCTACAGAACTCTCCACCCAAAAAGAACAGAATACACATTCTTCTCATTTCCACATGGCACATACTCCAAAATCAATTACATAATCAGACATAAAAAACTCCTCAGTAAATGCAAATGAACTGAAATTATAACAACTAATCTCTCAGACACAATCAAATTAGGAATCAACATTAAGAAAGACACTCAAAAAAAATACACTCAAAACCATACAGTTATATAGAAATTGAATAACCTGTTCCTCAATGACTTTTGAGTAAATAATGAAATTAAGGTAGAAATTAAGTTCTTTGAAACAACGAGACAAAGAAAATAGCATATCAGAATCTCTGGGACAAAGATAAAGCAGTGTTAAGAGTGAAATTTATAGCACAAAATGTCCTCATCGGAAAGTTAGAAAGATCTCAATTTACTAAGCTAACATCACAACTAAAAGAACCAGTGAACCAAGAGGAAACCAACCTCAAGGCTAGCAGAAGACAAGAAATAACCAAACTCAGAGCTGAAGAAGATTGAGACACGATAAATTAATCAAAAAATTGATGAATCCAGGAAGGTTTGTTTGGAAAAAAATAATAAGTAGACCACTAGCTAGACTATTAAAGAAGAAAAGAAAGAAAATCCAAATAAGCAAAATTAGAAATAAATAAGAAAATATAAACATTGACTGCACCACAATAAAAACAACCATCAGAGAATACTATGAACACCTCTATGCACATAAACTGAAACATAGAAAAAAATAAGTTCCTGAACACATACACCCTCCCAAGACTGAACCAAGAAGAAATAGAATCCCTGAACAGAACAATAACAAGCTCTAAAATTAAATTAGTGATAAATAGTTTACCAACCAAAAACAGCTCAGAAACACATGAATTCACAGCTGAATTTTACCAGATGCACAAAGAAGAGCTGGTATCATTTCTGCTGAAACGGTTTTGAAAAATTGAGGAGGGACTCCTCCCTAACTCATTCTATGAGGCCACCATTATTCTGATACCAAAACATGGCAGACACACACAGACACCAAAACAAACAAACAGACAAACAAACAAACGCTTTAGGTCAATATCCTTGATGAACCTCAATGCAAAAATCCTCAATAAAGTATTCACAAACCAAATCCAGCAGCACATCAAAAAGATTATCCACCATGATATAGTAAACTTTATCCCTGGGATGCAAGGTTAGGTCAACATATCAACATACGCAAATCAATAAATATATTTCATCACATAAACAGAACTAAATTCAAAAACCACATGATTATCTCAATAGATGCAGAAAAGTCTTTTAATGAAATTCAACACCCCTTCTTGTTAAAAAAAATACCCTCAATAAGCTAGGTATTAAAGAAACATACCTCAAAAATAAGAACCTTATATTACAAACCCACAGCCAAAATTATGCCAAATGAGCAAAAGCTGGAAGCATTCTCCTTGAAAAGTGGCACAAGACAAGAATATCCTCTCTCAATCCTATTGAACACAAGTTTGAAAATCCTGGCCGGGGCAATCAGGCAAGATTATAAAATAAAGGGCATCCAAATAGAAATAGAGAAAGTCAAATTATGCCTGTTTCCAAATGACATAATTCTATATGTAGAAAATCTCATAGCCTTGACCCAAAAGTTTCTTCAGCTGATAAAGAACTTCAGCAAAGTCTCAGGATACAAAATGCATGTACACAAGTTACTACCATTTCTATACCTCAAAAACAATCAGTCTGAGAACCAAATCAGGAATGCAGTCCCATTCACAATTGCCACAAAAAGAATATAATATCTAAAAACACAGCAATCCAGGGAAGTGAAAGATCTCTACAAGAGGAACTACAAAAGACTGCTGAAAGAAATAAAGGATGACACAAACAGATGGAGAAACATTCCATGCTCATGAATAGGAATAATTAATATCATTAAAATGGCCATACTGTCCAAAGCAATTTATAGATTCAATGCTATTCCTATTAAACTACCATTGACTTTCTTCACAAAACTAGGGGAAAAAAGCTGTAGGCATCTCATTACCTGACTTCAAACTATTCTACAGGGCCACAGTAACCAAAAAAGCATGGTACTAGTACAAAAACAGACACATACACCAATGGAACAGAATAAAAAACCTAGAAATAAGACTGTACACCTACAACTATCTGATCTTTGACAAACCTGACAAAAACAAGCAATTGGGAAATGATTCCCTATTCAATAAATGGGGCTGGGATAACTGGCTAGCCATATGCAGAAGATGAAAACTGGAGCCCTTCCTTGTACCATATACAAAAATTAACTCAAGATGGATTAACGACTTAAATGTAAAACCCAAAACTATAAAAAACCTGGAAAACAACTGATATAGTTTGGCTGTGTCCCAGCCCAAATCTCATCTTAAACTGTAGCTCCCACAATTCTCACGTGTTGTGGGAAGAACCCAGTGGGAGATAATTGAGTCATGGGGGCAGTTTCCCCTATACTGTTCTGGTGGTAGTGAATAAGCCTCACAAGATCTGATGGTTTTATAAGGGGAAACCCCTTTCACTTGTTTTCATTTATCTCTTGCCTGCCACCATGTAAGACTTGCTTTTCACCTTCCACCATGATTGTGAGGCCTCCTGAGCCACGTTAATCTGTGAGTCTATTAAGCCTCTTTTTATTTATAAATTACTCAGTCTGGGGTATGTCTTTATCAGCAGCATGAGGACAGACTAATGCAATAACCTAAGCAATGCCATTCTGGAAATAGAAATGGGCAAAGATTTCATAACGAACATGACAAAAGCAATTGCAATAAAACAAAAATTGACAAATGGGATGTAATTAAACTAGAGAGATTCTGCACAGCAAAAGAAGCTATCAGCAAACAGATGACCTACAGAATGAATGAACATTTTTGCAATCTGTGCTCCTGGCAAATGTCTTCTATCAAGTATCTCTAAAGAACTTAAACAAATTTACAAGGAAAAAAACAATCCCATTAAAAAGTGGGCAAAGGACAGGAACAAACACCATTCAAAAGAAGACATGCATGTGGCCAGCAAACATATTTTAAAAAGCTCAACAAAAGATTTATAAAAATGGCAGACAGAAGGGCGGACTAAATTGCAGCTCCCAGTTAGATGGACAGAGCAGTATGTGGAGACTCACATTGTAAACTTTTGCTCCAAGAACTACTGTGGGAATACCAGGAAAGCTGTGAGAATTAACAGACCCTTTGAAAGAAGCAGATTGCTTCTGCAATACTCAGAAGACAGCCCAAGTACTCTGAGTGCCCAAACTGTGAGAGTGGGAAACGGGAATTGTTTGCCCTTGAATACACACCCTCACTGGGGAACCTGAAGGTCCAGATAACAGAAGAAGGATTTGACCTTACCTGGAGCTGAGACAATCTGAAGAGCTGAGCAAAATACAAGGTTAGAGGAGGCAGCAGGAAAAGCCCTGTGGGCTCTCTGGGTACCCAGAGAAACCATTTCTAACTTGTCTCACAGGGGTCCTTGGGGAGGACTGCCAGAGAAACTGGGGAAAAAAAACACAGAAAGAAGAAAATCTCCAGCTAGACTTTATGACAATTCCAACCAAATTCAGTTTCCTGGCCAGAACTTAGAAGAGGGCATGAATCGGTTGTGCAGACTTGACAGATGAGGAAGCACAAAAGCCCGGCTGAATGAAACAAGTTTTCAGCCTTCCTTGCCCACTGCCTAGAAACAAACTCAGTGCTGTGGAGGGTGGGGGGAACGGTGGGAGTGACACCAGCCTTTTGGGTTGTGTGGATCCTAGGTGATGCCTGTAACTGCCAGCTTTCCTCCACTTCCTGGACAACCTGCATGACACAACAGAGGCAGCCATAATTCTGGGAACATAGCTCCATTGACCTGGGAACCACATCCTTACTCCCCACAGCAGTCAAATCAAGCTCTGCCCAAGGAGAATCTGAGCTCAGAGAGGCTTAACCGTGGCTCCACCTGATGGTCCTTCCCTACCAATGCTGGTAGCTGAAGACAAAGGTCATAATCTCATGGGAGTTCTAAGGCCCTGCCCACCACCTGATCCTTATACTACCACAGCTGATCCTCTCTTGAAAGCACCACCTCCTGGCAGGAGGCCAACCAGTACAAAACTAGTGCATTAAACAACTACAACTAAGGAGCCTCACAGAGTCCAGTTTACTCTCTTGCCACCTCCACTGGAGAAGGTGCAGGTATCCACAGCTAAGAGAACTGAAGATGGTTCATATCACAGGACTCTGCAGACACCCCCCAGTACCAGCCCAGAGCATGGTAGCCCTGCTGGGTGGCTAGATCCAGAAAAGAAATAAAAATTAATACAGTTCAGCTCTCAAAAAGATATATCCCTAGGAAAAAGGGGAGAGTACTACATTAAGGGAGCACCCCAGGGGACAAAAGAATCTGAAAACCAGCCTCAAATCTCAGATCTTCCTCAGACGTAGCCTACCCAAATGACAAGGAACCAGAAGAATAATTCTGGTAAGATAAAACAAGTTCTTTAGCAACCCCCCAAGAATCACACTAGCTCACCAGCAATGGATGCAAGAAGAAATGGAACCAAGAAGAAATCCCTGAATTGTCAGAAAAAGAATTCAGAAGGTCGATCATTAAGCTAATTGAGCAGACACCGGAGAAAGGTGAAGTCCAACTTAAGAAAATCTTCAGTGAAATGGATAGCATAAACATAAAACAATCACAACTTCAGAAAGAGAGGAAAAACTTAGAGAAATGCAAAATGTACTGGAAAGTCTTAGTAATAGAACCAAACAATCAGAAGAAAGAACCTCAGAGCTCGTACACAAGGTTTTCAAATTAACCCAATCCAACAAAGACAAAGAAAAAGAATTTTTAAAAATGAACAAAGCCTCCAAGAAGTTTGGGATTATGTTCAATGACCAAACCTAAGAATAATTGGTGTTCCTGAGAAAGAAGAGAAATTCAAAGTTTGAAAAACATATTTGAGGGATTAATCAAGGAAAAGTTCCCTGGCCTTGCTAGAGATCTAGACATCTAAATACAAGAAGCTCAAAGAACACCTGGAAAATTCATGAAAAAAAGATCATTGTCTAAGCACATAGTCATGAGTTTATCTAAAGTAAAGATGAAGAAAAGAATCCCAAGAGCTGTAAGGCAAAGGAACCAGGTAATCTACAAAGGAAAACCTGTAAGATTAACTGCAGGTTTCTCAGCATAAACCCTACAAGCTAGAAGGGATTGGGGCCCTCTATTCAGCTTTCTTAAACAAAACAATTATCAGCCAAAAATTTTGTATTCAGTGAAACTAAGCTTCATAGATGAAAGATAGATACAGTCTTTTTCAGACAGACAAATGCTGACAGAATTCACCACTACCAAGCCAACACTACAAGAACTAGTAAAAGGAGCTCTAAATCTTGAAACAAATCTTGGCAACATATCAAAACAGAACCTCTTTGAAACATAAATTCAACAGAACCTAAAAAACAAAAATACAATAAATTAATAAATAAATAAATAACCAAGATATTCAGGCAACAAATAGCACAATGAAGAAAATAGCACTTCACATCTTAATGTTAACGTTGAATGTAAATGGCCTAAGTGATCCACTTAAAAGATATGGAATTGCAGAATGGGTAAGAATTCACCAACCAACTATCTGCTGCCTTCAAGAGACTCACCTAACACATAAGGAAACAAATAAACTTAAGGTAAAGGGATGGAAAGAGATATTCCATGGAAATGGGCACCAAAAGTGAACAAACTTTAAAGCAACAGTAGTTTAAAAAGACAAAGAGGGACATTTTATAATGGTCTTGTCCAACAGGAAAATATCACAATCTTACATATGTGTGAATCTAACACTGGAGCTCCCAAATTTATGAAACAATTACTACCAGACCTAAGAAATGAGGTAGAGAGCAACACTATAACAGTGGGGAACTTCAATATTTCACTCATGGCACTAGACAGGTCCTCAAGACAGAAAGTCAACAAAGAAACAATAAATTTACAGTATATCCTAGAATAAATAAACTTAAAATATATTTACAGAACATTCTACCCAACAACCACAGAATATACATTCTATACATCAGCACATGGAACTTTCTCCAAGATAGACCACATGATAGGCCACAAAACAAATTTTAATACATTTAAGAAAATTGAAATTAAGTCAAGTATTCTCTCAGACCACATTGAAATAAAATTGAAAATCAACTCCAGAAGGAACCCTCAAAACCATGCAAATACATGGAAATTAAATAACCTGCTCCTGAATGATCATTGGGTCAACTATGAAATCAAGATGGAAATTAAAATATTCTTTGAACTAAACGATAATAGTGACACAATCTATTGAAACATCTGGGATACAGCAAAGATGGTGCTAAAAGTTTATAGCCTTAAATGCCTATATCAAAAAAGTCTGAAAAAGCACAAATAGACAATCTAAGGTCACACCTCAAGAGAATAAAAAAACAAGAACAAACCAAACCCAAACTTAGTAGGAGAAAAGAAATAATGAAGATCAGAGCAGAACTAAAAGAAATTGAAACAAAAAAATTCAAAAGATAAATGAAACAAAAAGCTGGTATTTTTAAAAGATAAATAAAATTGATTGACCATTAGCAAGATTAACCAAGAAAAGAGAGAAGATCTAAATAAGCTCAATTAAAAACAAAAATGAGAGATATTACAACTGACAACACAGAAATACAAAAGATCATTCAAGACTACTATGCAAACATTTACGTGCACAAAGTAGAATACCTACAGGAGATGGACAAATTTCCGGAAATATACAACCCTCCAAGCTTAAATCAAGAAGAATCAGAAACCCTGAAGAGACCAATAATAAGCAGCGAGATTGAAATCGTAATTTTAAAAATTACCAACAAAAAAAGTCCAGGAACAGACAGATTCAGAGCTGAATTCTATCAGACATTCAAAAAAGAATTGGTACCAATCCTACTGACACTGTTCCACAAGATAAAGAGAAACTCCTCCCTAAATCACTCCATGAAGCCAGTATCACCCTAATACCAAAACCCGGAAAGGACATAACAAAAAAAAAGAAAACTACAGACCAATATCTCTGATGAGCATAGATGCAAAATTTCTTAAGAAAATACTAGTTAACCGGCCACGTGTGGTGGCTCATGCCTGTAATTTCAGCACTTTGGGAGGCCGAGGCGGGCTAATCACGAGGTCAGGAGATCAAGACCAGAATGGCCAACATGGAGAAACCCCGTCTCTACTAAAAATATAAAAATTAGCCAGGCATGGTGGCAGGTGGCCATAATCCCAGCTGCTACTCAGGAGGCTGAGGCAGTAGAATCACCTGAACCCAGGAGGAGGAGGTTGCAGTGAGCCAAGATTGTGCCATTGCACTCCAACCTGGATGACATAAGCGAAACTCTATCTCAGAAAAAAGAAAGAAAGAGAAAGAAAGAAAGAAAGAAAGAAAGAAAGAAAGAAAGAGAAAGAAAGAAAGAAAGAAAGAAAGAAAGAAAGAAAGAAAGAAAGAAAGAAAGAAAATAGTAGCTAACCAAATCCAGCAACATGTCAAAAAGATAATCCACCATGATCAAGTGTGTTTCATTCCAAAGATGCAGGGGGATGCTTTAACATAGGCAAATCAATAAATGTGATACACTATATAAACAGAATTAAAAACAAAAATCATATAATCATCTCAATAGATTCAGAAAAAGCATCTGACAAAATCCAGCACATCTTTGTGATTAAAACCCTCAGCAAAATCGGCATACAAGAGGCATACCTCAATGTAATAAAAGCCATCTATGACAAATCCACAGCCAACATAATACTGAACAGGGAAAAGTTGAAAGCATTCCATGAGAGAACTGGAACAAGACAAGGAAGCCCACTCTGACAACTTCTATTCAACATAGTACTGAAAGTCCTAGCCAGAGCAATCAGACAAGAGAAAGAAATAAAGGGGATCCAGAGTAATAAAGAGAGAGTTGAACTGTCACTGTTTGCTGATGATATGACTGTATACCAAGAAAACACTAAATACTCCTCCAGAAAGCTCCTAGAACTGATAAATGAGTTCAGTAAAGTTTCAGGATACAAGATTAAGCACACAAATCAGTAGCTCTGCTATACACCAACAGATACCAAGCTGAGGACCAAATCAAGAACTCAACCCTCTTTACAATGGCTGCAAAATAAATAAATAAACAAACAAAATACTTAGAAGTATACCTAACCAAGGAGGTGAAAGACCTTTATAAGGAAAACTACAAAATACTGCTGAAAGAAATCATAGATGATACTAATAAATGGAAACACATCCCAGGCTCATGGATGGGTAAAATCAATATTGTGAAAATGACCATACTGCCAAAGCAAGTACAAATTGAATGCAATTCCCATCCAAATAACACCAACATTCTTCACAGAAAGAAAAACCAATTCTAAAGTTCATATGTAACTAAAAAAGAGCCCACATAGCCAAAACAAGACTAAGCAAAAAATACAAATCCCGAGACATCACATTACCTGACTTCAAACTATACTATAATGCCACAGTCACCAAAACAGCATGGTACTAGTATAACAATAGGCACAGAGACCAATGGAATAGAATAGAGAATCCAGAAATAAACCCAAATACTTACCCCCAAATGATCTTCGACAAAGCAAACAAAAACATGAAGTGGGAAAAGGGCACCCTAATCAACAAATGGTGCTGGGATAATTGGCAAGCCACATGTAGGAAAGTGGAACTGTATCCTCATCTCTCAGGTTATACAAAAATCCACTTAAGATGGATCAAGGACTTAAATCTAAGACCTGAAACTATAAAAATTCTAGAAGATGGCTGGGTGCGGTGGCTTACGCCTGTAATGACAGCACCATGGAGGCCAAGGTGGGTGGATTACCTGAGGTGGGGAGTTTGAGACCAGCCTGACCAACATGGAGAAATCCTGTCTCTACTAAAAATACAAAAAATTAGCCGAGAGTGGTGGCGCATGCCTGTAATCCCAGCTACTCGGGAGTCTCAGGCAGGAGAATCGCTTGAAACCGGGTGGCAGAGGTTGCAGTGAGCCGAGATCGCGCTACTGCATGCCAGCCTGGGCAACAAGAACAAAACTCTGTCTCAAAAAAAAAAATGTATATATATAGAAGATAACATTGATAAAATCCGTCTGTACTTTGGCCTAGGCAAAGAATTCATGACCAAGAATCCAAAAGCAAATGTGACAAAAGCAAAGATAAATAGGTTGGACTAAATACAAAGATAATAGGTGGGACTATTAAAACAAAAGCCAAGATAATAGGTGGGACTATTAAACTAAAGAGCCTCTGCACAGCAAAAGGAAGAGCGAACAGAGTAGACAGACAACCCACAGAGTGGGAGGCAGTCTTCACAATCTATGCATCTGACAATGGACTAATACCCAGAATCTACAACGAACTCAAACAAATCAGTAAGAAGAAATAACAAAAAATCCCATCAAAAAGTGGGCTGAGGACACGAATAGACAATTCTCGAAAGAAGATATACAAATGGCCAACAAACATATAAAAAACTGCTCAACATCACTAATGATCAGGGAAATGCAAGTCAAACCATAATGCGATACCACCTTACTCCTGCAGGAATGGCCATAATCAAAAAACCAAAAAAAAATAGATGTTGGTGTGGATGCCATTGAAAAGGAACACTTCTACAATGCTGGAGGGAATGTAAACTAGTATAAACACTATGAAAAACAGTGTGAAGATTCCTGAAAGAACTAATAGAAGAACTACAATTCGATCCAGCAATCCCACTACTGCATATCTACCCAGAGGAAAAGTCATTATACGAAAAAGATACTTGCATATGCACGTGTATAGCAGCACAATTCACAATTGCAAAACTATGGAACCAGCCCAAATGCCCATCACACGAGAGGATAACAAAATTGTTATACATATATATATATATATGTGTGTGTAACAATATTGTTATATTGTTATATATACATATAACAATATATGTATATATACATATATAACATATATACACATATATATACACATATATAACATATATACATATATACACTTATATGTATATATACATACATACACATATATGCATATATATGTGTATATATATGCATATATGTATAAATATATACATATATATGTATAAATATATGCATATATAAATATATACACATATATAACAATATTGTTATATATGTATAACAAAATTGTTATATATGTATAACAAAATTGTTATATATATGTATAACAATATATGTATAACAATATATATGTTATATATATAACAATATATGTATTGTTATATATATATTGTTATATATATAACAATATTGTTATATGTATTGTTATATATATATAACAATATTGTTATATGTATTGTTATATATATATAACAATATTGTTATATGTATTGTTATATATATATGTATGTGTGTGTGTGTGTATATATATATATATGATGGAATACTACTCAGCCTTAAAAACAAACGAATTAATGGCATTCGCAGCAACCTGGACGGAACTGGACAGTATTATTCTAAGTGAAATAACTCAGGAATGGAAAACAAAGCATCGTATGTTTTCACTCATAAGTGGGATCTAAGATATGAGGACGCAAAGGCATCAGAATGATAAAATAGACTTTGAGGACTCAGGAAACGGGTGGGAGGGGCATGAGGGATAAAAGACTACAAACTGGGTTCAGTGTATACTGCTCGAGTGATGGGTGCACCAAAATCTCACGAATCACCACTAAAGCACTTACTCATGTAGCTAAATACCACCTGTTCACCAAAAAACGTATAGAAATAAAAAAATTTAAAAATTAAAAAAATTTTAAAAAGAAAAGCTAATTTTCAAAAGAAATCAAATTAATCACCCAACTTCTCAACTTAAAAAACTAAATGAAAACCATTTACTATCACTCAGAGGTGGGTTTAGTTTTATTTTCTATTGTCATCTTTTGATCTTTGTAAATTATGAGAGTTGGATCTGTAGCACTTCTCAAATTGGCCTCTATGTTCCTCCAACCTAACAGTGCCCTCTTCTGGCTTCATGATTCACATTCAGCTGGTCCACTGATGTTGAAAAAAAAAGATGATGGAAAAAAAACCTGTTTTGAAACCTGGAATAATAAAGGCTTTAGATCTCCTTTTTAGTATAATGAAAACAAACAAAATTCCAGTTGCAAGTATAATGGTGGTTTCCAGCAGCTGGAAGGAGGGTAAAATGGAGAGTTGTTTGATAGGTATGGAAAAGTTCTCGAGATTGGTTGTACAACAATGAGAATATACTTTACCTTATTGAACTGTACACTTAAAAAATGTTAAGATGGTAAAGTTTATGTTATGTATGCTTTACCACAAAGCATATAAACAAATAAATAAATAAATCTAATTGTGGTATAAATAGTCAATGTTGATAGAAGCAACTCTAAGTTGGGACTGTTTTCACCTCAAGTCAAATGTTTACCGTAAATTAAACCTAGCTGGAGTTGATAAAATTTTTAATTCCTGTTACTTTACTAACGAGGCACATATTTCTCTTAATTTGCTAAAACTATAGCTATAGAACGACTTAATTGCAACTCTTAATGTCTTTAGTCTTGAAGATTTAGAGACCTATGTAAAAAGACTGTGAAATTGTTACTTCATTTACTTGAATACATAATAAAATATTCTTCAGTTTCTAAAAATAAAGACTCCAAAGTTTGACTTGTATATCCGAGTGGAAGGCATAACATTTCACTTAGATGAAAGAAAAAAAAACTAGGAAAGGAGCAAATTTGGTGGATTAAGGATAGACCAATGGTTCTCAACTGGGGACAATTGTGTACCCGAGGGGACATCTGGCAATGTTTGGAAATCTTTTTGGTTATTACAACTCGAGGAGTAGGGAGTAGTACTGGCATATAGTTGGTAGAGGCTTAGCTTAGGACATTGCTAAACGGTAAACTCTGGCCACCACTACAAGGATTGATTTGTCCTCAAATGTCAATAGCACCAAGATTGAGAAACTCTGGGTTAGAATCTTCTTCGCTGACTTTGACCACTCTTTCTCAGCCTTTGCTGCAGACTTCTTTTCTTCTATCTGTCTCTAATTACTCAATATTCTGTTTTTAGCTCAATTATCTTTTCTTTAGATTTTCTCTTGGGGATATAATCCATTCCCTTGTCTTTAACTATCACCTCTATGTTGCTGTCTCCCACATCAGTATGTCTAGTTCCAACTACTCTTCTAGCTCTAAAATATTGCCTCTCTCAATGCCTCCCTCACATCTTTCCATTAAGCTACAGTTACATCTGACTTTTCTGTCTTTATTAGTAGCATTTGGCACAAAACCACGGGGTCATTTATTTCCCAAATATTTACTGAGTACCTAATTTGTGTAAAGGGCTGTGCTGGTTACTTGAAGGGTGGAGATAAGAGATAGTTATAGTAGTAAATGCTTTACATGTATTATCCCTGGTTATGGAAACACCTTTGCAAGGAAAAAATTATGGCCTGGAAACCAAAGTTCCAAGAATTTAAATAATTACTCAAGGAGCTCAGAGCTTGTAAACAGCAGAGTTTAACAGGCACTTCTACTCTGGCATTAAGGACTAAGCTCTCTCCGCTTAAAAAAACAAAAAACAAACAAAAAGCACTGAGAACAAAGCTGAAGAAGTGTGATCTAGTTTGTCCATAGCTAAAGGGAGATGGATGTGTAGGCTATTTTAATAATGAAGGTCTAAGAAGTTCCAGAAGCCTTTTCTTCTGAGACACGTGGTACTTTCTTCTGGTTACCATAAATCATAGAATATAACATATCATCACTGGTAAGATGGGTCATTATTTTCCATACCTACAAGAAAGAAAAAAAAAAAAGCTGCCAACTAAAGTATAGTGTACCATCAATTGTTAGGTCGCAGAGATTTCCTAGATATTCAAATTTGGGGAAAAACATAATAAGCCTTCAAAAATTACAAATTTGCTTAAAAAATAAAGAAAAAATGATCTTAGATTCTATGACATACGGTGAATTCATTTTCCACATTCAATTTCCATGGTTAGTGCTAGTGTGCTATTCTGCACTCTAGTCAACTTACATGTTTGCATATTGCTTTTTAAATGTTTGTAGCTAGTTTCACAGCTCTGTGATGTGCATCTGCAGCTGGCTTATAAAGCTCTTCAATAATTTATTTGGTTACCGCCCACCCCTGCGTCCCTCCCACACATATAAGCCATTCAGAGTTTACCACTTAAAGGTAAACTTGAATTTCTTCTCATCTTAAAATCGCATAAATTATATTAAATTCTCAATAAATTTATTTACATTTAGTGGGGGTGGGGCGCGATGGAAAAACACTATATTAAATAACGACATCGGTTTTTAACACCCATCCTAATAGAAACGTTAAAATAGAATGGGGTAGGGAGGAGGGGTGGAGGCGGAGAAGGGATGTACGTCTCAGGATACAGGAAATACGGTAAGAGCGAAACAGGAGGAAGCCAGCTCTGTGCCTGGAGGGGACTCGCCGCCATCTCAGGTCTCTTGGCTTTGCCAGGGCCCACCGGAGAAAACTGACGACCCGTTTCTGTAATCCTTATGGGAGACCAACCTTGTGCCTCCGGGAGATCCACTCTCCCACCTGGAAACGCACGGGAAGCCAAGCCTCCAAAAAAGCGCTGCCTCCTCGCTCCGCGTTGGGATTATCCGGAAGGAACTCCCAACGGAGGTAGTACCACTCTACCCTCCGCACCTCCTCCTGCATCAGCCGGCCTGAAGTCGCACCCTCCTCCTCCGGAGAAGTAGAGAAATAAATTTCTCCCACCCTAAACCAGGTCAGATTCTTTCTCATCTAGGACATCTAGGCTCTTTGAAACTTATTTATGCATTCTCACAAATTTCCTTCCCCTTTTCCCTGTTCTTTCGATGATTTCAAAATAGAAAAAATAAGATGCAGGGATTAAGCAGCTCTTTCACAAAATATGCTTGAATGAAATGATGGATATTTAACGACATTAAATAATTATTTGTAATATTTTAGATGAAATAATTGTAGTTATATTTTCTAAGAAATAGACTTGAATCTTTTGATTTGCTTGAAAGTAAGTCATTGGTGCCAAGGTGGAGGGAAAGTGTAATAAAAATGCTCATGAGCTGATAATTTAAAGCTGGGTGATGTATATGTGGGGATTTATTATATTATTCTCTCTACTTTTGCGTGCATTGGAAAATTTTTTTATTAAAAGAAAAAGGCTGGTTCAAGACCAATAAAAAGCATCTGTTGAAGGCCAGCCTTCAGAAGTGTATGTCTTTCTCTGTGTAAGGCAGGAGAGTTGAATTTTTTTTTTTAAAGCTACAATGTGATAGTCAAATCCAAGTGCCATAATGTTTGCTTGTTCAAGGTATTCAGGAAGGGTGGAGGATGGACCAAGTCACTGCCTGGTAGTAATCATGAGCCATCAAAAAGGAGGAGTAGGGGGGCGGACGCGGTGGCTCACGCCTATTATCCTAGCACTTTGGGATGCCGAGGTGAGCAGATCAGGTCAGGAGTTCGAGACCAGCCTGGCCAACACGGTGAAACCCCGTCTCTACTAAAGTTACAAAAATTAGCCAGGTGTGATGGTGGACGCCTGTAATCTCAGCAACTCGGGAGGCTAAGGCAGGACAATCATTTGAACCTGGAAGGCAGAAGTTGCAGTGAGCCGAGATCGCGCCATTGCTCTCCAGCCTGGGCGACAATAGCAAAAAACTACGTCTCAAAAAAAAGGAAGGAGGAACTTTGGGTGGGCCTTAAAGATTGAGTGACATCTGCCATGTGGAGGGGCAGGGAATGCTTTTCAGGCCGAGGGTTTCCAGAGAAAAGGCAGAATTCTTCTGGAAACAGCTTGGCTATAATTTTGAATCTACAAGAAGGACTAGGAGGTGAAGATAAAGTGCTTCAGGGCCTTAAATGTTATGCTGAGCATATACTTCATTCCAATATCCATCAAGTGCCACTATTTGTATTTTAAGATTCCTATTCTTACTATCAGAAAAGGAATCTCTGATATTTAGATGAACTTTATAGAATGCAAATTATAAAACAATCTGACCCAAGTTTTATAGATCCTTTTAATTCAAAGGAGAGAAGCATCTTTTCTTCATTCGTGCAGTAAACCTTTATGAAGCCCTTGCAATGGGTAGGAATTATTCTGAGAGCTGTAGGGGATGGATGGCCAAGGCATAGTGCCTGGTACATAATAGGAGTGAAACAGATATTTCAATAAATAAATGAATGAATGATGGGACAACATTGGAGACCAAAGAAGTTTTAGACATTGGGTTTGGTGGTAATGCATAGAAAAGAAAATAGAAATCTATTTTACTTGAAAGCATCTCCCTGTCATTCCATACAGCTTTACTTCTCACATGTGTACCTCTATTCAAAGGGGTAGTGGAGTGGAAGGTTGCAGGGAGTAGGGAGAAAATTGCTCAGATAGAAAACAAAAGAGCAGCCGGGCGCAGTGGCTCACGCCTGTAATCCCAGCACTTTGTGACGCTGAGGTGGGCAGATCACCTAAGGTCAGGAGTTCGAGACCAGCCTGGCCAATATGGCGAAACCCCATCTCCACTAAAAGTAAAAAAAAAAAAAAAAAATTAGCCGGTCATTGTGTTGTGTGCCTATAATCCCAGCTACTCGGGACGCTGAGTTAGGAGAATCGCTTGAATCCAGGAGGCAGAAATTGCAGGGAGCCGAGATCGTGCCACTGCACTCCAGCCTGGGCGACAGAGCGGGACTCGGTGTAAAAAATAAATAAATAATTAATTTTAAAAAATAAAAAGGAAAAAGAAAAGAAAACAAAAGAACAAAACAATAAGTGCAGTAGCTACATAATTTCCCCTCCAAGTGATTCAAATCACTAATAATTGTAATAATAACCAATATTTACTAATGATTTATGTGCCAATTTTCTAAAGGGCTTTGCATGTTATAATTTATTTAATCACAACTCTACTAGAGAAGTTTGTATAGGCCAAGGGAAGTTGTATGACTTGCCACAAGTTACACAGCAAGAAGTGGCTGAGCTGAGCTTTGAACCCAGAACACCTGATTCCAGAGTTTATGCTCTAAACTTCTATATAATATATCCCTTCTAATACTATGTATACAACTGTTTTATAGGAATAAATCATTGAAATAGAGGTATGGAAAGGATAATGATTTGAGGAGACCAGGGGACAAAGAGATGGACAAAAACAGAAAAAATGATGCCACAATATTTTTTACTATTTTTCAGTCTTTGAGCGATTGCAGTATGACTCCATTTCCCTGGTGCATTCATATAATAGTTCACCTGGTGAAAACAGTGAAGATTATTTACAATGCTACCCTGCTTTTTCTGGTGTCCTGAACCTGGAAGTTGTGCTTTTTAAGGTAATCTCTTTACCAAAAATTATTAAGAGGAGGAAGAGAAAAAAAAGAGTTGGTTTTGACACATTAAAAAGTAGCCAAACAAAACTCAAAAAGATAGCAGCAAATGATAAAATTGAAACTATATTCTACATTATATGAAAACATATTCATAATAATAGTGTAATCTGAAGAAATGTTTTGTTAGATTCACTTGTACTTATAGTTTCTATTATTACTGTGAAATATGTCATCTTTTTAACTACATTTTCTAATTGTTTCTAGTAAATGGGAACATGATTGATATTTCTGTATATTTATTTTATATGCTGGAGCCTTCTTAAATTCTGTTTATTCTAATAATGTATAGATTTTCTTGGATTATCTGTTAATTAATTATATTTTGAATAATGACAGTTTCTTTACAATATTTCTTTACCTTGTATTACTGTGCTAGCTAGGATCTTCAGTACAAAGAGGAACAACAGCATTGGTAGAGGATTTCCTTATTTTGTTCCTAAATTCTACAAAAGTTTCACCATTTTTAGTAGGTTGTCTTTCTCAAGTTAAGGAACTTTATGTTCCTAGTTTGCTGAGAGGTTTTATTACAAATATTATGAAGTTTTTTCCCGTCTATATGTACTGCCACTTTCATATCCTTTCTTCACCATTAATATCACAGTGTGACCATGTGATAAATTACAATAATCAATTTTCTAATGTATTTCTTGCTTTTGCTTTCATCGAGCCTCGTCATTGGATATTTGGTCCCTATTTTAATCATTTTGACTTTTATTTTTATACTGAACTTTCTTCTACTTTCCTTTTGTTGTTCTTTTCCTAATTTATTGAGTTGAATCTTTAGCGTCTTAATTTCTTCTGTAAAATAAGAATTTAGAACTATAAATTTTCTTCTACCGCTTTAGAAATATTTCACAGACTTTTATATATAGTATTTTTATCATTCAATATTTATTATTTTTAAATTTCTCTTATGATTTTTTTGACCCATGGTTTGTTTTTTTTCAATTTCTAATCATATGGGATTCCTTTTTTAAAAAATTATATTATGAAATCATTATTCCCATTCTAGTTTAACTTTATCTTATTTTTCTTTTTTAATTTTTTTTTACATCTATAGACTTTATTAGATGTTCTTTATACAGTCATCTGGTATGTATAAAGAGTGAACAATCATATAAAAGGAAATATGGTCATAACTGATTGAATTAATAAAATCCTGAAACTAAATAACTCATAATTCATTGCACAACATATATCAGATTTCATTAGATCAGTATATAGCTTAGTAGTAAATTCTCCTGATGGCCATAAACCTCTAAGGTGTTGTCATCCTGAAAAATGAAGGAGGGGAGGGAGTTGGTGGGGTGCAGAATGGAGAAACCTTCCATAGTGCTGGTGTGATGTACCCTAAGTTGTAAAGTTATAGGGCATCGCCACCTAGTGGCAGAATTTCATGCCTTGTTCTAATTAACGGACTTTCCTTGTTTTCCAAAGAGCAATGTGTCTTGTTCACTTTCTAACCATCCCTCTCTGATGCTGTCCTTCCTAAAATCCATGCCTCCTCCCATACAGTGTAAACCCATCTGCTTTTCATCCATCAAGCTGTCAAGGATTTGGTTATGACAATTTTTATGTTCACCTAACTTTTTAGTTCCAAGTACTTCGGTTATTTTCAAAGCTACACACAGGATGCCCATATTTTTATAACTCCATCTTATTTTTGAAGGATTATTACTTTGTGCTTTGGCCTAGTTTTTATTCTTACTGCTGAATCTTTTCATAAGTTAAAGTTATTGCAGAGTTAATGCTTTAAAAGGCAGTCCTTAGAGTAAATAGCTAAATGAAATCATTACCAAAATGTACACTTTGGATTTATTAAGATTCTAGAATTTAAAAACAGGAAAAGGTGCCATTAGTGAAAATTCCATCACTAACATTTTGGTACCACTCGTAGAGCATCACATAAATATTCAGACCGTGATAACTCAGTACAGGAATGTTATCAAATATGTGCATGCAATCTGGAACTAGGACCAGAGTTGGCAATTGGGGGTCTGAAGGCCCAACATCCCTTACGCTGCTTCCTACACCTTGACAACAGGAAGGCTGAGTGATACTAGGTAGTGCACTACAACAGTGAACATAAGCCAGCCATCTGTTTTTTGCAAAGTATAGTAAAATAGAAAAACAGAACATAGACCACTTCAGAGCAAACAAACATATCCTTCTTCAAGATGTAGGAAAACCATATATTCAAAACCAATCTCAAACTTTAAACAATAAAAAATATCAAACATTTTAAACTGTACAAAGCAAATTAGCAAGATTTTAATGTTGGCAGTTTTAAAATGTCACCCATCCAAAACACAAAACAGGGAGATAACCAAGTCTTAGCTCCATCCTAATCAAAGCTGTCATGCAGATCCAGTTCCACTCTTCTCATCTCCAGCAGGTACTTCACTCAAGGAGGTAACACCCAAGGGGAGTAGACGGACCAAAAACAAGAGTGCCACATAGAAGGAAGAGAGGGGACCTTGGACCTTAGCTACTGGTTAGCTATTCAACTTTGATGATATTCAGTGTTTTCCCAAGTTATTTTTTCTCGCTTCTCATCACATAATTTACATTATGCATACTATGTGCCAGAGACTGTTAGTGTTTGACATGTAGTCAGTTAATTTTCACAACTGTGTAAAGTTGGTTTCTATCATTAGCTCTATCTTAGGGCCAAAGAAACTGAAGCACAGAGAGGTTAAATTGTATTCCTAAAGCACTACACAGTGAGCAAATAGATTCAGACCTGTGCAGTCTAACCCAGAATTAGCTCTGAATCACTCTACCATTCTGTCTACAGGACAACAAGCCTGTGTGTTTCAGGCACTTTCATGGTGATTTTTCACACAGGACAGCTTTTGATAATAGAAAGGCCCTCTCTTTCAAATGAAAGGACTTCACTGATGGATTAACAAATTCTCACCTTTTCACCTATGTGAGCCAAATACTAGATCTACTTTCTTAGTCTTCATAACAAGCAGGACGATAACCATAATTTATAATGAACACAAAACATTGATATAGTGTTCAAAGAACTTTTGCACACTTGATCTCGTTTGGAAGAATGAAGTAATCTGGAAACATAGAATAGGCATACACTGTGACTTTAGGAAGAACTCTCACAAAATCAGAGGTTGCCCTATGTAATATCACACTTTTTACCTTGAGCAGGTGGATAGCCTGGGAGTTCTTGTTATACCTCAATCTTGGTCCATTCTATTTGTTCCCCTGTCCTTCAGCAGTGCCCTTAGGCTTGCTTTAAACATCAACAGCATTCATAAGCATGGTTTCTAGGGTCAGAGCCCCGCCTCCCTCCACCCACCCGGCTCCCTACACACCTTGACAGTGCTCTTTGAGATGCCTCAGTTCTAGTCTCCTTGTAATTGTGCACAGTAGATGTCTGAACAAATAGACCAGAGTCCTGCAGAAGTGATCTTGAAATCACAATTAAAAGAGACTTTGGAGAGATCTACTCAGGAAAATTTTCTGAATAGACAAATGCTTTTAAAGGGGGGTTCTAGACAGTCCGTCTTCTCTGTCTCCTTCTGCGAAGTAGGGCTACACTAAAACCTTGTCACAATGTGACCTGAGCAAAACCATTATCAAGTGATCTAGTTGTCTTGAACCAGACAAAAGAAAATTGACATGATTTCAAGATAGGTTTAGAAAAATAATCTGACTAGCCAAAAAAAAAAAATGGGAGGTGGTTCCTAGGGAATTTGAGACTTGATATTTTAGCAAAAATTTAAAGATGCTCTTTATGATACACACATTTCTTGTTGCTTTACAAATTTTAAATGTAACACAAATTTGTTTTTCACACTGTTTTGTTAGTTGAGGTAAGGCATTCCTGCCGCACACAGCAATGACTTGTCCTGGAAAACCAGGGAGGCTGCATATCCTACTGTTCCTTCTCTACTAGCTGTGGCTCCACACTCTCACCTCCACCAAAGAAAGCATTTCAGAATTTAGGGGTGGAAATGATGACAACATTGAATAATTCTAATTTTTTCTTTTTTTTGAGACGGAGCCACTGTCGCTCAGGCTGAAGTGCAGTGGCGCGATCTAGGCCCACTGCAACCTCCGCCCCCCGGGGTCAAGCAATTCTCCTGCCGCAGCCTCCCAAACAGCTGGGACCACAGGTACCCGCCACCATGCCCGGCCAATTTTCCGCATCCCTAGTAGAGACGGGGTTTCACCATGTTGGTCAGGCTGGTCTCGAATTCCTGACCTCAGGAGATCTGCCCGCCTCGGCCTCCTACAGCGCTGGGACCACAGGCGTGAGCCACCACGCCCGGCCAATGATTCTAATTTATATTTTTAAAAATTACCTCATAATCTTAAAACTTTTAACTGATCAGTATCCAACCCTTAAACTTTATAACAATCATTTCCAAAGTGGAAAAGTCACTGGGATATGGGGAAAAGTATGATTTGTTTTTGTACTTCTATTTTTCTAATGTCTACTTTTTGTTTTCTAGTCTACATGTTAGCACAGGAGTATATATATTACTTAAGTGTACCTATGTTGGAGTGCATACAGAATTTCTTTTTAAATGATAAGATGCAAAATCAAATCTATTTGGATAGCAGTGAAGAGGCTGTTTTTCAATCCTGGCAAACTAGGGGGTGCATACCCCCTTCTTTTATTTAGTAGCTTCCATAAGGCTATAACTCATGGAAGTTACATCCTTACATAAACTGATGGGCTATCCAACCAGTGAGGAAAACTGATAAAGTGGCCTCTGAGCTCCAGGAAGTAGTTAAACACTACTAAAAACATCTTGAAAGTTTGGGAAAAAATTTAACAGTAAATGGATTCAGTAGTTATTCAGTATAAGGTTTGGAATTCAAAAACTCCAGCCATTACAATAGACATTTATTTAAAGTAAAACATCTGCAGACCAAATAATTCTTAAAATTATTTGTTTCAAGTTTAACCATCTTCATAACAACTGCATCCACAGACTTCAACTACATGATTACTTCTTTGCCCATTCTTCTCTTTCTTTTCTTTCCCGAATAACCTCTTGCAGATACAGTTCAAGGTAGAAATTTTCCTCTTCATATTTGGTCCACTGCTCTTTAGGCAAGATCTGATGCTTCATGGTCAGGTCCAATGCACTCTTAATGTGGCACATCCTGTCATTATAAAGGTTCTCAGGAAGCCTTCTTATGGCTTCTTTTATGTCTTCATCCTCATATATTGTATCATCTCTCATTAACCCCAGTTTATTGAATCCTGCAGTATTGTAATACCATTTTCGAATACCATCCAGCCACTTGCCTGATGCTGAAATGGCCTGCTTGCCAGCCATTTTGACCTGCTTTAATTTTTTTTAATCCTTCTTATAACAAGATACAAAAATTATACACTGGCTGCTCATCCCAACAGAATTTGGCAATATAAAACATTTTCTTTCATTAAATACATAGAAAAAGTGTGGTTATTGATATTTATTGATGTAGTTATTATTGAATTTTATATTTGTGTTTTTAAAATTTTTATTTTTATTTAATTTCACACTTGAAAAACCAGGAATATTACAAAGAACTCCCAGAATGCCCTTTACCCAGATTCACCAATTAACATTTTATCACGTTTGCCTTATCATTCTGTTTTTCTCTTCCTCTCCTTCTTCTCCTATTTGACAGTAGTTTGCAAATATCATTCTCCTTTACCTCTTAATATGTCAGTGTGTATTTCCTCAGAATGATGATTTCGTCTTATACATCCTCAGTAAATGTGTCACAATCAAGAAATTTGACATTGTTTCAATATTATAATCTACGCCATATTCCAATGTTATCAGTTGTCCCAATAATGTCTTTTGTGGTTATTTTCTTTCCTTGGTCAAAGTGCTAATCCAAGATCATGCATTACATTTACTTGTCATGTCTCTTCAGTTTTTAATATGGAACAATTCCTTGACCTTTCTTTGTCTTTTATGTTTATAGAAAAACCAACTCAGTTTCTCTCATTATATTCTCACAACCCCACTTCTGACACTGATTGTGTGGGAAAAAAAGTTTTTCTTTGGCTCTTGTACCACAGCAACCAACACAGAAAGCTTGTGACCAAATGTATTGGGATTTTTTCTCACCAACAGGCAAGTAAACAATTCTGCAGTGGACACCAGCTGGGTGTTCTCCAATCCAATTCAATTCTGAAGCTATCTCCCTGCAGAAAGTATCAGATCCCACAGATTGAGGGCTTAGTCCCACGAGACTGCCTCAACTTTAGACATCAGTTTCAAATCTGGGCCTCTGGAACTTTTAACTGACCAGCTTCAAGTTAGGGTTCCCGCAACCTCTCTCTTTAGGCTCAAATAATTTGTTAGAACAACACACAGAACTCAGGGAAACACTTACTTACATTTACCCATTTATTCATAAAGGATATTTTAAAGGCTACAAATAAACAGCCAGATGAAGAGATACATAGAGTGAGGTCTGGAAGGCTACTGAGCACAGGAGCTTCCATTCCTGGGGAGTTAGGGTGTGCCACCCTCCTGGCATGTGAATGAGTTATTTGTCACCTTTCTGAAATCCTCCACAAATTCAGCTGTACTTTGTCCTCTTGTGCTTTTTATGAAGACTTCATCTGATAGGCACTAATGGAGCATGAACAACCGTGTAGAAATGTGACTGGACTAAAGGGTATGATCTAATACCAATAGACTTGGTGGAGAAACCCAGCAAGGCTTGTCTGTTCAGATTCTTCTTGGTTTCTCTGTGCAGCATTCCTTCCTCCTGGGTATGGGGCAGGACTCTTTCTTAAATGGGAGTCTTATGACCCACAGTCAAACCAGGTAGGTCAGAGAATTTCTTTACGACCAGCTCCAAGCCAGAAAGCTGGGTGAAGATTAGAGTATATTTTTAGTTTCTATGGCTTGCCTTTGGGAGAAAAAAAAGCAGGTAAAAGGAGGGCAGGAGAAAGTCAGAGAGAGATTCTGTTTTGTGAAGCCTAAAGTGCCCCAACATTATACATATATATGTGTGTGTGTATATATATATATATACAGAGAGAGAGAGAGAGAGAGAGAGAGAGAGAGAGAGAGAGAGAGAGAAACTGTCTCTCACTTTTATTTCTCTGAAGCTGTTTCAAAGCTGCTTCAGGAACCAAAGACAAAAGACCAAATACTTTAACAAGAGATATGCTTATTGCTTTAGTCACTTAGGAAATAACAAGAGATTTGGGAGTTATAAGCCAGGAACCATGGACAAAAACCAATATATATATATATATCACAATATCACACATCGACAATTGACACTTGGGAAAATACAGGACACTTATTTCATAGATTGTCCTTTAATTTAAATTTGTGTGCCATTTCCCCATTATTCAGAGTACGCATATTAGCAAAAGCACCACAGAAGTAATGTATTGTTCTCAGGGCATCATAATGGTGGTACATGATGCTGGTTTGACCCTTTAGTAGTAAAGTTAACTTTGATTACTTGGTTAACGTGGTGAATAGTTGCTAGATTAATCCACTTTACAGTTATCATTTTCCTCTTTATAATTAATGATTTTCCTGGGGATACTTTGAGACTATGTAAATATCCTGTTCCTCATTAAATTATCATCCACTGGTTTTCAAATCCATTGATAATTCTTGACTGAATCAGATATTGCTATGATGAATGCAAAATGGTAATTTTCAAACTCCATCATTTTTACTACATTTATTAGTTTATATTCTACATCAAGGTAGAGCTTTTTCTCCATTTATTTGTTTATTAATTACTTTGGACACATAGATTTTTACTTTATTTTAAAAATACCCTATTGTTATTATTTATTTTAATACCCAAATTGTCTCAGATTTAGTGACTGGCTGCCCATTTAAGTTGGCTCCCCTGTCTTTTGACATGTCTCATCATTCTTAAACACACTTTTTACTTACTTTAAAATTTTTTTACTTCCTTACTTTCAAGCTTGTCTTGTACTTGCTACCCCATTAATCATTTCTCTATAGACCTCTGTTATCTTTTATGGAGACAGTATTTAGAAACTAAGTCATTGTATATAGCTGTTTTTTAGCTTAACATTTTGTCATTGTTTTCCATTTAAAAGACAATATTGCTTATGTGATAATGATTATTTAGTGTTTGTTGAAACTTGCTTTATGTCCTAGAGAGCATGATCAACTAGTGTTTTATGTGTGCCTGTAAAGATTGTGTATCTAATTTTTGCGTGTAGTGTTCTGTTCATTAAATTTAACTGTGTTGTTTAAATCTTCTCTATTCCTAAGTTTTTTGTTTGCTGGACCTATCAGTTACCAAGAGAGTTAAAATCTCCCACTGTATTTGTGTATTTGTCAAATTCTTACACTTTTGACAATTTTTGCTTTGTATACTTGAGGCATTGTTAGTATGTACATACAAGTCTAGAATAGATACATATTTTACAATTTTAGGAACTCTTTTTATCTTTTTGAATGTAAAATTTTTTTGATTGCTGGGTCTTTTTAATTTTGTAAAATCTTTCTGGGTACCTAGTAGTTGTATACATTTATGGGGTATATGAGATGTTTTGATACATGCAAAGTGTAATAATCACGTCATGTACAATGGGGTATCCATCATTTCAAGCATTTATCCTTTGTGTTACAGACAATTTAATTATACAGTTATATTATTATTGACTATAGTCACCCTGCTGTCCTATCAAATAATAGGTCTTATTCATTCTTTTTGTATACCCATTAACCATCCCCACTCTCCCCCACCACCCATTACCCTTCCCAGCCTCTGGTAACCATCTTTCTACTCTCTATCTCCATGAGTTCAATTGTTTTGATTTTTAGATTCCACAAATAAGTGAGAACATGTGATGTTTGTCTTTCTGTGCCTGGCCCATTTCACTTAATGATATCCAGTTCCATCCATGCTGTTGTAAATAACTAGATCTCATTCCTTTTTATGACTCATTAGTACTCCACTATGTATATGTACCACATTTTCTTCGTTCATGTATCTGTTGATGAACCCTTAGGTTGCTTCTAAATCTTAGCTGTTGTACGCAGTGCTGCAACAAACATGGGAGTGCAGATATCTCTTTGATAATATTGATTTCCTTTGTTTGGGGTATATACCCAGCAGTGGGATTGCTGGGTCATATGGTAGCTCAATTTTTAGTTTTTTGAGGAATCTTCAAATCGTTCTCCATTGTGGTTGTACTAATTTACATTCCCATCAACAGTGTACAAGCATTCCCTCTTCTCCACATTCTTGCCAGCATTTGTTATTGCCTGTCACTTGGATATAAGCCATTTTAATTGAAGTGAGATAATATCCCATTGTAGTTTTGATTTGCATTTCCCTGATGATCAACTACAATGAGTACTTTTTCACATGCCTGTTTGCCATTTGTATATCTTCTTTTGAGAAATGTCTATTCAAACAATTTTGATCAAATTATTAGATTTTTTCCTATTGAGTTGTTTGAGCTCCTTATATATTTTGGTTATTAATTTCTTGTCAAAAGTGTAGTTTGCAAATATTTTCTCCCATTGCACCTATACTTTGTAGACTGTTTGCTTTGCTGTGCAGAAGCTTTTTACTTGATGTGATCCCATTTGTTCATGTTTGCTTTGATTGCCTTTGCTTGTGGGGTATTAATTAAGAAATTTTTGCCCAGATCAATGTCCTGGAGATTTTTCCCATATTTTCTTGTTGTAGTTTCATAGTTTGAGGTCTTTGACTTAAGTCTTTAATACATTTTGATTTGATTTTTGTGTATGGCAAAAGATAGCTATCTAGTTTCATTCTTCTGCATATGGATATCCAGTTTTCCCAGCACCAATTACTGAAGAGACTGTCTTTTCCATAGTGTATGTTCTTGGCACCTTTGTGGAAAATGAGTTTTTTAGGTGTGTGGATTTGTTTCTGGGTTTTCAGTTATCTTCCATTGGTCTATGTGTCTGTTTTTGTGACAATACCATGCTGTTTTGATTACTGTAGTTCTGTAGTATAATTTGAAGTCAGGTAATATGATTCCTCCAGTTTTGTTCTTTTTGCTTAGGATAGCTTTGGTTATTCTGGGTCTTTTGTGGCTCCATATAAATTTTAGGATTGTTTTTTCTATTTCTGTGAAGAATGTTTTTTGTATTTTTATAAGTATTGCATTGAACCTGTAGATTGCTTTTTGTGGCATGGACGTTTTAACAATATTGATTCTTTCAATTCATGAACATGGACTATCTTTCCATTTTTTGGTGTCCTCTTCAATTTCTTTCATCAGTGTTCTACAGTTTTTATTAAAGAGATCTCCCACTTCTTTGGTTGAGTTAATTGCTAGGTATTTAATTTTATGTTTGGCTATTGTAAGTGGAATTACTTTTAAATTTCTTTTTCAGATTGCCCAATGTTGGCATGTGGAAATGCTACTGATTTTCGTATGTTGATTTTGTATCCTGCAACTTTACTGAATTTATCAGTTCTTATAGTTTTTGTGGAATCTTTATGCTTTTCCAAACACAAGATCAAATCCTCTGCAAACAACGGTAATTTGACTTCTTCCTTTCCAATTTGGATGCCCTTAATTTCTTTCTCTTGTCTGATTGCTCTAACTAGGACTTGCAGTACTATGTTGAATAACAGTGGTGACAATGGGCGTCCTTGTCATGTTTCAGATCTTAGAGGAAAAGCTTTCAGTTTTTCCCTATTTGGTATGATACTAGCTGTGGGTCTGTTATATATGGGTTTTATTATGTTGAGGTATGTTCCTTCTATACCCATTTTTGAAGGTTTTTATCATGACGGCATGTTGAACTTTATCCAATGCTTTTTCGGCATCAAGTGAAATGACCGTATGGTTTTTGTCCTCCATTCTGTTGATACTATGTATCACCACTGTTGAACCATCCTTCCATCCCAGGGATAAATCCCACTTGGTCATGATGAATAATCTTTTTAATGTATTGTTGAATTTTATTTGCTAGTAGTGTGTTGAAGATGTTTGCATCAATATTTATCAGAGATATTGGCCTGTTTTTTTTTTAATTTGTTTCTGTCTGATTTTGGTATCAGGCCTCATGGAATTAGTTTGGAAGTATCCCTTCCTCCTGTATTTTTCAGAATAGTTCAGGTAGGATTGATATTAGTTCTTCTTTAAATATTTGGTAGAATTCAGCAGTGATGCCATCAGGTCCCAGGCTTTTCTTTACTGGGAGACTTTTTATTATGGCTTTTGTTGGTCTTTTCAGGTTTTGGATTATCTTCATGGTTCAGTCTTGATATGTCATATGTGTAGAGGAGTTTCTCTATTTAGTCTAGATTTTCCACTTTATTGGCATATAGTTGCTCATAGTTGCCATTAATGATCCTTTGAATTTCTGCAGTATCAGTTGTAATGTCTCCTTTTTCATCTCTGGTTTTATTTATTTGGATCTTCCCTCTTTTTTTCTCAGTCTGGGTAAAGGTTTGTCAAATTTGTTTCACATTTCAAAACACCAACTTTTTATTTCATTTACTTATTTATTTTGTATTGTTTTCTTCATTCCAATTTCATTTATTTCTGCTCTGGTGTTTATTATTTCTTTTCTTCCTCTAATTTTGAGTTTAGTTTTCTCTTGCTTTTCTAGTTCTTTAAGATTCATTATTGGTTTCTTTATTTTAAGTTTTACTTTTTTTTAATTTAGGCACTAAATAACTAAACTTATATATAACTAAACTTTATAGCTATAAACTTCCCACTTAGTACTGCTTTTGCTTTATCCCGTAGGTTTTTGTATGTTGTGTTTCCATTATCATTTGTTTCAAGAAATTTTTCAATTTTCGTCTTGGTTTCTTCATTGACCCACTGCTTATTCAGGAACATACTGTTTAATTTCCAGGTATTTGTATAGTTTCCAAAATTCTTCTTGTTATTGATTTCTATTTGTATTCCATTGTGGTCAAAGATGCTTCATATTATTTCAATTTTTTTGAATGTTTTAAGACTTGTATTATGACTTAACATATGGTCATGTGACCTAACCTAGTGGCTTTAGAGAATGATCCATGTGCTGAGGAAAAGAATGTATATTCTGCAGCCGTTGGATGAAATGTTCTGTAAATATCTGTTAGGTCCGTTTGGTCTACAGTACAGATTAAGTGTGATGTTTCTTTGTTGATTTTCTGTTTGGAAGACCTGCCCAATGTTTCCTTGCTGTTAACATAGCTACTCCACCTTTCCTTTTTTGGTGGTATTTCTTTTTCCATTGTTTTACTTATTCACTTTTTTCTTTCTTTTATCTTTTACAAAATGTTCTGCCAAAAAATCAATGCATTGATTTGTTTGTTTCTGAATTTACCAATAGAATTTATAATTAGTATTAAGGATAAGCTTTATATATCCAAACATTATCTTTCTTTACTAATTTTTTATTTTATAGAATTTAAACTCTACAGAAAAGTCAAAAGATATCTTTCATGTATTGTAGTGCCATTCTTTTCCAAGGGAGATACATTCCAAAATCCCCAGCGGATGCCTGGTAACATGAAGAGTAATTAATCCTATATAAACTATGTTTTTTTCCTATACATACATATGTATGATAAAGTTAAATTTACAAGTTAGGCACAATACAAGATTAACAACAACAATAATAAAATAGAACAATTATTACAATATTCATAGTTTCATGGATAGAAGACTCATTCTTACCATAGGTCTTAGCAACTTCAACATATGATTTTTTTCTTCCCTTATTAAGTTGAAAACTTCCTCCTTTTCACTTAAAGGAAGCATTTTACAGCTTCTCTTTAGCATATGTGAACTGCCAGCATTATCATTCTTGCACTTTGGGGTTACTATTAAGTAAAATAAGGATTACATGAACATAAGCACTGTGATACTGCAACAGTTTATTGGATAACCAAGATGGCTAGCAAGTGACTGATGGGCGGGTAAGGAATACAGCGTTGATGTGCTGGACAAAGGGATGATTCACATCTGGAGCAAACATGAGATTTCATCACACTACTCACAGTGGTGTGAAATTTAAAACTTATGAATCGTTTATGGAATTTTCCGTTTACTATTTTCAGACTACAGTTAATCATGGGTAACTGAAACTGTGGATGAGGGGGGACCACTTTAGATTCATCAGTGCATCAATTTGGCTACATATGGCTTATCTCTTTTTCTAAATACTATATACATATATGTATATATACGTACACACATTTTTTTGCTGAGCCATTGGGAAGTAACTTGCAGATATCATGACACTTCAACCCTAAACACTAAATCATATATCTCTTAAGAACAATTAAATTACTATTACACCCAGAGAAATTTAACATTGATACAATACTATTATCTAATATACTATCCATATCAAGTTCTCACAATTTTCCTAACAATATCCTTTATAGCTTTTTATTTGTTTTGGTCCAGGATCCAGTCAAAGGTCATGCATTGTATTTAGTTGTCATGCTCCTTTTTAGTCTTTTTAAATCTAGAATAGCACCCTCCCTTTTTTTTCCTTGTCCTTTTTTTGTGACGTTACCATTTTTGATGAGTCCAGGTAGTTTTCCTCTATATGTCTCACAGTATGAAATGTGTCTGATTGTTTTCCCATGATTAGTTTAAGCGTTTTTAGCAAGAAGACTACATGGGCGATGTTCTGTCCTTCTTAGGCACAAAATTCCAGTTTATCCCAAGAACATAGATACCTTTGGGGATTTTACAGATAGCTAGGTGGGTATTTTTTACTTCCCCCTTAAGAAAGTTACTTTTCTGGACACAGGTCAAATTATGGTTTATAATTTGCACCATATTCCATGTCTAGGTTACCTGTTTACAGAAACGCTCAGCATGAAGAGGAGTTTGTATATCTGTTCTGCCATCACATTTTCCTACCTCAGAGCATTTACTTAGTCCGGCTGGTTGTCTGTCTGTGTATTCACAAACTTTCACAATCAACTCAATAGGGAATAAAGTTTTTTTTTTTTTCAGCAGCTTCATGTGCAGTCTCCTTAAGTACTTTTTCCTATGACTTGGTCACTTTTCTCCCTCTCATTGTATAAAGACTTTCTCATACTACTCTATATTGATCATTTTTAAGAGGCAAATATGATATGATCGAGTTCCTCTCCTGTTATTCTTACCTCCTGACATGTTATCATAGCATCTGGGTCTTCTGTCTCTGGGAAGATCAGCCAGATTTTATTGCATGGATTCTGTATTAGTTTTATATTTCTACCATAACAAAATGATCACAAATTTAGAAATTTAAAAGAACATATTTATTATAGTTCTGGAGGCCAGAAGCCTGCTATGGGTCTCATCAGACCTGATGAGAAGTCAAGCTGTTGGCTGGCTGCATTCCTTTCTAGAGGCTCTAGGGGGGATATGTCCTGCTCATTTGGTTATTGGCAGAATTCAGTTCCTTGCCACTGTAGATCTGAGATCTGTAGATCTCAGTTCCTTGCCACTGTAGATCTGTAGATCTGAGATCCCTTTCTTGCTGGCTATGAGCTAAGAGCTGTTCCTAGCTTCTAGAGGCCACCCAAATTCCTTAGATTGTCATCTCTTTTCTCCATCTTCAAAGCCAACCATGGCAAATTGAGTCCCTCTCATACTTAGAATTTCTCCATTTTCTTTTGTCATTACATCTTTCACTGACTCAGCTGAGGAAAGGTTCTCTGCTTTTAAAGATATATGCAATTAGAGTATGCCCACTCAAATAATTCAGAATATTCTCCCCCATCTCAAGATCCTTAACTTAATCACAGCAGTAAAGTTCCTTTTGCCTTGTAAAATAACATAGTCATGGATTCTTGGAATTGTGGTGTGGACATCTTTGGGTGGCCATCATTTTGCCTACCACAGATTTTATTATAGCAGCAAGCCATAACCTGACACCGAGTGTGTGATTCATCCATTCTTTTATTCAACCAACACAAATATTAAAGAATGCCTATTAAATTGAGCATGTATTAAATTCCAGGCATTGTTTTATGTGCCAGGGTTACAAAAATATAACATCTAACTCACCAAGGAGTTCATAAACTGGTTTGGTAAGTTCTGTAGATAGAGATTGTCACAGAGTTCTATAAGAGAATACAAGAAGGCACATGAGCAAGACTAGAAGAGCCAGGAATGGCCTCCTGTATTGATCAGTATCTAAGCTCAGTCTTTGAAATGAAATGAGGTACTAAGTAAGGATGGATGATTGTAGATGGGTAAAGAACTTCAAGCAGTGAGAAAATAATGACCAAAGTTACAGAACTCGAGGTAGGCTGGTTTTTGGAGGAGGTGAGATGTATGGTAGGTAGTTTTCCTGGAGTGGAGAGATGGAGCTAGATCAGCAAGCTGAAGCATAAACATGAAGACTTTGTGCGCTACAAAGGCTCAAGATAGATCTGTAGGAAATGGGAAGTGACTGACAATCTTGAAAGAGAGTGCTGTGTTCACATTTATATTTTATATAGGTCATACTAGTGGCCATGTGGAGGATAGTATAGTAGAGCAAGATTGGGGTAAGAAGATCATTTAAGATGCTTGTATGAAAATCCCGACAAAAAGTGATGAAGGCTTGAACTCAGCCAATGGTAGTTGGGATGGAGCACAGATCAGTGGATTTGAGAAAGTTTTATGAAGTATTATTGATTAGATGGTGTATCAATCAGGGTTCAACCAGAGAAATAGAACCAGTAAGAGATATATATTAAGAAATGTATTATAAAGAATTGGCTTGTGGGGGCTGTGTAGGCAAGCCTGAAATCTGTGGAGTGGGCTTTCAGGAAGGACAGACTGGAACTCCTGGACATGGGCTGAAGCTGATGTCCTCAGGTTAAATTTATTCAGGGAGACCTTAGCTCTGGTCTTAAGGTCCATCAGCTGATTGAATCAGGTCTACCCAAATTATTTAGGATATCTCCTTTACTTAAAGTTAACTGATTATAGACAGTAATCACATCTACAAAATAGCTTCACAGCAAAACCTAGTTAAGTTGAATAACTGAGGACTCTAGCCTAGCCAAATTGACACATCAAAAGACAATCACAGATGGGATGTCAAGGGAAACAGAATAATAGAGGGTAGTTCTCAAGTATGTGGCTTGAGTATTACATGAAATCACTAACTGAGTTATAGAATACAAGAAAAAGAGCAGGTTTTCAACATTTTCAGTAAGATACCTAGATGGAGGTTCCTGGCAAGCAGGTAAAGATCTGAGATTGCAAGAGAAGTGTTGTCCATATAAATATATTTAGATAACCATCAGCATAAAGGTGATAGATAAAACCAGGAGAGTAAATTAAATAATCTAGAAGAAGGTATATATAGAGAAAAGTTATGGATTGAGAAGGAAATTCTGGGGACCACTAACATTTAAGGATTATCTAGAGAAAGATGAACAGATAAAGGAGTAATAGGATGAGGGGAAAACCTGAAAAAGTCTGATGCTGATTAAGAAAAATGTAGTGAACAGCAACATAATATACATTAGAGGGTTCAGTACTGAAAAATATTTATTAATTTGTAAATTAAGTTTATTGGTGAATTTAGCATTAACGGTTTCCGTGTTGTGAGAGCAGAGGCCAGATTACAGTGGGTTGAAGAGTTACTAGGAAGTGCCAAGTTGAGGGTAGCTGGCATACGAGATGGGATGAGAATGGAGGATAAAAATTGTACAATATTTTATAATTAAATGATAACTGTAAGAAGATTAAGAGCCAAGGGAGTATTAAAAAATAATGGTAGGAACTTGCAGTTTTATTGACTTAAAGTAACAAGAAAAGGGGTAGAGACTGAAGATATAGGACATAAGAGAATTCAAAGTTACTGAGAAAGAAAAGAAATAGGCCTGGTTGTTAGAGAGGGTGCAGTGACAAGAGAAGGACTTGTTTTATTCTTTGGATAAGACTAGGGTATTGGTACTCAATGGAGGTAGTATAATCCTGAGAGGGTGATTGGAAAGTTTGTGAAAGGCATTTAAGATAATCATTATTGAAGTGCTTCCTGACATATTGTGGGCAGGGTCAGTATTGCTAAATAATCTGCAATATGCAAGACAGCCTGCACAATGAAATTTTCTATATCCCATGCAACTTTTAAATATATCATCAGATTGAACACTTATTTTTGTTAATCTAGACCTTGAATTGAACTCCATTCTGTATATAAATAAGCAAGTTTTTAATGCACACTAACTTTTCCAGGAATGTAACTACCATGTAATCCAAGGTAAAAACCTTTGTTTTGTTCAGAATCTTATCAAGAATGTTTATCATTTTGGAAAATCGTGATACCTACAAAAATGCTGCTCTTGGATATTTGAAATCCAGATAACAACACACATGCATCAGTCAGTAATTATAGCTGCCACCTTTACAGGCATTCTCTGTATATTTTTTGCATACTTCATTGTCTTCTAGTGTTGTCATGTCCCCACATTTGCATCCTTTTTTTTTTTTTTTTTGAGACAGGGTCTCACTCTGACACCCAGGCTCGAGTAGAGTGTCACAGTCCCATCTCACTGCAGCCTCGACCTCCTGGGTTCAAGCGATCCTCCTGCCTCAACCCCCCAAGTAGCTGGGACCACAGGCACATGCCGTCATGCCCAGCTAATTTTTGCGTTTTTTGTAGAAACGGGGTTTTGCCATGTTACCCAGGCTGGTCTCAAACTCCTGAGCTTAAGTGATTGTCCGATTCAGCCTCCCAAAGTGCTAGGATTACAGGCATGAACCTCCATGCCTGGCTGCACATTTACATCTTAAAATACATTATATTTTATTATAAATTACTTTCTTGTTATTTCTATTTCATATTATAGATTTTTTGAAATTTTTATCTTAATATAATAAAGTAAGCATTAAAATATTTAAGAAAGGGAGCCAGATAGAATTGGAAACCATTGGCACAGGAGAAATAAGATAAGAATGAGTGAAAATGCCGATGTTTTAAACAACAATGAAGAGATTTGTGAGAATGGCTAATGCATTATGCTTTGTGGAAGAGGTTACCATAGTTCTAATTCCCAAATCCAATGACTGGATTTTGGGTTTTATCTTGATCCTTCTGCAACGTTTAAAATTCTCTGCTTTCTTCCATTCTACAACATTCTTCTCTTCTAGTTCTCCTTTTACATATTTGGCCATTGTTTCTAACTATTTTTTTCTGAGTACCTCCTCAGCCTAGATCCTTAAATTGAGTGGTTCCTGAATCTTCCTATTTCAATCCTCACTTCTTCTTGGCAATCTCACCCACTGTCCTGGGTTAAATAAAAAAGATATATGCAGACGACTTCCAAATCTGTATTTCTAGCACAAGCTTTATGCCAGGCTCAAACTCATGTAGCCACCTGCCTGCTCTTTCTGTGTGATTGCCTTATCACCCTAGACTGAATGTTACCAAAACTGAACTCTTCATCACCCCACCAGCAGCACCACAAACCTCTTTATTCTTTATTGTTTGTACTAGTACTTCTAAGGCAAAAACTAGGGTATATGTCATGTTTCTTCTCTCTTACCTCCACTTTTTAATCTGTCACCAAGTCATAATGGTTATTTCTTCAAAATATTCCATGATTTTTTCTTCTGTCTTTCATTTCCAAAACTCTAGTCCCATTCCCTGGTTTGGACCCTCAACATTTTTCTCCTGAATGACAATAATAGTTTTCTAACTGATCTCCTGCCTCCAGTACTGTGTACTGACTCTTGGAACAGCCTTTAGAATAGCCTCTAAAATAAATATCTGATCACATTGCTCCCCTACTTAAAATCCTTTAATGATTTTTTGCTTCCTATGAAAATCCTTTAATGATTTCTTGCTTTCTATGATAATGTCTAAAGTCTTAGCATGACCTAAAAGATTCTGTATGGCATACCTCTTAATCAAGCCTTATCTGTTGCCACCAATTCCTACACCTCATCCCAAACTCACACAACTTTTTTTTTTTGTATTTTATGTGCCACTAGGGTTTTCTTGAACATACTATTATTTCATGCAGATTTCTTTGTACATTTGACTCCCTCTAACATCTTTACACCCTTGTTTACCTAGTGAACTTCATTCTTCAAATTCCTGCTCATTTGTCATAGCCTCAATATTTTTTTTCCTCATCCTCTGTCTTCAGCCTCTAAAAATAATTGCTTCCTCTTTACTATTTCTGTGCCTGGTATTTGTCTATTATTGCACATGTCAAACAATAACTTGGTGAATGTACATTGAATTCTCAGTGTAGTACCTTTCCATCTGGTTGATTAGGAATTTTAAAAAGAATTACAATGCACAACAGAAGTTACTTCATTTGTTTCTAGGTTTTTGCTTTTTATTGTGGTATAAGTCATAGTAAAGTACATAAATCTTAAGTATATAGCTCAATGAATTTGTACATATACTTATATACTAGTGTAAACAACACCTAGATCAAAATATAAAACACTTCCAATACCCTAGAAAGCACATTTGTGTCCTTTTCAAGTTAACATTCACAAAAAGTAACCACTATTCTAACATCTGTCACCATTGATTAGTTTCACATATTCTTGAACTTTATATAAGTGGAATCACAGAATATGTACTCTTTTTAAAATTTTAACTATTATTTTACTTGTAGGGGCTACATACGCAGGTTTATTACATGGATGTATTGCACTGACATCCATTCCCTCCTGCCTCTAGTAATCTGCAGTGTTTATTGCTCCCAAGTTTATGTCCATATGTGTTCAATGTTTAGATCCCACTTATAAGTGAGAACATGTGGTATTAGGTTTTCTGTTTCTGCATTAATTCATTTAGGATTATGGACTCCAGCTCCATCCATATTGCTGCAGAGGACATAATTTCATTGTTTTCTGTGGCTGCATAGTATTCCATGGTGTACATGAAACACATTTTCTTCATCCAGTCTACCACTAATGGGCACCTAGGTTGATTTAATGTCTTTGCTATTGTGAATAGTACAGTAGTGAACATACGAGTGCTTCTGTCTTTTTGGTATAATGATCTATTTATTATCAGTTATGTATACAGTAATGGGATTGCTGGATCAATTGGTAGCTCTGTTTTAAAAATTTCTTTGAGAAATCTAAACTGCTTTCCACAGTGGCTGAACTAATTTACATTCACACCAGCAATGTATACGTGTTCCCATTCCTCCACAACCTCACCAGTAGCTATTGTTTTTTGACTTTTTATAGTAGCCATCCTGATTGGTGTGAGATTTTTTTTATTGTGGTTTTGATTTGCACTTCACAAGACTGTACTCTTTTGTCAGATAGGTTTTTATTTGAAGCCTTATCAGTACCTTAGAACTCTGCTGCACCCTAATGATATCTGTGAGGGAAGAGATATTGAAACAGCTCTTGAGGGGATGCTCCAAGAGGAAGGCAAGACTTCAACAACTCTTTTTATTTTTATTTTATTTATTTATTTTTTTGAGATGGAGTCTCACTCTGTTGCCCACTCTGGAGTGCAGTGGCAAGATCTCAGCTCACTGCAACCTCCACCTCCCAGGTTCAAGTGATTCTCCTGCCTCAGCCTCCAAGTAGCTGGGATTACAGGTGCACACCACTATGCCCAGATAATTTCTTGTATTTTTAGTAGAGACGGGGGTTTCACCATGATGGCCAAGCTGGTTTCGAATTCCTGACCTCAAGTGATCCACCTGCCTCGGCCTCCCAAAGTGCTAGGATTACAGGCATGAGCCACCGTACCCAGCCAACAACTCTTGAATCATAAAAATCAGAAAGCCTATGATATTTGGATGGGTGTCCTCACAGTGAAATAGAATGTTTATCTAATGTGTTATCTACTTGAAGACAAAATGAAATATCCAGAAATTTGAAGAGACTGTGGAAGAAGAGATCTTAAACGTTTCCAAGAAAGAAAGGGTGTTAATTTGAAATTAACTCAGTTCTATTCAGTCAACACTTACTGAACACTTGCTGTGTTAGGCACTATATGAGACAAAGGGGACACCCAGATTACTAAACCATGTACCTGTTCTTGAAGACTACTCAGTCTAATGCTGGAGACAAGATCTTTCTGTAAGGAAGAAGCTAAAGCTAGGAAGCACAAAGGATGGATAGTGATCCCAGACACAGAAGGCTTCTTGGAAGATATAGGGCTTGAATTAAACTTACATTATAAATAGGAGGCATTCAGGTGAAGAAAGTTGGCAAGGTATTTAGTTTTCAGTCGTGTGAATTTGAGGTACCTGTGAGACATTCAAGTGAAGATGTCCACTAGAATGTCAGAAATATAGGCAAAGAATGCAGACTTGAATGGTAATCAGCATATAGGTGAGAGTTGTCATCATATAGAGGAGAGTTGAAGCCATGGGAAAGTGTATATTGTGAGAAGAAAAAGTGGTCAAGAAGAAAATTTTGAAGAACACAAACATTGAAATGACTGGGAGAGGAAGTGGGTCCTGGAAAGGAAACTGAATTGACAAAAAAAAAGTAAAAAAGGTAAGCAGAAAATGAGGATTCCTGAAACCTAAGGGAAGAAACTATCTCAAGAAAGAGGGTGTGGTTAACAGTGTCAAATATTTTTATAAGAGAAGGATTTAAAAGCATCCATTGGTGATGGGGACAGAAGGGAAGGAAAAAAATCATTGAGTCTATCAAAGGAGGTCCTGTATTAGTGACTTTGGTAAGAGAAGATTTATTGGCATAGAAGGGACAGAAAAAAGATTGTAGTGGATTGAAGAGTGCATGGAGGAGTGTGAGGAAGTGGGTGAAGATAGGGAAGACATTGCTTCCAGGAATTTGAGCTGCGATGAGTAGCAAAAGGGGAAGAAAGTTATAATAGGAGGGGAACAAGGTTAAAGGAACCATCTTTTAAGATGGAAAAGACTTAAACTTGTTTAAATGTCAGTAGGAAAGATCAAATAAAGAGGAATGGCTGAAGAGAGAGGAAAAAGTGAGTATAATGGTTTGAAGGAAGTGAGATTATATGGGATCCAGAGCAGAGGTGGAAGAGTATGCCTTAGGAGAGGAGGAGAATTGAAGGGAGAAATAAACAGTTCCACAATAATAGTTGGAGACTTAAATACCTTACTTTCAATAATGGATAAGACATGTAAACAGAAGATCAATAAAGCAATAGTGAACTTGAACAGCAATGTAAACCAGTAGATCTAACAGACTGTATAGACCTAACAGCACTGTCCCATAGACCTAACAGGCATGTATAGAACACTTCATCTAACAACAGGAATATACACATTTTTCTCAAGTGCCATGGAACATTCTCCAGGATAGGCCATATATTAGGCCACAAAACAAGCTTCAATAAATTTAAAAAGATGAAAGTCATACAATATCTTCTACAACGACAATGGAAGGAATCTAAAAATCAATAACAGAGGAAAACTGGAAAATCATATAACACATTTTTAATAAATGGTTCAAAGAAGAAATCTTAAGGGAAATTAGACAAAATTGTGAAATAAATGTAAATGAAAACATGCCAGAACTTAAGGGACACAGTAAGATCAGTGCTCAGAGGGAAATTTGTAGCTGTAAATGTCAACATTAGAAAAGCAGAAAGATCTTGAAACCTGACTCTACACCTAGAGGAACAAGAAAAATAATAGCAAAACAAACCCAAAACTAGAAGAAGGAAGGAAATAATAAAGATTAGAGTGGAGATAAAACAAAACAGAGAATAGAAAAACAATAAAGGGAAAAACAAACCAAAAGTTGATTTTTTTGAAAATATCAACAAAATTGACAAAACGTTACCAAATACCTGAAATAATAAGTAAATCAGAAATGAGAATGGAGCCACATATCTACAACCATCTGATCTTTGACAAACCTAACAAAAACATGAAATGGGGAAACAATTCCCTATTTAATAAATGGTGCTGGGAAAACTGGCTAGCCATATGTAGAAAGCTGAAACTGGATCCCTTCCTTACACCTTATACAAAAGTTAATTCAAGATGGATTAAAGACTTAAATGTTAGACCTAAAACCATAAAAACCCTAGAAGAAAACCTAGGCAATACCATTCACGACATAGGCATGGGCAAGGACTTCATGTCTAAAACACCAACAGCAATGGCAACAAAAGCCAAAATTGACAAATGGGATCTAACTAAACTAAAGAGCTTCTGCACAGCAAAAGAAACTACCATCAGAGTGAACAGGCAACTTACAAAATGGGAGAAAATTTTTGCAATCTACTCACGTGACAACGGGCTAATATCCAGAATCTACAATGAACTCCAACAAATTTACAAGGAAAAAACAACCCCATCAAAAAGTGGGCAAAGGATATGAACAGACACTTCTCAAAAGAAGACATTTATGCAGCCAAAAGACACATGAAAAAATGCTCATCATCACTGGCCATCAGAGAAATGCAAATCAAAACCACAGTGAGATACCGTCTCACACCAGTTAGAATGGCAATCATTAAAAAGTCAGGAAACAACAGGTGCCGGAGAGGATGTGGAGAAATAGGAATGCTTTTACACTGTTGGTGGGACTGTAAACTAGTTCAACCATTGTGGAAGTCAGTGTGGTGATTCCTCAGGGATCTAGAACTAGAAATACCATTTGACCCAGCCATCCCATTACTGGGTATATACCCAAAGGACTATAAATCATGCTGCTATAAAGACACATGCACACGTATGTTTATTGTGGCACTATTCACAATAGCAAAGACTTGGAACCAACCCAAATTTCCAACAAGGATAGACTGGATTAAGAAAATGTGGCACATATACACCATGGAATACTATGCAGCCATAAAAAATGATGAGTTCATGTCCTTTGTAGGGACATGGATGAAGCTGGAAACCATCATTCTCAGCAAACTATCGCAAGGACAGAAAACCAAACACCGCATGTTCTCACTCATAGGTGGGAATTGAACAGTGAGAACACATGGACACAGGAAGGGGAACATCACACACTGGGGCCTGTTGTGGGGTGGGGGAGGGGGGAGGGATAGCATTTGGAGATATACCTAACATTAAATGACGAGTTACTGGGTGCAGCACACCAACATGGCAGATGTATACATGTGTAACAAACCTGCACATTGTGCACATGTACCCTAAAATTTAAAGTTTAATAAAAAAAGAAATGAGAATGGAGATGTGATTACCTTACAGCAATAAAATTATTATAAGAGAATAGTGTGAACAATTGCACATGAACAGGTTAGATAACCTAGATGAAAAGGACAACTTCTTAGATGTACAAAAATTACTGAAACTGACTCAAGAAGAAACAGAAAATCTGAACAGACTTATTAGAAATGTAATCGAATCAGAACCTACCAACAAAGAAACGCCTGGGAACAGATGGCTTCACTGGTGAATTCTATGAAACACTTAAAGAATAATTAATACTAGTAATTCTCAGATTTTTCCCCAAAACAGAACAAGAGGGAACATTTCCAAAGCCAGACAAAGACACCACAAGAAAAGGAAACTACAGATAAATATTCCTTATGAATATAAATATTAAAAACTTATTAAAATATGAGCAAATAGAATTCAACAGCATATTATATGTGAATATTTATACATGGATTATACATTATGATCAAATAGGATTTATGTCAGGAATAAAAGGGTGACTCAACATATGAAAATCAATCAATGTAATGCACCATATAAATTCAAAAAAAGTATTTGACAAAATTCAACACCATTTCATTATTTTTTAAAAACTCAGAAAAGTAGGAAAAGAGAGAACTTCCTCATCATAATTAAGAGCATTTATGAGCAACAAACAACTAAATCATCCTTAATGTTGACTGGCTTGAAGCATTCTTCGGAAGATCAGGAACAAAGAAAGAATGCTTGTTTTCACCACTGCTTGTACTTGAAATTCTAGATAGGGCAATTATGAAGAAAAGAGAAATAAAAGGTTTTCAAAATGGAAAAGAAGCAAAACTATCTTTATTCACAGATAACATGATCTTATGTATATATAATACCAAAAGACTCACAAAAAATACACTATAGTTAATAAATGAATTCAGCAAAGTTACAGTGTAGAAAATCAACATGCAAAAACCACTTGCATTTCTGTACACTAACAATCTGAAAAAGAGAATTAAGAAAATAATTCCATTTGCATGATGAGATAATGGGTACAGCACACCAACATGGCACATGTGTACATATGTAACAAACCTGCACATCGTGCACAGGTACCTTAGAACTTAAAGTATAATAATAAAAATAAATAAATAAATAAATAAATAAAAGAAAATAATTCTATTTACAGTAACATCAAAAAGAATAAAATACTTAGAAATAAACTTAACCAAGAAGGCAAAAGACTTGCACAGTGAAAACTACAAAACATCGCTGGAAGAAAGGAAAGATGCAAATAAATGCAAAGACAGTTTGTGTACATGGATTGGAAGACAATATTATTAAGAAGTCCACACTATGCAAAGCGATCTGGAGATTCAACACAATCTCTGTCAAAATCCCAATAGCACTTTTTATGCAGAAATAGGAAGATTTATCCTAAAACACCTATGGAACCTCAAAAGACCCACAATTGCCAGAACAATTTTGGAAGAGAAGAACAAAAATGGAGGACTCACATTTCCTGATTTCAAGACACATTACAAAGCTACAATAATCAAAACAGTGTGGTACTGTTATAAAAACAGACAAATAGACAATGGAGTGGAATAGAAAGTAGAAATAAACCCTTGCGTATCTGGTCAAATTATCTTTAATGAGGGTATCAAGACCACTCAATAGGTAAAGGACAGTCTCTTGAACAGATGGTATTGAGAAAACTGGATATTCACATGAAAGAGAATGAAGTTAGACCTTTACTTCATGCTATGAAAAAATCAATTCAAAGTGGATTAATGGCCTAATTACAAGACCTAGAACCATAAAGCTTAAATAAATCACAGCTGTAAATATTTGCAATGATGTTTGAATATTAACCCCAAAACACAAGCAACAAAAGAAAAATATAGATAAACTTGACTTCATCAAATTAACTTTTGTGTACCAAATGATATTATCAAGAAAGTGAAAACATAGAGAACTGGGATGAAATGCATGCAAATTATATGTATGATAAGGGTCCATATCTGACATGCAATTCAAAAACAAAAGGCAAAACATCCAATTAAGGGTAGAGAACATGAACAAGTATTTTTCTAAAGAATGCATAACAGGCCGGGCACAGTGGCTCAAGCCTGTAATCACAACACTTTGGGAGGTCGAGGTGGGTGAATCACCTGAGGTCAGGAGTTTAAGACCAGCCTGGCCAACATGGTGAAACCCCATCTCTACTGAAAATACAAAAACTAGCCGGGCATGATGGCAAGCACCTGTAATCCCAGCTACTTGGGAGGCTGAGGCAGAAGAATCACTTGAACTCACGAGGTGGAGGTTGCAGTGAGCTGAGATTGCACCACTGCACTCCAGCCTGGGTGACAAGAGTGAAACTCTGTCAAAAAAAAAAAGGAAAAAAAAAGCATAACAATGACCAACAAAAACATGAAAACATTCTGGGCATCATTAATCATTAGGGAAATGCAAATTTAAATGCAAACCCCACAAACCCACTAAGATTACTATAATTAAAAATAACAAGAGATGAGTGATGGTGAGGATACGGAGAAAGTGGAATTCTGATACATTACTGATGGGAATGTAAAATGGTGTAGATGCAATGGAAGAGTTTGATGGTTCCTTAAAGAGTTATCACAGAATTACCACATGATCCAACCATTTCACTCCTAGGTACATACTCCAAAGAATTCAAAACAGGGACTAAGATACTTGTAGACTACTCTTCATAGGAGCACTGTTCATGACAGCCAAAATGTCGAAGCAGTCCAGAGAAATGGATTAATTGATTCAAAAATTGAGGTGTATACATAAAGTTAGTTCTTCTAATATCCAGACAAAAGAGAAATGAAATACATGCTGTGCTGTGGATTAACCTTGAAAACATTATGCTACTTGAAAAAAGATAGACGAAAAAGGCTACATATTTTGTGATTCTGTTGCTATGAAATATTCAAATTAGGTAAGCCCCTGTTGCTATAAGATATTCAAAATAGGTAAGCCCATACAGACAGAAATTAGATAAGTGGTTACTAGGGGATGCGGCACAGTATGGAAACGTTAGAGACTCCTTAAAGAATACAGGGTTTCCTTTTGGAGTGATAAATGAAATGCCTTTGAACCACCTACAAGTGGTGGCTCCACAGCATTGTTAATGCACTAAATACTACTGAAATGTTCACTTTAAAATGGTTAAATTGCAAATAAACTGGAAAATCTAGAAGAAATGGATAAATTCCTCGACACATACACCCTCCCAAGACTAAACCAGGAAGGAGTTGGATCTCTGAATAGGCCAATAACAGGCTCTGAAATTGTGGCAATAATCAATAGCTTACCAACAAAAAAGAGTCCAGGACCAGATGGATTCACAGCCGAATTCTACCAGAGGTACAAGGAGGAACTGGTACCATTCCTTCTGAAACTATTCCAATCAATAGAAAAAGAGTGAATCCTCCCTAACTCATTTTATGAGGCCAGCATCATCCTGATACCAAAGCCGGGCAGAGACACAATCAAAAAAGAGAATTTTAGACCAATATCCTTGATGAACATTGATGCAAAAATCCTCAATAAAATACTGGCAAACCGAATCCAGCAGCACATCAAAAAGCTTATCCACCATGATCAAGTGGGCTTCATCCCTGGGATGCAAGGCTGGTTCAACATACGCAAATCAATAAATGTAATCCAGCATATAAACAGAACCAAAGACAAAAAACCACACGATTATCTCAATAGATGCAGAAAAGGCCTTTGACAAAATTCAAAAACCCTTCATGCTAAAAACTCTCAATAAATTAGGTATTGATGGGATGTATCTCAAAATCATAAGAGCTATCTATGACAAACCCACAGCCAATATCATACTGAATGGGCAAAAACTGGAAGCATTCCCTTTGAAAACTGGCACAAGACAGGGATGCCCTCTCTCACCACTCCTATTCAACATAGTTTGGAAGTTCTGGCCAGGGCAATTAGAAGCAGGAGAAGGAAATAAAGGGTATTCAATTAGGAAAAGAGGAAGTCATATTGTCCCTGTTTGCAGATGACATGATTGTATATCTAGAAAACCCCATTGTCTCAGCCCAAAATCTCCTTAAGCTGATAAGCAACTTCAGCAAAGTCTCAGGATACAAAATCAGTGTGCAAAAATCACAAGCATTCTTATACACCAACAACAGACAAACAGAGAGCCAAATCATGAGTGAACTCCCATTCACAATTGCTTCAAAGAGAATAAAATACCTAGGAATCCAACTTACAAGGGACGTGAAGGACCTTTTCAAGGAGAACTACAAACCACTGCTCAATGAAATAAAAGACGATACAAAGAAATGGAAGAACATTCCATGCTTATGCATAGGAAGAATCAATATTGTGAAAATGGCCATACTGCCCAAGGTAATTTATAGATTCAATGCCATCCCCATCAAGCTACCAATGACTTTCTTCACAGAATTGGAAAAAACTACTTTAAAGTTCATATGAAACGAAAGAAGAGCCCACATCGCCAAGTCAATCCTAAGCCAAAAGAACAAAGCTGGAGCCATCACGCTACCTGACTTCAAACTATACTACAAGGCTACAGTAACCAAAACAGCATGGTACTGGTACCAAAACAGAGATATAGATCAATGGAACAGAACAGAGCCCTCAGAAATAACACTGCATATCTACAACTATCTGATCTTTGACAAACCTGAGAAAAATAAGCAATGGGGAAAGGATTCCCTATTTAATAAATGGTGCTGGGAAAACTGGCTGGCCATATGTAGAAAGCTGAAACTGGATCCCTTCCTTACACCTTATACAAAAATTAATTCAAGATGGATTAAAGACTTAAACGTTAGACCTAAAACCAGAAAAACCCTAGAAGAAAACCTAGGCATTACCATTCAGGACATAGGCATGGGCAAGGATTTCATGTCTAAAACACCAACAGCAATGGCAACAAAAGCCAAAATTGACAAATGGGATCTAATTCAACTCAAGAGCTTCTACACACAAAAGAAACTACCATCAGAGTGAACAGGCAACCTACAAAATGGGAGAAAATTTTTGCAATCTACTCATGTGACAAAGGGCTAATATCCAGAATCTACAATGAACTCAAACAAATTTACAAGAAAAAAACAAACAACCCCATCAAAAAGTGGGCAAAGGATATGAACAGACACTTCTCAAAAGAAGACATTTATGCAGCCATCAGACACATGAAAAAATGCTCACCATCACTGGCCATCAGAGAAATGCAAATCAAAACCACAATGAGATACCATCTCACACCAGTTAGAATGGCAATCATTAAAAAGTCAGGAAACAACAGGTGCTGGAGAGGATGTGGAGAAATAGGAACACTTTTACACTGTTAGTGGGACTGTAAACTAGTTGAACCATTGTGGAAGTCAGTGTGGTGATTCCTCAGGGATCTAGAACTAGAAATACCATTTGACCCAGCCATCCCATTACTGGGTATATACCCAAAGGACTATAAATCATGCTGCTATAAAGACACATGCACACGTATGTTTATTGTGGCACTATTCACAATAGCAAAGACTTGGAACCAACCCAAATGTCCAACAATGATAGACTGGATTAAGAAAATGTGGCACATATACACCATGGAATACTATGCAGCCATAAAAAATGATGAGTTCATGTCCTTTGTAGGGACATGGATGAAATTGGAAATCATCATTCTCAGTAAACTATCATAAGGACAAAAAACCAAACACTGCGTGTTCTCACTCATAGGTGGGAATTGAACAATGAGAACACATGGACACAGGAAGGGGAACATCACACTCTAGGGACTGTTGTGAGGTGGGGGGAGGGGGGAGGGATAGCATTACGAAATATACCTAATGCTAAATGACGAGTTAATGGGTGCAGCACACCAGCATGGCACATGTATACATATGTAACTAACCTGCGCATTGTGCACATGCACCCTAAAACTTAAAGTATAATAATAATAAAATAAATAAATAAATAAATAAAAATAAAATGGTTAAATTTATAATATATTAATTTATCCACAGCTAAATAAAAAACAATTAAAAGATCCATTTGGAAAAGGATACACCCTATTAAAGTAAGCCTGATACATGAGACAACAGCTAAAAAAGAAAAAAAAAAGTAACACAATTGACAACCTAAATAAAGAAAATACTTATACTGAAAGAAGACATAAACAAGACCAAGATCAGGTTATAAAAAAAGAGTTAGTGTATAATGTACTTAAAAACATTGCCTCTGTCAATGAATAAAAAGAATAACATATTAGCGAAGTGCATTAAGGAAGGCAACAGACGAATAGGAAAAAAAATGTGCAAGATTTAGTAAATAAATATAGGAAAACTAAAATGGCCAGGCACAGTTGCTCACTCCTGTAATCTCAATGTTTTGGGAGGGCAAGCTGGGCGGATCACTTGAGGTCAGGAGTTCGAGACTAGGCTGTCCAACATGGTGAAACCCTGTCTCTACAAAAAATTAGCGGACTTGGTGGTGCATGCCTATAATCCCAGTGAATCTGGAGGCTGAGGCATGAGAATGACTTGAACCAGGAGGCGGAGGTTGTAGTGAGCCGAGATTGCGCCACTCCACTCCACCGTGGGTGACAAAGTGAGACTCTCCCTGAAAAAAAGAAAAGAAAAGAAAATGACCCTAGACACATTTTAGTATTTACATAATGTAAATTATTTAACACAACAGTACTGATTAAACTGTAATAACAATGATAAATAATAATGACTGGCTTTTGATAAGTATAATTCTCAAATATGATCAGAATTAGAATATATTGCTAAAGAACTTTAGGAAGGTGTTAATTGAAAATTCTAATTATGAGAATTCAGTGTCCACAAGAGACATGCTCTATTTCATAATACATTAATATATTTCCTTATATTAGATTTTTCTGAAGGTTTGTAGAAGTGCATCTTGTACTCTGTAGAGGAATAGGATGACAAATGAACTCAGGGTTAATTGGAATAATTTTAAAATGCACATTGATTAAATAAGAAGGCAGCATTGATTTCACAGCAACTATATATAACTATTCATTGTGGTTTCATAAACAACAAAAATTGTAACCACTAAACAAACTAATTCTGGGCATCCCTTCCTTCGCTTCGTGCACCATCAATTCAGTGGCCCTTTGCAGTGAGCACTTGACATCCGAAAAACAAAAGAAAACCTAAAAAACAAAATGAGGAACCAACTAAGGAACACCCTTCTCACTTCAGCAGGGCTCCCCCCACTTGACCACATTGGGGAAACCTGCAAAAGTAGGAGGATTCTCTGCTTCCATCATTCCCTCTAGATTATTCTCTCAGAAAGGGAAAAAGAAGAGAAGAGAAGAGAAAGAGAAGGGAAGGGGAGGGGAGGGGAGGAGAAAGGGAGCGGGGGAGGGAAGGTTTGTCTTCAAAAAATCCAACCATTGGGGCTGTAGCATGGTGGGGGGAGCTTGTAGGAAGGAAGGAAGGAATGCTTGTCTTCAAAAAATACAACCACTGGGGCTGTAGTATGGTGAGGGGAGCTTGTATTTCCGGGAAACAGGGGAGGTGTGTGTGGGTATTGGAGGAGGGTGGCTACAGAATCCTCTATGAACCTGCTCAGGTCTCATAAACAGGAAAACAAGCCACTTGCTTGTGTGCACCACACTTGTCCCTAGGCAGCACACTCCCTCCTGGGAAAGAGATCAAAGTTTGGATTAAAAGCAGCCAGGTCCGCTAGGCATGGTGGCCCACACCTGTAATCTCAGCACTTTGGGAGGCCAAGGTGGGCAGATCGCTTGAGGCCAGGAATTTGAGACCAGCCTGGCAAATATGGTGAAACCCTATCTCTACTAAAATTACAAAAATTAGCATGTACTCTCAGCTACTTTGGGAGGCTAAGGCAAGAGAATTGCTTGAACTCAGGAGACAGAGGTTGCAGGGAGCCGAGATTGTGCCACTGCACTCCAGCCTGTGCGACAGAGTGAGACTCTGTCTCGAAAAAAAAAAAAAAAAGAAAGAAAAAAAGAAAGGCAGCCAGGTCCAACAGGCATCTGCACATTGTTGACCCATCCAGCAGAACAGGGTTGAGAAAGGCATCTGTCGGGATGGGGCAGGACAGGACGAGACAGACTATTGTCTGAGGCATTTGGCTACCTCTCTGACTGGAACCCAGGCACTCATATGTGCCCAGGAATGGGTGGGATATTCCGGATGGGTTCCACAGGTGGCTCTCCTAGAGAGACCCACTTGGCATATTTGATGATGGAGCATGCAGGCTCCCTGGAACGTGATGGCTCACTAGTTAGTACCCCCGGCATCTTGGTCATTCTGCTGAAGTGCATGGGTAGCCAGGCCCCCGGCGGTGCTCAGTTTCTCCTGGGCCCCTCTGTGTTCCTGTGGTGGGTGTGGAAGTGGAGGTTGAGGCTAGAGTGTCTTTGAGGGTGGTGGGGCAGCTGTGCCTTGATTTGATACAGAGCTCTCTGGGCTCCTCAAGCTAAACTCTGGTGCTTGCCAGATACTCAGCCCAGATAATGAATGAGATGGTGGAGGACAAATTATTTTGCCCCTTTAGGGTCTCCAGGCAGACATGCAAAAGCCTGGTGCAGGGCCTTCATACAGAGCCCATGTTGGGTGCAAAGCCATGACCCCGTTGCTCTAAAGGTTGCATGTCCTACCCATACTGCTTGGTACCTGGAGAGCAGCATGGAACACAATGCTCTCAGAATATTGAAAAGGTTTTCTGTGTCTCCACTGAGGGATACTCCTGCCTCAGGCCCTGTGGCTGCCTATTGAGCCATCAGCCCATTCTGGTGACCTGCATGTGCCAGGACAATGTGGTAATCTCAACCAGGAGCTCCAGGTTTACATAGGCCCCCAGTCCTTGGGTAAATCCTTGTGTAAGCCAGCTGGGTGGCTCCCACTTTCTCCTGGAATGGCAGCCCTATGATCCCAGTCCACCTGTGGTGTCCCAGTGGCCATGATTATGTGTCCTTTGTCATTACTTTCTGCACTAGAAGCAGCCACAAAACCTGGAGAGGGCCAAAGGAAGGGCAAAGGCTGGATGCCTAAACAGGATTCCCACAGGGTCTCCAGCCTACCAGGCCTTGGTCATTGGGACCCCTGAGTTTGGTGGTCAACCTGGGACCTAGTGGCTGTTTTCTTTTTCTCCCCACTTTTTCTCTTTCTCCTTCCTATTTTTTTTTTTTTTTTCACATGGGAAAAGGCGGAGGACCTCGGGGTGGAGGAGCAGGGTTACAGTTATAGTTAGTGTTTGTGGAGCCATACTGCCATCAAGCAGAAACAGTTTCTGGCACTGGGATACAGCTGAGCACCAGTGCTGGGGAAAGCCCAGGAGCGCTAAACAGATGGCGACAAGCCGTCCACAGGCTGAAGCAGGAGGAGAGAGGAACTCCTGACTGGCCCTTGGCCTGTGCTTATTCCCAGGATGGCGCCTTGGCTCCACAGCTCTCTCCGGAAGAAAGGGCAGGCAGGGGCACCCCACCATGGGCTCCCCTGGCAGTCTCCAGGGACTTCCAAGCATGAGTCACCCCGCCCCCAGCACCCCGAAGTTCCTTTGTTCCCAGGGAGAATAAGAACCCCTTGGCCCCAGCTTGGACCCAGCCAATGGCACCTTGGAACTCCCCACAAAGGAGACCAGAGTAAACAGCCCCAGTCTCGACCATCAGTGCCCAGTGGCTTCTCTTATGCCCATCACAAGACAGGGTGTCTCTGCCCACTGGGTAGACTGGTCTTGAGGCTGCCGGGTTGTTCTGTCCCAGGGCCTCTAGAGTTGCTGCTTCTCCATGGGGTCCCAATGGCAGGTACACTTCCTTCAAGGGCTTTGAACCCCAGTGGGGGGAAACCCTGCCTTGGGCTGAGTCTACCCAGCCTGGCACATCCTCACTGTTGTCTGTGCCTGGAAGAAGGCAAGTTTCCTTGCAGCCTGTAGTTCAGAAACACCTTCCACTGGATGTCACTGTGGCTTCACAAATGGCAGTCACTCCTTTTCTTTCCCCCACCTTGCCTTCCTCTCCCTCCTTTTGCTGGCAACCAAACAAAACAAAGACCAGAAAACAGAAACTGGGGCTGGGTGCGGTGGCTGACGCCTGTAATCCCAGCACTTTGGGAAGCCGAGGCAGGCAGATCACTTGAGGTCGGGAGCTCGAGACCAGCTTGACCAACATGGAGAAACCCTGTCTCTATTAAAAATACAAAATTAGCTGGGCATGGTGGCGCATTCCTGTAATCCCAACTACTGGGGAGGCTGAGGCAGGAGAATCACTTGAACCCGGGAGGCGGAGGTTGCGGTGAGCCGAGATTGCGCCATTGCACTCCCGCCTGGGCAATAAGAGTGAAACTCTGTCTCAAAAAACAAACAAACAAACAAAACAAAATAAAAAAAAAAAACAAAGAAACAAACCGGCCAAAGAGCACCCACCTCATCTTCAGCATTGCTCCTCACCTACGTGGTCACTTTGGGGAAACTTGCCTTCCTCCTTCCCTCTGGATTCTTCTTTGTGCAGGGGGTCCCAATGAACCAGCCTATCCTCAAGAAATCCCACCCTTGGGGCTGTGGCATGATGTGGGGAGGTTGCACTGGGGAAGGTGTGAGGGGCTACAGGGGGGCGGGTGTGTGGGTGTGTAGGTCTGCATTCCAGCCACTGCAGATTTCTCTATGAATCTGCATAGGCCTCCTAAGAAGGAGACTGGCGCGTGCCTAGAGAAAAAGCAGGAAGATAAGAATGCAGGAAGATCTGGACTGCATCCTTAGGGGTGGCATTGTGACTCTGATTGTCAGAGGTCTCCGTTTTTAATGTTTAACTCCCATCACATCTCAACTTTTTCCTGTCTTCACCTGTGCTTCCAAATGTCCTCAGGCACATATATGTATCCCTACTCATACTCACAAGCGTCTGCCCAGGCACCTCCACTCATACCCGGGTCCTGTTGTGCAGACAACTCTCAGAGGGCAGGGTTCTTCAGCTTCCCGGTTCCATCTTGTTCATCTTCCTCATCCCTTGTTGTCTGGCTGCCCAATATTTGCTGGCGGAGGTTGCGGGATGTGGTGGGGGTGGGGACAGCAGGGAGCAGGGCAGCCTCCTGGCCCAACAGGCCTCTGTGCACATGCGGTGCAGACCTGGGCATAAGGGGCTGACACTTTCTCCTGGCTGGTTGGTGGCTCTTCCTCTGTGAAGCCACAGAAGGTCACTCGGGTTGCCACCTGTCCATCTGGGACATTCTGCATTCTTGTTCGCTGTCATCCTCATTGCTCACGTTGATTCTTAGTATACTTTTGGAGTTTTTCTTCCTTCACTTTTTTCTTCTTCACTGTCTTTACTTCTCGTCCACTTCTGGTTTGGGGAGGTCAGGATTCGCCTGGAAGGCAGGGTCCGGTTGGCAAGCGAACATCTTTAGGGAGAACACGCCTTCTTTTCCTCAGGAAATTAGAAAGACCTCAGTTGACTCCTGCCAGATGTAATCGGAGTGCCCCTCTCCTTTCTGCCCTCTCTCCCTAGTGCCATAGGTGGCTGATTACCTCCTTTCCCTGGTGTCCTTTTCCTCTCCGTTTTTCTTCTCTCCTCCCATTTCTGGGGTCCTACCCTTCATTGGCCTTGTAGACTAGGGGCTCGTGGCCCCTTGCGGTTTGCAGATGACATCCAGAGGGTATGGTTTAGCCCGCATCTTTGTCCTCTGTAGCCCCTGCAGACCTATTTGTGGATCAAAGCTTTTGATCCGACTCGCAAGAGATCCCATCAACAAGAAGCTTCTTGGTGGTGTGTCCTTTCACTGGGATGTCACTGTTGTCTCTTTGTCACTCGTTATGTATGTCACCACGCATTGAGGCACCCATGAACTCTATCCTTCAGGACACCTGAGGTGGCATGAAGCCGCCATTTCTTGTTCTTTTTCTCCATCTGGTTCTTCTTCCTCTTCCTCCTCTTCCTCTTTCTTTCTCTTTTCTTTTCTTTCTTTCTTTCCACCTCCTCCTCCTTTTTCTTCTTCTTTTCTTCCCTCCTCCTCCTCCCTCTTTTCCTTTCACTTTCAGATCTTGGCGAGACAAATGTTCTATGGAGACTGCTTCTTCTGCTCCTTGGTAATGGGGGATGTCCCTCTGCAGTGCTAGGCAAGGAGAAAGCTTCACTTTTGTTCTGAAAGGAGCAGAGATGAAGGTCACCTGTTCAGTCCCTCTGGTCCTCTAAAAAACCACCCATGTGTTACTTTTAAGTGAAATGTCATTCTGAATGCACTTCCTACCAGTACCTCATGATTCATCCTTCTACCTTGTTCTCCTTGAAGACGATCTAATAATGTAATCTTGGCCAGTAGGAGCCTCAGCAAGTTTTCCCCCATTTCCTCTCCTTCCAGTCAAGCCATGTGAACACAACTATCCGGATTTCAGTGTATACAGGCAGGCTGTCTCTGCCATGTGCCAGTTTACCCACTCTCACACAAGAAGGCACCCACAGACCATAGACACAGATACACATACACACACTCACTAGGGACCCCAGAAATGAAATCACAAACACACCCGCACACAGAGACACATGCAGACACACACAAACACACACATAGACACACAAACAAGAAACCTCACAGGGGCACAGGGGTGCAGGCCCAAGCATTCTCCCACACAGACACATACACACCACCACAGGCACGAGACTGCCTACAATCTCTCCCACACAGGTTCTAAATGTGCAAAGGGAACAGGAGACAGGGGAGAATTCCTGACTCCAGGCCTGGGCCATCATGCCATTGATTGATGGGCAACTCTGGCCTTCTCCTGAGAATCAATGTGGGAAGTCTGTTACCAGATAGGATCCAGCAGCTGGTGTAAAACTGGAGCATCCTGGGTCAAGCTGCTTAAAAAGGAACCTCACTTTGTGTTAGAGACAGAGAGAGTTCCCTTGGAAGCCTTGGCCCTGTGTGATGCCATGAGAATCTGTGGTGTGTGGTGGCATTCCCCAGCACCCCTGAGCCACCCTCCTCCCACCCCCATCTGTGTGAAACCCAGGACAGCCTGAGCAGAGTCAGACTTGAGCGAGTTGCTGAGTGTCCTCTCTGAGAGATACTCCTGCTTCAGGCCCTGTGGTTTCCAGTTGAGCAGTCCACCCATTTTGATGACCTCCATGTGTCAGCCCAAGGTGGTAAACTCTACCTGGAGCTCCAGGCTTTCGTAGGACCCCCAGTCCTGCAGCAGAACCTTGTGTAAGCCAGCTGGGTGACCAGCACCTTGTCCTGGGGCAGTAGCCCTATGATCCTAGTCCTCCTGTGGTGTCCCAGTGATGATCATGTTTTTTGTTGTTTACTTTCTGCACGGGCAAGAGCCATGAAACCTGCAGAGAGCCAAAGGAAGGGCAAAGGCTGGCTCCCTAAACAGGATTCCCAAAGGATCTCCAGCCTACTGGTCCTGGTCCTTGGTCACAGGGTCCCATGAGTTTGGTGATCAATCTGGGACCAGGTGACTGATTCCTTTCACTCCTCTGTCTTTTTTTTTTTGTTTCTCTTTCCTCTTTACCTTTTTTCACATGGGAAAAAGCGGAGGCCCTGGAGTTGAAGTGGCAGGGTTACAGTTGTAGTTGGCGTTTGTGGAGCCATACTGCCATCAAGTGGAAACTGTATCTAGAAACCGGAGGCAGCTGGGCACAAGTGCTGGGGAAACCCCACCAGCGCAAAAGCGATGGCGGCATGGAGCTCCCAGGCTGAAGCAGGACAAGAGAGGAACTCCAAGCTGGCCCTTGGCCTGTGCTCATTCCCAGGATGCCTCCCTGGTTCCACAGCTCTCTCCGAAAAAAAGGGCAGGTAGGGTCGACCCGCCATGGGTTCCCCTGGTCATCTCCAGGTGCTGGTCCTGGGTTGCCACGTCCCCAGTATCCCGAAGCTCCTTTGTTCCCCGGGAGGATCGGGGCCCCCTTGCCAACACGTGGCTCCAGCCAAGGGAACCGCGGAACTCCCCACAAAAGACACCAGAGTAAACGGCCCCCATCTCGGCCAGTGGCTTCGTTTATGTCCATCTCAACATGGCTGCCGGGCCAGCTCTGCCCTCTGGGCTAACTGGTCTTGGGGCTGCCTGGCTGTTCTGTCCCAGGGCCTCTACAGTAGTTGCTTCTCCAAAGCGTCCCAATGCCAGGTACACTTCCTTCAAGGGCTCAGAACCCCGGTGGGGGAAACCCAGGCTTAGACATAGTCTAAGCACATCCTCGCTGATCTCTGTTCCTGGCAGAAGGCAGGTGTCCGTGCATCCTGTTGTGTTCAGAAACAACTTCCGCTAGATGGCAATGTGGCTCCACAAACAGCAGTCTTGTCTTTCCCTTCCCCCATTTTCTTTCCCTCTTTCTGTTTTTGGTGCCAAAAACCAAAACAAACACCAAAAAAAAAAAAAAAAAAAGAAAAGAAACTGGCCTAGGAGCACCCATCTCACCCACAGCAGGGCTTCCCATCTATGTGGTCACTTTGGGGGAACCGGCAACAGTAGGATGGGGTAGGGGTGGGGGCCACAGGGAGCAGGGCAGCTTCCTGGCCCAACAGGCCTCTGTGCCCACGCGGTGCAGACCCGGGCTTGAGGGGCTGATGCTTTCTCCTGGCTGGTGGCTCTTCCTCTGTGAGGCCACAAGAGCCCACTCATAGTGCTGCCAGCTGTCCATCTGAGGCACTTTGCATTGCAGTTCGCTGTCAATCTCATTGCTCACTGATTCTTTGTGTACTTTTGGAGTTTTTCTCCCTTCACTTTTTTCTTCTTCATTCTCTTTACTTTTTCTTCACTTCTGTTTGAGGAGGTCAGGAGCAGGCTGGAAGGCAGGGTCAGCTGGGCGTGGGGACACCGTTAGGGAAAACAGGCTTACTTTTCCTAAGGAAATTGGGAGGACTCTAGCTGACCCCTGCAAGGAGAAATTGGCATTTCCCTCTCCTTTCTGCCCTGTCTCCATATTGCCGTGGGTGGCTGATTATCTCTTTTCCCTGGTGTCCAATTCCTCCCCGTTTTTCATCTTATTCTTTTTTGGGTGGTCCTTCCCTGCCTTGGCCTTGTAGCCTTGGGGCTTGGTAGCCCCTTGCAGTCAGCTGATGACATCCTCAGGGCAAGGTTCAGCCAGCACCTGTGTTCTCTGTAGCTTCTGCAGGCGTACTTGTGGATCGAAGCTTTTGATCTTACTCAGGAAATACCCCATCAACAAGACGCTTCCTGGTTGTGTGTCCTTTAAGCCGGATGTCAGAAGTGGCTCCGTGCCCCTCGTTGTATGTCACCACGCATTGAGGCCCCCCTAAACTAGATCCTTTGGGACAGCTACAGTGGCATGGACCTCTCACTTCCTGTTCTCCTTCTGATTCTTCTTCCTCTTCCTCCTCCTACTCCTCTTCTTTAATTCTTCTCCTTCTCCTCCTTCTCCTGTTGCTCCTCCTCCTCCAACTCCTTCTTATCCTCCTACTCCTCCTTTTTCTTTTTCTTCTTTTTCCTCCTTCTACTCCTCCTCCCCCTCCCCCTGCACTTCCTTCTCCTTTGCCTCTTTTTCTTTTTTTGCTTTTGCTTCTGCTTCTGATTCTGCTTCTGTTTTTCCTTTCACTTGCGGATCTGGGTGGGCACGAGTTCTAGCAGACTGCTTCTTCTTTTGCTCCTTGGTGATGTGGGATGTCCCTCTGCAGAACTAGGCCTGGAGAAAGCTTCACATTCGTTCTTTAAGGAGCACAGATGAAGGTCATGAGTTTAGTCCCTCTGGTCCACCAAAAGGCTACCCACGTGTTACTTTTAAGTGAAATGTCATGGTGAATGCACCCTTTACCCAATACCTCATGGCTCATTGTTATTTCCCATTCTCCTTCTGGATGCTGTAAGTGTAATCCTGAGCCAGTAGGAGCCTTGGCAAGTTGTTTCCTAACTCTTTTTTTTCCAGTCAAGCCATGTGAACACATCGATCTGAATTTCAGTGTGTGCAGGCAGGGTGTCTCTGCCACGTGTTCATTTGCCCACTCTCACTCACACAGGGAGGCACACACAGACACACATGCAGGCACTCACAAGAGACCCCCACAAGAAGAAATAAAATCACAAACACACACACCGAGATACATGCACACCCAGACAAAAACACGCTTACACATACCCACACAAACACACACATACACACACATAAAGTAAGCTCACAAAATCAAAGGGGTACGGGCCCAAGCATTATGGGACACAAACACACATCGCCACAGGCACGCGACTGCCCACATTCTCTTCGACTGCCCAGACTGCCCACATTCTCTTCGACAGGGGTTCGAAATATGCAAAGGGGAAAGGGATACAGAGGAGCATTCCTGCCTCCAGGCCTGAGTCATTATGCCATTTATTGGGCAACTAGGGCCTTCTCCTGAGAATGAATTCGGGAAGTCTGTTATCAGATAGGCTCAAGCAGCAGGCATGAAACTGGAGCATCCTGGGTCAAGCTGCTTAAAAAGGGCCCCCAAGCCTTGGCCCTGTGTGATGCCATGAGAAGCTGTGGTACTTGGTGGCCTTAGCCAGCCTCTCTGAGCCACCCTCCTCCCAACCCTACCTCTGTGAAAGCCGAGACAGCCTGAGCAGAGTCAGTCTTGAGTGAGTTGCTGAATGTCCCCGGTGAGAGAGACTCCTGCCTCAGGCCCTGTGGCTGCCTGTTGAGCTGTCTATCCGTTCTTCAGACCTCCATGTGCTATCCCAAGGTGGTAAACTCTAACTGCAGCTCCAGGCTTTGGGAGGACCCCCAATTCTCCAGCAAAACCTTGTGTAAGCCAGCTGGGTGGCCAGTGCCTTGTCCTTCGGCGGCAGCCCTGTGATCCCAGTCCTTCTGCCGTTTCCCAGTGGCCATGATTATATGTCCTTTCTCTTTTACTTTCTACACCAGCGAAAGCCATGAAACATGGAGAGGTCCAAAGGAAAGTCAAAGGCTTGCTGCCTCCACACCGTTCCGACAAGGCCTCCAGCCTACTGATCCTTGATCCTAGGGTCCCCTTGAGAGGTGAAAGCCTAATGGCAGCCATGGCAGCCCTCGCTCGCTCTCGGCGCCCCCTCGGCATTGGCGTCCACTCTGGCCGCGCGTGAGGAGCCCCTCAGCCCGCCACTACACTGTGGGAGCCCCTGTCTCGACTGGCCAAGGTCGGAGCCGGCTCCCTCAGCTGGTGGGGAGGTGTGGAGGGAGAGCCGCGGGCGGTAACAGGAGCTACACGCCGCGCTCGCGGGCCACTGGGAGTTGCGGGTCGGCCTGAGCTCGGCGGGCCCCACACTCCCAGCAACCAGTTGGACCTGCCTGCCCAGGGCAGTGAGGGCTTAGCACCTGGGCCAGCAGCTGCTGCGCTGCACTTCTCGCCTGTCTCTTCTCCGTGTCTTTCTTTTATTATTATGTTTTCTCCTTCCTCTTTGCTTTTTTCACACGAGAGAGGGCGGAGGCCCTCGGATTGGAGGGGCAGGGTTGTGGTTGTGCTTGGCATTTGTGGTGCCATACTGCCATCAAGCGGAAACTGTTTCTGGAAACCGGAGGCTGTAGGGCACAAGTACTGGGGAAAGGCCAGGAGCCCAAAAGGGAGGGTGGTGTGGGACCCCAGACTGAAGCGAGACGAGAGAGGAACTCCTCGCTGGCCCTTGGCCTGGGCTCATTCCCAGGATGGCGCCCTGGCTCCGCAGCTGTATGTAAGAACGGGCAGGCGGGGCGGCCCGCCATGGCTTCCCCTGGCAGTCTCCAGGAACTGCCAGGCATGGGTCGCCCCACACTCGGCACTCCGAAACTTTTTTATTTCCCGGCAAGATAGAGGCTTTCTGGCCCCACGGTGGCCCCAGCCAAGGGCATCGCGGAACTGCCCACAAAAGTGACCAGAGTAAACGGCCCCATTCTCCGGCTGTCAGTGGCCAGTGGCTTCCCTTATGCGTATCTCAAAATGGCTGCCGGGGCAGCTGCACCCTGTGGGCTGACTGGTCTTCGGGATGCCTGGCTGATCTGTCTCGGGGCCTCTAGGGTAGCTGCTTCTCCAAGGGGTCCCAATGGCAGGTCCGCTTTGTTCTAGGGCTCTACGCCCGGGTCGGGGAAACCCTGGCTTAGGCAGAGTCCACCCCGCCCCGCCCATCCTCACTCTTCTCGGTGCCTGGCGGAAGGCAAGTGTCCCTGTCCCTGCAGCCTGTTGTCATGTTCAGAATCACCTTCCGCTGGATGGCACTGTGGCTCCGCAAATGGCGGTCACGTCTTTTCCTTCCCCCACCTTGCCTTTACCTTTCTCCATCCGCTGCCAACAGAATAAAGCAAACGCCAAAAACAAAAAAAAAGCAAAGAAGCAGCGAAAGACACCCCGGCCAAGGAGCACCGACCTCACCTACAGCAGGGCTCTCCACCTAGGTGGTCACTTTGGGGAAGCCTGCAACGGTAGGAGGGTTCTCTGCCTCCCTCCTTCCCTCTGGATTCTTCTCCGGGCAGGGTTCCCAGTGAACCAGAGAACGTCAAGAAATTCCACCCTTAGGGCTGTGGCTCGGTGGGGGTAGGTCGCACTGGGGGGCAGTGTGAGGGGGTACAGGGGGAGGGATGTGTGGGTGTGTGGGTCTGCATGCGGGCCGCTGCAGATTCCTCTAGGAATCTGGGCAGGCCGCCTGAGCAAGAGACCAGGCTGCATGCCTGTGCGCACCACACTTGTCCCTAGGTAGCTAGCACTCTTCCTCTTGGGGAAGGGATCAAAGTTGGGTGGAAAGCAGCCAGGTCCAGCAGGCATCCGCACCTTGTTGAGCCATCGAGCTGCAGGGAGTCGGGCCGGATGTTTCTTGGGATGATGGGACTGGACGGGACCGACTCCTGTCTGAGGCCTTCAGCTACCTCCCTCTCTGGAGCCCAGGCACTCGTCTGTGCACAGTGGTGGGAGGAGCTTTCCGGGTGGGTTTCACAGGTGGCTCTCCTGGAGAGAGAGCCTCTTGGCATGTCTGACGGAGCACGCGTGCTCAGTGGAACGTGGTGGTTCACCCCTTAGTTGCCAGGCATCTTGATCATTGTACCCAAGTGCATGGGTAGCCAGGGCCCAGACTGCCCCACTTCGCCTGGACCCCGTCTGATTTCCTGTGCTGCGTGTGGAGGTGGAGGTTGAGCCTTGAGTATTTTGGGGGAGAAGGGGCCTGGGCGGGGGGCTGTGTTTTGGTTTGGTAGAGGGCTCACTGGGCTCTCGAGCTAAACTCTGGTGCTTGCCGGATATTCAGCCCAGAAAATGCATGAGACCGTCAAGGACAAATTATGCCGCCCATAATTAGGGTCTCCAGGCAGACATAAGAAAGCCTGATGCGGGGCATCATACAGTGCCCATGCTGGGATGCGAAGCCGCGACCGCCTTGCTCTAAAGGTTGCGTAGGCTACTCATGCCGCTGGGTGCCTGGACAGCAGCATGGAACGCAACGCTCTCCGAATATTGCAAATGTTTTCTGTCTTGGCTTGTTACAAATCTTCCTGGATGTGTAGGCCACCCTGGGGACGAGCAGCCCTTCTTAGGGCAGAAAATTCACCCCACGGGTAATGATTCCCACACTGGGGGTGTGTGAACCACTCTCACAAGAGGAATGTCAATCTCGTGAGTGGGCCTGCACTCTCACGGCATTCCGGGCAGAAGAACCACATGACCATGGAACAGGAGTCACCCCCTTTCTGTCACTTGTCAGCAAACGCGGATTTTTTTTTTTTTTTTTTTTTTTCTCATATGTAGGTAGCATGCACCAGGGTGCGCCTCTGGCGGTGCCTAGGGAGAACGCGAGAAGAAAAGAATGCAGGAAGATCTGGACTGCGTCTTTAGGGTTGGCACTGGGACTGTGAGTGTCAGAGGTCCTCGGTTTTAACTCTTAACTCCCATCACATCTCAACTGTTTCCTGTCTTCATGTGTGCTTCCACAGGTCCTGAGGCAGGCACATACACGCATCCCCACCCATACTCACAAGCGTCTGCCCAGACACCTTCATTCGCAGCCGGGGCCGGTCATCTAGGCAACTCTCAGGGGGGCAGGTTTTCAGCTTTCGGGTTCCCTCTTGTTCACCTTCCTTGTGGCTTTCTGCCTGGCTTCCCAATATTTGCTGACGGAGTGTGCGGGATGGGGTTGAGGTGTGGGCAGCAGGGTGCAGAGCCGCCTACTGGCCCAACAGGCCTCTGGGCGGACGCGGTGCAGACCCGGGCCTAAGGGGCTGATGCTTTCTCCTAGCTGGTGGCTCTTTTTCTGTCAGGCCACTCACAGGGCTGCCAGCTGTCCAGCTGGGGCACTCTGCATTCCACTTCGCTCTCAACCTCATTGCTCACTCTGATTCTTTGTGTACTTTCGGAGTGTTCCTCCCCTCACTTTTTTCTTCTTCACTTTCTTTACTTTTCGTCCACTTCTGTTTGGGGAGGTGAGAAGCAGCCTGGAAGGCAGGGTCGACTGGGCGCGGGGATACCGTTAGGGAAAACAGGCTTACTTTTCCTAAGGAAATTAGGAGGACTCTAGCCGACCCCTGTGAGGAGAAATTGGCATTTCCCTCCCCTTTCTGCCCTGTCTCCATATTGCCGTGGGTGGCCGATTACCTCTTTTCCCTGGTGTCTGATTCCTCCCCGTTTATTACCTTCCTCTCTTTGGGGGGGGGGGGGGGTTCTTCCCTGCCTTGGCCTTGTAGACTTGGCGTTCGGTGACCCTTGCAGTCGGCTGATGACATCCTCAGGGCAAGGTTCAGCCTGCACCTGTGTCCTCTGTAGCTTCTGTAGGCCGATTTGTGGATCAAAGTTTCGGTCCCACTCAGGAAAGATCCCATCGACAAGAAGCTTCCTGGTTGTTTGTCCTTTAAGCGGGACGTGACTGGTGGCTCCTTGTCCCTCGTTGTGCATGTCACCATGCATTGAGGTCTTCCTGAACTAGATCCTCCAGGACAGCTACAGTGGCATGGACCTCCCTCTTTCTCGTTCTTCTGATTCTTCTTCCTCTCCCTCCTTCTTCTTCTTCTCTACTTTTATTCTTCCCTTTCTCCTCCATTTTACCTCTTGCTCCTCCTCCTCCAACTTCCTCTCCTCCTCCTCATGCTCCTCCTTTTTGTCCTCCTCCTCCTCCTCCACCTCCTCCTTCTTCTCGTTCTCGTTCTCCTTTTCCTTCTTCTTCTTTTTCTTCTCATTTTTCTTCTTCTTCTTAATCTTTTTCTGCCTCCTCCTCCTCCTCCTCCTCCGCCTCCTCCTCCTCCTCCTTTTCCTCTTCTTCTTTTTCTGCTTTTGCTTCCCTTTTTCCCTTCACACTCAGATCTGTTCGGGCAAGTGTTCTAGGAGACTGCTGCTTCTTTTGCTTTTTGGTGATTCGACATGTCCCTCTGCAGCACTAGGCCTGGAGGAAGCGTCACTTTTGTTCTCAAAGGAGCACTGATGAAGGTCACCAGTTCATTCCCTCTGGTCCACCAAAAAGCTGCCCACGTGTTACTTTTAAGTGAAATGTCGTGGTGAACCCGCCGTTTACCCAGTACCTCATGTCTCACCGTTATTCCCCATTGTCCTTGTGGATGCTCTAAGTGTGCCTTTCTGAGCCATTAGGAGCTTTGGCAAGTTGTCCCCTGTCTCCTTTTTCTCCAGTCAAGCCATGTGAACACATCGATCCAGATGTGTGCAGGCAGGGTGTCTCTGCCACGTGTTCGTTTGCCCACTGTCACTCACACAGGCAGGCACCCACAGACCGCAGACTCAGGTACACATGCACGCAATCATAAGGGATCCGGCAACCCAAACTGAAATACACGCGCACACACAGACACATGCACACGCAGACACAAACACACATGTTAAACACGCCCAAGTAGACACACACATACATACACAAACACACGCACGTGCGCACACACGCCAGCTCACACTAGCAAAGGGGTGTGAGCTCAAGCATTATCGGACCCAGACTCCTACACACCGCCACTGGCTCGAAAGTGCCCACAGCCTCTTCCACCCTGGCTCTAAATGTGCAAAGCAGAACGGGAGACAGGCGAGCATTCCTGGCTCCAGTCCTGGGTCATCATGCCATTTATTGGGCAACTAGGGTCTTCTCCTGAGAATGAATGCGGGAAGTGTGTCATCAGATAGGCCCAAGCAGCAGGTATGAAACTGGATCATCCTGGGTTATGCTGCTTAAAAAGGGACCCCACTTTGGAGGAGGGGCAGAGAAAGTCCCCTTGGAGTCTTGGCTCTGTGTGATGCTATGAGTATCTGTGGCGCGGGGTGGCCTTCCCAGGCCTCCCTGAGCCGCCCGCCTCCCACCCTCTCCTGTGTGAAAGCCAAGACAGCCTGAGCAGAGTCAGACTTGAGTGTGTTGCTGAGTGTCTCCTGTGAGGGAGACTCCTGCCTCAGCCCTGTGGCTGCCTGTTGAGCCTTCGGCCCCGGCCCCGTTCTGGTGACCTCCGTGTGCCATGCCAAGGTGGTAAACACTACCTGCAGCTCCAGGCCTTGGGAGGACCCCCAGTCCTGGGGCAAATCCTTGGGTAAGCCAGCTGGGTGGCCAGCGCCTTGTCCTGGGGCGGCAGCCCTATGATCCCAGTCCTCCTGTGGTTTCCCAGAGGCCGTGATTATGTGTCCTTTGTCTTTTACTTTCTGCACCAGCGGGAGCCAAAATCCCTGAAGAGGGCCAAAGGAAAGGCAGAGGTTGGCTGCCTCCACAGCATTCCCGCAGGTTCTCCAGCCTGCCGGTCGTTGGTCCTAGGGTCCCCTGAGTTTGGCGGTCAACCTGGGGCCAGGTGGCTGGTTCCTTTCTCTTCTCCGTGTCTTTCTTTTATTATTATGTTTTCTCCTTCCTCTTTGCTTTTTTCACACGAGAGAGGGCGGAGGCCCTCGGATTGGAGGGGCAGGGTTGTGGTTGTGCTTGGCATTTGTGGTGCCATACTGCCATCAAGCGGAAACTGTTTCTGGAAACCGGAGGCTGTAGGGCACAAGTACTGGGGAAAGGCCAGGAACCCAAAAGGGAGGGTGGTGTGGGACCCCAGACTGAAGCGAGACGAGAGAGGAACTCCTCGCTGGCCCTTGGCCTGGGCTCATTCCCAGGATGGCGCCCTGGCTCCGCAGCTGTATGTAAGAACGGGCAGGCGGGGCGGCCCGCCATGGCTTCCCCTGGCAGTCTCCAGGAACTGCCAGGCATGGGTCGCCCCACACTCGGCACTCCGAAACTTTTTTATTTCCCGGCAAGATAGAGGCTTTCTGGCCCCACGGTGGCCCCAGCCAAGGGCATCGCGGAACTGCCCACAAAAGTGACCAGAGTAAACGGCCCCATTCTCCGGCTGTCAGTGGCCAGTGGCTTCCCTTATGCGTATCTCAAAATGGCTGCCGGGGCAGCTGCACCCTGTGGGCTGACTGGTCTTCGGGATGCCTGGCTGATCTGTCTCGGGGCCTCTAGGGTAGCTGCTTCTCCAAGGGGTCCCAATGGCAGGTCCGCTTTGTTCTAGGGCTCTACGCCCGGGTCGGGGAAACCCTGGCTTAGGCAGAGTCCACCCCGCCCCGCCCATCCTCACTCTTCTCGGTGCCTGGCGGAAGGCAAGTGTCCCTGTCCCTGCAGCCTGTTGTCATGTTCAGAATCACCTTCCGCTGGATGGCACTGTGGCTCCGCAAATGGCGGTCACGTCTTTTCCTTCCCCCACCTTGCCTTTACCTTTCTCCATCCGCTGCCAACAGAATAAAGCAAACGCCAAAAACAAAAAAAAAGCAAAGAAGCAGCGAAAGACACCCCGGCCAAGGAGCACCGACCTCACCTACAGCAGGGCTCTCCACCTAGGTGGTCACTTTGGGGAAGCCTGCAACGGTAGGAGGGTTCTCTGCCTCCCTCCTTCCCTCTGGATTCTTCTCCGGGCAGGGTTCCCAGTGAACCAGAGAACGTCAAGAAATTCCACCCTTAGGGCTGTGGCTCGGTGGGGGTAGGTCGCACTGGGGGGCAGTGTGAGGGGGTACAGGGGGAGGGATGTGTGGGTGTGTGGGTCTGCATGCGGGCCGCTGCAGATTCCTCTAGGAATCTGGGCAGGCCGCCTGAGCAAGAGACCAGGCTGCATGCCTGTGCGCACCACACTTGTCCCTAGGTAGCTAGCACTCTTCCTCTTGGGGAAGGGATCAAAGTTGGGTGGAAAGCAGCCAGGTCCAGCAGGCGTCCGCACCTTGTTGAGCCATCGAGCTGCAGGGAGTCGGGCCGGATGTTTCTTGGGATGATGGGACTGGACGGGACCGACTCCTGTCTGAGGCCTTCAGCTACCTCCCTCTCTGGAGCCCAGGCACTCGTCTGTGCACAGTGGTGGGAGGAGCTTTCCGGGTGGGTTTCACAGGTGGCTCTCCTGGAGAGAGAGCCTCTTGGCATGTCTGACGGAGCACGCGTGCTCAGTGGAACGTGGTGGTTCACCCCTTAGTTGCCAGGCATCTTGATCATTGTACCCAAGTGCATGGGTAGCCAGGGCCCAGACTGCCCCACTTCGCCTGGACCCCGTCTGATTTCCTGTGCTGCGTGTGGAGGTGGAGGTTGAGCCTTGAGTATTTTGGGGGAGAAGGGGCCTGGGCGGGGGGCTGTGTTTTGGTTTGGTAGAGGGCTCACTGGGCTCTCGAGCTAAACTCTGGTGCTTGCCGGATATTCAGCCCAGAAAATGCATGAGACCGTCAAGGACAAATTATGCCGCCCATAATTAGGGTCTCCAGGCAGACATAAGAAAGCCTGATGCGGGGCATCATACAGTGCCCATGCTGGGATGCGAAGCCGCGACCGCCTTGCTCTAAAGGTTGCGTAGGCTACTCATGCCGCTGGGTGCCTGGACAGCAGCATGGAACGCAACGCTCTCCGAATATTGCAAATGTTTTCTGTCTTGGCTTGTTACAAATCTTCCTGGATGTGTAGGCCACCCTGGGGACGAGCAGCCCTTCTTAGGGCAGAAAATTCACCCCACGGGTAATGATTCCCACACTGGGGGTGTGTGAACCACTCTCACAAGAGGAATGTCAATCTCGTGAGTGGGCCTGCACTCTCACGGCATTCCGGGCAGAAGAACCACATGACCATGGAACAGGAGTCACCCCCTTTCTGTCACTTGTCAGCAAACGCGGATTTTTTTTTTTTTTTTTTTTTTTTTTTCTCATATGTAGGTAGCATGCACCAGGGTGCGCCTCTGGCGGTGCCTAGGGAGAACGCGAGAAGAAAAGAATGCAGGAAGATCTGGACTGCGTCTTTAGGGTTGGCACTGGGACTGTGAGTGTCAGAGGTCCTCGGTTTTAACTCTTAACTCCCATCACATCTCAACTGTTTCCTGTCTTCATGTGTGCTTCCACAGGTCCTGAGGCAGGCACATACACGCATCCCCACCCATACTCACAAGCGTCTGCCCAGACACCTTCATTCGCAGCCGGGGCCGGTCATCTAGGCAACTCTCAGGGGGGCAGGTTTTCAGCTTTCGGGTTCCCTCTTGTTCACCTTCCTTGTGGCTTTCTGCCTGGCTTCCCAATATTTGCTGACGGAGTGTGCGGGATGGGGTTGAGGTGTGGGCAGCAGGGTGCAGAGCCGCCTACTGGCCCAACAGGCCTCTGGGCGGACGCGGTGCAGACCCGGGCCTAAGGGGCTGATGCTTTCTCCTAGCTGGTGGCTCTTTTTCTGTCAGGCCACTCACAGGGCTGCCAGCTGTCCAGCTGGGGCACTCTGCATTCCACTTCGCTCTCAACCTCATTGCTCACTCTGATTCTTTGTGTACTTTCGGAGTGTTCCTCCCCTCACTTTTTTCTTCTTCACTTTCTTTACTTTTCGTCCACTTCTGTTTGGGGAGGTGAGAAGCAGCCTGGAAGGCAGGGTCGACTGGGCGCGGGGATACCGTTAGGGAAAACAGGCTTACTTTTCCTAAGGAAATTAGGAGGACTCTAGCCGACCCCTGTGAGGAGAAATTGGCATTTCCCTCCCCTTTCTGCCCTGTCTCCATATTGCCGTGGGTGGCCGATTACCTCTTTTCCCTGGTGTCTGATTCCTCCCCGTTTATTACCTTCCTCTCTTTGGGGGGGGGGGGTTCTTCCCTGCCTTGGCCTTGTAGACTTGGTGTTCGGTGACCCTTGCAGTCGGCTGATGACATCCTCAGGGCAAGGTTCAGCCTGCACCTGTGTCCTCTGTAGCTTCTGTAGGCCGATTTGTGGATCAAAGTTTCGGTCCCACTCAGGAAAGATCCCATCGACAAGAAGCTTCCTGGTTGTTTGTCCTTTAAGCGGGACGTGACTGGTGGCTCCTTGTCCCTCGTTGTGCATGTCACCATGCATTGAGGTCTTCCTGAACTAGATCCTCCAGGACAGCTACAGTGGCATGGACCTCCCTCTTTCTCGTTCTTCTGATTCTTCTTCCTCTCCCTCCTTCTTCTTCTTCTCTACTTTTATTCTTCCTTTTCTCCTCCATTTTACCTCTTGCTCCTCCTCCTCCAGCTTCCTCTCCTCCTCCTCATGCTCCTCCTTTTTGTCCTCCTCCTCCTCCTCCACCTCCTCCTTCTTCTCGTTCTCGTTCTCCTTTTCCTTCTTCTTCTTTTTCTTCTCATTTTTCTTCTTCTTCTTAATCTTTTTCTGCCTCCTCCTCCTCCTCCTCCTCCGCCTCCTCCTCCTCCTCCTTTTCCTCTTCTTCTTTTTCTGCTTTTGCTTCCCTTTTTCCCTTCACACTCAGATCTGTTCGGGCAAGTGTTCTAGGAGACTGCTGCTTCTTTTGCTTTTTGGTGATTCGACATGTCCCTCTGCAGCACTAGGCCTGGAGGAAGCGTCACTTTTGTTCTCAAAGGAGCACTGATGAAGGTCACCAGTTCATTCCCTCTGGTCCACCAAAAAGCTGCCCACGTGTTACTTTTAAGTGAAATGTCGTGGTGAACCCGCCGTTTACCCAGTACCTCATGTCTCACCGTTATTCCCCATTGTCCTTGTGGATGCTCTAAGTGTGCCTTTCTGAGCCATTAGGAGCTTTGGCAAGTTGTCCCCTGTCTCCTTTTTCTCCAGTCAAGCCATGTGAACACATCGATCCAGATGTGTGCAGGCAGGGTGTCTCTGCCACGTGTTCGTTTGCCCACTGTCACTCACACAGGCAGGCACCCACAGACCGCAGACTCAGGTACACATGCACGCAATCATAAGGGATCCGGCAACCCAAACTGAAATACACGCGCACACACAGACACATGCACACGCAGACACAAACACACATGTTAAACACGCCCAAGTAGACACACACATACATACACAAACACACGCACGTGCGCACACACGCCAGCTCACACTAGCAAAGGGGTGTGAGCTCAAGCATTATCGGACCCAGACTCCTACACACCGCCACTGGCTCGAAAGTGCCCACAGCCTCTTCCACCCTGGCTCTAAATGTGCAAAGCAGAACGGGAGACAGGCGAGCATTCCTGGCTCCAGTCCTGGGTCATCATGCCATTTATTGGGCAACTAGGGTCTTCTCCTGAGAATGAATGCGGGAAGTGTGTCATCAGATAGGCCCAAGCAGCAGGTATGAAACTGGATCATCCTGGGTTATGCTGCTTAAAAAGGGACCCCACTTTGGAGGAGGGGCAGAGAAAGTCCCCTTGGAGTCTTGGCTCTGTGTGATGCTATGAGTATCTGTGGCGCGGGGTGGCCTTCCCAGGCCTCCCTGAGCCGCCCGCCTCCCACCCTCTCCTGTGTGAAAGCCAAGACAGCCTGAGCAGAGTCAGACTTGAGTGTGTTGCTGAGTGTCTCCTGTGAGGGAGACTCCTGCCTCAGCCCTGTGGCTGCCTGTTGAGCCTTCGGCCCCGGCCCCGTTCTGGTGACCTCCGTGTGCCATGCCAAGGTGGTAAACACTACCTGCAGCTCCAGGCCTTGGGAGGACCCCCAGTCCTGGGGCAAATCCTTGGGTAAGCCAGCTGGGTGGCCAGCGCCTTGTCCTGGGGCGGCAGCCCTATGATCCCAGTCCTCCTGTGGTTTCCCAGAGGCCGTGATTATGTGTCCTTTGTCTTTTACTTTCTGCACCAGCGGGAGCCAAAATCCCTGAAGAGGGCCAAAGGAAAGGCAGAGGTTGGCTGCCTCCACAGCATTCCCGCAGGTTCTCCAGCCTGCCGGTCGTTGGTCCTAGGGTCCCCTGAGTTTGGCGGTCAACCTGGGGCCAGGTGGCTGGTTCCTTTCTCTTCTCCGTGTCTTTCTTTTATTATTATGTTTTCTCCTTCCTCTTTGCTTTTTTCACACGAGAGAGGGCGGAGGCCCTCGGATTGGAGGGGCAGGGTTGTGGTTGTGCTTGGCATTTGTGGTGCCATACTGCCATCAAGCGGAAACTGTTTCTGGAAACCGGAGGCTGTAGGGCACAAGTACTGGGGAAAGGCCAGGAGCCCAAAAGGGAGGGTGGTGTGGGACCCCAGACTGAAGCGAGACGAGAGAGGAACTCCTCGCTGGCCCTTGGCCTGGGCTCATTCCCAGGATGGCGCCCTGGCTCCGCAGCTGTATGTAAGAACGGGCAGGCGGGGCGGCCCGCCATGGCTTCCCCTGGCAGTCTCCAGGAACTGCCAGGCATGGGTCGCCCCACACTCGGCACTCCGAAACTTTTTTATTTCCCGGCAAGATAGAGGCTTTCTGGCCCCACGGTGGCCCCAGCCAAGGGCATCGCGGAACTGCCCACAAAAGTGACCAGAGTAAACGGCCCCATTCTCCGGCTGTCAGTGGCCAGTGGCTTCCCTTATGCGTATCTCAAAATGGCTGCCGGGGCAGCTGCACCCTGTGGGCTGACTGGTCTTCGGGATGCCTGGCTGATCTGTCTCGGGGCCTCTAGGGTAGCTGCTTCTCCAAGGGGTCCCAATGGCAGGTCCGCTTTGTTCTAGGGCTCTACGCCCGGGTCGGGGAAACCCTGGCTTAGGCAGAGTCCACCCCGCCCCGCCCATCCTCACTCTTCTCGGTGCCTGGCGGAAGGCAAGTGTCCCTGTCCCTGCAGCCTGTTGTCATGTTCAGAATCACCTTCCGCTGGATGGCACTGTGGCTCCGCAAATGGCGGTCACGTCTTTTCCTTCCCCCACCTTGCCTTTACCTTTCTCCATCCGCTGCCAACAGAATAAAGCAAACGCCAAAAACAAAAAAAAAGCAAAGAAGCAGCGAAAGACACCCCGGCCAAGGAGCACCGACCTCACCTACAGCAGGGCTCTCCACCTAGGTGGTCACTTTGGGGAAGCCTGCAACGGTAGGAGGGTTCTCTGCCTCCCTCCTTCCCTCTGGATTCTTCTCCGGGCAGGGTTCCCAGTGAACCAGAGAACGTCAAGAAATTCCACCCTTAGGGCTGTGGCTCGGTGGGGGTAGGTCGCACTGGGGGGCAGTGTGAGGGGGTACAGGGGGAGGGATGTGTGGGTGTGTGGGTCTGCATGCGGGCCGCTGCAGATTCCTCTAGGAATCTGGGCAGGCCGCCTGAGCAAGAGACCAGGCTGCATGCCTGTGCGCACCACACTTGTCCCTAGGTAGCTAGCACTCTTCCTCTTGGGGAAGGGATCAAAGTTGGGTGGAAAGCAGCCAGGTCCAGCAGGCATCCGCACCTTGTTGAGCCATCGAGCTGCAGGGAGTCGGGCCGGATGTTTCTTGGGATGATGGGACTGGACGGGACCGACTCCTGTCTGAGGCCTTCAGCTACCTCCCTCTCTGGAGCCCAGGCACTCGTCTGTGCACAGTGGTGGGAGGAGCTTTCCGGGTGGGTTTCACAGGTGGCTCTCCTGGAGAGAGAGCCTCTTGGCATGTCTGACGGAGCACGCGTGCTCAGTGGAACGTGGTGGTTCACCCCTTAGTTGCCAGGCATCTTGATCATTGTACCCAAGTGCATGGGTAGCCAGGGCCCAGACTGCCCCACTTCGCCTGGACCCCGTCTGATTTCCTGTGCTGCGTGTGGAGGTGGAGGTTGAGCCTTGAGTATTTTGGGGGAGAAGGGGCCTGGGCGGGGGGCTGTGTTTTGGTTTGGTAGAGGGCTCACTGGGCTCTCGAGCTAAACTCTGGTGCTTGCCGGATATTCAGCCCAGAAAATGCATGAGACCGTCAAGGACAAATTATGCCGCCCATAATTAGGGTCTCCAGGCAGACATAAGAAAGCCTGATGTGGGGCATCATACAGTGCCCATGCTGGGATGCGAAGCCGCGACCGCCTTGCTCTAAAGGTTGCGTAGGCTACTCATGCCGCTGGGTGCCTGGACAGCAGCATGGAACGCAACGCTCTCCGAATATTGCAAATGTTTTCTGTCTTGGCTTGTTACAAATCTTCCTGGATGTGTAGGCCACCCTGGGGACGAGCAGCCCTTCTTAGGGCAGAAAATTCACCCCACGGGTAATGATTCCCACACTGGGGGTGTGTGAACCACTCTCACAAGAGGAATGTCAATCTCGTGAGTGGGCCTGCACTCTCACGGCATTCCGGGCAGAAGAACCACATGACCATGGAACAGGAGTCACCCCCTTTCTGTCACTTGTCAGCAAACGCGGATTTTTTTTTTTTTTTTTTTTTTTTTTTTCTCATATGTAGGTAGCATGCACCAGGGTGCGCCTCTGGCGGTGCCTAGGGAGAACGCGAGAAGAAAAGAATGCAGGAAGATCTGGACTGCGTCTTTAGGGTTGGCACTGGGACTGTGAGTGTCAGAGGTCCTCGGTTTTAACTCTTAACTCCCATCACATCTCAACTGTTTCCTGTCTTCATGTGTGCTTCCACAGGTCCTGAGGCAGGCACATACACGCATCCCCACCCATACTCACAAGCGTCTGCCCAGACACCTTCATTCGCAGCCGGGGCCGGTCATCTAGGCAACTCTCAGGGGGGCAGGTTTTCAGCTTTCGGGTTCCCTCTTGTTCACCTTCCTTGTGGCTTTCTGCCTGGCTTCCCAATATTTGCTGACGGAGTGTGCGGGATGGGGTTGAGGTGTGGGCAGCAGGGTGCAGAGCCGCCTACTGGCCCAACAGGCCTCTGGGCGGACGCGGTGCAGACCCGGGCCTAAGGGGCTGATGCTTTCTCCTAGCTGGTGGCTCTTTTTCTGTCAGGCCACTCACAGGGCTGCCAGCTGTCCAGCTGGGGCACTCTGCATTCCACTTCGCTCTCAACCTCATTGCTCACTCTGATTCTTTGTGTACTTTCGGAGTGTTCCTCCCCTCACTTTTTTCTTCTTCACTTTCTTTACTTTTCGTCCACTTCTGTTTGGGGAGGTGAGAAGCAGCCTGGAAGGCAGGGTCGACTGGGCGCGGGGATACCGTTAGGGAAAACAGGCTTACTTTTCCTAAGGAAATTAGGAGGACTCTAGCCGACCCCTGTGAGGAGAAATTGGCATTTCCCTCCCCTTTCTGCCCTGTCTCCATATTGCCGTGGGTGGCCGATTACCTCTTTTCCCTGGTGTCTGATTCCTCCCCGTTTATTACCTTCCTCTCTTTGGGGGTGGGGGGGTTCTTCCCTGCCTTGGCCTTGTAGACTTGGCGTTCGGTGACCCTTGCAGTCGGCTGATGACATCCTCAGGGCAAGGTTCAGCCTGCACCTGTGTCCTCTGTAGCTTCTGTAGGCCGATTTGTGGATCAAAGTTTCGGTCCCACTCAGGAAAGATCCCATCGACAAGAAGCTTCCTGGTTGTTTGTCCTTTAAGCGGGACGTGACTGGTGGCTCCTTGTCCCTCGTTGTGCATGTCACCATGCATTGAGGTCTTCCTGAACTAGATCCTCCAGGACAGCTACAGTGGCATGGACCTCCCTCTTTCTCGTTCTTCTGATTCTTCTTCCTCTCCCTCCTTCTTCTTCTTCTCTACTTTTATTCTTCCCTTTCTCCTCCATTTTACCTCTTGCTCCTCCTCCTCCAACTTCCTCTCCTCCTCCTCATGCTCCTCCTTTTTGTCCTCCTCCTCCTCCTCCACCTCCTCCTTCTTCTCGTTCTCGTTCTCCTTTTCCTTCTTCTTCTTTTTCTTCTCATTTTTCTTCTTCTTCTTAATCTTTTTCTGCCTCCTCCTCCTCCTCCTCCTCCGCCTCCTCCTCCTCCTCTTTTTCCTCTTCTTCTTTTTCTGCTTTTGCTTCCCTTTTTCCCTTCACACTCAGATCTGTTCGGGCAAGTGTTCTAGGAGACTGCTGCTTCTTTTGCTTTTTGGTGATTCGACATGTCCCTCTGCAGCACTAGGCCTGGAGGAAGCGTCACTTTTGTTCTCAAAGGAGCACTGATGAAGGTCACCAGTTCATTCCCTCTGGTCCACCAAAAAGCTGCCCACGTGTTACTTTTAAGTGAAATGTCGTGGTGAACCCGCCGTTTACCCAGTACCTCATGTCTCACCGTTATTCCCCATTGTCCTTGTGGATGCTCTAAGTGTGCCTTTCTGAGCCATTAGGAGCTTTGGCAAGTTGTCCCCTGTCTCCTTTTTCTCCAGTCAAGCCATGTGAACACATCGATCCAGATGTGTGCAGGCAGGGTGTCTCTGCCACGTGTTCGTTTGCCCACTGTCACTCACACAGGCAGGCACCCACAGACCGCAGACTCAGGTACACATGCACGCAATCATAAGGGATCCGGCAACCCAAACTGAAATACACGCGCACACACAGACACATGCACACGCAGACACAAACACACATGTTAAACACGCCCAAGTAGACACACACATACATACACAAACACACGCACGTGCGCACACACGCCAGCTCACACTAGCAAAGGGGTGTGAGCTCAAGCATTATCGGACCCAGACTCCTACACACCGCCACTGGCTCGAAAGTGCCCACAGCCTCTTCCACCCTGGCTCTAAATGTGCAAAGCAGAACGGGAGACAGGCGAGCATTCCTGGCTCCAGTCCTGGGTCATCATGCCATTTATTGGGCAACTAGGGTCTTCTCCTGAGAATGAATGCGGGAAGTGTGTCATCAGATAGGCCCAAGCAGCAGGTATGAAACTGGATCATCCTGGGTTATGCTGCTTAAAAAGGGACCCCACTTTGGAGGAGGGGCAGAGAAAGTCCCCTTGGAGTCTTGGCTCTGTGTGATGCTATGAGTATCTGTGGCGCGGGGTGGCCTTCCCAGGCCTCCCTGAGCCGCCCGCCTCCCACCCTCTCCTGTGTGAAAGCCAAGACAGCCTGAGCAGAGTCAGACTTGAGTGTGTTGCTGAGTGTCTCCTGTGAGGGAGACTCCTGCCTCAGCCCTGTGGCTGCCTGTTGAGCCTTCGGCCCCGGCCCCGTTCTGGTGACCTCCGTGTGCCATGCCAAGGTGGTAAACACTACCTGCAGCTCCAGGCCTTGGGAGGACCCCCAGTCCTGGGGCAAATCCTTGGGTAAGCCAGCTGGGTGGCCAGCGCCTTGTCCTGGGGCGGCAGCCCTATGATCCCAGTCCTCCTGTGGTTTCCCAGAGGCCGTGATTATGTGTCCTTTGTCTTTTACTTTCTGCACCAGCGGGAGCCAAAATCCCTGAAGAGGGCCAAAGGAAAGGCAGAGGTTGGCTGCCTCCACAGCATTCCCGCAGGTTCTCCAGCCTGCCGGTCGTTGGTCCTAGGGTCCCCTGAGTTTGGCGGTCAACCTGGGGCCAGGTGGCTGGTTCCTTTCTCTTCTCCGTGTCTTTCTTTTATTATTATGTTTTCTCCTTCCTCTTTGCTTTTTTCACACGAGAGAGGGCGGAGGCCCTCGGATTGGAGGGGCAGGGTTGTGGTTGTGCTTGGCATTTGTGGTGCCATACTGCCATCAAGCGGAAACTGTTTCTGGAAACCGGAGGCTGTAGGGCACAAGTACTGGGGAAAGGCCAGGAGCCCAAAAGGGAGGGTGGTGTGGGACCCCAGACTGAAGCGAGACGAGAGAGGAACTCCTCGCTGGCCCTTGGCCTGGGCTCATTCCCAGGATGGCGCCCTGGCTCCGCAGCTGTATGTAAGAACGGGCAGGCGGGGCGGCCCGCCATGGCTTCCCCTGGCAGTCTCCAGGAACTGCCAGGCATGGGTCGCCCCACACTCGGCACTCCGAAACTTTTTTATTTCCCGGCAAGATAGAGGCTTTCTGGCCCCACGGTGGCCCCAGCCAAGGGCATCGCGGAACTGCCCACAAAAGTGACCAGAGTAAACGGCCCCATTCTCCGGCTGTCAGTGGCCAGTGGCTTCCCTTATGCGTATCTCAAAATGGCTGCCGGGGCAGCTGCACCCTGTGGGCTGACTGGTCTTCGGGATGCCTGGCTGATCTGTCTCGGGGCCTCTAGGGTAGCTGCTTCTCCAAGGGGTCCCAATGGCAGGTCCGCTTTGTTCTAGGGCTCTACGCCCGGGTCGGGGAAACCCTGGCTTAGGCAGAGTCCACCCCGCCCCGCCCATCCTCACTCTTCTCGGTGCCTGGCGGAAGGCAAGTGTCCCTGTCCCTGCAGCCTGTTGTCATGTTCAGAATCACCTTCCGCTGGATGGCACTGTGGCTCCGCAAATGGCGGTCACGTCTTTTCCTTCCCCCACCTTGCCTTTACCTTTCTCCATCCGCTGCCAACAGAATAAAGCAAACGCCAAAAACAAAAAAAAAGCAAAGAAGCAGCGAAAGACACCCCGGCCAAGGAGCACCGACCTCACCTACAGCAGGGCTCTCCACCTAGGTGGTCACTTTGGGGAAGCCTGCAACGGTAGGAGGGTTCTCTGCCTCCCTCCTTCCCTCTGGATTCTTCTCCGGGCAGGGTTCCCAGTGAACCAGAGAACGTCAAGAAATTCCACCCTTAGGGCTGTGGCTCGGTGGGGGTAGGTCGCACTGGGGGGCAGTGTGAGGGGGTGCAGGGGGAGGGATGTGTGGGTGTGTGGGTCTGCATGCGGGCCGCTGCAGATTCCTCTAGGAATCTGGGCAGGCCGCCTGAGCAAGAGACCAGGCTGCATGCCTGTGCGCACCACACTTGTCCCTAGGTAGCTAGCACTCTTCCTCTTGGGGAAGGGATCAAAGTTGGGTGGAAAGCAGCCAGGTCCAGCAGGCATCCGCACCTTGTTGAGCCATCGAGCTGCAGGGAGTCGGGCCGGATGTTTCTTGGGATGATGGGACTGGACGGGACCGACTCCTGTCTGAGGCCTTCAGCTACCTCCCTCTCTGGAGCCCAGGCACTCGTCTGTGCACAGTGGTGGGAGGAGCTTTCCGGGTGGGTTTCACAGGTGGCTCTCCTGGAGAGAGAGCCTCTTGGCATGTCTGACGGAGCACGCGTGCTCAGTGGAACGTGGTGGTTCACCCCTTAGTTGCCAGGCATCTTGATCATTGTACCCAAGTGCATGGGTAGCCAGGGCCCAGACTGCCCCACTTCGCCTGGACCCCGTCTGATTTCCTGTGCTGCGTGTGGAGGTGGAGGTTGAGCCTTGAGTATTTTGGGGGAGAAGGGGCCTGGGCGGGGGGCTGTGTTTTGGTTTGGTAGAGGGCTCACTGGGCTCTCGAGCTAAACTCTGGTGCTTGCCGGATATTCAGCCCAGAAAATGCATGAGACCGTCAAGGACAAATTATGCCGCCCATAATTAGGGTCTCCAGGCAGACATAAGAAAGCCTGATGCGGGGCATCATACAGTGCCCATGCTGGGATGCGAAGCCGCGACCGCCTTGCTCTAAAGGTTGCGTAGGCTACTCATGCCGCTGGGTGCCTGGACAGCAGCATGGAACGCAACGCTCTCCGAATATTGCAAATGTTTTCTGTCTTGGCTTGTTACAAATCTTCCTGGATGTGTAGGCCACCCTGGGGACGAGCAGCCCTTCTTAGGGCAGAAAATTCACCCCACGGGTAATGATTCCCACACTGGGGGTGTGTGAACCACTCTCACAAGAGGAATGTCAATCTCGTGAGTGGGCCTGCACTCTCACGGCATTCCGGGCAGAAGAACCACATGACCATGGAACAGGAGTCACCCCCTTTCTGTCACTTGTCAGCAAACGCGGATTTTTTTTTTTTTTTTTTTTTTTCTCATATGTAGGTAGCATGCACCAGGGTGCGCCTCTGGCGGTGCCTAGGGAGAACGCGAGAAGAAAAGAATGCAGGAAGATCTGGACTGCGTCTTTAGGGTTGGCACTGGGACTGTGAGTGTCAGAGGTCCTCGGTTTTAACTCTTAACTCCCATCACATCTCAACTGTTTCCTGTCTTCATGTGTGCTTCCACAGGTCCTGAGGCAGGCACATACACGCATCCCCACCCATACTCACAAGCGTCTGCCCAGACACCTTCATTCGCAGCCGGGGCCGGTCATCTAGGCAACTCTCAGGGGGGCAGGTTTTCAGCTTTCGGGTTCCCTCTTGTTCACCTTCCTTGTGGCTTTCTGCCTGGCTTCCCAATATTTGCTGACGGAGTGTGCGGGATGGGGTTGAGGTGTGGGCAGCAGGGTGCAGAGCCGCCTACTGGCCCAACAGGCCTCTGGGCGGACGCGGTGCAGACCCGGGCCTAAGGGGCTGATGCTTTCTCCTAGCTGGTGGCTCTTTTTCTGTCAGGCCACTCACAGGGCTGCCAGCTGTCCAGCTGGGGCACTCTGCATTCCACTTCGCTCTCAACCTCATTGCTCACTCTGATTCTTTGTGTACTTTCGGAGTGTTCCTCCCCTCACTTTTTTCTTCTTCACTTTCTTTACTTTTCGTCCACTTCTGTTTGGGGAGGTGAGAAGCAGCCTGGAAGGCAGGGTCGACTGGGCGCGGGGATACCGTTAGGGAAAACAGGCTTACTTTTCCTAAGGAAATTAGGAGGACTCTAGCCGACCCCTGTGAGGAGAAATTGGCATTTCCCTCCCCTTTCTGCCCTGTCTCCATATTGCCGTGGGTGGCCGATTACCTCTTTTCCCTGGTGTCTGATTCCTCCCCGTTTATTACCTTCCTCTCTTTGGGGGGGGGGGGGGTTCTTCCCTGCCTTGGCCTTGTAGACTTGGCGTTCGGTGACCCTTGCAGTCGGCTGATGACATCCTCAGGGCAAGGTTCAGCCTGCACCTGTGTCCTCTGTAGCTTCTGTAGGCCGATTTGTGGATCAAAGTTTCGGTCCCACTCAGGAAAGATCCCATCGACAAGAAGCTTCCTGGTTGTTTGTCCTTTAAGCGGGACGTGACTGGTGGCTCCTTGTCCCTCGTTGTGCATGTCACCATGCATTGAGGTCTTCCTGAACTAGATCCTCCAGGACAGCTACAGTGGCATGGACCTCCCTCTTTCTCGTTCTTCTGATTCTTCTTCCTCTCCCTCCTTCTTCTTCTTCTCTACTTTTATTCTTCCCTTTCTCCTCCATTTTACCTCTTGCTCCTCCTCCTCCAACTTCCTCTCCTCCTCCTCATGCTCCTCCTTTTTGTCCTCCTCCTCCTCCTCCACCTCCTCCTTCTTCTCGTTCTCGTTCTCCTTTTCCTTCTTCTTCTTTTTCTTCTCATTTTTCTTCTTCTTCTTAATCTTTTTCTGCCTCCTCCTCCTCCTCCTCCTCCGCCTCCTCCTCCTCCTCCTTTTCCTCTTCTTCTTTTTCTGCTTTTGCTTCCCTTTTTCCCTTCACACTCAGATCTGTTCGGGCAAGTGTTCTAGGAGACTGCTGCTTCTTTTGCTTTTTGGTGATTCGACATGTCCCTCTGCAGCACTAGGCCTGGAGGAAGCGTCACTTTTGTTCTCAAAGGAGCACTGATGAAGGTCACCAGTTCATTCCCTCTGGTCCACCAAAAAGCTGCCCACGTGTTACTTTTAAGTGAAATGTCGTGGTGAACCCGCCGTTTACCCAGTACCTCATGTCTCACCGTTATTCCCCATTGTCCTTGTGGATGCTCTAAGTGTGCCTTTCTGAGCCATTAGGAGCTTTGGCAAGTTGTCCCCTGTCTCCTTTTTCTCCAGTCAAGCCATGTGAACACATCGATCCAGATGTGTGCAGGCAGGGTGTCTCTGCCACGTGTTCGTTTGCCCACTGTCACTCACACAGGCAGGCACCCACAGACCGCAGACTCAGGTACACATGCACGCAATCATAAGGGATCCGGCAACCCAAACTGAAATACACGCGCACACACAGACACATGCACACGCAGACACAAACACACATGTTAAACACGCCCAAGTAGACACACACATACATACACAAACACACGCACGTGCGCACACACGCCAGCTCACACTAGCAAAGGGGTGTGAGCTCAAGCATTATCGGACCCAGACTCCTACACACCGCCACTGGCTCGAAAGTGCCCACAGCCTCTTCCACCCTGGCTCTAAATGTGCAAAGCAGAACGGGAGACAGGCGAGCATTCCTGGCTCCAGTCCTGGGTCATCATGCCATTTATTGGGCAACTAGGGTCTTCTCCTGAGAATGAATGCGGGAAGTGTGTCATCAGATAGGCCCAAGCAGCAGGTATGAAACTGGATCATCCTGGGTTATGCTGCTTAAAAAGGGACCCCACTTTGGAGGAGGGGCAGAGAAAGTCCCCTTGGAGTCTTGGCTCTGTGTGATGCTATGAGTATCTGTGGCGCGGGGTGGCCTTCCCAGGCCTCCCTGAGCCGCCCGCCTCCCACCCTCTCCTGTGTGAAAGCCAAGACAGCCTGAGCAGAGTCAGACTTGAGTGTGTTGCTGAGTGTCTCCTGTGAGGGAGACTCCTGCCTCAGCCCTGTGGCTGCCTGTTGAGCCTTCGGCCCCGGCCCCGTTCTGGTGACCTCCGTGTGCCATGCCAAGGTGGTAAACACTACCTGCAGCTCCAGGCCTTGGGAGGACCCCCAGTCCTGGGGCAAATCCTTGGGTAAGCCAGCTGGGTGGCCAGCGCCTTGTCCTGGGGCGGCAGCCCTATGATCCCAGTCCTCCTGTGGTTTCCCAGAGGCCGTGATTATGTGTCCTTTGTCTTTTACTTTCTGCACCAGCGGGAGCCAAAATCCCTGAAGAGGGCCAAAGGAAAGGCAGAGGTTGGCTGCCTCCACAGCATTCCCGCAGGTTCTCCAGCCTGCCGGTCGTTGGTCCTAGGGTCCCCTGAGTTTGGCGGTCAACCTGGGGCCAGGTGGCTGGTTCCTTTCTCTTCTCCGTGTCTTTCTTTTATTATTATGTTTTCTCCTTCCTCTTTGCTTTTTTCACACGAGAGAGGGCGGAGGCCCTCGGATTGGAGGGGCAGGGTTGTGGTTGTGCTTGGCATTTGTGGTGCCATACTGCCATCAAGCGGAAACTGTTTCTGGAAACCGGAGGCTGTAGGGCACAAGTACTGGGGAAAGGCCAGGAGCCCAAAAGGGAGGGTGGTGTGGGACCCCAGACTGAAGCGAGACGAGAGAGGAACTCCTCGCTGGCCCTTGGCCTGGGCTCATTCCCAGGATGGCGCCCTGGCTCCGCAGCTGTATGTAAGAACGGGCAGGCGGGGCGGCCCGCCATGGCTTCCCCTGGCAGTCTCCAGGAACTGCCAGGCATGGGTCGCCCCACACTCGGCACTCCGAAACTTTTTTATTTCCCGGCAAGATAGAGGCTTTCTGGCCCCACGGTGGCCCCAGCCAAGGGCATCGCGGAACTGCCCACAAAAGTGACCAGAGTAAACGGCCCCATTCTCCGGCTGTCAGTGGCCAGTGGCTTCCCTTATGCGTATCTCAAAATGGCTGCCGGGGCAGCTGCACCCTGTGGGCTGACTGGTCTTCGGGATGCCTGGCTGATCTGTCTCGGGGCCTCTAGGGTAGCTGCTTCTCCAAGGGGTCCCAATGGCAGGTCCGCTTTGTTCTAGGGCTCTACGCCCGGGTCGGGGAAACCCTGGCTTAGGCAGAGTCCACCCCGCCCCGCCCATCCTCACTCTTCTCGGTGCCTGGCGGAAGGCAAGTGTCCCTGTCCCTGCAGCCTGTTGTCATGTTCAGAATCACCTTCCGCTGGATGGCACTGTGGCTCCGCAAATGGCGGTCACGTCTTTTCCTTCCCCCACCTTGCCTTTACCTTTCTCCATCCGCTGCCAACAGAATAAAGCAAACGCCAAAAACAAAAAAAAAGCAAAGAAGCAGCGAAAGACACCCCGGCCAAGGAGCACCGACCTCACCTACAGCAGGGCTCTCCACCTAGGTGGTCACTTTGGGGAAGCCTGCAACGGTAGGAGGGTTCTCTGCCTCCCTCCTTCCCTCTGGATTCTTCTCCGGGCAGGGTTCCCAGTGAACCAGAGAACGTCAAGAAATTCCACCCTTAGGGCTGTGGCTCGGTGGGGGTAGGTCGCACTGGGGGGCAGTGTGAGGGGGTGCAGGGGGAGGGATGTGTGGGTGTGTGGGTCTGCATGCGGGCCGCTGCAGATTCCTCTAGGAATCTGGGCAGGCCGCCTGAGCAAGAGACCAGGCTGCATGCCTGTGCGCACCACACTTGTCCCTAGGTAGCTAGCACTCTTCCTCTTGGGGAAGGGATCAAAGTTGGGTGGAAAGCAGCCAGGTCCAGCAGGCGTCCGCACCTTGTTGAGCCATCGAGCTGCAGGGAGTCGGGCCGGATGTTTCTTGGGATGATGGGACTGGACGGGACCGACTCCTGTCTGAGGCCTTCAGCTACCTCCCTCTCTGGAGCCCAGGCACTCGTCTGTGCACAGTGGTGGGAGGAGCTTTCCGGGTGGGTTTCACAGGTGGCTCTCCTGGAGAGAGAGCCTCTTGGCATGTCTGACGGAGCACGCGTGCTCAGTGGAACGTGGTGGTTCACCCCTTAGTTGCCAGGCATCTTGATCATTGTACCCAAGTGCATGGGTAGCCAGGGCCCAGACTGCCCCACTTCGCCTGGACCCCGTCTGATTTCCTGTGCTGCGTGTGGAGGTGGAGGTTGAGCCTTGAGTATTTTGGGGGAGAAGGGGCCTGGGCGGGGGGCTGTGTTTTGGTTTGGTAGAGGGCTCACTGGGCTCTCGAGCTAAACTCTGGTGCTTGCCGGATATTCAGCCCAGAAAATGCATGAGACCGTCAAGGACAAATTATGCCGCCCATAATTAGGGTCTCCAGGCAGACATAAGAAAGCCTGATGCGGGGCATCATACAGTGCCCATGCTGGGATGCGAAGCCGCGACCGCCTTGCTCTAAAGGTTGCGTAGGCTACTCATGCCGCTGGGTGCCTGGACAGCAGCATGGAACGCAACGCTCTCCGAATATTGCAAATGTTTTCTGTCTTGGCTTGTTACAAATCTTCCTGGATGTGTAGGCCACCCTGGGGACGAGCAGCCCTTCTTAGGGCAGAAAATTCACCCCACGGGTAATGATTCCCACACTGGGGGTGTGTGAACCACTCTCACAAGAGGAATGTCAATCTCGTGAGTGGGCCTGCACTCTCACGGCATTCCGGGCAGAAGAACCACATGACCATGGAACAGGAGTCACCCCCTTTCTGTCACTTGTCAGCAAACGCGGATTTTTTTTTTTTTTTTTTTTTTTTTTTTTCTCATATGTAGGTAGCATGCACCAGGGTGCGCCTCTGGCGGTGCCTAGGGAGAACGCGAGAAGAAAAGAATGCAGGAAGATCTGGACTGCGTCTTTAGGGTTGGCACTGGGACTGTGAGTGTCAGAGGTCCTCGGTTTTAACTCTTAACTCCCATCACATCTCAACTGTTTCCTGTCTTCATGTGTGCTTCCACAGGTCCTGAGGCAGGCACATACACGCATCCCCACCCATACTCACAAGCGTCTGCCCAGACACCTTCATTCGCAGCCGGGGCCGGTCATCTAGGCAACTCTCAGGGGGGCAGGTTTTCAGCTTTCGGGTTCCCTCTTGTTCACCTTCCTTGTGGCTTTCTGCCTGGCTTCCCAATATTTGCTGACGGAGTGTGCGGGATGGGGTTGAGGTGTGGGCAGCAGGGTGCAGAGCCGCCTACTGGCCCAACAGGCCTCTGGGCGGACGCGGTGCAGACCCGGGCCTAAGGGGCTGATGCTTTCTCCTAGCTGGTGGCTCTTTTTCTGTCAGGCCACTCACAGGGCTGCCAGCTGTCCAGCTGGGGCACTCTGCATTCCACTTCGCTCTCAACCTCATTGCTCACTCTGATTCTTTGTGTACTTTCGGAGTGTTCCTCCCCTCACTTTTTTCTTCTTCACTTTCTTTACTTTTCGTCCACTTCTGTTTGGGGAGGTGAGAAGCAGCCTGGAAGGCAGGGTCGACTGGGCGCGGGGATACCGTTAGGGAAAACAGGCTTACTTTTCCTAAGGAAATTAGGAGGACTCTAGCCGACCCCTGTGAGGAGAAATTGGCATTTCCCTCCCCTTTCTGCCCTGTCTCCATATTGCCGTGGGTGGCCGATTACCTCTTTTCCCTGGTGTCTGATTCCTCCCCGTTTATTACCTTCCTCTCTTTGGGGGGGGGGGGTTCTTCCCTGCCTTGGCCTTGTAGACTTGGTGTTCGGTGACCCTTGCAGTCGGCTGATGACATCCTCAGGGCAAGGTTCAGCCTGCACCTGTGTCCTCTGTAGCTTCTGTAGGCCGATTTGTGGATCAAAGTTTCGGTCCCACTCAGGAAAGATCCCATCGACAAGAAGCTTCCTGGTTGTTTGTCCTTTAAGCGGGACGTGACTGGTGGCTCCTTGTCCCTCGTTGTGCATGTCACCATGCATTGAGGTCTTCCTGAACTAGATCCTCCAGGACAGCTACAGTGGCATGGACCTCCCTCTTTCTCGTTCTTCTGATTCTTCTTCCTCTCCCTCCTTCTTCTTCTTCTCTACTTTTATTCTTCCTTTTCTCCTCCATTTTACCTCTTGCTCCTCCTCCTCCAGCTTCCTCTCCTCCTCCTCATGCTCCTCCTTTTTGTCCTCCTCCTCCTCCTCCACCTCCTCCTTCTTCTCGTTCTCGTTCTCCTTTTCCTTCTTCTTCTTTTTCTTCTCATTTTTCTTCTTCTTCTTAATCTTTTTCTGCCTCCTCCTCCTCCTCCTCCTCCGCCTCCTCCTCCTCCTCCTTTTCCTCTTCTTCTTTTTCTGCTTTTGCTTCCCTTTTTCCCTTCACACTCAGATCTGTTCGGGCAAGTGTTCTAGGAGACTGCTGCTTCTTTTGCTTTTTGGTGATTCGACATGTCCCTCTGCAGCACTAGGCCTGGAGGAAGCGTCACTTTTGTTCTCAAAGGAGCACTGATGAAGGTCACCAGTTCATTCCCTCTGGTCCACCAAAAAGCTGCCCACGTGTTACTTTTAAGTGAAATGTCGTGGTGAACCCGCCGTTTACCCAGTACCTCATGTCTCACCGTTATTCCCCATTGTCCTTGTGGATGCTCTAAGTGTGCCTTTCTGAGCCATTAGGAGCTTTGGCAAGTTGTCCCCTGTCTCCTTTTTCTCCAGTCAAGCCATGTGAACACATCGATCCAGATGTGTGCAGGCAGGGTGTCTCTGCCACGTGTTCGTTTGCCCACTGTCACTCACACAGGCAGGCACCCACAGACCGCAGACTCAGGTACACATGCACGCAATCATAAGGGATCCGGCAACCCAAACTGAAATACACGCGCACACACAGACACATGCACACGCAGACACAAACACACATGTTAAACACGCCCAAGTAGACACACACATACATACACAAACACACGCACGTGCGCACACACGCCAGCTCACACTAGCAAAGGGGTGTGAGCTCAAGCATTATCGGACCCAGACTCCTACACACCGCCACTGGCTCGAAAGTGCCCACAGCCTCTTCCACCCTGGCTCTAAATGTGCAAAGCAGAACGGGAGACAGGCGAGCATTCCTGGCTCCAGTCCTGGGTCATCATGCCATTTATTGGGCAACTAGGGTCTTCTCCTGAGAATGAATGCGGGAAGTGTGTCATCAGATAGGCCCAAGCAGCAGGTATGAAACTGGATCATCCTGGGTTATGCTGCTTAAAAAGGGACCCCACTTTGGAGGAGGGGCAGAGAAAGTCCCCTTGGAGTCTTGGCTCTGTGTGATGCTATGAGTATCTGTGGCGCGGGGTGGCCTTCCCAGGCCTCCCTGAGCCGCCCGCCTCCCACCCTCTCCTGTGTGAAAGCCAAGACAGCCTGAGCAGAGTCAGACTTGAGTGTGTTGCTGAGTGTCTCCTGTGAGGGAGACTCCTGCCTCAGCCCTGTGGCTGCCTGTTGAGCCTTCGGCCCCGGCCCCGTTCTGGTGACCTCCGTGTGCCATGCCAAGGTGGTAAACACTACCTGCAGCTCCAGGCCTTGGGAGGACCCCCAGTCCTGGGGCAAATCCTTGGGTAAGCCAGCTGGGTGGCCAGCGCCTTGTCCTGGGGCGGCAGCCCTATGATCCCAGTCCTCCTGTGGTTTCCCAGAGGCCGTGATTATGTGTCCTTTGTCTTTTACTTTCTGCACCAGCGGGAGCCAAAATCCCTGAAGAGGGCCAAAGGAAAGGCAGAGGTTGGCTGCCTCCACAGCATTCCCGCAGGTTCTCCAGCCTGCCGGTCGTTGGTCCTAGGGTCCCCTGAGTTTGGCGGTCAACCTGGGGCCAGGTGGCTGGTTCCTTTCTCTTCTCCGTGTCTTTCTTTTATTATTATGTTTTCTCCTTCCTCTTTGCTTTTTTCACACGAGAGAGGGCGGAGGCCCTCGGATTGGAGGGGCAGGGTTGTGGTTGTGCTTGGCATTTGTGGTGCCATACTGCCATCAAGCGGAAACTGTTTCTGGAAACCGGAGGCTGTAGGGCACAAGTACTGGGGAAAGGCCAGGAGCCCAAAAGGGAGGGTGGTGTGGGACCCCAGACTGAAGCGAGACGAGAGAGGAACTCCTCGCTGGCCCTTGGCCTGGGCTCATTCCCAGGATGGCGCCCTGGCTCCGCAGCTGTATGTAAGAACGGGCAGGCGGGGCGGCCCGCCATGGCTTCCCCTGGCAGTCTCCAGGAACTGCCAGGCATGGGTCGCCCCACACTCGGCACTCCGAAACTTTTTTATTTCCCGGCAAGATAGAGGCTTTCTGGCCCCACGGTGGCCCCAGCCAAGGGCATCGCGGAACTGCCCACAAAAGTGACCAGAGTAAACGGCCCCATTCTCCGGCTGTCAGTGGCCAGTGGCTTCCCTTATGCGTATCTCAAAATGGCTGCCGGGGCAGCTGCACCCTGTGGGCTGACTGGTCTTCGGGATGCCTGGCTGATCTGTCTCGGGGCCTCTAGGGTAGCTGCTTCTCCAAGGGGTCCCAATGGCAGGTCCGCTTTGTTCTAGGGCTCTACGCCCGGGTCGGGGAAACCCTGGCTTAGGCAGAGTCCACCCCGCCCCGCCCATCCTCACTCTTCTCGGTGCCTGGCGGAAGGCAAGTGTCCCTGTCCCTGCAGCCTGTTGTCATGTTCAGAATCACCTTCCGCTGGATGGCACTGTGGCTCCGCAAATGGCGGTCACGTCTTTTCCTTCCCCCACCTTGCCTTTACCTTTCTCCATCCGCTGCCAACAGAATAAAGCAAACGCCAAAAACAAAAAAAAAGCAAAGAAGCAGCGAAAGACACCCCGGCCAAGGAGCACCGACCTCACCTACAGCAGGGCTCTCCACCTAGGTGGTCACTTTGGGGAAGCCTGCAACGGTAGGAGGGTTCTCTGCCTCCCTCCTTCCCTCTGGATTCTTCTCCGGGCAGGGTTCCCAGTGAACCAGAGAACGTCAAGAAATTCCACCCTTAGGGCTGTGGCTCGGTGGGGGTAGGTCGCACTGGGGGGCAGTGTGAGGGGGTACAGGGGGAGGGATGTGTGGGTGTGTGGGTCTGCATGCGGGCCGCTGCAGATTCCTCTAGGAATCTGGGCAGGCCGCCTGAGCAAGAGACCAGGCTGCATGCCTGTGCGCACCACACTTGTCCCTAGGTAGCTAGCACTCTTCCTCTTGGGGAAGGGATCAAAGTTGGGTGGAAAGCAGCCAGGTCCAGCAGGCATCCGCACCTTGTTGAGCCATCGAGCTGCAGGGAGTCGGGCCGGATGTTTCTTGGGATGATGGGACTGGACGGGACCGACTCCTGTCTGAGGCCTTCAGCTACCTCCCTCTCTGGAGCCCAGGCACTCGTCTGTGCACAGTGGTGGGAGGAGCTTTCCGGGTGGGTTTCACAGGTGGCTCTCCTGGAGAGAGAGCCTCTTGGCATGTCTGACGGAGCACGCGTGCTCAGTGGAACGTGGTGGTTCACCCCTTAGTTGCCAGGCATCTTGATCATTGTACCCAAGTGCATGGGTAGCCAGGGCCCAGACTGCCCCACTTCGCCTGGACCCCGTCTGATTTCCTGTGCTGCGTGTGGAGGTGGAGGTTGAGCCTTGAGTATTTTGGGGGAGAAGGGGCCTGGGCGGGGGGCTGTGTTTTGGTTTGGTAGAGGGCTCACTGGGCTCTCGAGCTAAACTCTGGTGCTTGCCGGATATTCAGCCCAGAAAATGCATGAGACCGTCAAGGACAAATTATGCCGCCCATAATTAGGGTCTCCAGGCAGACATAAGAAAGCCTGATGTGGGGCATCATACAGTGCCCATGCTGGGATGCGAAGCCGCGACCGCCTTGCTCTAAAGGTTGCGTAGGCTACTCATGCCGCTGGGTGCCTGGACAGCAGCATGGAACGCAACGCTCTCCGAATATTGCAAATGTTTTCTGTCTTGGCTTGTTACAAATCTTCCTGGATGTGTAGGCCACCCTGGGGACGAGCAGCCCTTCTTAGGGCAGAAAATTCACCCCACGGGTAATGATTCCCACACTGGGGGTGTGTGAACCACTCTCACAAGAGGAATGTCAATCTCGTGAGTGGGCCTGCACTCTCACGGCATTCCGGGCAGAAGAACCACATGACCATGGAACAGGAGTCACCCCCTTTCTGTCACTTGTCAGCAAACGCGGATTTTTTTTTTTTTTTTTTTTTTTTTTTTCTCATATGTAGGTAGCATGCACCAGGGTGCGCCTCTGGCGGTGCCTAGGGAGAACGCGAGAAGAAAAGAATGCAGGAAGATCTGGACTGCGTCTTTAGGGTTGGCACTGGGACTGTGAGTGTCAGAGGTCCTCGGTTTTAACTCTTAACTCCCATCACATCTCAACTGTTTCCTGTCTTCATGTGTGCTTCCACAGGTCCTGAGGCAGGCACATACACACATCCCCACCCATACTCACAAGCGTCTGCCCAGACACCTTCATTCGCAGCCGGGGCCGGTCATCTAGGCAACTCTCAGGGGGGCAGGTTTTCAGCTTTCGGGTTCCCTCTTGTTCACCTTCCTTGTGGCTTTCTGCCTGGCTTCCCAATATTTGCTGACGGAGTGTGCGGGATGGGGTTGAGGTGTGGGCAGCAGGGTGCAGAGCCGCCTACTGGCCCAACAGGCCTCTGGGCGGACGCGGTGCAGACCCGGGCCTAAGGGGCTGATGCTTTCTCCTAGCTGGTGGCTCTTTTTCTGTCAGGCCACTCACAGGGCTGCCAGCTGTCCAGCTGGGGCACTCTGCATTCCACTTCGCTCTCAACCTCATTGCTCACTCTGATTCTTTGTGTACTTTCGGAGTGTTCCTCCCCTCACTTTTTTCTTCTTCACTTTCTTTACTTTTCGTCCACTTCTGTTTGGGGAGGTGAGAAGCAGCCTGGAAGGCAGGGTCGACTGGGCGCGGGGATACCGTTAGGGAAAACAGGCTTACTTTTCCTAAGGAAATTAGGAGGACTCTAGCCGACCCCTGTGAGGAGAAATTGGCATTTCCCTCCCCTTTCTGCCCTGTCTCCATATTGCCGTGGGTGGCCGATTACCTCTTTTCCCTGGTGTCTGATTCCTCCCCGTTTATTACCTTCCTCTCTTTGGGGGTGGGGGGGTTCTTCCCTGCCTTGGCCTTGTAGACTTGGCGTTCGGTGACCCTTGCAGTCGGCTGATGACATCCTCAGGGCAAGGTTCAGCCTGCACCTGTGTCCTCTGTAGCTTCTGTAGGCCGATTTGTGGATCAAAGTTTCGGTCCCACTCAGGAAAGATCCCATCGACAAGAAGCTTCCTGGTTGTTTGTCCTTTAAGCGGGACGTGACTGGTGGCTCCTTGTCCCTCGTTGTGCATGTCACCATGCATTGAGGTCTTCCTGAACTAGATCCTCCAGGACAGCTACAGTGGCATGGACCTCCCTCTTTCTCGTTCTTCTGATTCTTCTTCCTCTCCCTCCTTCTTCTTCTTCTCTACTTTTATTCTTCCCTTTCTCCTCCATTTTACCTCTTGCTCCTCCTCCTCCAACTTCCTCTCCTCCTCCTCATGCTCCTCCTTTTTGTCCTCCTCCTCCTCCTCCACCTCCTCCTTCTTCTCGTTCTCGTTCTCCTTTTCCTTCTTCTTCTTTTTCTTCTCATTTTTCTTCTTCTTCTTAATCTTTTTCTGCCTCCTCCTCCTCCTCCTCCTCCGCCTCCTCCTCCTCCTCTTTTTCCTCTTCTTCTTTTTCTGCTTTTGCTTCCCTTTTTCCCTTCACACTCAGATCTGTTCGGGCAAGTGTTCTAGGAGACTGCTGCTTCTTTTGCTTTTTGGTGATTCGACATGTCCCTCTGCAGCACTAGGCCTGGAGGAAGCGTCACTTTTGTTCTCAAAGGAGCACTGATGAAGGTCACCAGTTCATTCCCTCTGGTCCACCAAAAAGCTGCCCACGTGTTACTTTTAAGTGAAATGTCGTGGTGAACCCGCCGTTTACCCAGTACCTCATGTCTCACCGTTATTCCCCATTGTCCTTGTGGATGCTCTAAGTGTGCCTTTCTGAGCCATTAGGAGCTTTGGCAAGTTGTCCCCTGTCTCCTTTTTCTCCAGTCAAGCCATGTGAACACATCGATCCAGATGTGTGCAGGCAGGGTGTCTCTGCCACGTGTTCGTTTGCCCACTGTCACTCACACAGGCAGGCACCCACAGACCGCAGACTCAGGTACACATGCACGCAATCATAAGGGATCCGGCAACCCAAACTGAAATACACGCGCACACACAGACACATGCACACGCAGACACAAACACACATGTTAAACACGCCCAAGTAGACACACACATACATACACAAACACACGCACGTGCGCACACACGCCAGCTCACACTAGCAAAGGGGTGTGAGCTCAAGCATTATCGGACCCAGACTCCTACACACCGCCACTGGCTCGAAAGTGCCCACAGCCTCTTCCACCCTGGCTCTAAATGTGCAAAGCAGAACGGGAGACAGGCGAGCATTCCTGGCTCCAGTCCTGGGTCATCATGCCATTTATTGGGCAACTAGGGTCTTCTCCTGAGAATGAATGCGGGAAGTGTGTCATCAGATAGGCCCAAGCAGCAGGTATGAAACTGGATCATCCTGGGTTATGCTGCTTAAAAAGGGACCCCACTTTGGAGGAGGGGCAGAGAAAGTCCCCTTGGAGTCTTGGCTCTGTGTGATGCTATGAGTATCTGTGGCGCGGGGTGGCCTTCCCAGGCCTCCCTGAGCCGCCCGCCTCCCACCCTCTCCTGTGTGAAAGCCAAGACAGCCTGAGCAGAGTCAGACTTGAGTGTGTTGCTGAGTGTCTCCTGTGAGGGAGACTCCTGCCTCAGCCCTGTGGCTGCCTGTTGAGCCTTCGGCCCCGGCCCCGTTCTGGTGACCTCCGTGTGCCATGCCAAGGTGGTAAACACTACCTGCAGCTCCAGGCCTTGGGAGGACCCCCAGTCCTGGGGCAAATCCTTGGGTAAGCCAGCTGGGTGGCCAGCGCCTTGTCCTGGGGCGGCAGCCCTATGATCCCAGTCCTCCTGTGGTTTCCCAGAGGCCGTGATTATGTGTCCTTTGTCTTTTACTTTCTGCACCAGCGGGAGCCAAAATCCCTGAAGAGGGCCAAAGGAAAGGCAGAGGTTGGCTGCCTCCACAGCATTCCCGCAGGTTCTCCAGCCTGCCGGTCGTTGGTCCTAGGGTCCCCTGAGTTTGGCGGTCAACCTGGGGCCAGGTGGCTGGTTCCTTTCTCTTCTCCGTGTCTTTCTTTTATTATTATGTTTTCTCCTTCCTCTTTGCTTTTTTCACACGAGAGAGGGCGGAGGCCCTCGGATTGGAGGGGCAGGGTTGTGGTTGTGCTTGGCATTTGTGGTGCCATACTGCCATCAAGCGGAAACTGTTTCTGGAAACCGGAGGCTGTAGGGCACAAGTACTGGGGAAAGGCCAGGAGCCCAAAAGGGAGGGTGGTGTGGGACCCCAGACTGAAGCGAGACGAGAGAGGAACTCCTCGCTGGCCCTTGGCCTGGGCTCATTCCCAGGATGGCGCCCTGGCTCCGCAGCTGTATGTAAGAACGGGCAGGCGGGGCGGCCCGCCATGGCTTCCCCTGGCAGTCTCCAGGAACTGCCAGGCATGGGTCGCCCCACACTCGGCACTCCGAAACTTTTTTATTTCCCGGCAAGATAGAGGCTTTCTGGCCCCACGGTGGCCCCAGCCAAGGGCATCGCGGAACTGCCCACAAAAGTGACCAGAGTAAACGGCCCCATTCTCCGGCTGTCAGTGGCCAGTGGCTTCCCTTATGCGTATCTCAAAATGGCTGCCGGGGCAGCTGCACCCTGTGGGCTGACTGGTCTTCGGGATGCCTGGCTGATCTGTCTCGGGGCCTCTAGGGTAGCTGCTTCTCCAAGGGGTCCCAATGGCAGGTCCGCTTTGTTCTAGGGCTCTACGCCCGGGTCGGGGAAACCCTGGCTTAGGCAGAGTCCACCCCGCCCCGCCCATCCTCACTCTTCTCGGTGCCTGGCGGAAGGCAAGTGTCCCTGTCCCTGCAGCCTGTTGTCATGTTCAGAATCACCTTCCGCTGGATGGCACTGTGGCTCCGCAAATGGCGGTCACGTCTTTTCCTTCCCCCACCTTGCCTTTACCTTTCTCCATCCGCTGCCAACAGAATAAAGCAAACGCCAAAAACAAAAAAAAAGCAAAGAAGCAGCGAAAGACACCCCGGCCAAGGAGCACCGACCTCACCTACAGCAGGGCTCTCCACCTAGGTGGTCACTTTGGGGAAGCCTGCAACGGTAGGAGGGTTCTCTGCCTCCCTCCTTCCCTCTGGATTCTTCTCCGGGCAGGGTTCCCAGTGAACCAGAGAACGTCAAGAAATTCCACCCTTAGGGCTGTGGCTCGGTGGGGGTAGGTCGCACTGGGGGGCAGTGTGAGGGGGTGCAGGGGGAGGGATGTGTGGGTGTGTGGGTCTGCATGCGGGCCGCTGCAGATTCCTCTAGGAATCTGGGCAGGCCGCCTGAGCAAGAGACCAGGCTGCATGCCTGTGCGCACCACACTTGTCCCTAGGTAGCTAGCACTCTTCCTCTTGGGGAAGGGATCAAAGTTGGGTGGAAAGCAGCCAGGTCCAGCAGGCATCCGCACCTTGTTGAGCCATCGAGCTGCAGGGAGTCGGGCCGGATGTTTCTTGGGATGATGGGACTGGACGGGACCGACTCCTGTCTGAGGCCTTCAGCTACCTCCCTCTCTGGAGCCCAGGCACTCGTCTGTGCACAGTGGTGGGAGGAGCTTTCCGGGTGGGTTTCACAGGTGGCTCTCCTGGAGAGAGAGCCTCTTGGCATGTCTGACGGAGCACGCGTGCTCAGTGGAACGTGGTGGTTCACCCCTTAGTTGCCAGGCATCTTGATCATTGTACCCAAGTGCATGGGTAGCCAGGGCCCAGACTGCCCCACTTCGCCTGGACCCCGTCTGATTTCCTGTGCTGCGTGTGGAGGTGGAGGTTGAGCCTTGAGTATTTTGGGGGAGAAGGGGCCTGGGCGGGGGGCTGTGTTTTGGTTTGGTAGAGGGCTCACTGGGCTCTCGAGCTAAACTCTGGTGCTTGCCGGATATTCAGCCCAGAAAATGCATGAGACCGTCAAGGACAAATTATGCCGCCCATAATTAGGGTCTCCAGGCAGACATAAGAAAGCCTGATGCGGGGCATCATACAGTGCCCATGCTGGGATGCGAAGCCGCGACCGCCTTGCTCTAAAGGTTGCGTAGGCTACTCATGCCGCTGGGTGCCTGGACAGCAGCATGGAACGCAACGCTCTCCGAATATTGCAAATGTTTTCTGTCTTGGCTTGTTACAAATCTTCCTGGATGTGTAGGCCACCCTGGGGACGAGCAGCCCTTCTTAGGGCAGAAAATTCACCCCACGGGTAATGATTCCCACACTGGGGGTGTGTGAACCACTCTCACAAGAGGAATGTCAATCTCGTGAGTGGGCCTGCACTCTCACGGCATTCCGGGCAGAAGAACCACATGACCATGGAACAGGAGTCACCCCCTTTCTGTCACTTGTCAGCAAACGCGGATTTTTTTTTTTTTTTTTTTCTCATATGTAGGTAGCATGCACCAGGGTGCGCCTCTGGTGGTGCCTAGGGAGAACGCGAGAAGAAAAGAATGCAGGAAGATCTGGACTGCGTCTTTAGGGTTGGCACTGGGACTGTGAGTGTCAGAGGTCCTCGGTTTTAACTCTTAACTCCCATCACATCTCAACTGTTTCCTGTCTTCATGTGTGCTTCCACAGGTCCTGAGGCAGGCACATACACGCATCCCCACCCATACTCACAAGCGTCTGCCCAGACACCTTCATTCGCAGCCGGGGCCGGTCATCTAGGCAACTCTCAGGGGGGCAGGTTTTCAGCTTTCGGGTTCCCTCTTGTTCACCTTCCTTGTGGCTTTCTGCCTGGCTTCCCAATATTTGCTGACGGAGTGTGCGGGATGGGGTTGAGGTGTGGGCAGCAGGGTGCAGAGCCGCCTACTGGCCCAACAGGCCTCTGGGCGGACGCGGTGCAGACCCGGGCCTAAGGGGCTGATGCTTTCTCCTAGCTGGTGGCTCTTTTTCTGTCAGGCCACTCACAGGGCTGCCAGCTGTCCAGCTGGGGCACTCTGCATTCCACTTCGCTCTCAACCTCATTGCTCACTCTGATTCTTTGTGTACTTTCGGAGTGTTCCTCCCCTCACTTTTTTCTTCTTCACTTTCTTTACTTTTCGTCCACTTCTGTTTGGGGAGGTGAGAAGCAGCCTGGAAGGCAGGGTCGACTGGGCGCGGGGATACCGTTAGGGAAAACAGGCTTACTTTTCCTAAGGAAATTAGGAGGACTCTAGCCGACCCCTGTGAGGAGAAATTGGCATTTCCCTCCCCTTTCTGCCCTGTCTCCATATTGCCGTGGGTGGCCGATTACCTCTTTTCCCTGGTGTCTGATTCCTCCCCGTTTATTACCTTCCTCTCTTTGGGGGGGGGGGGTTCTTCCCTGCCTTGGCCTTGTAGACTTGGCGTTCGGTGACCCTTGCAGTCGGCTGATGACATCCTCAGGGCAAGGTTCAGCCTGCACCTGTGTCCTCTGTAGCTTCTGTAGGCCGATTTGTGGATCAAAGTTTCGGTCCCACTCAGGAAAGATCCCATCGACAAGAAGCTTCCTGGTTGTTTGTCCTTTAAGCGGGACGTGACTGGTGGCTCCTTGTCCCTCGTTGTGCATGTCACCATGCATTGAGGTCTTCCTGAACTAGATCCTCCAGGACAGCTACAGTGGCATGGACCTCCCTCTTTCTCGTTCTTCTGATTCTTCTTCCTCTCCCTCCTTCTTCTTCTTCTCTACTTTTATTCTTCCCTTTCTCCTCCATTTTACCTCTTGCTCCTCCTCCTCCAACTTCCTCTCCTCCTCCTCATGCTCCTCCTTTTTGTCCTCCTCCTCCTCCTCCACCTCCTCCTTCTTCTCGTTCTCGTTCTCCTTTTCCTTCTTCTTCTTTTTCTTCTCATTTTTCTTCTTCTTCTTAATCTTTTTCTGCCTCCTCCTCCTCCTCCTCCTCCGCCTCCTCCTCCTCCTCTTTTTCCTCTTCTTCTTTTTCTGCTTTTGCTTCCCTTTTTCCCTTCACACTCAGATCTGTTCGGGCAAGTGTTCTAGGAGACTGCTGCTTCTTTTGCTTTTTGGTGATTCGACATGTCCCTCTGCAGCACTAGGCCTGGAGGAAGCGTCACTTTTGTTCTCAAAGGAGCACTGATGAAGGTCACCAGTTCATTCCCTCTGGTCCACCAAAAAGCTGCCCACGTGTTACTTTTAAGTGAAATGTCGTGGTGAACCCGCCGTTTACCCAGTACCTCATGTCTCACCGTTATTCCCCATTGTCCTTGTGGATGCTCTAAGTGTGCCTTTCTGAGCCATTAGGAGCTTTGGCAAGTTGTCCCCTGTCTCCTTTTTCTCCAGTCAAGCCATGTGAACACATCGATCCAGATGTGTGCAGGCAGGGTGTCTCTGCCACGTGTTCGTTTGCCCACTGTCACTCACACAGGCAGGCACCCACAGACCGCAGACTCAGGTACACATGCACGCAATCATAAGGGATCCGGCAACCCAAACTGAAATACACGCGCACACACAGACACATGCACACGCAGACACAAACACACATGTTAAACACGCCCAAGTAGACACACACATACATACACAAACACACGCACGTGCGCACACACGCCAGCTCACACTAGCAAAGGGGTGTGAGCTCAAGCATTATCGGACCCAGACTCCTACACACCGCCACTGGCTCGAAAGTGCCCACAGCCTCTTCCACCCTGGCTCTAAATGTGCAAAGCAGAACGGGAGACAGGCGAGCATTCCTGGCTCCAGTCCTGGGTCATCATGCCATTTATTGGGCAACTAGGGTCTTCTCCTGAGAATGAATGCGGGAAGTGTGTCATCAGATAGGCCCAAGCAGCAGGTATGAAACTGGATCATCCTGGGTTATGCTGCTTAAAAAGGGACCCCACTTTGGAGGAGGGGCAGAGAAAGTCCCCTTGGAGTCTTGGCTCTGTGTGATGCTATGAGTATCTGTGGCGCGGGGTGGCCTTCCCAGGCCTCCCTGAGCCGCCCGCCTCCCACCCTCTCCTGTGTGAAAGCCAAGACAGCCTGAGCAGAGTCAGACTTGAGTGTGTTGCTGAGTGTCTCCTGTGAGGGAGACTCCTGCCTCAGCCCTGTGGCTGCCTGTTGAGCCTTCGGCCCCGGCCCCGTTCTGGTGACCTCCGTGTGCCATGCCAAGGTGGTAAACACTACCTGCAGCTCCAGGCCTTGGGAGGACCCCCAGTCCTGGGGCAAATCCTTGGGTAAGCCAGCTGGGTGGCCAGCGCCTTGTCCTGGGGCGGCAGCCCTATGATCCCAGTCCTCCTGTGGTTTCCCAGAGGCCGTGATTATGTGTCCTTTGTCTTTTACTTTCTGCACCAGCGGGAGCCAAAATCCCTGAAGAGGGCCAAAGGAAAGGCAGAGGTTGGCTGCCTCCACAGCATTCCCGCAGGTTCTCCAGCCTGCCGGTCGTTGGTCCTAGGGTCCCCTGAGTTTGGCGGTCAACCTGGGGCCAGGTGGCTGGTTCCTTTCTCTTCTCCGTGTCTTTCTTTTATTATTATGTTTTCTCCTTCCTCTTTGCTTTTTTCACACGAGAGAGGGCGGAGGCCCTCGGATTGGAGGGGCAGGGTTGTGGTTGTGCTTGGCATTTGTGGTGCCATACTGCCATCAAGCGGAAACTGTTTCTGGAAACCGGAGGCTGTAGGGCACAAGTACTGGGGAAAGGCCAGGAGCCCAAAAGGGAGGGTGGTGTGGGACCCCAGACTGAAGCGAGACGAGAGAGGAACTCCTCGCTGGCCCTTGGCCTGGGCTCATTCCCAGGATGGCGCCCTGGCTCCGCAGCTGTATGTAAGAACGGGCAGGCGGGGCGGCCCGCCATGGCTTCCCCTGGCAGTCTCCAGGAACTGCCAGGCATGGGTCGCCCCACACTCGGCACTCCGAAACTTTTTTATTTCCCGGCAAGATAGAGGCTTTCTGGCCCCACGGTGGCCCCAGCCAAGGGCATCGCGGAACTGCCCACAAAAGTGACCAGAGTAAACGGCCCCATTCTCCGGCTGTCAGTGGCCAGTGGCTTCCCTTATGCGTATCTCAAAATGGCTGCCGGGGCAGCTGCACCCTGTGGGCTGACTGGTCTTCGGGATGCCTGGCTGATCTGTCTCGGGGCCTCTAGGGTAGCTGCTTCTCCAAGGGGTCCCAATGGCAGGTCCGCTTTGTTCTAGGGCTCTACGCCCGGGTCGGGGAAACCCTGGCTTAGGCAGAGTCCACCCCGCCCCGCCCATCCTCACTCTTCTCGGTGCCTGGCGGAAGGCAAGTGTCCCTGTCCCTGCAGCCTGTTGTCATGTTCAGAATCACCTTCCGCTGGATGGCACTGTGGCTCCGCAAATGGCGGTCACGTCTTTTCCTTCCCCCACCTTGCCTTTACCTTTCTCCATCCGCTGCCAACAGAATAAAGCAAACGCCAAAAACAAAAAAAAAGCAAAGAAGCAGCGAAAGACACCCCGGCCAAGGAGCACCGACCTCACCTACAGCAGGGCTCTCCACCTAGGTGGTCACTTTGGGGAAGCCTGCAACGGTAGGAGGGTTCTCTGCCTCCCTCCTTCCCTCTGGATTCTTCTCCGGGCAGGGTTCCCAGTGAACCAGAGAACGTCAAGAAATTCCACCCTTAGGGCTGTGGCTCGGTGGGGGTAGGTCGCACTGGGGGGCAGTGTGAGGGGGTGCAGGGGGAGGGATGTGTGGGTGTGTGGGTCTGCATGCGGGCCGCTGCAGATTCCTCTAGGAATCTGGGCAGGCCGCCTGAGCAAGAGACCAGGCTGCATGCCTGTGCGCACCACACTTGTCCCTAGGTAGCTAGCACTCTTCCTCTTGGGGAAGGGATCAAAGTTGGGTGGAAAGCAGCCAGGTCCAGCAGGCATCCGCACCTTGTTGAGCCATCGAGCTGCAGGGAGTCGGGCCGGATGTTTCTTGGGATGATGGGACTGGACGGGACCGACTCCTGTCTGAGGCCTTCAGCTACCTCCCTCTCTGGAGCCCAGGCACTCGTCTGTGCACAGTGGTGGGAGGAGCTTTCCGGGTGGGTTTCACAGGTGGCTCTCCTGGAGAGAGAGCCTCTTGGCATGTCTGACGGAGCACGCGTGCTCAGTGGAACGTGGTGGTTCACCCCTTAGTTGCCAGGCATCTTGATCATTGTACCCAAGTGCATGGGTAGCCAGGGCCCAGACTGCCCCACTTCGCCTGGACCCCGTCTGATTTCCTGTGCTGCGTGTGGAGGTGGAGGTTGAGCCTTGAGTATTTTGGGGGAGAAGGGGCCTGGGCGGGGGGCTGTGTTTTGGTTTGGTAGAGGGCTCACTGGGCTCTCGAGCTAAACTCTGGTGCTTGCCGGATATTCAGCCCAGAAAATGCATGAGACCGTCAAGGACAAATTATGCCGCCCATAATTAGGGTCTCCAGGCAGACATAAGAAAGCCTGATGCGGGGCATCATACAGTGCCCATGCTGGGATGCGAAGCCGCGACCGCCTTGCTCTAAAGGTTGCGTAGGCTACTCATGCCGCTGGGTGCCTGGACAGCAGCATGGAACGCAACGCTCTCCGAATATTGCAAATGTTTTCTGTCTTGGCTTGTTACAAATCTTCCTGGATGTGTAGGCCACCCTGGGGACGAGCAGCCCTTCTTAGGGCAGAAAATTCACCCCACGGGTAATGATTCCCACACTGGGGGTGTGTGAACCACTCTCACAAGAGGAATGTCAATCTCGTGAGTGGGCCTGCACTCTCACGGCATTCCGGGCAGAAGAACCACATGACCATGGAACAGGAGTCACCCCCTTTCTGTCACTTGTCAGCAAACGCGGATTTTTTTTTTTTTTTTTTTTTTTTTTTCTCATATGTAGGTAGCATGCACCAGGGTGCGCCTCTGGCGGTGCCTAGGGAGAACGCGAGAAGAAAAGAATGCAGGAAGATCTGGACTGCGTCTTTAGGGTTGGCACTGGGACTGTGAGTGTCAGAGGTCCTCGGTTTTAACTCTTAACTCCCATCACATCTCAACTGTTTCCTGTCTTCATGTGTGCTTCCACAGGTCCTGAGGCAGGCACATACACGCATCCCCACCCATACTCACAAGCGTCTGCCCAGACACCTTCATTCGCAGCCGGGGCCGGTCATCTAGGCAACTCTCAGGGGGGCAGGTTTTCAGCTTTCGGGTTCCCTCTTGTTCACCTTCCTTGTGGCTTTCTGCCTGGCTTCCCAATATTTGCTGACGGAGTGTGCGGGATGGGGTTGAGGTGTGGGCAGCAGGGTGCAGAGCCGCCTACTGGCCCAACAGGCCTCTGGGCGGACGCGGTGCAGACCCGGGCCTAAGGGGCTGATGCTTTCTCCTAGCTGGTGGCTCTTTTTCTGTCAGGCCACTCACAGGGCTGCCAGCTGTCCAGCTGGGGCACTCTGCATTCCACTTCGCTCTCAACCTCATTGCTCACTCTGATTCTTTGTGTACTTTCGGAGTGTTCCTCCCCTCACTTTTTTCTTCTTCACTTTCTTTACTTTTCGTCCACTTCTGTTTGGGGAGGTGAGAAGCAGCCTGGAAGGCAGGGTCGACTGGGCGCGGGGATACCGTTAGGGAAAACAGGCTTACTTTTCCTAAGGAAATTAGGAGGACTCTAGCCGACCCCTGTGAGGAGAAATTGGCATTTCCCTCCCCTTTCTGCCCTGTCTCCATATTGCCGTGGGTGGCCGATTACCTCTTTTCCCTGGTGTCTGATTCCTCCCCGTTTATTACCTTCCTCTCTTTGGGGGGGGGGGGGTTCTTCCCTGCCTTGGCCTTGTAGACTTGGTGTTCGGTGACCCTTGCAGTCGGCTGATGACATCCTCAGGGCAAGGTTCAGCCTGCACCTGTGTCCTCTGTAGCTTCTGTAGGCCGATTTGTGGATCAAAGTTTCGGTCCCACTCAGGAAAGATCCCATCGACAAGAAGCTTCCTGGTTGTTTGTCCTTTAAGCGGGACGTGACTGGTGGCTCCTTGTCCCTCGTTGTGCATGTCACCATGCATTGAGGTCTTCCTGAACTAGATCCTCCAGGACAGCTACAGTGGCATGGACCTCCCTCTTTCTCGTTCTTCTGATTCTTCTTCCTCTCCCTCCTTCTTCTTCTTCTCTACTTTTATTCTTCCTTTTCTCCTCCATTTTACCTCTTGCTCCTCCTCCTCCAGCTTCCTCTCCTCCTCCTCATGCTCCTCCTTTTTGTCCTCCTCCTCCTCCTCCACCTCCTCCTTCTTCTCGTTCTCGTTCTCCTTTTCCTTCTTCTTCTTTTTCTTCTCATTTTTCTTCTTCTTCTTAATCTTTTTCTGCCTCCTCCTCCTCCTCCTCCTCCGCCTCCTCCTCCTCCTCCTTTTCCTCTTCTTCTTTTTCTGCTTTTGCTTCCCTTTTTCCCTTCACACTCAGATCTGTTCGGGCAAGTGTTCTAGGAGACTGCTGCTTCTTTTGCTTTTTGGTGATTCGACATGTCCCTCTGCAGCACTAGGCCTGGAGGAAGCGTCACTTTTGTTCTCAAAGGAGCACTGATGAAGGTCACCAGTTCATTCCCTCTGGTCCACCAAAAAGCTGCCCACGTGTTACTTTTAAGTGAAATGTCGTGGTGAACCCGCCGTTTACCCAGTACCTCATGTCTCACCGTTATTCCCCATTGTCCTTGTGGATGCTCTAAGTGTGCCTTTCTGAGCCATTAGGAGCTTTGGCAAGTTGTCCCCTGTCTCCTTTTTCTCCAGTCAAGCCATGTGAACACATCGATCCAGATGTGTGCAGGCAGGGTGTCTCTGCCACGTGTTCGTTTGCCCACTGTCACTCACACAGGCAGGCACCCACAGACCGCAGACTCAGGTACACATGCACGCAATCATAAGGGATCCGGCAACCCAAACTGAAATACACGCGCACACACAGACACATGCACACGCAGACACAAACACACATGTTAAACACGCCCAAGTAGACACACACATACATACACAAACACACGCACGTGCGCACACACGCCAGCTCACACTAGCAAAGGGGTGTGAGCTCAAGCATTATCGGACCCAGACTCCTACACACCGCCACTGGCTCGAAAGTGCCCACAGCCTCTTCCACCCTGGCTCTAAATGTGCAAAGCAGAACGGGAGACAGGCGAGCATTCCTGGCTCCAGTCCTGGGTCATCATGCCATTTATTGGGCAACTAGGGTCTTCTCCTGAGAATGAATGCGGGAAGTGTGTCATCAGATAGGCCCAAGCAGCAGGTATGAAACTGGATCATCCTGGGTTATGCTGCTTAAAAAGGGACCCCACTTTGGAGGAGGGGCAGAGAAAGTCCCCTTGGAGTCTTGGCTCTGTGTGATGCTATGAGTATCTGTGGCGCGGGGTGGCCTTCCCAGGCCTCCCTGAGCCGCCCGCCTCCCACCCTCTCCTGTGTGAAAGCCAAGACAGCCTGAGCAGAGTCAGACTTGAGTGTGTTGCTGAGTGTCTCCTGTGAGGGAGACTCCTGCCTCAGCCCTGTGGCTGCCTGTTGAGCCTTCGGCCCCGGCCCCGTTCTGGTGACCTCCGTGTGCCATGCCAAGGTGGTAAACACTACCTGCAGCTCCAGGCCTTGGGAGGACCCCCAGTCCTGGGGCAAATCCTTGGGTAAGCCAGCTGGGTGGCCAGCGCCTTGTCCTGGGGCGGCAGCCCTATGATCCCAGTCCTCCTGTGGTTTCCCAGAGGCCGTGATTATGTGTCCTTTGTCTTTTACTTTCTGCACCAGCGGGAGCCAAAATCCCTGAAGAGGGCCAAAGGAAAGGCAGAGGTTGGCTGCCTCCACAGCATTCCCGCAGGTTCTCCAGCCTGCCGGTCGTTGGTCCTAGGGTCCCCTGAGTTTGGCGGTCAACCTGGGGCCAGGTGGCTGGTTCCTTTCTCTTCTCCGTGTCTTTCTTTTATTATTATGTTTTCTCCTTCCTCTTTGCTTTTTTCACACGAGAGAGGGCGGAGGCCCTCGGATTGGAGGGGCAGGGTTGTGGTTGTGCTTGGCATTTGTGGTGCCATACTGCCATCAAGCGGAAACTGTTTCTGGAAACCGGAGGCTGTAGGGCACAAGTACTGGGGAAAGGCCAGGAGCCCAAAAGGGAGGGTGGTGTGGGACCCCAGACTGAAGCGAGACGAGAGAGGAACTCCTCGCTGGCCCTTGGCCTGGGCTCATTCCCAGGATGGCGCCCTGGCTCCGCAGCTGTATGTAAGAACGGGCAGGCGGGGCGGCCCGCCATGGCTTCCCCTGGCAGTCTCCAGGAACTGCCAGGCATGGGTCGCCCCACACTCGGCACTCCGAAACTTTTTTATTTCCCGGCAAGATAGAGGCTTTCTGGCCCCACGGTGGCCCCAGCCAAGGGCATCGCGGAACTGCCCACAAAAGTGACCAGAGTAAACGGCCCCATTCTCCGGCTGTCAGTGGCCAGTGGCTTCCCTTATGCGTATCTCAAAATGGCTGCCGGGGCAGCTGCACCCTGTGGGCTGACTGGTCTTCGGGATGCCTGGCTGATCTGTCTCGGGGCCTCTAGGGTAGCTGCTTCTCCAAGGGGTCCCAATGGCAGGTCCGCTTTGTTCTAGGGCTCTACGCCCGGGTCGGGGAAACCCTGGCTTAGGCAGAGTCCACCCCGCCCCGCCCATCCTCACTCTTCTCGGTGCCTGGCGGAAGGCAAGTGTCCCTGTCCCTGCAGCCTGTTGTCATGTTCAGAATCACCTTCCGCTGGATGGCACTGTGGCTCCGCAAATGGCGGTCACGTCTTTTCCTTCCCCCACCTTGCCTTTACCTTTCTCCATCCGCTGCCAACAGAATAAAGCAAACGCCAAAAACAAAAAAAAAGCAAAGAAGCAGCGAAAGACACCCCGGCCAAGGAGCACCGACCTCACCTACAGCAGGGCTCTCCACCTAGGTGGTCACTTTGGGGAAGCCTGCAACGGTAGGAGGGTTCTCTGCCTCCCTCCTTCCCTCTGGATTCTTCTCCGGGCAGGGTTCCCAGTGAACCAGAGAACGTCAAGAAATTCCACCCTTAGGGCTGTGGCTCGGTGGGGGTAGGTCGCACTGGGGGGCAGTGTGAGGGGGTACAGGGGGAGGGATGTGTGGGTGTGTGGGTCTGCATGCGGGCCGCTGCAGATTCCTCTAGGAATCTGGGCAGGCCGCCTGAGCAAGAGACCAGGCTGCATGCCTGTGCGCACCACACTTGTCCCTAGGTAGCTAGCACTCTTCCTCTTGGGGAAGGGATCAAAGTTGGGTGGAAAGCAGCCAGGTCCAGCAGGCATCCGCACCTTGTTGAGCCATCGAGCTGCAGGGAGTCGGGCCGGATGTTTCTTGGGATGATGGGACTGGACGGGACCGACTCCTGTCTGAGGCCTTCAGCTACCTCCCTCTCTGGAGCCCAGGCACTCGTCTGTGCACAGTGGTGGGAGGAGCTTTCCGGGTGGGTTTCACAGGTGGCTCTCCTGGAGAGAGAGCCTCTTGGCATGTCTGACGGAGCACGCGTGCTCAGTGGAACGTGGTGGTTCACCCCTTAGTTGCCAGGCATCTTGATCATTGTACCCAAGTGCATGGGTAGCCAGGGCCCAGACTGCCCCACTTCGCCTGGACCCCGTCTGATTTCCTGTGCTGCGTGTGGAGGTGGAGGTTGAGCCTTGAGTATTTTGGGGGAGAAGGGGCCTGGGCGGGGGGCTGTGTTTTGGTTTGGTAGAGGGCTCACTGGGCTCTCGAGCTAAACTCTGGTGCTTGCCGGATATTCAGCCCAGAAAATGCATGAGACCGTCAAGGACAAATTATGCCGCCCATAATTAGGGTCTCCAGGCAGACATAAGAAAGCCTGATGCGGGGCATCATACAGTGCCCATGCTGGGATGCGAAGCCGCGACCGCCTTGCTCTAAAGGTTGCGTAGGCTACTCATGCCGCTGGGTGCCTGGACAGCAGCATGGAACGCAACGCTCTCCGAATATTGCAAATGTTTTCTGTCTTGGCTTGTTACAAATCTTCCTGGATGTGTAGGCCACCCTGGGGACGAGCAGCCCTTCTTAGGGCAGAAAATTCACCCCACGGGTAATGATTCCCACACTGGGGGTGTGTGAACCACTCTCACAAGAGGAATGTCAATCTCGTGAGTGGGCCTGCACTCTCACGGCATTCCGGGCAGAAGAACCACATGACCATGGAACAGGAGTCACCCCCTTTCTGTCACTTGTCAGCAAACGCGGATTTTTTTTTTTTTTTTTTTTTTTTTTTTCTCATATGTAGGTAGCATGCACCAGGGTGCGCCTCTGGCGGTGCCTAGGGAGAACGCGAGAAGAAAAGAATGCAGGAAGATCTGGACTGCGTCTTTAGGGTTGGCACTGGGACTGTGAGTGTCAGAGGTCCTCGGTTTTAACTCTTAACTCCCATCACATCTCAACTGTTTCCTGTCTTCATGTGTGCTTCCACAGGTCCTGAGGCAGGCACATACACGCATCCCCACCCATACTCACAAGCGTCTGCCCAGACACCTTCATTCGCAGCCGGGGCCGGTCATCTAGGCAACTCTCAGGGGGGCAGGTTTTCAGCTTTCGGGTTCCCTCTTGTTCACCTTCCTTGTGGCTTTCTGCCTGGCTTCCCAATATTTGCTGACGGAGTGTGCGGGATGGGGTTGAGGTGTGGGCAGCAGGGTGCAGAGCCGCCTACTGGCCCAACAGGCCTCTGGGCGGACGCGGTGCAGACCCGGGCCTAAGGGGCTGATGCTTTCTCCTAGCTGGTGGCTCTTTTTCTGTCAGGCCACTCACAGGGCTGCCAGCTGTCCAGCTGGGGCACTCTGCATTCCACTTCGCTCTCAACCTCATTGCTCACTCTGATTCTTTGTGTACTTTCGGAGTGTTCCTCCCCTCACTTTTTTCTTCTTCACTTTCTTTACTTTTCGTCCACTTCTGTTTGGGGAGGTGAGAAGCAGCCTGGAAGGCAGGGTCGACTGGGCGCGGGGATACCGTTAGGGAAAACAGGCTTACTTTTCCTAAGGAAATTAGGAGGACTCTAGCCGACCCCTGTGAGGAGAAATTGGCATTTCCCTCCCCTTTCTGCCCTGTCTCCATATTGCCGTGGGTGGCCGATTACCTCTTTTCCCTGGTGTCTGATTCCTCCCCGTTTATTACCTTCCTCTCTTTGGGGGGGGGGGGTTCTTCCCTGCCTTGGCCTTGTAGACTTGGCGTTCGGTGACCCTTGCAGTCGGCTGATGACATCCTCAGGGCAAGGTTCAGCCTGCACCTGTGTCCTCTGTAGCTTCTGTAGGCCGATTTGTGGATCAAAGTTTCGGTCCCACTCAGGAAAGATCCCATCGACAAGAAGCTTCCTGGTTGTTTGTCCTTTAAGCGGGACGTGACTGGTGGCTCCTTGTCCCTCGTTGTGCATGTCACCATGCATTGAGGTCTTCCTGAACTAGATCCTCCAGGACAGCTACAGTGGCATGGACCTCCCTCTTTCTCGTTCTTCTGATTCTTCTTCCTCTCCCTCCTTCTTCTTCTTCTCTACTTTTATTCTTCCCTTTCTCCTCCATTTTACCTCTTGCTCCTCCTCCTCCAACTTCCTCTCCTCCTCCTCATGCTCCTCCTTTTTGTCCTCCTCCTCCTCCTCCACCTCCTCCTTCTTCTCGTTCTCGTTCTCCTTTTCCTTCTTCTTCTTTTTCTTCTCATTTTTCTTCTTCTTCTTAATCTTTTTCTGCCTCCTCCTCCTCCTCCTCCTCCGCCTCCTCCTCCTCCTCTTTTTCCTCTTCTTCTTTTTCTGCTTTTGCTTCCCTTTTTCCCTTCACACTCAGATCTGTTCGGGCAAGTGTTCTAGGAGACTGCTGCTTCTTTTGCTTTTTGGTGATTCGACATGTCCCTCTGCAGCACTAGGCCTGGAGGAAGCGTCACTTTTGTTCTCAAAGGAGCACTGATGAAGGTCACCAGTTCATTCCCTCTGGTCCACCAAAAAGCTGCCCACGTGTTACTTTTAAGTGAAATGTCGTGGTGAACCCGCCGTTTACCCAGTACCTCATGTCTCACCGTTATTCCCCATTGTCCTTGTGGATGCTCTAAGTGTGCCTTTCTGAGCCATTAGGAGCTTTGGCAAGTTGTCCCCTGTCTCCTTTTTCTCCAGTCAAGCCATGTGAACACATCGATCCAGATGTGTGCAGGCAGGGTGTCTCTGCCACGTGTTCGTTTGCCCACTGTCACTCACACAGGCAGGCACCCACAGACCGCAGACTCAGGTACACATGCACGCAATCATAAGGGATCCGGCAACCCAAACTGAAATACACGCGCACACACAGACACATGCACACGCAGACACAAACACACATGTTAAACACGCCCAAGTAGACACACACATACATACACAAACACACGCACGTGCGCACACACGCCAGCTCACACTAGCAAAGGGGTGTGAGCTCAAGCATTATCGGACCCAGACTCCTACACACCGCCACTGGCTCGAAAGTGCCCACAGCCTCTTCCACCCTGGCTCTAAATGTGCAAAGCAGAACGGGAGACAGGCGAGCATTCCTGGCTCCAGTCCTGGGTCATCATGCCATTTATTGGGCAACTAGGGTCTTCTCCTGAGAATGAATGCGGGAAGTGTGTCATCAGATAGGCCCAAGCAGCAGGTATGAAACTGGATCATCCTGGGTTATGCTGCTTAAAAAGGGACCCCACTTTGGAGGAGGGGCAGAGAAAGTCCCCTTGGAGTCTTGGCTCTGTGTGATGCTATGAGTATCTGTGGCGCGGGGTGGCCTTCCCAGGCCTCCCTGAGCCGCCCGCCTCCCACCCTCTCCTGTGTGAAAGCCAAGACAGCCTGAGCAGAGTCAGACTTGAGTGTGTTGCTGAGTGTCTCCTGTGAGGGAGACTCCTGCCTCAGCCCTGTGGCTGCCTGTTGAGCCTTCGGCCCCGGCCCCGTTCTGGTGACCTCCGTGTGCCATGCCAAGGTGGTAAACACTACCTGCAGCTCCAGGCCTTGGGAGGACCCCCAGTCCTGGGGCAAATCCTTGGGTAAGCCAGCTGGGTGGCCAGCGCCTTGTCCTGGGGCGGCAGCCCTATGATCCCAGTCCTCCTGTGGTTTCCCAGAGGCCGTGATTATGTGTCCTTTGTCTTTTACTTTCTGCACCAGCGGGAGCCAAAATCCCTGAAGAGGGCCAAAGGAAAGGCAGAGGTTGGCTGCCTCCACAGCATTCCCGCAGGTTCTCCAGCCTGCCGGTCGTTGGTCCTAGGGTCCCCTGAGTTTGGCGGTCAACCTGGGGCCAGGTGGCTGGTTCCTTTCTCTTCTCCGTGTCTTTCTTTTATTATTATGTTTTCTCCTTCCTCTTTGCTTTTTTCACACGAGAGAGGGCGGAGGCCCTCGGATTGGAGGGGCAGGGTTGTGGTTGTGCTTGGCATTTGTGGTGCCATACTGCCATCAAGCGGAAACTGTTTCTGGAAACCGGAGGCTGTAGGGCACAAGTACTGGGGAAAGGCCAGGAGCCCAAAAGGGAGGGTGGTGTGGGACCCCAGACTGAAGCGAGACGAGAGAGGAACTCCTCGCTGGCCCTTGGCCTGGGCTCATTCCCAGGATGGCGCCCTGGCTCCGCAGCTGTATGTAAGAACGGGCAGGCGGGGCGGCCCGCCATGGCTTCCCCTGGCAGTCTCCAGGAACTGCCAGGCATGGGTCGCCCCACACTCGGCACTCCGAAACTTTTTTATTTCCCGGCAAGATAGAGGCTTTCTGGCCCCACGGTGGCCCCAGCCAAGGGCATCGCGGAACTGCCCACAAAAGTGACCAGAGTAAACGGCCCCATTCTCCGGCTGTCAGTGGCCAGTGGCTTCCCTTATGCGTATCTCAAAATGGCTGCCGGGGCAGCTGCACCCTGTGGGCTGACTGGTCTTCGGGATGCCTGGCTGATCTGTCTCGGGGCCTCTAGGGTAGCTGCTTCTCCAAGGGGTCCCAATGGCAGGTCCGCTTTGTTCTAGGGCTCTACGCCCGGGTCGGGGAAACCCTGGCTTAGGCAGAGTCCACCCCGCCCCGCCCATCCTCACTCTTCTCGGTGCCTGGCGGAAGGCAAGTGTCCCTGTCCCTGCAGCCTGTTGTCATGTTCAGAATCACCTTCCGCTGGATGGCACTGTGGCTCCGCAAATGGCGGTCACGTCTTTTCCTTCCCCCACCTTGCCTTTACCTTTCTCCATCCGCTGCCAACAGAATAAAGCAAACGCCAAAAACAAAAAAAAAGCAAAGAAGCAGCGAAAGACACCCCGGCCAAGGAGCACCGACCTCACCTACAGCAGGGCTCTCCACCTAGGTGGTCACTTTGGGGAAGCCTGCAACGGTAGGAGGGTTCTCTGCCTCCCTCCTTCCCTCTGGATTCTTCTCCGGGCAGGGTTCCCAGTGAACCAGAGAACGTCAAGAAATTCCACCCTTAGGGCTGTGGCTCGGTGGGGGTAGGTCGCACTGGGGGGCAGTGTGAGGGGGTACAGGGGGAGGGATGTGTGGGTGTGTGGGTCTGCATGCGGGCCGCTGCAGATTCCTCTAGGAATCTGGGCAGGCCGCCTGAGCAAGAGACCAGGCTGCATGCCTGTGCGCACCACACTTGTCCCTAGGTAGCTAGCACTCTTCCTCTTGGGGAAGGGATCAAAGTTGGGTGGAAAGCAGCCAGGTCCAGCAGGCATCCGCACCTTGTTGAGCCATCGAGCTGCAGGGAGTCGGGCCGGATGTTTCTTGGGATGATGGGACTGGACGGGACCGACTCCTGTCTGAGGCCTTCAGCTACCTCCCTCTCTGGAGCCCAGGCACTCGTCTGTGCACAGTGGTGGGAGGAGCTTTCCGGGTGGGTTTCACAGGTGGCTCTCCTGGAGAGAGAGCCTCTTGGCATGTCTGACGGAGCACGCGTGCTCAGTGGAACGTGGTGGTTCACCCCTTAGTTGCCAGGCATCTTGATCATTGTACCCAAGTGCATGGGTAGCCAGGGCCCAGACTGCCCCACTTCGCCTGGACCCCGTCTGATTTCCTGTGCTGCGTGTGGAGGTGGAGGTTGAGCCTTGAGTATTTTGGGGGAGAAGGGGCCTGGGCGGGGGGCTGTGTTTTGGTTTGGTAGAGGGCTCACTGGGCTCTCGAGCTAAACTCTGGTGCTTGCCGGATATTCAGCCCAGAAAATGCATGAGACCGTCAAGGACAAATTATGCCGCCCATAATTAGGGTCTCCAGGCAGACATAAGAAAGCCTGATGCGGGGCATCATACAGTGCCCATGCTGGGATGCGAAGCCGCGACCGCCTTGCTCTAAAGGTTGCGTAGGCTACTCATGCCGCTGGGTGCCTGGACAGCAGCATGGAACGCAACGCTCTCCGAATATTGCAAATGTTTTCTGTCTTGGCTTGTTACAAATCTTCCTGGATGTGTAGGCCACCCTGGGGACGAGCAGCCCTTCTTAGGGCAGAAAATTCACCCCACGGGTAATGATTCCCACACTGGGGGTGTGTGAACCACTCTCACAAGAGGAATGTCAATCTCGTGAGTGGGCCTGCACTCTCACGGCATTCCGGGCAGAAGAACCACATGACCATGGAACAGGAGTCACCCCCTTTCTGTCACTTGTCAGCAAACGCGGATTTTTTTTTTTTTTTTTTTTTTTTTTTTCTCATATGTAGGTAGCATGCACCAGGGTGCGCCTCTGGCGGTGCCTAGGGAGAACGCGAGAAGAAAAGAATGCAGGAAGATCTGGACTGCGTCTTTAGGGTTGGCACTGGGACTGTGAGTGTCAGAGGTCCTCGGTTTTAACTCTTAACTCCCATCACATCTCAACTGTTTCCTGTCTTCATGTGTGCTTCCACAGGTCCTGAGGCAGGCACATACACGCATCCCCACCCATACTCACAAGCGTCTGCCCAGACACCTTCATTCGCAGCCGGGGCCGGTCATCTAGGCAACTCTCAGGGGGGCAGGTTTTCAGCTTTCGGGTTCCCTCTTGTTCACCTTCCTTGTGGCTTTCTGCCTGGCTTCCCAATATTTGCTGACGGAGTGTGCGGGATGGGGTTGAGGTGTGGGCAGCAGGGTGCAGAGCCGCCTACTGGCCCAACAGGCCTCTGGGCGGACGCGGTGCAGACCCGGGCCTAAGGGGCTGATGCTTTCTCCTAGCTGGTGGCTCTTTTTCTGTCAGGCCACTCACAGGGCTGCCAGCTGTCCAGCTGGGGCACTCTGCATTCCACTTCGCTCTCAACCTCATTGCTCACTCTGATTCTTTGTGTACTTTCGGAGTGTTCCTCCCCTCACTTTTTTCTTCTTCACTTTCTTTACTTTTCGTCCACTTCTGTTTGGGGAGGTGAGAAGCAGCCTGGAAGGCAGGGTCGACTGGGCGCGGGGATACCGTTAGGGAAAACAGGCTTACTTTTCCTAAGGAAATTAGGAGGACTCTAGCCGACCCCTGTGAGGAGAAATTGGCATTTCCCTCCCCTTTCTGCCCTGTCTCCATATTGCCGTGGGTGGCCGATTACCTCTTTTCCCTGGTGTCTGATTCCTCCCCGTTTATTACCTTCCTCTCTTTGGGGGTGGGGGGGTTCTTCCCTGCCTTGGCCTTGTAGACTTGGCGTTCGGTGACCCTTGCAGTCGGCTGATGACATCCTCAGGGCAAGGTTCAGCCTGCACCTGTGTCCTCTGTAGCTTCTGTAGGCCGATTTGTGGATCAAAGTTTCGGTCCCACTCAGGAAAGATCCCATCGACAAGAAGCTTCCTGGTTGTTTGTCCTTTAAGCGGGACGTGACTGGTGGCTCCTTGTCCCTCGTTGTGCATGTCACCATGCATTGAGGTCTTCCTGAACTAGATCCTCCAGGACAGCTACAGTGGCATGGACCTCCCTCTTTCTCGTTCTTCTGATTCTTCTTCCTCTCCCTCCTTCTTCTTCTTCTCTACTTTTATTCTTCCCTTTCTCCTCCATTTTACCTCTTGCTCCTCCTCCTCCAACTTCCTCTCCTCCTCCTCATGCTCCTCCTTTTTGTCCTCCTCCTCCTCCTCCACCTCCTCCTTCTTCTCGTTCTCGTTCTCCTTTTCCTTCTTCTTCTTTTTCTTCTCATTTTTCTTCTTCTTCTTAATCTTTTTCTGCCTCCTCCTCCTCCTCCTCCTCCGCCTCCTCCTCCTCCTCTTTTTCCTCTTCTTCTTTTTCTGCTTTTGCTTCCCTTTTTCCCTTCACACTCAGATCTGTTCGGGCAAGTGTTCTAGGAGACTGCTGCTTCTTTTGCTTTTTGGTGATTCGACATGTCCCTCTGCAGCACTAGGCCTGGAGGAAGCGTCACTTTTGTTCTCAAAGGAGCACTGATGAAGGTCACCAGTTCATTCCCTCTGGTCCACCAAAAAGCTGCCCACGTGTTACTTTTAAGTGAAATGTCGTGGTGAACCCGCCGTTTACCCAGTACCTCATGTCTCACCGTTATTCCCCATTGTCCTTGTGGATGCTCTAAGTGTGCCTTTCTGAGCCATTAGGAGCTTTGGCAAGTTGTCCCCTGTCTCCTTTTTCTCCAGTCAAGCCATGTGAACACATCGATCCAGATGTGTGCAGGCAGGGTGTCTCTGCCACGTGTTCGTTTGCCCACTGTCACTCACACAGGCAGGCACCCACAGACCGCAGACTCAGGTACACATGCACGCAATCATAAGGGATCCGGCAACCCAAACTGAAATACACGCGCACACACAGACACATGCACACGCAGACACAAACACACATGTTAAACACGCCCAAGTAGACACACACATACATACACAAACACACGCACGTGCGCACACACGCCAGCTCACACTAGCAAAGGGGTGTGAGCTCAAGCATTATCGGACCCAGACTCCTACACACCGCCACTGGCTCGAAAGTGCCCACAGCCTCTTCCACCCTGGCTCTAAATGTGCAAAGCAGAACGGGAGACAGGCGAGCATTCCTGGCTCCAGTCCTGGGTCATCATGCCATTTATTGGGCAACTAGGGTCTTCTCCTGAGAATGAATGCGGGAAGTGTGTCATCAGATAGGCCCAAGCAGCAGGTATGAAACTGGATCATCCTGGGTTATGCTGCTTAAAAAGGGACCCCACTTTGGAGGAGGGGCAGAGAAAGTCCCCTTGGAGTCTTGGCTCTGTGTGATGCTATGAGTATCTGTGGCGCGGGGTGGCCTTCCCAGGCCTCCCTGAGCCGCCCGCCTCCCACCCTCTCCTGTGTGAAAGCCAAGACAGCCTGAGCAGAGTCAGACTTGAGTGTGTTGCTGAGTGTCTCCTGTGAGGGAGACTCCTGCCTCAGCCCTGTGGCTGCCTGTTGAGCCTTCGGCCCCGGCCCCGTTCTGGTGACCTCCGTGTGCCATGCCAAGGTGGTAAACACTACCTGCAGCTCCAGGCCTTGGGAGGACCCCCAGTCCTGGGGCAAATCCTTGGGTAAGCCAGCTGGGTGGCCAGCGCCTTGTCCTGGGGCGGCAGCCCTATGATCCCAGTCCTCCTGTGGTTTCCCAGAGGCCGTGATTATGTGTCCTTTGTCTTTTACTTTCTGCACCAGCGGGAGCCAAAATCCCTGAAGAGGGCCAAAGGAAAGGCAGAGGTTGGCTGCCTCCACAGCATTCCCGCAGGTTCTCCAGCCTGCCGGTCGTTGGTCCTAGGGTCCCCTGAGTTTGGCGGTCAACCTGGGGCCAGGTGGCTGGTTCCTTTCTCTTCTCCGTGTCTTTCTTTTATTATTATGTTTTCTCCTTCCTCTTTGCTTTTTTCACACGAGAGAGGGCGGAGGCCCTCGGATTGGAGGGGCAGGGTTGTGGTTGTGCTTGGCATTTGTGGTGCCATACTGCCATCAAGCGGAAACTGTTTCTGGAAACCGGAGGCTGTAGGGCACAAGTACTGGGGAAAGGCCAGGAGCCCAAAAGGGAGGGTGGTGTGGGACCCCAGACTGAAGCGAGACGAGAGAGGAACTCCTCGCTGGCCCTTGGCCTGGGCTCATTCCCAGGATGGCGCCCTGGCTCCGCAGCTGTATGTAAGAACGGGCAGGCGGGGCGGCCCGCCATGGCTTCCCCTGGCAGTCTCCAGGAACTGCCAGGCATGGGTCGCCCCACACTCGGCACTCCGAAACTTTTTTATTTCCCGGCAAGATAGAGGCTTTCTGGCCCCACGGTGGCCCCAGCCAAGGGCATCGCGGAACTGCCCACAAAAGTGACCAGAGTAAACGGCCCCATTCTCCGGCTGTCAGTGGCCAGTGGCTTCCCTTATGCGTATCTCAAAATGGCTGCCGGGGCAGCTGCACCCTGTGGGCTGACTGGTCTTCGGGATGCCTGGCTGATCTGTCTCGGGGCCTCTAGGGTAGCTGCTTCTCCAAGGGGTCCCAATGGCAGGTCCGCTTTGTTCTAGGGCTCTACGCCCGGGTCGGGGAAACCCTGGCTTAGGCAGAGTCCACCCCGCCCCGCCCATCCTCACTCTTCTCGGTGCCTGGCGGAAGGCAAGTGTCCCTGTCCCTGCAGCCTGTTGTCATGTTCAGAATCACCTTCCGCTGGATGGCACTGTGGCTCCGCAAATGGCGGTCACGTCTTTTCCTTCCCCCACCTTGCCTTTACCTTTCTCCATCCGCTGCCAACAGAATAAAGCAAACGCCAAAAACAAAAAAAAAGCAAAGAAGCAGCGAAAGACACCCCGGCCAAGGAGCACCGACCTCACCTACAGCAGGGCTCTCCACCTAGGTGGTCACTTTGGGGAAGCCTGCAACGGTAGGAGGGTTCTCTGCCTCCCTCCTTCCCTCTGGATTCTTCTCCGGGCAGGGTTCCCAGTGAACCAGAGAACGTCAAGAAATTCCACCCTTAGGGCTGTGGCTCGGTGGGGGTAGGTCGCACTGGGGGGCAGTGTGAGGGGGTGCAGGGGGAGGGATGTGTGGGTGTGTGGGTCTGCATGCGGGCCGCTGCAGATTCCTCTAGGAATCTGGGCAGGCCGCCTGAGCAAGAGACCAGGCTGCATGCCTGTGCGCACCACACTTGTCCCTAGGTAGCTAGCACTCTTCCTCTTGGGGAAGGGATCAAAGTTGGGTGGAAAGCAGCCAGGTCCAGCAGGCATCCGCACCTTGTTGAGCCATCGAGCTGCAGGGAGTCGGGCCGGATGTTTCTTGGGATGATGGGACTGGACGGGACCGACTCCTGTCTGAGGCCTTCAGCTACCTCCCTCTCTGGAGCCCAGGCACTCGTCTGTGCACAGTGGTGGGAGGAGCTTTCCGGGTGGGTTTCACAGGTGGCTCTCCTGGAGAGAGAGCCTCTTGGCATGTCTGACGGAGCACGCGTGCTCAGTGGAACGTGGTGGTTCACCCCTTAGTTGCCAGGCATCTTGATCATTGTACCCAAGTGCATGGGTAGCCAGGGCCCAGACTGCCCCACTTCGCCTGGACCCCGTCTGATTTCCTGTGCTGCGTGTGGAGGTGGAGGTTGAGCCTTGAGTATTTTGGGGGAGAAGGGGCCTGGGCGGGGGGCTGTGTTTTGGTTTGGTAGAGGGCTCACTGGGCTCTCGAGCTAAACTCTGGTGCTTGCCGGATATTCAGCCCAGAAAATGCATGAGACCGTCAAGGACAAATTATGCCGCCCATAATTAGGGTCTCCAGGCAGACATAAGAAAGCCTGATGCGGGGCATCATACAGTGCCCATGCTGGGATGCGAAGCCGCGACCGCCTTGCTCTAAAGGTTGCGTAGGCTACTCATGCCGCTGGGTGCCTGGACAGCAGCATGGAACGCAACGCTCTCCGAATATTGCAAATGTTTTCTGTCTTGGCTTGTTACAAATCTTCCTGGATGTGTAGGCCACCCTGGGGACGAGCAGCCCTTCTTAGGGCAGAAAATTCACCCCACGGGTAATGATTCCCACACTGGGGGTGTGTGAACCACTCTCACAAGAGGAATGTCAATCTCGTGAGTGGGCCTGCACTCTCACGGCATTCCGGGCAGAAGAACCACATGACCATGGAACAGGAGTCACCCCCTTTCTGTCACTTGTCAGCAAACGCGGATTTTTTTTTTTTTTTTTTTTCTCATATGTAGGTAGCATGCACCAGGGTGCGCCTCTGGTGGTGCCTAGGGAGAACGCGAGAAGAAAAGAATGCAGGAAGATCTGGACTGCGTCTTTAGGGTTGGCACTGGGACTGTGAGTGTCAGAGGTCCTCGGTTTTAACTCTTAACTCCCATCACATCTCAACTGTTTCCTGTCTTCATGTGTGCTTCCACAGGTCCTGAGGCAGGCACATACACGCATCCCCACCCATACTCACAAGCGTCTGCCCAGACACCTTCATTCGCAGCCGGGGCCGGTCATCTAGGCAACTCTCAGGGGGGCAGGTTTTCAGCTTTCGGGTTCCCTCTTGTTCACCTTCCTTGTGGCTTTCTGCCTGGCTTCCCAATATTTGCTGACGGAGTGTGCGGGATGGGGTTGAGGTGTGGGCAGCAGGGTGCAGAGCCGCCTACTGGCCCAACAGGCCTCTGGGCGGACGCGGTGCAGACCCGGGCCTAAGGGGCTGATGCTTTCTCCTAGCTGGTGGCTCTTTTTCTGTCAGGCCACTCACAGGGCTGCCAGCTGTCCAGCTGGGGCACTCTGCATTCCACTTCGCTCTCAACCTCATTGCTCACTCTGATTCTTTGTGTACTTTCGGAGTGTTCCTCCCCTCACTTTTTTCTTCTTCACTTTCTTTACTTTTCGTCCACTTCTGTTTGGGGAGGTGAGAAGCAGCCTGGAAGGCAGGGTCGACTGGGCGCGGGGATACCGTTAGGGAAAACAGGCTTACTTTTCCTAAGGAAATTAGGAGGACTCTAGCCGACCCCTGTGAGGAGAAATTGGCATTTCCCTCCCCTTTCTGCCCTGTCTCCATATTGCCGTGGGTGGCCGATTACCTCTTTTCCCTGGTGTCTGATTCCTCCCCGTTTATTACCTTCCTCTCTTTGGGGGGGGGGGGTTCTTCCCTGCCTTGGCCTTGTAGACTTGGCGTTCGGTGACCCTTGCAGTCGGCTGATGACATCCTCAGGGCAAGGTTCAGCCTGCACCTGTGTCCTCTGTAGCTTCTGTAGGCCGATTTGTGGATCAAAGTTTCGGTCCCACTCAGGAAAGATCCCATCGACAAGAAGCTTCCTGGTTGTTTGTCCTTTAAGCGGGACGTGACTGGTGGCTCCTTGTCCCTCGTTGTGCATGTCACCATGCATTGAGGTCTTCCTGAACTAGATCCTCCAGGACAGCTACAGTGGCATGGACCTCCCTCTTTCTCGTTCTTCTGATTCTTCTTCCTCTCCCTCCTTCTTCTTCTTCTCTACTTTTATTCTTCCCTTTCTCCTCCATTTTACCTCTTGCTCCTCCTCCTCCAACTTCCTCTCCTCCTCCTCATGCTCCTCCTTTTTGTCCTCCTCCTCCTCCTCCACCTCCTCCTTCTTCTCGTTCTCGTTCTCCTTTTCCTTCTTCTTCTTTTTCTTCTCATTTTTCTTCTTCTTCTTAATCTTTTTCTGCCTCCTCCTCCTCCTCCTCCTCCGCCTCCTCCTCCTCCTCTTTTTCCTCTTCTTCTTTTTCTGCTTTTGCTTCCCTTTTTCCCTTCACACTCAGATCTGTTCGGGCAAGTGTTCTAGGAGACTGCTGCTTCTTTTGCTTTTTGGTGATTCGACATGTCCCTCTGCAGCACTAGGCCTGGAGGAAGCGTCACTTTTGTTCTCAAAGGAGCACTGATGAAGGTCACCAGTTCATTCCCTCTGGTCCACCAAAAAGCTGCCCACGTGTTACTTTTAAGTGAAATGTCGTGGTGAACCCGCCGTTTACCCAGTACCTCATGTCTCACCGTTATTCCCCATTGTCCTTGTGGATGCTCTAAGTGTGCCTTTCTGAGCCATTAGGAGCTTTGGCAAGTTGTCCCCTGTCTCCTTTTTCTCCAGTCAAGCCATGTGAACACATCGATCCAGATGTGTGCAGGCAGGGTGTCTCTGCCACGTGTTCGTTTGCCCACTGTCACTCACACAGGCAGGCACCCACAGACCGCAGACTCAGGTACACATGCACGCAATCATAAGGGATCCGGCAACCCAAACTGAAATACACGCGCACACACAGACACATGCACACGCAGACACAAACACACATGTTAAACACGCCCAAGTAGACACACACATACATACACAAACACACGCACGTGCGCACACACGCCAGCTCACACTAGCAAAGGGGTGTGAGCTCAAGCATTATCGGACCCAGACTCCTACACACCGCCACTGGCTCGAAAGTGCCCACAGCCTCTTCCACCCTGGCTCTAAATGTGCAAAGCAGAACGGGAGACAGGCGAGCATTCCTGGCTCCAGTCCTGGGTCATCATGCCATTTATTGGGCAACTAGGGTCTTCTCCTGAGAATGAATGCGGGAAGTGTGTCATCAGATAGGCCCAAGCAGCAGGTATGAAACTGGATCATCCTGGGTTATGCTGCTTAAAAAGGGACCCCACTTTGGAGGAGGGGCAGAGAAAGTCCCCTTGGAGTCTTGGCTCTGTGTGATGCTATGAGTATCTGTGGCGCGGGGTGGCCTTCCCAGGCCTCCCTGAGCCGCCCGCCTCCCACCCTCTCCTGTGTGAAAGCCAAGACAGCCTGAGCAGAGTCAGACTTGAGTGTGTTGCTGAGTGTCTCCTGTGAGGGAGACTCCTGCCTCAGCCCTGTGGCTGCCTGTTGAGCCTTCGGCCCCGGCCCCGTTCTGGTGACCTCCGTGTGCCATGCCAAGGTGGTAAACACTACCTGCAGCTCCAGGCCTTGGGAGGACCCCCAGTCCTGGGGCAAATCCTTGGGTAAGCCAGCTGGGTGGCCAGCGCCTTGTCCTGGGGCGGCAGCCCTATGATCCCAGTCCTCCTGTGGTTTCCCAGAGGCCGTGATTATGTGTCCTTTGTCTTTTACTTTCTGCACCAGCGGGAGCCAAAATCCCTGAAGAGGGCCAAAGGAAAGGCAGAGGTTGGCTGCCTCCACAGCATTCCCGCAGGTTCTCCAGCCTGCCGGTCGTTGGTCCTAGGGTCCCCTGAGTTTGGCGGTCAACCTGGGGCCAGGTGGCTGGTTCCTTTCTCTTCTCCGTGTCTTTCTTTTATTATTATGTTTTCTCCTTCCTCTTTGCTTTTTTCACACGAGAGAGGGCGGAGGCCCTCGGATTGGAGGGGCAGGGTTGTGGTTGTGCTTGGCATTTGTGGTGCCATACTGCCATCAAGCGGAAACTGTTTCTGGAAACCGGAGGCTGTAGGGCACAAGTACTGGGGAAAGGCCAGGAGCCCAAAAGGGAGGGTGGTGTGGGACCCCAGACTGAAGCGAGACGAGAGAGGAACTCCTCGCTGGCCCTTGGCCTGGGCTCATTCCCAGGATGGCGCCCTGGCTCCGCAGCTGTATGTAAGAACGGGCAGGCGGGGCGGCCCGCCATGGCTTCCCCTGGCAGTCTCCAGGAACTGCCAGGCATGGGTCGCCCCACACTCGGCACTCCGAAACTTTTTTATTTCCCGGCAAGATAGAGGCTTTCTGGCCCCACGGTGGCCCCAGCCAAGGGCATCGCGGAACTGCCCACAAAAGTGACCAGAGTAAACGGCCCCATTCTCCGGCTGTCAGTGGCCAGTGGCTTCCCTTATGCGTATCTCAAAATGGCTGCCGGGGCAGCTGCACCCTGTGGGCTGACTGGTCTTCGGGATGCCTGGCTGATCTGTCTCGGGGCCTCTAGGGTAGCTGCTTCTCCAAGGGGTCCCAATGGCAGGTCCGCTTTGTTCTAGGGCTCTACGCCCGGGTCGGGGAAACCCTGGCTTAGGCAGAGTCCACCCCGCCCCGCCCATCCTCACTCTTCTCGGTGCCTGGCGGAAGGCAAGTGTCCCTGTCCCTGCAGCCTGTTGTCATGTTCAGAATCACCTTCCGCTGGATGGCACTGTGGCTCCGCAAATGGCGGTCACGTCTTTTCCTTCCCCCACCTTGCCTTTACCTTTCTCCATCCGCTGCCAACAGAATAAAGCAAACGCCAAAAACAAAAAAAAAGCAAAGAAGCAGCGAAAGACACCCCGGCCAAGGAGCACCGACCTCACCTACAGCAGGGCTCTCCACCTAGGTGGTCACTTTGGGGAAGCCTGCAACGGTAGGAGGGTTCTCTGCCTCCCTCCTTCCCTCTGGATTCTTCTCCGGGCAGGGTTCCCAGTGAACCAGAGAACGTCAAGAAATTCCACCCTTAGGGCTGTGGCTCGGTGGGGGTAGGTCGCACTGGGGGGCAGTGTGAGGGGGTGCAGGGGGAGGGATGTGTGGGTGTGTGGGTCTGCATGCGGGCCGCTGCAGATTCCTCTAGGAATCTGGGCAGGCCGCCTGAGCAAGAGACCAGGCTGCATGCCTGTGCGCACCACACTTGTCCCTAGGTAGCTAGCACTCTTCCTCTTGGGGAAGGGATCAAAGTTGGGTGGAAAGCAGCCAGGTCCAGCAGGCATCCGCACCTTGTTGAGCCATCGAGCTGCAGGGAGTCGGGCCGGATGTTTCTTGGGATGATGGGACTGGACGGGACCGACTCCTGTCTGAGGCCTTCAGCTACCTCCCTCTCTGGAGCCCAGGCACTCGTCTGTGCACAGTGGTGGGAGGAGCTTTCCGGGTGGGTTTCACAGGTGGCTCTCCTGGAGAGAGAGCCTCTTGGCATGTCTGACGGAGCACGCGTGCTCAGTGGAACGTGGTGGTTCACCCCTTAGTTGCCAGGCATCTTGATCATTGTACCCAAGTGCATGGGTAGCCAGGGCCCAGACTGCCCCACTTCGCCTGGACCCCGTCTGATTTCCTGTGCTGCGTGTGGAGGTGGAGGTTGAGCCTTGAGTATTTTGGGGGAGAAGGGGCCTGGGCGGGGGGCTGTGTTTTGGTTTGGTAGAGGGCTCACTGGGCTCTCGAGCTAAACTCTGGTGCTTGCCGGATATTCAGCCCAGAAAATGCATGAGACCGTCAAGGACAAATTATGCCGCCCATAATTAGGGTCTCCAGGCAGACATAAGAAAGCCTGATGTGGGGCATCATACAGTGCCCATGCTGGGATGCGAAGCCGCGACCGCCTTGCTCTAAAGGTTGCGTAGGCTACTCATGCCGCTGGGTGCCTGGACAGCAGCATGGAACGCAACGCTCTCCGAATATTGCAAATGTTTTCTGTCTTGGCTTGTTACAAATCTTCCTGGATGTGTAGGCCACCCTGGGGACGAGCAGCCCTTCTTAGGGCAGAAAATTCACCCCACGGGTAATGATTCCCACACTGGGGGTGTGTGAACCACTCTCACAAGAGGAATGTCAATCTCGTGAGTGGGCCTGCACTCTCACGGCATTCCGGGCAGAAGAACCACATGACCATGGAACAGGAGTCACCCCCTTTCTGTCACTTGTCAGCAAACGCGGATTTTTTTTTTTTTTTTTTTTTTTTTTTTCTCATATGTAGGTAGCATGCACCAGGGTGCGCCTCTGGCGGTGCCTAGGGAGAACGCGAGAAGAAAAGAATGCAGGAAGATCTGGACTGCGTCTTTAGGGTTGGCACTGGGACTGTGAGTGTCAGAGGTCCTCGGTTTTAACTCTTAACTCCCATCACATCTCAACTGTTTCCTGTCTTCATGTGTGCTTCCACAGGTCCTGAGGCAGGCACATACACGCATCCCCACCCATACTCACAAGCGTCTGCCCAGACACCTTCATTCGCAGCCGGGGCCGGTCATCTAGGCAACTCTCAGGGGGGCAGGTTTTCAGCTTTCGGGTTCCCTCTTGTTCACCTTCCTTGTGGCTTTCTGCCTGGCTTCCCAATATTTGCTGACGGAGTGTGCGGGATGGGGTTGAGGTGTGGGCAGCAGGGTGCAGAGCCGCCTACTGGCCCAACAGGCCTCTGGGCGGACGCGGTGCAGACCCGGGCCTAAGGGGCTGATGCTTTCTCCTAGCTGGTGGCTCTTTTTCTGTCAGGCCACTCACAGGGCTGCCAGCTGTCCAGCTGGGGCACTCTGCATTCCACTTCGCTCTCAACCTCATTGCTCACTCTGATTCTTTGTGTACTTTCGGAGTGTTCCTCCCGTCACTTTTTTCTTCTTCACTTTCTTTACTTTTCGTCCACTTCTGTTTGGGGAGGTGAGAAGCAGCCTGGAAGGCAGGGTCGACTGGGCGCGGGGATACCGTTAGGGAAAACAGGCTTACTTTTCCTAAGGAAATTAGGAGGACTCTAGCCGACCCCTGTGAGGAGAAATTGGCATTTCCCTCCCCTTTCTGCCCTGTCTCCATATTGCCGTGGGTGGCCGATTACCTCTTTTCCCTGGTGTCTGATTCCTCCCCGTTTATTACCTTCCTCTCTTTGGGGGGGGGGGGGTTCTTCCCTGCCTTGGCCTTGTAGACTTGGCGTTCGGTGACCCTTGCAGTCGGCTGATGACATCCTCAGGGCAAGGTTCAGCCTGCACCTGTGTCCTCTGTAGCTTCTGTAGGCCGATTTGTGGATCAAAGTTTCGGTCCCACTCAGGAAAGATCCCATCGACAAGAAGCTTCCTGGTTGTTTGTCCTTTAAGCGGGACGTGACTGGTGGCTCCTTGTCCCTCGTTGTGCATGTCACCATGCATTGAGGTCTTCCTGAACTAGATCCTCCAGGACAGCTACAGTGGCATGGACCTCCCTCTTTCTCGTTCTTCTGATTCTTCTTCCTCTCCCTCCTTCTTCTTCTTCTCTACTTTTATTCTTCCCTTTCTCCTCCATTTTACCTCTTGCTCCTCCTCCTCCAACTTCCTCTCCTCCTCCTCATGCTCCTCCTTTTTGTCCTCCTCCTCCTCCTCCACCTCCTCCTTCTTCTCGTTCTCGTTCTCCTTTTCCTTCTTCTTCTTTTTCTTCTCATTTTTCTTCTTCTTCTTAATCTTTTTCTGCCTCCTCCTCCTCCTCCTCCTCCGCCTCCTCCTCCTCCTCCTTTTCCTCTTCTTCTTTTTCTGCTTTTGCTTCCCTTTTTCCCTTCACACTCAGATCTGTTCGGGCAAGTGTTCTAGGAGACTGCTGCTTCTTTTGCTTTTTGGTGATTCGACATGTCCCTCTGCAGCACTAGGCCTGGAGGAAGCGTCACTTTTGTTCTCAAAGGAGCACTGATGAAGGTCACCAGTTCATTCCCTCTGGTCCACCAAAAAGCTGCCCACGTGTTACTTTTAAGTGAAATGTCGTGGTGAACCCGCCGTTTACCCAGTACCTCATGTCTCACCGTTATTCCCCATTGTCCTTGTGGATGCTCTAAGTGTGCCTTTCTGAGCCATTAGGAGCTTTGGCAAGTTGTCCCCTGTCTCCTTTTTCTCCAGTCAAGCCATGTGAACACATCGATCCAGATGTGTGCAGGCAGGGTGTCTCTGCCACGTGTTCGTTTGCCCACTGTCACTCACACAGGCAGGCACCCACAGACCGCAGACTCAGGTACACATGCACGCAATCATAAGGGATCCGGCAACCCAAACTGAAATACACGCGCACACACAGACACATGCACACGCAGACACAAACACACATGTTAAACACGCCCAAGTAGACACACACATACATACACAAACACACGCACGTGCGCACACACGCCAGCTCACACTAGCAAAGGGGTGTGAGCTCAAGCATTATCGGACCCAGACTCCTACACACCGCCACTGGCTCGAAAGTGCCCACAGCCTCTTCCACCCTGGCTCTAAATGTGCAAAGCAGAACGGGAGACAGGCGAGCATTCCTGGCTCCAGTCCTGGGTCATCATGCCATTTATTGGGCAACTAGGGTCTTCTCCTGAGAATGAATGCGGGAAGTGTGTCATCAGATAGGCCCAAGCAGCAGGTATGAAACTGGATCATCCTGGGTTATGCTGCTTAAAAAGGGACCCCACTTTGGAGGAGGGGCAGAGAAAGTCCCCTTGGAGTCTTGGCTCTGTGTGATGCTATGAGTATCTGTGGCGCGGGGTGGCCTTCCCAGGCCTCCCTGAGCCGCCCGCCTCCCACCCTCTCCTGTGTGAAAGCCAAGACAGCCTGAGCAGAGTCAGACTTGAGTGTGTTGCTGAGTGTCTCCTGTGAGGGAGACTCCTGCCTCAGCCCTGTGGCTGCCTGTTGAGCCTTCGGCCCCGGCCCCGTTCTGGTGACCTCCGTGTGCCATGCCAAGGTGGTAAACACTACCTGCAGCTCCAGGCCTTGGGAGGACCCCCAGTCCTGGGGCAAATCCTTGGGTAAGCCAGCTGGGTGGCCAGCGCCTTGTCCTGGGGCGGCAGCCCTATGATCCCAGTCCTCCTGTGGTTTCCCAGAGGCCGTGATTATGTGTCCTTTGTCTTTTACTTTCTGCACCAGCGGGAGCCAAAATCCCTGAAGAGGGCCAAAGGAAAGGCAGAGGTTGGCTGCCTCCACAGCATTCCCGCAGGTTCTCCAGCCTGCCGGTCGTTGGTCCTAGGGTCCCCTGAGTTTGGCGGTCAACCTGGGGCCAGGTGGCTGGTTCCTTTCTCTTCTCCGTGTCTTTCTTTTATTATTATGTTTTCTCCTTCCTCTTTGCTTTTTTCACACGAGAGAGGGCGGAGGCCCTCGGATTGGAGGGGCAGGGTTGTGGTTGTGCTTGGCATTTGTGGTGCCATACTGCCATCAAGCGGAAACTGTTTCTGGAAACCGGAGGCTGTAGGGCACAAGTACTGGGGAAAGGCCAGGAACCCAAAAGGGAGGGTGGTGTGGGACCCCAGACTGAAGCGAGACGAGAGAGGAACTCCTCGCTGGCCCTTGGCCTGGGCTCATTCCCAGGATGGCGCCCTGGCTCCGCAGCTGTATGTAAGAACGGGCAGGCGGGGCGGCCCGCCATGGCTTCCCCTGGCAGTCTCCAGGAACTGCCAGGCATGGGTCGCCCCACACTCGGCACTCCGAAACTTTTTTATTTCCCGGCAAGATAGAGGCTTTCTGGCCCCACGGTGGCCCCAGCCAAGGGCATCGCGGAACTGCCCACAAAAGTGACCAGAGTAAACGGCCCCATTCTCCGGCTGTCAGTGGCCAGTGGCTTCCCTTATGCGTATCTCAAAATGGCTGCCGGGGCAGCTGCACCCTGTGGGCTGACTGGTCTTCGGGATGCCTGGCTGATCTGTCTCGGGGCCTCTAGGGTAGCTGCTTCTCCAAGGGGTCCCAATGGCAGGTCCGCTTTGTTCTAGGGCTCTACGCCCGGGTCGGGGAAACCCTGGCTTAGGCAGAGTCCACCCCGCCCCGCCCATCCTCACTCTTCTCGGTGCCTGGCGGAAGGCAAGTGTCCCTGTCCCTGCAGCCTGTTGTCATGTTCAGAATCACCTTCCACTGGATGGCACTGTGGCTCCGCAAATGGCGGTCACGTCTTTTCCTTCCCCCACCTTGCCTTTATCTTTCTCCATCCGCTGCCAACAGAATAAAGCAAACGCCAAAAACAAAAAAAAGCAAAGAAGCAGCGAAAGACACCCCGGCCAAGGAGCACCGACCTCACCTACAGCAGGGCTCTCCACCTAGGTGGTCACTTTGGGGAAGCCTGCAACGGTAGGAGGGTTCTCTGCCTCCCTCCTTCCCTCTGGATTCTTCTCCGGGCAGGGTTCCCAGTGAACCAGAGAACGTCAAGAAATTCCACCCTTAGGGCTGTGGCTCGGTGGGGGTAGGTCGCACTGGGGGGCAGTGTGAGGGGGTACAGGGGGAGGGATATGTGGGTGTGTGGGTCTGCATGCGGGCCGCTGCAGATTCCTCTAGGAATCTGGGCAGGCCGCCTGAGCAAGAGACCAGGCTGCATGCCTGTGCGCACCACACTTGTCCCTAGGTAGCTAGCACTCTTCCTCTTGGGGAAGGGATCAAAGTTGGGTGGAAAGCAGCCAGGTCCAGCAGGCATCCGCACCTTGTTGAGCCATCGAGCTGCAGGGAGTCGGGCCGGATGTTTCTTGGGATGATGGGACTGGACGGGACCGACTCCTGTCTGAGGCCTTCAGCTACCTCCCTCTCTGGAGCCCAGGCACTCGTCTGTGCACAGTAGTGGGAGGAGCTTTCTGGGTGGGTTTCACAGGTGGCTCTCCTGGAGAGAGAGCCTCTTGGCATGTCTGACGGAGCACGCGTGCTCAGTGGAACGTGGTGGTTCACCCCTTAGTTGCCAGGCATCTTGATCATTGTACCCAAGTGCATGGGTAGCCAGGGCCCAGACTGCCCCACTTCGCCTGGACCCCGTCTGATTTCCTGTGCTGCGTGTGGAGGTGGAGGTTGAGCCTTGAGTATTTTGGGGGAGAAGGGGCCTGGGCGGGGGGCTGTGTTTTGGTTTGGTAGAGGGCTCACTGGGCTCTCGAGCTAAACTCTGGTGCTTGCCGGATATTCAGCCCAGAAAATGCATGAGACCGTCAAGGACAAATTATGCCGCCCATAATTAGGGTCTCCAGGCAGACATAAGAAAGCCTGATGCGGGGCATCATACAGTGCCCATGCTGGGATGCGAAGCCGCGACCGCCTTTCTCTAAAGGTTACGTATGCTACTCATGCCGCTGGGTGCCTTGGCAACAGCATGGAACAGAACTCTCTCCGAATATTGCAAATGTTTTCTGTCTTGGCTTGTTACAAATCTTCCTGGATGTGTAGGCCACCTTTGGAATGAGCAGCCCTTCTTAGGACAGAAAATTCACCCCACGGGTAATGATTCCCACACTGGGGGTGTGTGAACCACTCTCACAAGAGGAATGTCAATCTCGTGAGTGGGCCTGCACTCTCACGGCATTACGGGCAGAAGACGCACATGACCACGGAACAGGAGTCACCCCCTTTCTCTCACTTGTCAACAAATGCGTGTCCTTTTCTCATAAGTATGTACCATCCACCTCGGGGTGCCTCCTTCTGTGCCTAGGGACATCGGGTGGAGTAAGGAACGCAGGAACTTTGGTGTTGTTAGTTTTAGTGTCAGAGGTTCTTGTTTTTACCTTTGAACTTCCATCACATCTGAACTATTTCCTGTCTTCATCTGTGGTTGCATAGGTCCTCAGGCACATACAAGTATCTTCTCCAGTAATGACAAGCTTCTGCCTAGACACCTTCATTCAGAACTCTTTCCCATCATCTGAGCAACCCTTAGGAGGTAATTGTTAAGCTTTCACGTTCCCTCCTGTTCATTTTTTTTATTGCTTTCTCTCTGCCTTCCCAATATTTGCTGATGGAGTGTGCGGGATGGGGTTGAGGTGTGGGCAGCAGGGTACAGGGCAGTCTCCTGGCCCAACAATTCTTTGTCCAGACGCGGTACAGACCCGGGATTTAGGGGCTTATGCTTTCTTCTGGCTGGCGCCTCATCCTCTGTGAGGACACAGGAGGCTACTCACAGGGCTGTCAGCTTTCCATATGATGAACTCTGCTTTCCAGTTTACTCTGTAACTCATTGCTCACTCTGATTCTTTGTGTACTTTTGGAGTTTTCCTCCCTTCACTTTTTTCTTCTTCACTGTCTTTACTTCTCGTCCCCTTCTGTTTATGGAGGTCACAATCAGCCAAGAAGGCAGGGTCAGTTATGCACGGGGACATGGTTAAGGAAAACAGGCTTACTGTTTCTAAGGAAATTAGAAGGACTCCAGCTGAACCCTGCGAGGAGAAGTTGGCATTTCCTTATTCTTTCTGCCGTGTCTCCGTATTGCCATGTGTGGCTGATTACCTCTTTTCCCTGGTGTCCGATTCCTCCCCGTTTTTCATCTTTTTCTTTTGGGTGGTTCTTCACTGCCTTGGTTTTGTAGACTTTGGGCTCTGTGGCCCCTTGCAGTCAGCTGATGACATCCTCAGGGTAAGGTTCAGCCTACACTTGTGTACTCTGTAGTTCTGCAGGCCAATTTGTGGATCAAAGTTTTGATCCCACTCAGGAAAGATCCCATCAACAAGAAGCTTATCGTTTGTATGTCCTTTAAACGGGAGGTGACCTGGGGCTCCTTGTCACTCATTGTGTACGTCACCACACATTGAAGTCTTCCTTAACTAGATCCTTCAGGACAGCTACAGTGGCATGGACCTCCCACTTTCTGTTCTTGTTCTCTTTCTGGTTATTCTTCCTCTTCCTCCTCCTACTCTACTTCTTTAATTCCTCTTCTCCTCTTTTTTGTTTTCTTACTCCTCCTCCTCCATCTTCTCCTCCTCCTCCTCCTTCTTTCCTTCTCCTCTTCTTTTGCATCTTCTTCTTTTTTGTCTTTTGCTTTTGCCTCTGCTTCTCTTTTTCCCTTCACTTTCAGATCAGGACAGACAAGTGTTCTAGGAGACTGCTTCTTCTCTTGCTCCTTGGTGATTCAGCATGTCTCTCTGCAGTACTAAGCCTAGAGAAAGCTTCACTTTTGTTCTTAATTTAGCACTGATGAAGGTCACCAGTTTAGTCTCTCTGGTATACCAAAAACCTTCCCACATGTTGCTTTTAAGTGAAATGTCATGGTGAACAGATCCTTTACCCAGTTCCTCATGGCTTGCTGTTATTTCCTGTTCTGTTTGTGGATGCACTAGGTGTGTAATCCTGAGCCATTAGGAAGTTTGGCAAGTTGTCCCGTGTCTCCTTTTTTTCCAGTCCAGCCATGTGAACACATTGATCCGGATTTCAGTTTTTGCAGGGTGTCTCCGCCACATGCCCATTTGCCCACTCTCACTCACAGAGGCAGGCACCCACAGACCACAGACACAGACACAATACATACACTCACAAGGGACCCCCCAACCAGAAATTAAATCACAAACACACACGCACATGGAGACTCATGCACACACAGACACAAACACACACATTAAACACGCCCAAGCGGACACACACAGATACACACAGACACACACACACACACAGAAGTAAGCTCACACTAGCACAAATGTGCGGGTTTAAGCATTATCGTACACAGACACACACAACACATCAGGCATGAAACTGCCCACAATGTCTTCCACTCGGGCTCTAAATGGGGATGTAAATGGTGGCGTGTGGCCCTCAAACTGAGGCGGGACAAGAGAGGAACTCCTTGCTGGCTCTTGGCCTGCCCTCATTCCTAGGATGGCGGCCTGTCTCCACAGCCATATGTAAGAAAGGGCAGTCGGGGCGGCCAGCCATGGCTTCCCCTGGCAGTCTCCAGAAACTGCCGGGCATGAGTCGCCCAACACTCAACACGCTGAAGCTCCTTTGTTTCCTGGGTGGATAGGGGCTTTCTTGCCCCACTGTGGCCCCAGCCAAGGGCATCCCAGAACTGCCCACGAAAGAGACCAGATGAAACGACCCCATTTTCTGGCTGTCAGTGGCCAGTGGCTTCCCTTATGCGCATCTCAAAATGGCTGCTGGTGCAGCTCCACTCTGTGGGCTGACGGGTCTTCAGGCTGCCTGGCTGATCTGTGCCGGGGCCTCTAGAGTAGCTGCTTCTCCAAGCGGTTCCAATGGCAGGTACAATTTGTTCTAGGGCTCTAAACCCCAGTCGGGGAAACCCTGGCTTAGGCAGAGTCCACCCAGTCCCGCACATTTTCGCGGATCTCTGTGCCTGGCAGAAGGCAAGTGTCCCTGCAGCCTGTTGTCATGTTCAGAAACACCTTCCGCTGGATGGCACTGTGGCTCCACAGATGACAGTCACATCTTTTCCTTCTCTTACCTTGCCTTTGTCTTTCTCCATTTGTTGCGAACAGAATAAAACAAACACACACACACAAAGCGAAGAAACAAAGAAAGAAACGGGCCAAAGAGCACCCACCTCATCTACAGCAGGGCTACCCACCTACGTGGTCACTTTGGGGGAAGGTGCAACAGTAGGAGGGTTCTCTGCCTCCCTCCTTCTCTCTGGATTCTTCTCTGGGCAGGGGTCCCAGTGAACCAGAGGAGCCTATCCTCAATACATCCCACCCTTATGGCTGTGGCATGGTGGGGGTAGGTCGCACTGGTGGCAGTGTGAGTGGGTACAGGGGGAGAGGTGTGTGGATGTGTGGCCCTGCATGCAGGCTGCTGCAGATTTCTCTAGGAATGTGCTCAGCCCCACCTAGGCAAGAGACCAGACCGTATGCTGAGGTGCACGACACTTGTCCCTAGGTAGCACTCTTCCTCTTGGGGAAGGGACCAAATCTTGTATGGAATGCAGTCCGGTCCAACAGGCTTCCGCACATTGTTGACCCATGGAGCAGCAAGGAGTTTGGCTGGATGTTTGTTGGGATGGGACTGGACTGGAAGGACTCCTGTTGGAGGTCTCCAGCTACCTCTCTCTCTCTGGAGCCCAGGCACTCATCTGTGCCCAGGGGTGGGAGGGGTATTCCAGGTTGTTTTACAGGTGGCTGTCCTGGAGAGAAAGCCACTTGTCATGTCTGACTGAGCATGCGTGCTCACTGGAACGTGGTGGTTCACCAGTTATTTGCCCCAGCATCTTGTTCATTCTGCATAAGTGCATGGGTAGCCAGGTTCCAGACAGTGCTCGCCATCTCCTGGGCCTGTCTTTGTTCCTGTACTGTGTGTGGAAGTAGAGGTGGAGCCTGGAATGTGTTGGGTGGGAGGGTGGTAGGGCGACTGTGCCTTGGTTTGATACAGAGCTCTCTGGGGTCCTCAAGCTGAACTCTGGTGCTTGCGGGATATTCAGCCCTAAAAATGAATGAGTCGGTCGAGGACAAATTTTGCCGGCTCTTTAGGGTCTCCAGGCAGACGTAAGAAATCCTGACGCAGGCCATCATACAGCCCGCTTCTTGGGATGCGAAGCCATGACCGCGTTGCTCTAAAGGTTACATATGCTAACCATGCCGCTCAGTGCCTGGGCAGCAGCATGGAACACACAGCTCTTCAAATATTGCAAATGTTTTCTGTCTTTGCTTGTTACAAATCTTCCTGGATGTGTAGGCCGCACTGGGAATGAGCAGAGCTTCATAGGACAGAAAATTCATGCCACGGGTAATGATTCTCACACTCATGAGAGTGTGAACCACTCTCACAAGAGGAACATCAATCTCGGGTGTGGGCCTGCACTCTCAGGGCATTCCAGGAAGAAGACTCACATGACCATGGAACAGGAGTCACCCCCTTTCTGTCAAATGCGGATTCTTTTTTCACATGTAGGTAGCATGCACCAGAGGGTGCTTCTGCCCCTTCCTAGGGACAAAGGGAGAAGAAAAGAATGCAGGAAGATTTGGACTGTGTCTTTGGGGTGGCATTGCGACTCTGAGTGTCAGAGGACCTCATTTTTAACTTTTAACTCCCATCACGCTTCAACTTTTTCCCATCTTCATCTGTGCTTCCATAGTTCCTCAGACAAATACACGTATCCCCACACACATTCACAAGTGTCTGGCCAGACACCTTCATTCACCTCCAGGTACAGTCGTCTAGGCAACTCTCAGGGGGCAGTTTTTCAGCTTTCCCTTTCCTTCTTGTTTACCTTTCTTGTTGCTTTCTGTCTGGCTTCCCAATATTTGCTGATGGTGTGTGCGGGATGGGGTTGGGGTTGGGGCAGTAGAGAGCAGGGCAGCCTCCTGAACCAACAGGCCTCTGTGCAGTCACGGTGCAGACTCAGGCTTAAGGGGCTGACACTTTCTTCTTGCTGGTGGCTCTTTTTCTGTGAGGACACAAGAGGCCACTCACAGGGCTGCCAACTATTCATTTGGTGTACTCTGCATTCCAGTTCCCTCTCAACCTCATTGATTTCTCTGATTCTTTGTGTACTTTTGGAGATTCCCTCCTTTCACTTTTTTCTCCTTCACTGTCTTTACATTTTGTCCACTTCTGTTTGGGGAGGTCAGGAGCAGCCTGGAAGACAGGGTTGACTGGGCGTGGGGACACCCTCAGGGAAAACAGGCTTACTTTTCCTAAGGAAATTAGAAGGACTCTAGCTGAACCCGTGAGGAAAAATTGGCATTTCCCTCCCCTTTCTGCCCTCTCTCCATATTGCCATGGGTGGCTGATTCCCTCTTTTCTCTGGTGTCTGATTCATCCCTGTTTATTATCTTTTTTTTGGAGGTTGGGGGGGGGTCCTTCCCTGCTTTGGCCTTGTAGTCTTGGTGCTGGGTGGCCCCTTGTAGTCGGCTGATGACATCCTCAGGGCAAGGTTCAGCCTGCACCTGTGTCCTCTGTAGCTTCTGCAGGCCCATTTGTGGATCAAAGTTTTGATCCCATTCAGGAGAGATCCCATTGACAAGAAGCTTGCTGGTTGTTTGTCCTTTAAAGGGCTGTGACTATGGCTCTTTGTCCTTTGTTGTGTACATCACCATGCATTGAGGTCTTCCTGAACTAGATCCTTCAGGACAGCTACAGTGGCGTGAACCTCCCACTTTCTGTTCTTTTTCTGCTTCTGGTTCTTCTTCATCTTCCTCCTTCTAATCCTCATCTTTAATTCTTCTTCTCCTCTTTATTATCCTCTTGCTCCTTCTCTTCCAACATCCTCTTTTTCTCCTTCTCCTCCTCCTTCTCCTCCATCATCTCCTCCCTCCTCCTTCTTCTTTCTCCTTCTTCTTTCTCCTTCTTCTTCTTTCTGCTTCTTCTTTTTCTTCTTCTTCTTGTGCCTCTGCCTCCTCCTTTTTTGCCTCTTCTTTTTTTGCTTTTGCTTCTGCTTCAGCCTTTTTTTCCCCCTTCACTGTTGGATCTGGGCGGGCAAGTGTTCTAGGAGACTGCTTCTTCTTTTGCTCTTTTGTGATGTGTGATGTCCCTCTGCAACATTAGGCCTGGAGAAAGCTTCACTTTCGTTCTTAAAGGAGCACAGATTGAGGTCACCAGTTTAGTCCTTCTGGTCCACCAAAAAGCTGCCAACATGTTACTTTTAAATTAAATGTCGTGGTGAATGAATGCCCCCTTTACCCAGTACCTCATGGCTCACTATTATTTCCCGTTCTCCTTCTGGATGCTCTAAGTGTGTAATTCTGAGTCATTATGAGATTTGTCAAGTTGTCATCTCTCTCCTTTTTTCCAGTCCAGCCATGTGAACACATTGATCCGGATTTCAGTGTGTGCAGGCAGGGTGTCTCTGCATGTCCATTTGCTGACTCTCACTAACAAAGGTAGGCACCCACAGACCACAGACACAGACACAATGCATGCACTCACAAGGAAACATGAACCAGAAATGAAATCACAAACACACATGCACACAGACACATGCACACACAGACACAAACACACACGTTAAACAAGCCCAAGCAGACACACGCACACACACACACACACACACAAACACACAGAAGTAAGCTCACACTAGCAAAGGGGCACGGGCTTAAGCATTGTCGTACACAGACACACACCACCACAGGCCTGAAGCTACCCACAATCTCTTCCACATGGGCTCTAAATGTGCAAAGGGGAATGGGGGACAAGCAAGCATTCCTGGCTGCAGGCGTGGGTCATCATGACATTTATTGGGCAACTAAGGCCTTCTTCTGAAAATAAATGCAGGAAGTCTGTTATCAGATAGGCCCAAGCAGCAGGTGTGAAACTGGAGCATCCTGGGTCAAGCTGCTTAAAAAGGGACCCCACTTTGGGGTAGAGGTAGATAAAGTCCCCTTGGGATCCTTGTCCCTGTGTGATGCCATGAGAATCTGGTGTGTGGTGGCCTTCCCCAGCCAACCTGTGCCACCCTCCTCTCACCCTTGCCTGTGTGAAAGCCAAGACCGCCTGAGCAGAGTCAGACTTGAGTGAGGTGTTGTGTCCCCTGTGAGGAGACTCTGGCCTCAGGCCCTGTAGCTACCTGTTGAGCGGGTGGCCCCAGTGGCCCATTCTGGTGACCTCCATTTATGATCCCAAGTTGGCAAACTCTACCTGCAGTTCCAGGCCTTGGGAAGTCTCCTAGTCTGGGGGCAAATCCTTGTATAAGACAGCCGAGTGGCCAGCACCTCGTCCTGGAGCTGCAGCCCTATGATCCCAGTCCTCCTGTGGTTTCCCAGAGGCCATGATAATGTGTTCTTTGTCTTTTACTTTCTGCACCTGCGGGAGCCATGAAACCTAGAGAGGACCAAAGGAAGGGCAAAGGCTGGCTGCCTCCATAGCATTCCCGCAGGGTCTCCAGGCTACTGGTCCTTGGTGCTAGAGTCCCCTGAGTTTGGTTGACAGCCTGGGACCAGGTGGCTTGTTCCTTTCTCTTCTCCTTGTCTTTTTTATTTTTTTCTCCTTCCTCTTTATTCACATGGGAGAGGGCAGAGACCATCAGCTTAGAGAAGCAGGGTTATGGTTGTAGTTTGCATTTGTGGAGCCATACTGCCATCAAGTGGAAACTGTTTCTGGAAATGGGAGGGAGCTGGGCACAAGTGCTGGGGAAAGCCCAGGGGCACAAAACAGATGGTGGCATGGGGCCCCCAGACTGAAGCAGGATGAGAGAGGAGCTCCTCACTGGCCCTTGGCCTGGGCTCATTCCCAGGATGGTGCCCTGGCTCCACAGCTGCATGTAAGAAAGGGCAGTTGGGGCAGCCCAACATGGCTTCCCCTGGCAGTCTCCAGGAACTGCCGGGCATGAGTCGCCCCACACTCAGCACCCCGTAGCTCCTTTTTTTTTTTTTTTTTTTTTTTTTACCAGGAAGATAGGGGCCTTCTGGCCTTACTGTGGCCCCAGCCAAGGAGGGCAAGCTGTAACTGCCCACAAAAGAAACCAGAGTAAACCACTTCATTCTCTGGCTGTCAGTAGCCAGTGGCTTCCCTTATGCATATCTCAAAATGGCTGGGGGGCAGCTCCACCGTGTGGACTGACTGATCTTGGGGCTGCCTGGCTGCCCTGTGTCGGGGCCTCTAGAGTCACTGCTTCTCCAAGGGGTCCCAGTGGCAGGCACGCTTTGTTCTAGGGCTGTAAACCCCAGTTGGGGAAACCCTGGCTTAAGCAGAGTCCACCCAGCCCCGCACATTTTCACTGATCTCTGTGCCTGGCAGAAGGCAAGTGTCCCTGCAGCCTGTTGTCATGTTCAGAAACACCTTCCTCTGGGTGGCACTGTGGCTCCGCAAATGGCAGTCATGTCTTTTCCTTCCCCCACCTTGCTTTGTCTTTCTCCATTTGCTGCCAACAGAATAAAACAAATGCCAAAAACAAAAAGCAAAGAAACAATGAAGAAACTGGCCAAGGATCACCCACCTCACCTACAGCAGGGATCCCCACCTACGTGGTCACTTTGGGGGAACCTGCAACAGTAGGAGGTTCTCTGCCTCCCTCCTTCCCTCTGGATTCTTCTCTGGGCAGGGTACCCAGTGAACCAGAGGAGTCTGTCCTCATGAAATCCCACCCTTAGGGCTGTGTCATGGTGGGGGTAGGTTGTACTGGGGGCAGTATGATGGGATACAGGGGAGGGATGTGTGAGTGTGTGGGCCTGCATGCAGGCCACTGCAGATTCCTCTAGGAATTGGCCCAAGTCCCCAAAGCAAGAGACCAGGCCTCATGATGACATGCACCACACTTGTCCCTAGGTAGCACTCTTCCTCTTGGGGAAGGGACAAAATCTTGGATGGAAAGCAGCCAGGTCCAACAGGCATCCACACATTGTTGAGCCATGGAGCAGCAGGGAGTTGGGTCGGATGTTTGTTGAGATGGGACTGCATGGGACTGACTCCTGTTCGAGGCCTTCAGCTACCTCTCTCTCTGAAGCCCAGGCACTCATAGGGGTCCAGGGGTTGGAGGGATTTTCCAGGTTTTTTCACAGGTGGCTCTCCTGGAGAGAGAGCCACTTGTCATGTCTTACTGAGCATGCATGCTCACTGGAATGTGGTGGTTCACCAGTTATTTGCCTTGGCATCTTAGTCATTCTTCCCATGTGCATGGGTAGCCAGGGCCCAGACAGTGCTTGCCTTCTCCTGGGCCCTATCTTTGTTCCTGTTCTGCATGTCGAAATGGAGGTTGAGCCTGGAGTGTGTTGGTGGGGGGTGTGGTGGAGTGTCTGTGCCTTTGTTTGATACAGAGCTCTCTGAGGTCCTCAAGCTAAACTCTGGTGCTTGCCGGATATTCATCCAGAAAAATGAATGAGACAGTCTAGAACAAATTATGCTGCCCCTTTAGGGTCTCCAGGAAGACATAAGAAAGCCTCACTTGGGCCATCATACAGAGCCCATTTTGGGATGCAAAGCCATGACCGCGTTGCTCTAAAGGTTACATATGCTACCCATGCTGCTTGGTGCCTGGGCAGCAGTATGGAACACACAGCTCTTCGAATATTGCAAATGTTTTCTTTCTTTGCTTGTTACAAATCTTCCTGGATGTGTAGACCACACTGTGAACAAGCAGAGCTTCATAGGACAGAAAATTCACCCCATGGGTATTGATTCCCACACTCAGGGGTGTGTGAACCACTCTTACATCACAAGAGCAGTGTCAATCTCGTGTGTGGGCCTCTACTCTCAGGGCATTCTGGGAAGAAGACCCACATGACTATGGAACAGGAGTCACCCCCTTTTGGTCACTTGTCAACAAATGCAGATTCTTTTCTCATAAGTAGGTAGCATGCACCACGGGGCACCTCCGGCCCTGCCTAGGTACAATGGGAGAAGAAAAGAATGCAGGAAGATCTGACTGCGTCTTTAGGAGTGACATTGCAACTCTGAGTTTCAGAGGTCCTCGTTTTTAACTTTTAACTCCCATTACGTCTCAACATTTTCCTGTCTTCATCTGTGCTTCCAAAGGTCCTCAGATACATACACATCTCACCACGCATACTAACAAGCACCTGCCCAGACACCATTCACTCCCAGATCTGGTTGTCTAGGCAACTCTCAAGGGGCAGTTTCTCAGCTTTCAGGTTCCCTCTTGTTCACCTTTTTTGTCACTTTCTGCCTCGCTTCCCAATATTTGCTGGCAGAGCGTGCGGATGGGGTTGGGGTGGGCGCAGTGGGGAGCATGGCAGCCTCCTGGCCCAACAGGCCTCTGTGCAGACGTGGTACAAACCCGGTCTTAAGGGGCTGATGCTTTCTCTTGGCTGGTGGCTCTTCTTCTGTGAAGCCACAGGAGGCCACTCACAAGGCTGCCAGCTGTCCACCTGGGGCACTCTGCATTCCAGTTTGCTCTCAACCTCATTGCTCACTCTGTTTCTTCATGTACATTTGGAGTTTTCCTCCCTTCACTTTTTTCTTCTTCACTGTCTTTACGTTTTGTCCACTTTTGTTTGGCAAGGTCGGGAGCAGCCTGGAAGTCATGGTCGACTGGGGGAGGGGTCACCCTTAGGGAAAACAGGCTTACTTTTCCTAAGGAAATTAGGATAACTCTAGCTGACCCCTGCGGGGAGAAATTGGCATTTCCCTCCCATTTCTGCTCTGTCTCCGTATTGCCATTGGTGGGTGACTACCTCTTTTCCCTGGTGTCCGATTCATCCCCATTTATTATCTTCCTCTTTTTTGGGGGGTCCTTCCCTGCCTTGGCCTTGTAGACTTGGGGCAGGGTAGCTCCTTGCAGTTGGCTGATGACATTCTCAGGGCAATGTTCAACCTGCACCTGTGTCCTCTGTAGCTTCTGTAGGCCTATTTGTGGATCAAAGTTTTGATTCCACTCAGGAAAGATCCCAACGAAAAGAAGCTTCCTGATTATTTGTCCTTTAAGCGGAACGTGACCAGTGGCTCCTTGTTCCTCATTATGTATGTCACCATGCATTGACGTCTTCCTGAACTGGATACTTCAGGACTACTACAGTGGCATGGACCTTTCTGTTCTTGTTCTCCTTCTGATTCTTCTTCCTCTTCCTCCTCCTACTTTTTTTCTTTAATTCTCCTTTTTTTATCCTCTTGCTCCTCCTCTTCCAACTTCATCTTCTCCTCCATCTTCTTCTACTCCTATTTTTCCTCCTCCTCCTCCTTCTTCTTCTTATTGTTGTTGTTGTTCTTCTTCTTCTTCCTCTTCCTCTTCCTTTCTTTCTCCTTCTTCGTCCTCCTCCTCCTCTGTCTCTTTTTTTTTCTTTTTAATTTTTTTTCTTTGCTTTTGCCTCTTCTTATGCTTCTCTTTTTCACTTCACTTTTGGATTTGGGTGGGCAAGTGTTCTAGGAGACTGCTTCTTCTTTTGCTCCTTGGTTATGCTGGATGTCTGTCTGCAGCACTAGGCCTGGAGAAAGCTTCACTTTCTTTCTTACAGGAGCACAGATGAAGGTCATCAGTTTAGTCCCTCTGGTCCACCAAAAAGCTGCCCACATGTTATATTTAAGTAAAATGTCGTGGTGAGCGCACCCTTACCTCGTACCTCATGGGTTGCCATTATTTCCCATTCTCCTTAAGGATGTTGGAAGTGTGTAATCCTGAGCCATTAGGAGCTTTGGCAACTTGTCCTCTGTCTCTTTTTTTTCCAGTCAAGCCATGTGAACACATTGATCTGGATATCAGGGTGTGCAGGCAGGGTGTCTCTGCCACGTGTTCATTTGCCTACTCTCATTCACACAGGCAGGCACCCACAGACCACAGACACAATGCACTTACTCACAAGGGACCCTGCAACCAGAAATAAAATCACAAACACATGCACACACAGAGACACATGCACATGCAGACACAAACACTCATGTCAAATACGCCCAAGCAGACACACAAACACACACAAGTTAACTCACACTAGCAAAGGGGTGTGAGCTCAAGCATTATTGGACACAGACACACACACCCCACCACAGGCCCAAAACTGCCCACAATCTCTTCCACACTGGTTCTAAATGTGCAAAGCAGAATGTGTGACAGGTGAGCATTCCTGGCTCCAGGCCTGGGTCATCATGCCATTTATTGGGCAACTAGGGCCTTCTCCTGAGAATGAATGTGGGAAGTCTGTTATCAGATAGGCCCAAGCAGCAGGTGTGAAACTGGGGAGCATCCTGGGTCAAGCTGCTTAAAAACGGACCCTGCAACCAGGGTAGGGGCAGAGAAAGTCCCCTCAGGAGCCTTGTCCCTATGGGATGCCATGAGAATCTGTGGCACGTGGTGGCCTTCCCCAGCCTCCCTGAGCCACCGTCCTCCCACCCCGCCTGTGTGAAAGCCAAGACAGCCTGAGCAGAGTCAGACTTGAGTGAGTTGCTGAGTGTCCCCCATGAGGGAGACTCCAGGATTCTGGTGACCTCCATGTGCCATCCCAAGGTGGTAAACTCTACCTGCAGCTCCAGGCTTTGGAGAACCCTCAGTTCTGGGGAAAATTGTTTTGTAATCCAGCTGAGTGGCCAGCGCCTTGTCCTGGGGTGGCAGCCCTGTGATCCCAGTCCTCCTGTGGTTTCCCAGAGGCCATGATTATGTGTCCTTTGTCTTTTACTTTCTGCACTGGTGGGAGCCATAATACCTGGAGAGGACCAAAGGAAGGGCAAAGGCTGGCTGCCTCTACAGCATTCTGCAGGGTCTCCAGCCTACAGGTCCTTGGTCCTAGGGTCCCCTAAATTTGGTGGTCAACCTGGGACCAGGTGGCTGGTTCCTTTGTCTTCTCCTTGTCTTTTATTTCTCCTTCCTCTTTACTTTTTTCACATGCGAAAGCATGGAGGGCCTCGGCTTGGAGGGGCAGTTGAGGTAGTAGTTGGCATTTGTGGAGCCATACTGCCATCAAGTGGAAACTATTTCTGGAAACGGGAGGCAGCTGGGCACAACTGCTGGGGAAATCCGAGGGGCACAAAAGAGATGGTGGCGTGTGGCCCCCAGACTGAAGCTGGATGAGAGAGGAAGCCCTTGCTGGCCCTTCGCCTGGGCTCATTCTTAGGATGGCACCCTGGCTCCACAGCTGTCTTTAGGAAAGGGCAGTCAGGACGGCTGTGAGCAAGCAGAGCTTCATAGGACAGAAAATGGCTTCCCCTGGCAGTCTCCAGGAACTGCCAGGCGTGAGTCACCCCACACTCAGCATCCTGAAGCTCCTTTTCCTCCCGGGAGGGTAGGGGCTCCCTGTTCCCCCTGTGGCCCCCCAAGGGCACCTCGGAGCTGCCCACAAAAGAGACCAGGGTAAACAGCCCCATTCTCATCCGTCAGTTGCCAGTGGCTTCCCTTATGCACATCTCAAAATGGCTGCTGGGGCAGCTCCACCCTGTGGGTTGACTGGTCTGCAGGCTGCATGGCTGCTCTGTCTCTGGGCCTCTAGAGTAGCTGCTTCTCCAAGGGGTCCCAACGGCAGGTACGCTTTGTTCTAGGGCTCTAAACCCTGGTCGGGGAAACCCTGGCTCAGGCAGAGTCCACCCAGCCCCGCATATTTTTGCTGATCTCGGTGCCTAGCAGAAGGCAAGTGTTTCTGCAGCCTGTTGTCATGTTCAGAAACACCTTCTGCTGGATGGCACTGCGGCTCCACAAATGGCAGTCATGTCTTCTTCTTCCCCCACTGTGCCTTCGTCTTTCTCCATTTCCTGCGAACTGAACAAAACCAACACAAAAAAACAAAAGCAAAGAAACAAAGAAAGAAACTGTCCAAGGAGTACCCACCTCACCTACAGCAGGTCTCCCCACCTACGAGGTCACTTTGCGGAAACCTGCAACAGTAGGAGGGTTCTCTGCCTTCCCCCTTCCCTCTAGATTCTTCTCTGGGCAGGGGTCCCAGTGAATTAGAGGATCCTATCCTCAATACATCCCACCCTTAGGCAGTGGCATGGTGGGGGTAGGTTGCACTGGGGGCAGTGTGAGGGGGTACAGGGGGAGGGGTGTGTGGGTGAGTGGGCCTGCGTGTGGGCCCCTGCCGATTCCTCTATGAATCTGCACAGGTCTCCTAAGAAGAGACCAGGCCGAATGCTGGTGCACACCACACTTGTCTCTAGGCAGCAGTCTTTCTCTTGCGGAAAGGTTAAAAGCTTGGATGGAAAGCAACCAGTTCAAACAGGTATCCACACATTGTTGACCCATCCAGCCGCAAGGATTCGGGCCAGATATTTCTTGCGATGGGACTGGATGGGACGGACTCTTGTCTGAGACCTTCAGCGACCTCTCTCACTGGAGCCCAGGCACTCATTCGTGCCCAGAAGTGGGAGGGGTATTTCTGGGTGAATTTCACAGTTGGCTCTTCTGGAGAGAGAGCCACTTGGCATGTCTGATAGAGCATGCATGCTTACTGGAACGTGGTGGTTCACCAGTTAGTTGTTCTGGCATCTTGGTCATTCTGCCAAAGTGCATGGGTAGCTTGCTTTCACCTGGGCCTGTCTGTGTTGCTGTGCTGCGTGTGGAAGGAGAGATTTTATGTGGAGTGTTTTAACTTGTGGTTGGGCAATTGTGCCTTGGTTTGATACAGAGCTCTCTGGGGTCCTCAAGGTAAACTCTGGTGCTTGCTGGATATTCATCCCGGAAAATGAATGAGACGGTCGAGGACAAATTATGCCGGCCCTTTAGGGTCTCCAGGCAGACATAAGAAAGCCTGACGTGGTCCATCATACAAAGCCCATGTTGGGATGCGAAGCCATGACCGTGTTGCTCTAAAGGTTACATATGCTACCCATGCTGCTCAGTGCCTGGGCAGCAGCTTGGAACACAATGCTCTCTGAATATTGCAACTGTTCTCTGTGTTTGCTTGTTACAAGTCTTTCTTGATGTGTAGGCTGCACTGGGAACAGGCAGAGTTTCACAGGACAGAAAATTTACCCCATGGGTAATGATTCCCACAATCAGGGGTGCGTGAACCACTCTCACAAGAGGAACGTCAATCTCATGTATGGGCCTGCACTCTCTGGGCATTCCGTGGAGAAGACCCACATGACCATGGAACAGGCGTCACCCTATTTCTTTTAATTGTCAACAAATGCAGGTCCTTTTTTCATATGTAGGTAGCATCCACCACGGGCGCACCTCTGGCCCTGCCTAGGGAAAACGCGAGAATAAAAGAATGCAGGAAGATCTGGACTGTGTCTTTAGGGGTGGCATTGTGACTCTGAGTTTCAGAGGTTCTCGTTTTTAACTTTTAACCCCCATCATGTCTCAACTTTTTCCTGTCTTCATCTGTGCTTGCATAGGTCCTCAGGCATATCCATGTATCCCCACCCATACTCACAAGTGTCTGCCTAGACACCTTCATTCACACCTGTGTCTGGTCGTCTAGGCCGCTCTCAGTGGGCAGTTTTTCAGGTTTCCGGTTCCCTCTTCATCTTTCTTGTCCCTTTCTGTCTGACTTCCCAGTATTTGTTGGCATAATGTTCAGGATGGGGTTGGGGTGGGGGCAGCGGGGAGCAGGGCAGCCCCCTGGCCTAACAGGCCTCTGTGCGGATGCGGTGGAGATCTGGGATTATGGGACTGACTCTTTCTCCTGGCTGATGGCTCCCTCTCTGTGAGCTCACAGGAGGCCACTTGGGCTGCCAGCTGTCCACCTGGAGCACTCTGCATTCCAGTTCCCTCTCAACTTCATTGCTCACTCTGATTCTTTGTGTACTTTTGGAGGTTTTCTCCCTTCACTTTTTTCTTCTTTACTCTTTTTACTTTTCATTCACTTTTGTTTGGGGAGGTCAGGATCAGCCTGGAAGTCAGGGTCAGCTGGGCTAGGGAACACCCTTAGGGAAAACAAACTTATTTTTCCTAAGGAAATTAGAAGGACCCCAGCTGATCCCTGCAAGGAGTGATTGGCATTTCCCTTTCCTTTCTGCCCTCTCTCCATATTGCCATTTGTGGCTGATTATCTCTTTTCCCTGATATATATTTCCTCCCCGTTTTTCATCTTCCTCTCTTTTTGGGGGTCCTTCCCTGCCTTGGCCTTGTAGGCTTGGGGCTCAGTGCTTCCTTGCAGTCTGCTGATGACATCCTCAGGGCACTGTTCAGCCTACACCTGTGTCTTCTGTAGCTCCTGCAGGACTATTTGTGGATCAAAGCTTTTGATCCCACTCAGGAAAGATCTCATTGACAAGAAGCTTCTCGGTTGTGTGTCCTTTAAGTGGGACATGACTGGTGGCTCCCTGCCACTCGTTGTGTATGTCATCACAGATTCAGGTCCCCCTGAACTAGATCCTTCAGGAGAGCTACAGTGTCATGGACCTCCCACTTCCTATTCTTTTTCTCCTTCTGTTTCTTCTTCCTTTTCCTACTCCTGCTCCTCTTCTTTATTGTTCTTTTCCTCCTTTCCTCCTCCTCCTCCTCCTCCAACTCCCTCTCCTTCTTCTTCTTTTTCTTTCCCTCTTCTTCTTCTTTCTTCTTCTTCCTCTTCTTCCCCTTCCCCTCCTTCTCCTTCTTCTTCTTCCTCTTCCTCTTCTTCTCTCCTTCTTTCCTTTTCCTCCTCCTTCTCCTTCTTTTCTTCTTTGACTTCTCTTTTTGCCTTTTCTTTCTCTCCTTCTTCTTTTCTATTTCTCCTTCTACATCTTTTTTTCTACTTTTCTTCTCCTTCTTCTTCTACTTGTTCTTCTTTCTTTCCTTTTTTTTTCACTTTCGGATTTCTGCATGCAAATGTTCTAGCAGATTCCTCCTTCTTCTCCTTGGTGATGGGGGATGTCCTTCTGCAGCTCTACGCCTCAAGAAATGCTTCACTTTTCTTCTTAAAAGAACAGCGATGAAGGTCACCAGTTCAGTCCTTCTTTTCCACCAAAAAGCTGTCCTCGTGTTACTTTTAAGTGAAATGTCATGGTAAACACACCCTGTACCTAGGACCTTATAGCCCACCATTCTTTCCTGTTCTCCTTGTGGACTCTCTAAATGTGTAATCCTGAGTCAGTGGGAGCCTCAGCAATTTGTTACATTGTTTCCCTATTGCCTTTCCTTCCAGTCAGGCCAGGTGAACAAAACGATACGGATTTCAGTGTGTACAGTCAGGCTGTCTCTGCCACGTGCCAATTTGCCCACTCTCACTCACACAAGCAGGAACTCACAGACCACAGACACAGAACACATGCACACACTCACAAGAAACCCCACAACCAGAAATGAAATTACAAAACCCATACACACATGGAGATACATGCAGATGCAGACACAAACACACATGCAGACACACACATGCAGGCACACTGACACATAAAGTCACACATACACAGCCAGACCAATAAACAGGTAACCTCACATGGGCACAGGGGTTGGGGCTCAAGCATTCTCACACTTAGAGGTAAACAAACACACAAAGCCGCAGGCATGAGACTGCCCACACTGTCTCATACCGGCTCTTAATCTCTGACAAGCAGTATTCCTGCAGGGTCTCCAGCCTACTGGTCCTTGGTCATTGGGACCTGTGAGTTTTGGTGGTCAACCTGGGACCAGTTGGCTCCTTCCTTTCTCTCCCTCCTGTCTTTTTCTCGTTCTCCTTCCTATTTGCTTTTTTCACATTGGAAAAGGTGGAGGCCCTCAGGGTGGAGGAGCAGGGTTACAACTGTACTTGGCGTTTGTGGAGCCATAGTGCCATCAAGTGGAAATTGTTTCTGGAAATGGGAGGCACCTGAGCTCATGTGCTGAGGAATGCTCAGGAGTGCCAGACAGATGGTGGTGTGGAGCCCCCAGGCTGAAGCTGGGAGAGGAACTCCTGTCTGGCCCATGGTCTATGCTCATTCCCAGGATAGCGCCCTGGCTCCACAGCTCTCTTTGTAAGAATGGACAGGCAGGGGCGGCCCACCATGGGTTCCCCTGGCAGCCCCCAGAGACTGCTTGGCATGAGTTGCCCCACCCCAGCATCCCAAAACTTCTTTGTTCCCAGGGAGGATAGGGTGCCCCTGTCCCTGTGTGGCCCCAGCCAAGGGCAACCCTGAACTCTCCACAAAAGAGACCAGAGCAAATGGCCCCAGTCTCGGCCGTCAGTGAACAGTGGTTTCTCTTAAACCCATTTCAAGATGGGGAAGCTCCGCCCACTGGCCTGACTGGTCTTGGGGCTGCCAGACTGTTCTGTCCCCGGGCCTCTAGCTTAGCTGCTTCTTCATGGAGTTCCAATGGCAGGTACACTTCCTTAAGGGCTCTGAACCCCAGTGGGAGAAACCCTGGCTTGGGCCTAGTCTACCCAGCCTGGCACATCCTCGCTGATATCTGTGACTGGAAGAAGGCAAGTGTCCTTGTAGTCTGTTGTCAAGAAACACCTTCCGCTGGATGGCACTGTGACTCCACAAATGGCAATGACCCCTTTTCCTTCCTCCACTTTGCCTTTCTCTCCTTCCTTTTGCTGCCAACCAAACAAAACAAACACACACACAAAAACAAAGAAACAAAGAAACTGCCCAAGCAGCACCCACCTCATCTTCAACAGGGCTCCCCACCTATGTGGTTACTTTGGGGAAACTTGCAACAGTAGGAGTGATGTCTGCCTCTCCTACCCTCTGGATTCTTCTCTGGGCAGGGGGTCCCAGTAATCCAGAGGAGCCTATCCTCAAGAAATGCTATGCTTTTGCTGTGGATTTGTAGCACCGGGGGCAGTGTGAAGGGGTAAAGGGGGAGGGGCGTGTGGGTGTTTAGGCCTGTGTGTGGGCCTCTGCAGATTCTTCTATGAATCTGCACAGGTCTCCTCAGAAGGAGACTGGTACCTGCCTAGCAAAAACATAGGAAGAAAAGAATGCAGGAAGATCTGGACTGTGTCCTTAGGGGTGGCAAGGTGACTTTGAGTGTCAGAAATCCTCATTTGTAATATTTAACTCCCATCTCATCTAACTTTTTTCCTGTCTTCATCTGTGCTTCTATATGTTCTCAGGCACATACATGCATCCCCACCAATACTCACTAAAAGGTGTCTGCCCAGGCACCTGTGCTCACACTCAGATCCCCACATCTAGGTAACTCTCAATGGGAAGGGTTCTTCAGCTTCCCGGTTTTCTCTTATTCATTTTTGTTCTCCCTTTCTGTCTGGCTTCCCAATATTTGCTGGTGGAGTGTGTGGGATGGTGTGGGGGTGGGGGCAGTGCAGAGCAGGGCAGTCTCTTGGCTCCACTGGCCTCTGTGTGGACCCAGTACAAACCCTGGCCTAAGGGTCTGATGCTTTTTTCTGGCAGGTGACTCTTCTTGTACGAAGGCACAAGAGGCCATTTGGGCAGCCACCTTTCCTCCTGGGATATCCTGCATTTCAGTTCACTCTCAACCTCATTGCTCACCCTAATTCTTTGTGTACTTTTGGAGTTTTTCTTCCTTCACTTTTTTCTTCTTCACTCTTTACTTTTCATCAATTTCTGGTTTAGGGAGTTCAGGATCAGCCTGCAAAAGCAGGGTCGGGTGGGCACAGGAATGTCCTTAGGGAGAGTAAGCCTACTTTTCCTAAGGACCCTGGCTGAACCCTGGGGGTGTAAGCAGCATCCCCCTCCCCTATCTGCCTTCTGTCAGTGTTGCCATAGGTGGCTCATTACCTCCTTTCTCTGGTATCCATTTCCTCCCCGTTTTACATCTCTCCTCCCACCCATTTTCAGGGTACTTCCCTGCCCAGGCCTTGTAGATTAGAAGCCGGTGGCCCCTTGCAGTGCGCTGATGACATCTGGAGGGCATGGCTCAGCCTGCACCTCTGTCCTCTGTAGCTTCTCTAGGCCTACTTGTAGATCAAAGCCCTTGATACCACTCGGAAAAGAACCCATCAACAAGAAGCTTCTTGGTGTTGTGTCCTTTCACCGGGACATCACAGGTTTCTCTTTGCCACTTGTTGTGTATGTCACCATGCAGTGAGGCACCCCTGAACTAGGTCCTTCAGGACAGCTGCTGTGGCGTGAAGCTGCCACTTCTTGTTCTTGTTGTCTTTCTGGTTCTTCTTCCTCTTCCTCCTCCTCCTCTTTTTTCTTCTTCTTTTTCTTCTCCTCCTTCTCCTTCTTCTTCTCATTTTTCTCCTCTTTCTTCTCTTTTTCCTTTCACTTTTGGCTCTTGGCGGGTCAAGCATTACACTGAGACTGCTTTTTCCTCTGCTCCTGGTGATGCAGGATGCCCCTTTGCAGAACAAAAGTGAGAAAGGCCTCACTTGTTCTTAAAGGAGCAGATATGAAGGTCACCAGTTCAGTCCCTCTGGTGTTCCACAAAGGCGCCAATGTGTTACTTTTCATGAAATGTCACCATGAACCCACCCCTTAACCTGTTCCTCATGGCTCACCGTTCTTTCCCATTCTCTTTGTGGATGCTCTAAATGTTTTAATCCTGAGCCAGCAGGAGCCTTGGCAAGTTGTCCCCCTTTGTCTTTTCTTTCAATCCAGCCATGTGAACACAACGATCCAGATTTCAGTGTGTATAGGCAGGCTGTCTCTCCCACGTGCCCATTTGCCCACTCTCACTCACAGAGGCAGGCACCCAGAGACCACAGACACAGACACAACCACATGGACTCACAGGGAAACCCCGACAACCACAAATATAATCACAAACACACATGCACAGGGAGATACACACACACACAGACACAAAGACATACACTAACACATGCACACTCACAAACTCATGGACACACACATGCACATGCACATACACACACACAAATCCTCACACAGGCCCAGGGGTGCGGGCCCAAGCATTCACCCACACAGACGCACACACACATGTGTCGCCATAGCCACCAGACTGCCCACGAACTCTCCCATAAAGGCTCTCAGTCGGCCACAGGCAATGGGCTATGGGTGAGGATTCCTGGCTCCAGGCCTGGGTCATTATGCTTTTGATTGGGCACCTAAGGCCTTCTCCTGAGAATGAATGCGGGAAGTCTGTTATCAGATAAGCCCCAGCAGCCAGTGTGAAACTGGAGCCTACTGGGTCATTATGCTGTTGATTGGGCACCTAAGGCCTTCTCCTGAGAATGAATGCGGGAAGTCTGTTATCAGATAAGCCCCAGCAGCCAGTGTGAAACTGGAGCCTCCTGGGTCAACCTGCTTAAAAAGGGACCACACCTTGGGTAGAGGCAGACAGTCCCCTTGGGACCCTTGGCCCTCTGTGATGCCATGGGAATCTGTGTTGCGTGGTGGCCTTCCCCAGTTCCCCTAAGCCACCCTCATGTCACCCCTCCCCCCCACCCCATGTGAAAGCCAGGACAGCCTGCACAGAGTCAGACTTCAGTCAGTTGCTGAGTATCCCCTCTGAGGGAGACTCCTGCCACATGCCCTGTGACTGCCTGTTGAGCTGTTCGCTCATTTTGGTGACCTCCATGTGCCAGCCCAAGGTGGTAAACTCTATCTGGAGCTCCAGGCTTTGGGAGAACCACCAGTCCTGCAGCAAAACCTTGGGTAATTCAGCTGGGTGACCAGCACCTTGTCCTGGGGCGGCAGCCCCATGATCCCAGTCTTCCTGTGGTTTCCCAGTGGCCATGATTATGTATCATTTGTCTTCTATTTTTCTGCATGAGCATGAGCCATGAAACCTGGAGAGGGCCAAAGGAAAAGCAAAGGCTGGCGGCATAAAGAGGATTTCCGCAGTGTCTCCCGCCTACTGGTCCTAGGTCGTAGGATCCCTTAAGTTTGGTGGTCAACCTGAGACCGGGTGGCTGGCTCCTTTTTATCCTCCCTGTCTTTTTTTTGTTTCTCTTTCCCTTTTCTTTTTTTTCACATTGGAAAGGGTGGAGGCCGTTGGATTGGAGGGGCAGGGTTAAGCTTGTAGTTGGCCTTTGTAGAGCCATAGTGCCATCGAGCGGAATCTGTTTCTGGAAACTGGAGGCAGCTGGGCACGAGTGCTGGAGAAATCCCAGCAGCACGAAAGAGATGGCGGTGGTGTGGGGCCCCCAGGCTGAAGCTGGACGAGAGAGGAACTCCTGGCTGGCCCTTTGCCTTTGCTCATTACCAGGATGGCACCCGGGCTCCACAGCCCTCTCCGAAAAAAGGGCAGGAAGGGGCGGCCCTCCATGGGTTCCCCTGGCCATCTCCAGGAATTGCCGGGCAGGAGTCGTCCCGCCCACAGCACCCCAAAGCTCCTTGGTTCACTGGGAGGATAGGGGACCTCTGGCCCCAGCGTGATTCCAGGCAAGGGCACCCCAGAACTCCCCACAAAAGAGACCAGTGTAAACGACCCCAGTCTCGGCCGTCAGTAGTCAGTGGCTTCCCTTAAGCCCACCTCAAGATGGCTGCCAGGGCACCTCCGCCCTCTGGACTGACTGGTCTTGGGGCTGCCTGGCTGCTCTGTCCCTGGGCCTCTAGATTAGCTGCTTCTCCGTGGGGTCCAAATGGCAGGCACACTTCCTTCAAAGGTTTAAAACCGCGATGGGGGAAACTCTGGCTTAGTCAGAGTCCACCCAGCCCGACATATTCTCTCTGAAGTCTGTGCCTGTCAGAAGGCAAGTATCCCTGCAGCCGGTCGTGTTCAGAAACAACTGCCGCTGGATGGCAGTGTGGCTCCAGAAATGGCAGTCACTTATTTCCCTTGCCTTTCTCTTTCTCCTTTTGCTTCCAACAAAACAAAACAAAACAAAAAGAAAAGAAAGAAAGAAAGAAACCGGCCAAGGAGCACTCACCTCATCTACAGCAGGACTCCCCACCTACATGGTCTCTTTGGGGGAAACCTGCAACGTGCGAAGGGCTCTCTGCCTCCCTCCTTCCCTCTGGATTCCTCTCTGGGCAGGGGTCCCAGTGAGCCAGAGGAGCCTATCCTCAAGAAATCCCACCCTTGGGGCTGTGGCATGGTGGGGATAGGTCGCACTGGGGGCAATGTGAAGGGGTATGGGGGAGGGGTGTGTGAGTGCATGGGCCTGCTTGTGGGCCACTGCTGATTACTTCTCTGAATTTGCACAAGCCTCCTAAGGAGACCAGGCTGCCTGCTTGTGCGCATTACGCTTGTAAATAGGGAACACACTGTTTCTTGGGGAAGGGACAAAAGCTTGGATCAAAAGCAGCCAGGTCCAACAGGCATCCATAGATTGTTGACCCTTCTAGCAGAAGAAGGTCGGGCCAGGTGTCTGTCAGGATGAGACTCGACAGATTGGACACCTGTCCCAGGCCTTCAGCTACTTTTCTCACTGGAGCCCAGGCACTCATCCATGCCCAAGAGTAGGAGGGGTATTCTGGGTGGCTTCCACAGGCGGCTCTCCTAGAGAAAGCCACTTGGCATAGCTGATGGAGCATGTGTGCTCACTGAATGTGATGGCTCACCAGTTAATTCCCCGGGCATCTTAGTCATTCTGCCAAATACATGGGTAGCCAGGCCCCAGCCATGCTCACTTTCGCCTGGGCCTCCTCTGTGTTCCTGTGCTGGGCATGGAAGTGAAGGTTGAGGCTGGCGTGTCTTTGCAGATGGTGAGGTGGCTGTTCCTTGGTTTGATACCGAGCTCTCTGGGCTCCTCAAGCTGAATTCTATTGCTTGTCAGATTATTCAGCCTGGAAAATGGATGAGACAGTGGAGGACAAATTGTGCCACCCCTTTTGGGTCTCCAGGCAGAAATGGGAAAGCCATGCATGGGTCCTTCATACAGAACACTTGTTGAGATGCAAAGCTGTGGCCTCATTGCTCTAAAGGTTGCATGTCTTACCCATGCCTCTCCCGTGACTGGAGAGCAGCATGGAACACAACCATCTCAGAATATTACAAATGTTTTCTTTCTTCGCTTGTTACAAGTCTTCCTGGATGTGTCGGCCGCACTGGGAACGTGCAGAGCTTCAGAGGAGAGAAAATTCACCCCACGGGTTATGATTCCCACACTCAGAGGGGTATGACCTACTCTCACGAACGTCAGTTTCATGCATGGGCTTGCACTCTCAGGGCATTCCAGGAAGAAGGGCAACAGTACCATGGAACAGGAATCATTCCCTTTCTGTCACTTGTCAACTAATGTGGATCCTTTTCTCATGTGTAGTAATCACCATGGGGGCACCTCCAGTGCCTGCATAAGGAAAATGCAAGAAGAAAGGAATGCAGGAAGATCTGGACAGAGTTCTTCGGGGTGGCATTGGGAGTCTGAATGTCAGAGGTCCTCATTTTTAACATTTAACTCCCATCACATCTCACCTTTTTCCTGTCTTTATCTGTGCTTCCATACATCCTCAGGCACATACATGTATCCTCACCCATAGTCACTCAAAAGTGTAGGCCCAGGCACCTCCCCTAAAACCTGGATCCCATTGTCTAGACAACTCTAACTGGGCAGGGTTCTTCAGCTTCCAGGTTCTCTTTTGTTCATCTTTCTTGTCCCTATCTGTGTGGCTTTCCAATATTTGCTGGCAGAGGATGCGGGATGGGGTGGTGGTGGGGGCAGTGGGGACCAGGGCAGCCTCCAGGCTTGCCAGGCCTCTGTGCCAGTGTGGTGCAGACCTGGGACTAAGGGGCTGACTCTCTTGGCCGATGGCTCTTCCTCCTCTGTGAGGCCACAGGAGGCCACTTGGGCTACTACCTGTCTACTTGGTACACTCTGCATTCCAATTCACTCTCATTCTCATTGCTCACTCTAATTCTTTGTGTACTTTTGGAGTTTTTCTCCCTTCACTTTTTTTTTATTATACTTAAAGTTCAGGGGTACATGTGCAGAACACGCAGGTTTGTTACATAGATATAGACGTGCCATGGTGGTTTGCTGAACCCATCAACTCGTCACCTACATTAGATATTTCTCTTAATGCTATCCCTCCCCTAGCTCCCCACCCCATGACAGGCCCCGGTGTGTGATGTTCTCCTCCCTGTGTCCATGTGTTCTCATTGTTCAACTCCCACTTATGAGTGAGAACATGTGGTGTTTGGTTTTCTGTTCTTCTGTTAGTTTGCTGAGAATGATGGTATCCAGCTTCATCCATGTCTCTGCAAAGGACATGAACTCATCCATTTTATGGCTGCATAGTATTCCACGATGTATATGGGCCACATTTTCTTTATCCAGCTTATCATTGATGGGCATTTGGGTTGGTTCCAAGTCTTTGCTATTGTGAACAGTCCCGCAGTAAACATATGTGTGCATGTCTCTTTAGAGTAGAATGATTTATAATCCTTTGGGTATGTACCCAGTAATAAGATTGCTGAGTCAAATGGTATTTTTAGTTCTAGATGCTTGAGGAATTGCCACACTGTCTTCCAGAGTGGTTGAACTAATTGACACTCCCACCAACAGTGTAAAAGCATTCTTATTTCTCCACATCCTCTTCAGCATCTGTTACTTTCTGACTTTTTAATGATCACCATTGTAACGGGCATGAAATGGTACCTCATTGTGGTTTTGATTTGCATTTCTCTAATGCCCAGTGATGATGAGCTTTTTTATATGTTCATTGGCTGCATAAATGTCTTCTCTTGAGAAGTCTCTGCTCATATCCTTCGCCCACTTTTTGATGGGGTTGTTTGTTTTTTTCTTGTAAATTGGTTTAAGTTCTTTGTAGATTCTGGATATTAGCCCTTTGTCAGATGGGTAGATTGCAAAGAGTTTCTCCCATTCTGTAGGTTGCCTTTTCACTCTGATGATAGTTTCTTTTGCTGTGCAGAAGCTCTTTAGTTTAATTATATCCCATTTGTCTATTTTGGCTTTTGTTGACATTGCTTTTGGTGTTTTAGTCATGAAGTCTTTGCCCACGCCTATATTCTGAATGGTATTGCCTAGGTTTTCTTCTAGGTTTTTTATGGTTTTAGGTTTTAGGTTTAAGTCTTTAATCCATCTTGAGTTAATTTTTGTATAAAGTGTAAGGAAGGGTTCCAGTTTCAGCTTTCTGCATATGGCTAGCCAGTTTTCCCAGCACCATTTATTAAACAGAAAATCCTTTCCCCATGGCTTGTTATTGCCAGGTTCATCAAAGATTAGATGGCTGTAGATGTGTGGTGTTATTTCTGAGGCCTCCATTCTGTTCCATTGGTTTATATATCTGTTTTGGTACCAGTACCATGCTGTTTTGGTTACTGTAGCCTTGTAGTGTAGTTTGAAGTTAGGCAGCGTGATGCTTCCAGCTTTGTTCTCTTTGCTTAGGATTGTCTTGGCTATTTGGGTTCTTTTTTGGTTCCATTTGAACTTTAAAGTAGTTTTTTTTTCTAATTCTGTGAAGAGAGTCAGGGGTAGCTTGATGGGGGTAGCATTGAATCTATAAATTACCCTGGGCAGTATGGCCATTTTCATGATATTGATTCTTCCCATCCATGAGCATGGAATGTCCTTCCATTTGTTTGTGTCCTCTTTTATTTCATTGAGCAGTAGTTTGTAGTTACCCTTAAAGAGGTCCTTCACATCCCTTAGAAGTTGGATTCCTAGGGATTTTATTCTCTTTGTAGTAATTGTGAATGGGAGTTCACTCATGATTTGGCTCTGTGTTTGTCTGTTCTTGGGGTATAGGAATGCTTGTGATGTTTGGACGTTGATTTTGTATCCTGAGACTTTGCTGAAGTAGCTTATCAGCCTAAGGAGATTTTGGGCTGAGACGATGGGGTTTTCTAAATATACAATCATGTTATCTGCAAACAGAGACAATTTGACTTCCTCTTTTTCTAATTGAATACCTTTTATTTCTTTCTCTTGCCTGATTGCCCTGGCCAGAACTTCCAATACTGTGTTGAATAGGAGTGGTGAGAGAGGGCATTCTTATTTTGTGCCAGTTTTCAAAGGGAGTACTTCCAGTTTTTTCCCATTCAGTATGATATTGGCTGTGGGTTTGTCATGAATAGCTCTTATTGTTTTGAGATACATTCCATCAATACCTAGTTTATTGAAAGTTTTTAGCATGAAGGCTGTTGTATTTGTCGGAGTCCTTTTCTGCATCTATTGAGATAAGCGTGTGGTTTTTTGTCATTAGTTCTGTTTATGTGATGGATTAAGTTTATTGATTTGCATATGTTGAACCCCCTTGCATCCCAGGGATGAAGCCGACTTGATCGTGGTGGATAAGCTTTTTCAAATGCTGCCTAAAATCCTCTTTCTTTGTTGTGTCTCTGTCAGGCTTTGGTATCAGGATGATGCTGGCCTCATAAAAGTTGGGGAGTTAGGGAGGATTCCCTCTTTTTCTATTGTTTGGAATAGTTTCAGAAGGAATGGTACCAGCTCCTCTTTGTACCTCTGGTAGAATTCGTCTGTGAATCCGTCTGGTCCTGGACTCTTTTTTGGTCAGTAGGCTATTAATTGCTCCCTCAATTTCAGAGCCTGTTATTGGTCTATTCAGGGATTCAACTTCTTCCTGGTTTTGTCTTGGGAGAAGGTACATGTCCAGGAACTTATCCATTTCTTCAAGATTTTCTAGTTTATTTGCATAGAGGTATTTATAGTATTCTCTGATGGTAGTTTGTATTTCTGTGGGATCAGTGGTGATATCCCCTTTATCATTTTTCATCACATCTATTTGATTCTTCTCTCTTTTCTTCTTTATTAGGCTGGCTAGAAGTCTATCTATTTTGTTGATCTTTTCAAACAACGAGCTCCTGGATTCATTGATTTTTTTGATGGGTTTCTCTTGTCTCTGTATTCTTCAGTTCTGATCTGATCCTAGTTATTTCTTGCCTTCTGCTAGATTTTGAATTTGTTTGCTTCTGCTTCTCTATTTCTTTTAAATGTGATACTAGATTGTTGATTTTAGATCTCTCCTGCTTTCTCTTGTGGGCATTTAGTGCTATAAGTTTCCCTCTCCACACTGCTTTAAACGCATCCCTGAGATTCTGGTACGTTGTGTCTTTGTTCTCATTCATTCAAGGAACATATTTATTTCTGCCTTTATTTCGTTATTTACGCAGTAGTCATTCAGATGCAGGCTGTTCAGTTTTCATGTAGTTGTGCGGTTTTGAGTGAGAGTCTTAATCCTGAGTTGTAATTTGATTGCACTGTGGTCTTAGAGACTGTTATAATTTCTGTTCTTTTGCATTTGCTGAGGAGTTTTTTACTTCCAATTATTTGGTCACTTTTAGAATAAGTGCAATGTGCTGCTGAGAAGAATGTATATTTTGTTGATTTGGGGTGGAGAGTTCTGTAGATGTCTATTAGGTTCACTTGGTCCAGAGCTGAGTTCAAGTCCTGGATATCCTTGTTAATTTTCTTTCTCGTTGATCTATCTAATATTGACAGTGGGGTGTTAAAGTCTCCCACTGTTTTTGTGTGGGAATGTAAGTCTCTTTGTAGGTCTCTAAGAACTTGCTTTATGAATCTGTGTGCTCCTGTATTGGGTGCATATATATTGAGGATAGTTAGCTCTTCTTGTTGCATTGATTTATTTACCATTATGTAATGTCCTTCTTTGTCTCTTTTGATCTTTGTTCATGTAATCTCTGTTTTATCAGAGACTAGGATTGCAACCCCTGCTTTTTTTTGCTTTCCATTTGCTTGGTAAGTATTCCTCCATCTCTTTTGTTGAGCCTGTGTGTGTCTTTGCATGTGGGATGGGTCTCCTGAATATAGCACACCAATGGGTCCTGACTCTTTATCCAATTTGCCAGTCTGTGTCTTTTAATTGGGGCATTTAGCCCATTTACATTTAAGGTTAATATTGTTATGTGTGCATTTAATCCTGTCGTTATGATGCTAGCTGGTTTTTTTGCCTGTTAGTTGAAGCAGTTTCTTCATCATGTTGACAGTCTTTACAATTTAGTATGTTTTTGCAGTGGCTGGTACTTGTTGATCCTTCCATGTTTAGTGCTTCCTTCAGGAGCTCTTGAAGGCAGGCCTGGTGGTGACAAAACCTCTCAGCATTTGCTTGTCTGTAAAGGATTTTATTTCTCCTTTGCTTATGAAACTTAGTTTGGCTGAATATGAAATTCTGAGTTGAACATTCTTTTCTTTAAGAATGTTGAATATTGGCCCCCACTCTCTTCTGGCTTTAGAGTTTCTGCTGAGAGATCCACTGTTAGTCTGATGGGCTTCCCTTTGTGGGTAACCCGACCTTTCTCTCTGGCTGCCCTTAACATTTTTCCTTCATTTCAACTTTGGTGAATCTGACAATTATGTGTTTTGGGGTTGCTTTTCTCAAGGAGTATGTTTGTGGTGTTTTCTGTATTTCCTGAATTTCAATGTTGGCCTGCCTTGCTAGATTGGGGAAGTTCTCCTGGATAATATCATGGAGAGTGTTTTCCAACTTGGTTCCATTCTCCCCGTCACTTTCACATACACCAATCAAATGTAGTTTTGGTCTTTCCACATAGTCCCATATTTCTTGGAGGTTTTGCTCATTTCTTGTTACTCTTTTTTCTCTAATCTTGTCTCTTGCTTTATTTTATTGAGTTGGTCTTCAATCTCTGATATCCTTTCTTCTGCTTGATCCATTCAGCTATTGATACCTGTGTATGCTTCACGAAGTTCTTGTGCTGTGTTTTTCAGCTCCATCAGGTCATTTATCTTCCTCTCTAAACTGGTTATTCTAGTTAGCAATTCATCTAACCTTTTTTCAAGGTTCTTAGCTTCCTTGCATTGGGTTAGAACATGTTCCTTTATCTTGGAGGAGTTTGTTATTACTCACCTTTTCAAGGCTACTTCTGTTAATTTTTCCAACTCATTCTCTGTCCAGTTTTGTTCCTTTGCTGGTGAGGAGTTATGATCCTTTGGAGGAGAAAAAGTGTTTGGTTTTTGGAATTTTCAATCTTTTTGTGCTGGTTTCTCCCCATCTTCATGGATTTATCTACCTTTGGTCTTTGAAGTTGGTGACCATCAGCTGAGGTCTCTGATTGGATGTCCTTTCTGTTGATGTTGATACTATTCCTTTCTGTTTGTTAGTTTTTCTTCTAACAGTCTGGCTCCTCTGCTGCAGGTCTGCTGGAGTTTTGCTGGAGGTCCACTCCAGACCCTGTTTGCCTGGGTATCACTAGCAGAGGCTGCAGACCAGCAAAGATTGCTGCCTGTTCTTTCCTCTGGAACCTTTGTCCCAGAGAGACACCTGCCAGATGCCAGCCAGAGCTCTTCTGTATGAGGTATCTGTCAGTTCCTACTGGGAGGTGTCTCCCAGTCAGGATACATGAGTGTCAGGGATTCACTTGAGGAGGCAGTCTGTCCCTTATCAGAGCTCAAACGCTGTGGTAGGAGATCTGCTGCTCTATTCAGAGGTACCAGGCAGGGACGTTTAAATCTGCTGAAGCTGCACCCCCAACTGTCCCTTCCCCCAGGTGCTCTGTCACAAGGAGGTGGGGGTTTTATCTATAAGCCCCTGACTGGAACTGCTGCCTTTTTTTCAGAGATGCCCTGTGCAGAGAGGAGGGGATCTGGAGAGGCAGGTTGGCCACAGTGGCCTTGCTGAGCTGCGGTGGGCTCCACCCAGTTCGAACTTTCCAGCAGCTTTGTTTACGCTGTAAGGGTAAAACTGCCTACTTAAGCCTTAGCAATGGCAGATGCCCCTCCCCCCCACCAAGCTCCAGGGTCCCAGGTCAAGCTCAGAGTGGTGTGCTAGCAGCAAGAATTTCAAGCCAGTAGATCTTAGCTTGCTGGGCTCCATGGGGTTGGGACCCGCCAAGCCAGACCGGTTGGCCCCCTGGCTTCAGCCTCCTTTCCAAGGGAGTGAATGGTTTTGTCTGGCTGGACTTCTGGGTGCCACTGAGGCATGAAAAAAAAACAACTTTTGTGGCTAGCTTGGTGTCTGCCCAAACGGCCACCCAGTTTTGTGCTAGAAACCCAGGGCCCTGGTGGCATGGGCACTGGAGTGAATCTCCTGGTCTGCGGGTTGTGAAGACCATGGGAAAAGTGCAGTGTCTGTGCTGGAGTGCATGGTATAGTCCCTAATGGCTTCCCTTGGCTAGGAGAGGGAGTTCCCTGACACCTTGCACTTTCTTGGTGAGGTGACACCCCTACCCTGCTTTGGCTCACCCTCCTTGGGCTGCACCCACTATCCAACCAGTCCCAGTGAGATGAACCTGGTACCTCAGTTTGAAATGCAGAAATCACCTATCTTCTGCCTCGATCTCACTGGGAGCTGCAGACTGGAGCTGTTCCTATTCCACCATCTTGCCAGCCTCCCACTTTTTTTTATCTTCACTGTCTTTACTTTTAGTCCACTTGTGGTTTGGGGAGGGTCGGGTGGGCACAGGCACATCATTAGGGAGAACATGCTTACTTTTCCTAAGAAAATTAGATGGATCCTGGCTGACCCCTGAAGTGCATAATCAGAATCCCCCTCCTCTTTCTGCCCTCCCTATTGCCATAGGTGGCTGATTACCTCTTTTTCTTGGTGTCCGGTTTCTCCCCATTTTTCATCTCTCCTCCCATTTCCAGAGTCCTTCCCTCCCTTGGCCTTATGTACTAGGGACTTGATGGCCCCTTGAAGTGTGCTGATGATACTCAAAGGGCAAGATTTTGCCTGCACCTTTGTTCTCTTTTGCTCCTGCAGGGCTACTTGTGGATCAGAGCCCTTGATCCCACTCAGAAAGGACCCCATCAATGAGAAGCTTTTCAGTGGTGTGTCCTTTCACCCGGACGTCACTCATGTCTCTTTGTCACTTGTTGCGTATGTCACCACGCAGTGATACACCCCTGAACTAGATCTTTCAGGACAGCTTGGGTGACACAAAGCTGCCACTTGTTGTTGTTCTTTTTCTCCTCTTTCTTTCTTCTTCTTCTTCCTTTTTCCTTTCACTTTCAGCTCTCTGCAGGACAAATGTTCTATCGAGACTGCTTCTTCTTCTGCTCATTGGTGATGGCTGTGTCCCCTTACAGCACCAGGCCTGGAAGGAGGCTTCACTTTCATTTTTAAAGAAGCAGAGATGAAAGTCACCAGTTCAGTTTCTCTGGTGAACAATGAGAACACTTGGACACACGGTGGGGAACATCACACACCGGGGCCTGTCTTGCCGTGAGGGGAGGGGGAGGGATAGCATTAGAGATATACCTAATGTGAATGACGAGTTAATGGGTGCAGAACACCAACACGGCACATGTGTACATATGTAACAGACCTGCACATTGTGCACATGTACCCTAGAACTTAAAGTATATATATAAAACACCACCCAGGAGTTACTTTTAAGTGAAATGTCATTGTGAATTCATGGATTTTCCAGTACCTCTTGGCTCGCTGTTTGTCCCCATTCTTTTTGTGGACTCTGTAAATGTCCAATCCTGAGCCAGTGGGAGCCTTGGCAAGTTGTGTCCTGTTGCCTTTCTTTCCAGCCCAGCCATGTGAACACAACAGCGATCCACATTTCAGTGTGTACAGGCAGGCTGTCTCTGCCACGTGCCCATTTTCCCACTCTCACACAGGCAGATGCCCACAGACCACAGACACAGACACACCCACACACGCACTCAGAAGGGACTCCACACCCCAAAACATAATCACAAACACACAAGCAGAGAAACACACAAGAAACTTGACACGGGCACAAGGGTGTGGGCCCAAGTGTTCCCCCACACAGACATGTACGCACACGCACCCCCACAGGCATAACACTGCCCACAAACTCTCCCATACAGGCTCTGAATCACCACTTGCGATGGGCATGCTTTTTTATCTCCGGGCCTGGGTCGTCATGCCATTGATTGGGTAACTTGGGCGTTCCTTTGAGAATGAATGCAGGAAGTCTGTTATCAGATAGGCCCCAGCAGTGGGTGTGAAACTGGAGCTTTCTTGGTCAGACTGCTTAAAAACTTACACTCAGAAAGGATCCCATCATCACAAAGCTTCTTGGTTGTGTGTTTTTTCACGGGGATGTCACTGGTGTCTCTTTGCCACTCCCGTTCATTGTCATTGCTTCTTCTCAGTCTGATTCTTTTGTCTTTTTTTTTGTTTTTCATTTTTTATTTTCACTGCTTTACATTATTTTTAACATAATTGGTATCAGTTTCAGTTTTTTTCTTTTGTGTTTTTCAATTTGTTCTTTTACTTTTTTATTTAGTACTTTCAGATTGTAATTGATTTTTGCATTTTCTTTCTATCATTTTTTCTGGACCAAAGGTAGTCATTTTAGGTGGTGAATTTTTCTTCTTCCCAGTGGTGGATTCATAGTGATATCTTATCTTCTTTTAATTTCATGGTTTTTGAGTCTTTTTTTTATTGAGTTGTTTTTGAGTGGTTATTGAATGGCTTTATTGAATGTTATATGAAATATTTTTTCTCCATTTATTTTACTCTGTAACTTTTTTTTTTTGTGGCTTATCAGGGCATTTAAGAAACAGTTTTATTAAAGTTGATTATATATCAATTAGGGATTATTAAGTTGTTATTTTAAGAAGATCATTTCTCTTTTGCATCATATGTTTTAATTTTCTTTTGCTTATTGTTTAAGTGACCCAAGTTATGAACCACATTTTTTTTTTTTTTTGAGAGGGAGTCTCGCTCTGTTGCCTAGGCTGGTGTGCAGTGGTGTGACCTTGACTCATTGCAACCTCCACCTCCCAGGTTCAACCGATTCTTCTGCCTCAGGCTCCTGAGTAGCTGGGACTACAGGTGCATGCCACCATGCCCAGCTGATTTTTCGGTACTTTTAGTAGAGATGGGGTTTCACCATGTTGGCCAGGATGGCCTCCATCTCTTGACCTCGTGATCTGCTCACCTCGGCCTCCCAAAGTGCTGGGATTACAGACCTGAGCCACCATACCCGGTGAACCACATCTTCTCTTCCGCTGTTCACCTTAGACTCTTGATCATATTTTGGGGTATTTCTTTTTTTTTTTTAATTTGATCAAATGTGATAGTAAGAAATGTCATATTTTATGTGTCATTAATAGCTAATAGAGAATATATTTTTGGAATATATATTTAACCTTTACTTCATTCTATAATGCTTTTTACATTTCTGTCATATCTTATACACAATTTTTACTACATTGAGAAATTTATTCTTAAAGTAGTGATAAATCAACGCATTTTAATATAAATTCATGATTTTATAGACTATATGACTTGGCTTAAATAGATCTTTCTGAGAAATCAGGAAAATTTGAAAGTCATCAATAAATTATTTACTCTTTGATAATGAAAATATTTTAATAAAAATGCTAAAAACACTTAATTTTAAACCAAAATACAGTATAGTATCTGGTAAAGAGATTTAAACCTATGTTGCAAAGATGATTAAAATGATTCATATGCAATGACCATTTATAGAGATTCATTTAAATTAAAATTTATTTTTCTACATCAAAATGAGGAGATCATCATGACTAAGAAATTTTGGATTACTAAATTCTTAAAAAATTGTCCACTTTTAAAATTCTATTAAGGTACAATAAATCAAACATATACTATGTTTTCTTTATCATTTATAGAAATTTAAAGTATGATAACAGGTATTTCTTGTTGAGGTGATTAGCTTGTCTCTCATACACTGGTGTTTGGAGAATTGTTTACTGCAACATTTGAAATGGCAATCCACAAATTGTTTAACTTTTTTATTATACCAGCTGAGAATATGTTTGCATATTTGTGAAAACAATTGGAAACTGTCTCAGTTATGTTCATTTTGAGAATTACTATATTTTGGTGGACACATTTGCTGGAATTTTGTGCAGATATTTTTAAAATATTTAAGTTTATGTGGTTACTATGAGATATTATTAAATAAATAAAACATGTCTGGAGTAATGTGTATAATACAAACTCATTTTTTGTAACAACAAACAGAAAGAGTTACATGTTGGTAAGTATATGTGTCTTTGATTGGTTATGGAAAAAATTATTAGGCATTTATTCCATACTTTTAACATCTTTTAACCTCCACAGATTTAGAATTGTTTTTCTGGAAGAAATTGTTAATCTTCTCTTTTATACATTTTATGTTGTTTTCCTCATTTTAATGCCTTCGTATTATATTTCTAAATATAATTTTCTTTTATAAAACATGCAAACTTTATACGAAGAAAAACAGCATAAGTAAACTTAAAGACTATTTATATACAATGTGGTTCCATTTAAAAGATAGATAATGGATGCCATTAATTCATAGAATATATAATACATTTCTTTATGTTAATACAGAAAGAAAGCCTGATAGAAATATAGTCAAAGAACAGGCAACTCATAGGAGACAAAATATATGGCCAATAACAATAATAAATATAGTTGACTTTAATATTAGGTCATCATATTTGCCACAATCAAAAAAGTCTCCAGAATTCTCAGTTTTAGAAAGGATTTGGTTAAATATCTACTGTCTATAAAATTGTATGTTTCTAAAGTATTTTATCTATATCGTAATTTTAATGTTTGTAAGTTTTGACTTGTGTTTTATTTGTAGAATATATGGAAATAATTCTACATATCAATAAATTGGCTTGTTTGTAGTAAAAATGTTGCAAGCATATTAAATATCTTTCAACAGAATGATTTTAAAATTATAGTGTAACACGATGCAATATTTTGAAGCCATTGAAATATTGAGACTGATCTATTTTTATATTAAAAATTATTAAGACATTTATAAGTGAATAAAAACAAATTGCAGAAGTGTATGCTAGGATGATCTAATTTATATTATAAACTCCAAATCTAAATTATTATATTATTATAAATACTATGTATGTGTACATTTAAATAGAAATAAAAAGGTCTAGACAGAATTGATAACTATGCTTTCTTCTGGAAATAGGAGAAAGACTGAGGAACGGTAAAAGTTTAGCAGAAAGAAGAATTATGTCTATGTTGTTTGAATTATATACAGTTAGATTGTATTCATGTATTTATTCATGTATTATTTGTGTAAATAAATAAATAAATATAAAATTTCCAAGGATTATAGGAGTTTGTCAAGGGGCTATGAGGGAACAATGAGGCTGATTGATTAGTTTTGGAAGCCTAATAAAACAAGAGTAATACCGGTAGACATCCCTGTACTTTTTGGGGGAGATATATGCCTAGGATAATAGAAACATCTGGTCCACCTAACAGATAAATTATTTTGCATTCAAATACATTAGATACCAACAAGATGCAGGTTATTGGCATTGTATGCCTTTGATTTAATATTTATTGAGCACTCATCTAATAATTTTGCATTCTCTTTAACTTGCTTAATAGGGAAAGTGGGGTGTTTTCTGCTCAACAGACATATCTGACCTGTATGATAATGGAATTTCTCATTATAAGTCAATAAACTTTTGTTCTCTTTCTGTATCTTTCAGTCTTATGATGTAATCAGCGTGATTTCACTTCCTGAATTTCGATGAATTCTAAGACATGGGCAAGATCGGGTTGTAAGACCTCTGAGATTTAAGGCCATGGCCTGGATCATGGTGAACTTACCAAAGCAAACAATGCCTGTGAGATGGTCCTGCAGCAGCCAACCAGTGCACTCTTTTGGTGACATCCAGTTCTTGTTGTATAACTTTATATTCCTATAAATCCATTAAGGCCCCAATAAAGTTTGTCTCTAAGTGCTGTGTTAGATCTATATGACTACATCTAGTAAATTGTGAATTTTAAGTAAATATTTTATAAGAACTCCTATGTAAAGCATTACTAAAATTAGTGTTGAAATATGACCTTCTTCCTACATTTATTCATTTATTTATGTCTATTTATTCATTTATTTTAGTGAAAAATATAAGGAAAGGAGAGGAAGGTTAAATCCAAAAAAGAATTAAGTTTCCAGTACACTTTCTTTAATTTGCTGTCAGTTTTTGCATGGAATCTACATCTTTTTATGCTAATCCTCATCCTAGTATTTTACATCTTAACTATTTTTTTCTGACTAAAATGGTTGATGTGCTTGTTTTTTATAATTTTCTACTTTTCTTCTAAAATGCTTAGTATTGAACAAATAGAATATCCTAATTAAAAACAGTAATAAATATTATGGTGAAAAAATACAAGTAAAATGGGAAAACATTAGATAGCAGCTTTCAATATTTCATATAGTTCATAAATGTTTCAGGAATTACAAGGTTATAGAAAAAAATTTATAGACTATAATAATTTCCAGGGATATAAAAAAATAAAGCTTCTACCTTTGAATTGTAATAAAAGATAAACAGACTTGAAAGCATATATTATATCTGAAAATGTCAGATAAACTTGGCTTATAAATTAAAATATAAAATAATAATACAATTTGTTCAAATAAGTAATTAAAGCTGACATTGTAAAATGAATATTTAGAGAGATTGTGAAACCTGAGTATTTTACCCAATCCTCTGAAATTAGTCCCTAGCGTCAGAATTAAAGAATCTGAAAAATCACAAATGGAGGTATGGTGACATTTATGTATATTCTAGAGTTATGTTATGCACACTTAATAAATTATAGACAGTTATTTTAAAGATTGTATAATATTACTAATCACACATTAGAGTTTTAAAACTTCTGAGCCAGCCTGAACATCACAAACAGTAAACACAGACTTCTTTAAAAGGACATCTGGTGAAAGGCATTTTATGCATCAGAAGGCACAGTATTATAAAGACGACAACACTCTTCAAAATAATCAAAATATTCAATGCAACCCTTACCAAAATTAAGGTTGCCTACTTTGAAGAAATTTATAACCTGATTCTAAAGTTCATATGAAAATGTAATGGACCCAGAATAGCCAAAACAATCTTGAAGTATACAAAGTTTGAAGAGTCACATTTCCAAATTTTAAAACTTATTACAAAGCTACAATAAACAAGTCTATGTGGTACTGGCATAGGATATAAATATTGATCAATGAAATAGAATCCAAAGTCCAGACATAAGCCCTCACAAAAGTTAATTTGCAGCCAATTAACTTCTGACAAGGAGGCAAGACAAAAGGGGAAATAACTATTTTCAACAAATGGTACTGGGACAACTTGGTATCTACATGCAAAAAAAAAAAAAAAATAGAAACTTCCACCCCTACCTCATGCAAAATACAAAAATTAACTCAAAATAGGCCAAAGACTCAAATATAAGGGTTACACTATAAAATTCTTGGGAGGAAATATAGAATAAATTTTTGTGACCTTGAATTAAGTATTGGATTTTTAATTCTTACACCAAAGCACAAGTTAATAAAGGAAAAAATAGATAAACTGGACATAATTAAAATTAAAAAAAAAATTTGCTTCAGTGAACACAGTCAAGAAATTTGAAAGACAGCCACAGTGCAAGAATATTTTTGCAAATAATATGTCTCATAAATGACTTGTATCTAAAATATATAAGACCAGGCATGGTGGCTCATCCTGTAATCCCAGCACTTTGGGAGGCCGAGGCAGGTGGATCACTTGAGGTCAGGAGTTTGAGACCAGCCTGGCCAACATGATGAAACCCCATCTTTACTAAAAATACACACACACAAAAAAAATTAGCAGGGTGTGGTGGTGTATGCCTGTAATCTTAGCTACTCAGGAGGCTGAGGTGGAAGGATAGCTTGAACCTGGGAGGCAGAGGTTGCAGTGAGCCAAAATTGCACCAATGCACACTCCAGCCTAAGCAACAGGGCAAGACGCCATCTCAAAAAATAAAATAAAATAATAAAATAAAATAAACAGTAATTACCGCTAAATAATAAAACAAACAATAAACCAATTTTATAACGAAAGGATCTGAATAGATTCTTCTGTAAAGAAGACATACAAATCACAAATTACACATAAGATGCTCAACACTATTAGTCATCAGGGAAATGCAAATCAAAATCACAAAGAGACAGCAATTTATACCCAGTAGGATACTTATTATTATTATTATTTTAAATAGCAAAATAATAAATGTTAGAGAGAATGTGGGAAAACAGGAACATGCGGCATTGTTGCTGGTAATGATAAATGGTGCAGCCACTGGGCAAACAATTTTGTGGTTCCTCTCTAAGTTAAACATAGAAATAATGGCTGGGCGTGGTGGCTCACACCTGTAATCCCAGCACTTTGGGAGGCTGAGGTGGATGGATCACCTGAGGTCAGGAATTCGAGACTAGCCTGACCAACACGGTGAAACCCCATCTCTACTAAAAAATATAAAAAATTAGCCCAGCTACTCAGGAGGCTGACGCAGGAGAATCCCTTGAACCTGGGAGGCAGAGGTTGCAGTGAGCCGAGATCCCACCACTGCACTCCAGCCTGGGCATGACAGAGCAAGACTCCATCTCAAAAAAAAGAAAAAAAAAAAAAAGAAATAACATGCTACCCAGCAATTTTACTCCTGATACATAGCCAAAATAACTAAAAAACAGGTGTTCAAACAAAAATTGTACAGGACGGTTTACAGCAGAAATATTTGTACTAAGAAAATGTGGAAACAACTCAAATGCCCATCAACTGGTGAATGGAAAACAAAATGTATATTCACACGATGGAATATTAATTTAGTCATATACAGGAAATAAGTATACATACTGCCAGAATAAACCTTGAAAGCATTATGCCAAAAAAAAAAGGAAAATAATTCTTGCCTGGTGGTCTGGGAAAAGCAAAAGCATTATGCTTTGTGAAAAAAGCCAGTCATACAGTACCATATATTATATAATTTCATATAAATAAAATGTCCACATGAGGCAAGTCTATAGGTTCAGAAAAAATATTTGCTTAAGGATGGAGTTTCCCTTAAGTTATGATTGAGAATTGATGTCTAAGGATTGTGTGATTTTATTCAGGGTTAATGAAAATGCATAAGAATTGACTGTAGTGATATTTACACATATCTATGCTTATCTATAAATATCCAAAACCATTGAATTGTACACTTTAAATCATGGATTGTATTATATGTGCATATCTCAAGTTGTTTAAAACAATAGATGTCTGGCTAGCACCTCCCAAGGCAGCCTCTCCCAACTTTTATTTTATTTTTTTGAGACGGAGTTTCGCTCTTGTTGCCCAGGCTGGAGTGCAATAGTGCAATCTTGGCTCACTGTAACCTCCACCTCCCAGGTTCAAGGAATTCTCCTGCCTCAGCCTCCTGAGTAGCTGGGATTATAGGCATGCACCACCACACCCAGCTAATTTTGTATTTTTGGTAGAGACAGGTTTTCTCCATGTTGAGGCTGGTCTCGAACTCCTGACCTCAGGTGATCCACCTGCCCCTTGGCCTCCCAAAGTGCTGGGATTACAGGGGTGAGCCACCATGCCCGGCCAGCCTCTCCCAACTTATTAAAGTCCTATGCAGCAAGATGGCAAAATGGAACTCTTCAGCACTCATAACCTTGCAGAAGTATCCATTTGAACAACTATTCATGCACAAAATTACCTTTACAAGGCCTAAAGAAACCAAGTGAGAGATTACAGCACCTGGGTGTAGCAAATAAAGAAAGATGCATTTAAGAGTGGAGAAAGGGCAGATCATTTGAGGTCAGGAGTTTGAGACCAGCCTGGCCAACATGATGAAACCCTGTTTCTACTAAAAATACAAAAATTAGCCGGATGTGGTGGCAGGCACTTGTAATCCCAGCTACTTGGGAGGCTGAGGCAGGAGATTCGCTTGAATCTGGGAGGCGGAGTTTGCAGTGAGCCAAGATTGTGCCACGCACTCCAGCCTGAGCGACAGAGCAAGACTCCATTTCCAAAGGGGAAAAAAATAGAGTGGAAAAAGGACAGTTTTACATTATGCACATCACCCCTCCCCCAACTCTAAGTAGCACAGCATGGAGAAAGATACACATCTATGAGGGGAAGAAGAAAAAGCTTAGTACTGGACTTCCTCAAACCCCCAAACTGGGCCCATTCCAGTAAAACCTTGCACCAGAGAGGCCCCCTTAGCCCCAGGTTCCAGGCTGGTACATGCGGACTGGACTTCCAGGCCTACCTTGGCACTAGGTAGGATCCTGCAGACCCAGGCTCTAGGCCTGCACAATAGACTTGGATTCCAAAACTGCCCCAGCACCAGATTGGCTCCAGTGGCCCCAGGCTTCAAACTGGTACCAGCACCAGACTTCAGGCCTGTCCCAGTGCCAGATTAACACACTGGCATCAAACACCAGGTGGGGACCCATGAAGATATGGTCAATGCCTTCCCAGTGCCAGGCTGGTCTCATGGTCCCACCTTTCAGCTAAACCAGGGTCTAGGCCCTCCCAAATAGACCTCAGTGCTGGGCAGGCCCTCATAGACTTAGACTCCAGAGTTGTCCATGTGTACCCATATACAAGGCCAGTATCCAAGGCCCCCAGGACCTAGGCCAGACTTTGCTGTCTTAGAATCTAGGCCAGCAACTGTATACTCAGCCTCAAGGCTGACATCAGTGAACACGACTCCAAGCTTGTTCCCATATTCCCAGGCTTCAGGCCAGCCCAGTGGGCTCCAGGCTCCAGACTAGCCCCTGCAGACCCATGCTCCACACTAGACTTAACAGTAGGCCAGCCTCAGGCTCCAGGCTGGTCCCTGTGGGCTTACACTTCAGAGAACTCAGAGTCCAGGCCTGTTTCAGCAGACCCAATGTTCAGGCTTATTCCTGTATACTCTGGTGTCAGACCATACCCCTTGGACTGAAGTTCCAAGAACACCCCTGTAGACTCAGAATCCAGGTCAGCTTCTGTGGATCCAAGATCCAGAGCCACTCCTTCATCCTTAGGTTCCTGGCTGGCCCAGTGTCAGTCCAGTTTCTGTGGACTCAGACTTCAGACTCATCCTAGTGGAAACAGATGCCAAAGTGCCTGGCCAGCTCCTGCAGACTCAGGGTCAAGTCTCATCCCAGCTCCAGGTCAGCCCCTGTGGACTTAGGCTTGAGGTTGGCCATCACAGATACGGGCTCTAGGCCTGCCCTCATGGACCCAGGCTTCAGATTCATCCCTGCAGACCTCACCCTTGTTGAAGTCTAGTCCATTGGATCCAGGTGTCAGATCCAATACCACAGACACAGACACTATACTCAGCTGCCTGCTGACCCAGATACCAGACCTACATGCCTGAGGACTCTGCAAGCAAGCTCACCCTCAAACCTTGCCAGATGGCATGCTCAGAATCCCTGGATAGGCTGACTGCTGAAGGGTTTTACCTGATAAAGCCAGTCTGCAAGGACTGGAATAAGCCCTTACTTCAGATGTGTAGAAATAAATATATGGCAGTAAGAAATAGGAAAAGCCAGGGAGACATAACATCACCACAATAATAGAATTTCTCATTAGCTGAAACAAACAAACAAAAAAATAGAGATATATGAACTGCATGACAAAGAGTTCAAAATAATTAATTTTAAGGAAGCTCAGCAAATTTCAAAAAACTACAGATAATTCAATAAAATCAGAAGATAAATGATCAGAATGAGAAATTTAACAGAGAGATTGAAATTATTTTTAAAAGCCCACAAATTCTGTGGCTGAAAAATACAATGAATTAAGTGAAAAATTCAATAAAGAGCATGAACAGCAGAATTTATGAAGCAGAAGAAAGAATCTAGTAATTTAGATGACAGGTTATTTGAAAATATACAGTCAGAAAAAAATAAAAAGAAATTAAGAAAGTTTACAGATTTTACAGGGCAACATCAAAAGAAGAAGTCTTCATGTGATATGATTTAAAGGAGCAGAGAAGGACAAAGGAGTAGAAATTTTATTTAAAGAAATAATAGTGAAAGCTTTTCAAATCTGTGAAAAGAAATAAATATCCAAGAACAAGAAGGTGAAAAGTCTCCAATGAGATTCAGTCTAAAGAGGACTAATTCATATTATATTCAATCTGTTACAAATTATGGACAAAGACAGGATGTTGGAAGCAGCAAGAGGAAGAAACAAATAACATAGAAGGGAGTTTCAATAAGGCTAGAAGTGGATCTTTCAGCAGAGGCTTTACAGGCCAGGAGAGAGTGGAATGGTATATGCCAAGTACTGAAAACAAAACTTAACCAAGAATATTTTAACCAGCAAAGCTGTCCTTTGGAAATAAAGAAGAGATAAAGACATTCTCATATTAACAAAGCTTAAGGAGTTCATTGCCACCAGATCTATCTTACAAGAAATGCTAAAGGGAGTTCTTCAATCTGAAAGAAATATATGCCAATTATTAACACAAAAACATATGAAAATATAAGCATATTAATCCCTTCCCCATAAAGAGAGATAAACTCACTGCTGAGTGTTGTTTACTTTTCTTCTGATATCCTCTAACTTAAATACTATAATGTGAATCACACTGATTACATCATAAGACTGAAACACACAGAAAGAGAACAAAAGTTTATTGACTTATAATGAGAAATTCCATTATCATACAGGTCAGATATGTCTGTTGAGCAGAAAACACCCCGCTTTCCCTATTAAGCAGCTTAAAGAGAATGCAAAATTACTAGATGAGTGTTTAGGAAAATGTGGCACACCATGGAATACTATGCAGCCATAAAAAAGGATGAGTTCATTGTCCTTTGTAGGGACATGGATGAAGCTGGAAACCATCATTCTGAGCAAACTATCACAGGGACAGAAAACCAAACACCGCATGTTCTCACTCATAGGTGGGAATTGAACAATGAGAACACTTGGACACAGGGCAGGGAACATCACACACCAGGGCCTGTCATGGGGTGGGGGCATGAGGGAGGGATAGCATTAGGAGAAATATCTAATGTAAATGACGAGTTAATGGGTGCAGCATACCAACACGGCACATGTATACATATGTAACAAACCTGCACATTGTGCACATGTACCCTAGAACTTAAAGTAGAATAATAATTAAAAAAAACAAGCTCACATACTGATATAAAGTCAGTACATCTTTTGTTACATTATAAAGGAATAAGAGAGGAAACGAAACAAAGGTATTTGCTTAATATATGTATATTATACATAATATACATATACATATATATAATCTTAATTTTAACACATAGAAAAGAAATACTCATGACAATTATGGTCTTTTTTTCCTTAATTGGTCATGTGGTCATAGCTGGTATTTTGAACAACCTTTTTCTACAACCCATTCTGTATTCTCTTTGCTTGCAGCAAGCACCTCAGCCAATTGTAATTCCTTACCTGCTGGTGTGATCCAAACCTTCATTCCTGAAGGGTTTGGGCCATTTGTTGTTCTGCCTGGATTGGGTCATTGTAGTTTTCCATTGACCCTTAATCATAGGGTGTGGTAACATTAAGAGACTCCCTAGAAGATCTTCTGTATTCCATAAATACTCTTTCTTACCTCCACTGGGGTACGGTAGTCTACCTTCTCCTTGGTAGTTTGGACCAATTACATAGGTCACTAGGCAATTTGCCACTTTCTTGGTTGCAGGAGGAATCAGATGCAACAACATATTATTTGCCTTAGGAAGGACATCTTGGCATGCCCCACACCACATAACCCCTAGAAATTTTAAAGAGGCTGAATTCTCCTGAATTTTAGTTGGATTTATTTTCTACCTTCTGAAACGCAAATGTCTTAGCAATAAGTGCAAAGTATTTGTTACTTTTTGCTCATTAAGTCCAATCAGAAAATGTCTTCAATGTAATAGGTCTGTGAAATATCTTGTGGAAGAGAAAAACAATCAAGATCCCTTTAAACTAAATTATGATGTAGTGCTATGGAGTTAAGACACTCTTGAAATAGTACAATAAAGATTATTACTGGTCTTTGCAGCTGACAGAAAACTGGTTCTGGTGGACATTATGGACAAATTTGGAGAAAAGGTGTTTGCCAGATTATTAACTGCCTAGCAGGTACCAGGAGATGTGTTAATTTGCTCAAGCAGTGAATCCACATCTAGTGGAGGAGTTTCCATTGGAATCACCACTTGTTTAATTTTATGATATTCCACTGTAATTTTCCAAGACCCATCTCTCTTCTGCACGGTAAAATAGAAGAGTTGAATGGGGAATGTGGTAGGAATCAACATCTTTGAATCTTTCAAGTATTTGATGGTGGCATTAATGTCTACAATCCTCCCAGAGATGCAGTATTGCTTTTGATTTACTATTTTCCTTGGTATACACAACTCTAATTGCTTCTATTTGGCCTTTCTCACTATAATAGCTTTCACTTTTCTGGTTAGAAAACCAGTGTTGAGATTCTTCTAGCTGCTAATTATTTCTATTCTAATGATGCATTCTGGAACTAGAGAAATAACCACAGAATGGGATCAGGGACCTACTGGACTCACCACAAGATAGACCTCAGCAAAGACTTCATTGATCACCTGACCCCCATAGCCCTTACTCTGACTAGAGAGCCTCCCCTTCATTCAAGGGTTTCTGTGTTTGTAAACTGGATGAAGCCTGAAAATTAATTGAGTGTTGTGGTGTTTTTTTTTTTTTTGCTTTTATAATTCAAATTAGACTTTCGTTTATTTGACCTGGACATTTTCTGCTTATACAGATCAAGTAAAGACTTAGTAGCTTTCTCATCTATTTCACTTATGGAAACACAATTAACTAGCCAACACCATAGTTCTGTGTGAGTCAGATTATTCTGATTGGGGCTTTTACACTGCTGTCCATTACAGTAATTATACTCACCTTTCTTTTAATGATTGTGTGCCGCAACTTCACCCCTGCTATCTCAAGATCCAATTATACCTATTGCATCTAAGTTTTCCAATTGAGTGATTGCAGGTTTCACCGTAAGATCTGTCCTACAGAGAAAAGCAATCATGGAGCTCTTCAAGGATGCTGGGGATCCCCTCACAAATCTATTTCCCAAAGCACTGGTGAAAGTTACACTTTCTAGACTCTTCCAGTGTTGATGACTAAGCCTTAAAAGACAAATCTACTCTAGTATTTTAATCTCCCTAATCCTGTGAATTTCTTCTTCTCCATTAAACCAAGGGTGTTTGGGTATTTCCAAGTCACTCATAATTGGCTGTCTTTTTTTTTTAAACATGAATTTATTCAGCCCATAATTCCAGAAGTTGCATAAATGAAAGAGTTAAAAAACAGCAGAGACTGTATCTGTGTGGTATAGGCTTTAAGAGCAATGACAGCTCAAGAAATAGGAGCGAGCAATGTAGGGAAGGAAAAACTATGAGCTGTTTTATTAGATATGTGAGTCTAAAATTTAGATGAGTGTTATTAAAGGAGAAAAGGTATCAAAGGTATGAATATCATACTTGAGGAAATTCCCAGAGAAAGACTTTAATATAGATAATGCAATACAATCAGGAAATAGTTATCTGATGATTAATTTTAAAAAATACTACTTTTAGTAGACTGTTATGCAGTAAAATGGGACAATAGTGGTCACAGACTTAATAAAGATTAAACTAAGTGACCAAAAAGGTGATTATGAAGTAAAATGAAAGAATAGTGGTAACAGACTGTTAATAAGGATTAAATTAAGTGATCAATTAAGTAATTATTAAATAATTATTTTTTAAAATTATACTTTAAGTTCTGGGGTACATGTGCAGAATGTGCAGTTTCATTACATAGGTATACACATGCCATGGTGGTTTGCTGCACCCATCAACCCATCACCTACATTACGTATTTCTCCTAATTCTATCCCTCTCCTAGCCCCCCACACCCTGACAGGCCCCAGTGTGTGATGTTCCCCTCCCTGCGTCCATGTGTTTTCATTGTTCAACTCCCATTTGTAAGTGAGAAAATGTGGTGTTTGGTTTTCTGCTCTTGTTTTAGTTTGCTGAGAATTATGGTTTCCAGTTTCATCCATGACCCTGCAAAGGACATGAACTCATCCATTTTTATGGCTGCATAGTATTCCATGGTGCATATGTGACACATTTTCTTTATCCAGTCTATCATTGATGGGCATTTGGGTTGGTTCCAAGTCTTTGCTATTGTGAATAGTGCCACAATCAGCATACGTGTGCATGCGTCTTTATAGTAGAATGATTTATAATCCTTTGGGAATATACCCAGTATTTAGATTTCTGGGTCAAATGTATTTCTGGATCTAGATCCTTCAGGAATTTCCACACTGTCTTCCACAATGGCTGAACTAATTGACGCTCCCACCAACAGTGTAAAAGCATTCCTATTTCTCCACATCTTCTCCAGCATCTGTTATTTTCTGACCTTTTAATGATCACCATTCCAACTGCTGTAAGATGGTATCTCGTTGTGGTTTTCATTTGCATTTCTCTAATGACCAGTGATGATGAGCTTTTTTCATATGTTTGTTTGTTGCATAATGTCTTCTTTTGAGAACTGTCTGTTCATATCCTTCGCCCACTATTTGATGGAGTAGTTTGATTTTTCTTGTAAATTTGTTTAAGTTCTTTGCATATTCTGGATATTAGCCCTTTTGTCAGATGGATGGATTGCAAAAACGTTCTCCCATTCTGTAGGTTGCCTGTTCACTCTGATGATAGTTTCTTTTGCTGTGTAGAAGCTTTTTCATTTAATTAGATCCCATTTGTCAATTTTGGCTTTTGTTGCCATACCTTTTGGTGTTTTAGACATAAGTCTTTGCCCATGCTTATGTGCTGAAGGTATTGCCTAGGTTTTCTTCTAGGATTTTTATGGTTTTAGGTCTTACATTTAAGTCTTTAATCCATCTTGAGTTAATTTTTGTATAAAGTGTAAGGAAGGGGTCCAGTTTCAGTTTTCTGCATATGGCTAGCCGGTTTTCCCAACACTGTTTATTAAATAGGAAATTCTTTCCCCATTGCTTGTTTTTCTCAGATTTGTCAAAGATCAGATGGTTGTAGATGTATGGTGGTATTTCTGAGCCCTCTCTTCTGTTCCCTTGGTCTATATATCTGTTTTAGTGCCAGTACCATGCTGTTTTGGTTATTGTAGCCTTGTAGTGCAGTGTGAAGTCAGGTAGTGTGATGCCTCCAGCTTTGTTCTTTTTGCTTAGAATTGTCTTGGCTATGGGAGTTGTTTTTTCATTCCATATGAAGTTTAGTGTATTTTTTCCAAATCTGTGAAGAAAGTCAATGGTAGCTCAATGGGGATAGCATTGAATCTATAAATTACTTTGGGCAGTAAGGCCATTTTTACTATGTTGATTCTTTCTATCCATGAGCATGGAATGTTCTTTCATTTGGTTGTGTCCCCTTTTATTTCCTTGAGAAGTGGTTTGTAGTTCTCCTTGAAGAGGTCCATCACATTCCTTGTAAGTTGGATTTCTAGGTATTTTATTCTCTTAGTAGCAATTGTGAATGGGAGTTCACTCATGGTTTAGCTCTCTGTTTATCTATTATTGGTGTATAGGAATGCTTGTGATTTTTGCACATTGATTGTATCCTGAGACTTTGCTGAAGTTGCTTATCAGCTTAAGGAGATTTTGGGCTGAGACGATGGGGTTTTCTAAATATACAATCATGTCATCTGCAACAGAGACAATTTGACTTCCTCTCTTCCTATTTGAAAAGGCCTTATTTCTTTCTTTTGCCTGATTGCCCTGGCCAGAACTTCCAATACTATGTTGAATAGGAGTGGTGAGACAGGGCATCCTTGTCTTGTGCCAGTTTTTAAAGGAAATGCTTCCAGTTTTTTCCCATTCAGTATGATATTGGCTGTTAGTTTGTCATAAATAGCTCTTACTATTTTGAGGGACGTTCCATCAATACCTAGTTTATTGAGAATTTTTAGCATGAAGGCTGTTGAATTTTGTTGAAGACCTTTTCTGCATCTATTAAGATAATCAAGTGGTTTTTTTCATTGGTTCTGTTTATGTGATGGATTACATTTATCAATTTGCATATGTTGAACCAGCTTTGCATCCCAGGGATGAAGCCAGCTTGATACTGGTGGATAAGATTTTTGATGTGCTGCTGGATTTGGTTTGTCAGTATTTCACTGTGGTTTTTCACATTGATGTTCATCAGGGATATTAGCCTGAAATTTTCTTTTTTTGTTGTATCTCTTCCAGGTTTTGATATCAGTATGTTGCTGGCCTTATAAAATGAGTTAGGGAGGATTCCTTCTTTTTCTATTGTTTGGAATGGTTTTAGAAGAAATGGTACCAGCTCCTCTTTATACCTCATCTAGAATTCTGCTGTGAATCTGTCTGTTCTTGGACTTTTTTTGGTTGGTAGGCTATTAATTACTTCCTCAATTTCAGAACTTCTTATTGGTCTATTCAGTGATTTGATGTCTTGCTGGTTTAGACTTGGGAGGATGTGTATTTCTGGGAATTTATCAATTTCTTCTAGATTTTCTAGTTTATTTGTGTAGGGGGTTTATAGTATTCTCTGATGGTAGTTTGTATTTCTGTGAGATCACTGGTGATATCCCTTCCATCAATTTTATTGCATCTTTTTGATTCTTCTCTACCTTTTCAGAAAACCAGGTCCTGGATTCATTGATTTATTGAATGGTTTTTCACCTTTTCAGAAAACCAGGTCCTGGATTCATTGATTTATTGAATGGTTTTTCACCTTTTCAGAAAACCAGGTCCTGGATTCATTGATTTATTGAATGGTTTTTCATGTGTCCATCTCCCTCAGTTCTGCTCTGATCTTAGTTTTTTCTTGTCTTCTGCTGGCTTTTGAATTTGTTTACTCTGGCTTCAGTAGTTCTTTTAATTTTGATGTTAGGGTGTCGATTTTAGATCTTTCCTGCTTTTGCTTGTGGGCATTTAGTGCTATCAATTCCCCTCTTTACACTACTTTAAATATGTCCCAGAGATTTTAGTACCTTGTCTCTTTGTTCTCACTGGTTTAAGAACATTTTTATTTCTGCATTAATTTTGTTATTTACCCAGTAGTCATGCAGGATCCGGTTTTTCAGTTTCCATGTTGTTGTCTAGTTTTGAGTGACTTTCTTAATCCAGAGTTGTAATTATTTGTAATTTGATTGCACTGTGGTCTGAAAGACTGTTAAGATTTCCATTCTTTCGCATTTGCTGAAGAGTGTTTTACTTCCAATTATGTGGTCAATTTTAGAATAAGTGCGATGTGGTGCTTAGAAGAATGTATATTCTGTTGATTTGGGGTGGATAGTTCTGTAGATGTCTATTAGGTCCACTTGGTCCAGAGCTGAGTTCAAGTTTTGAATATCCTTGTTAATGTTCTGTCTCATTTATCTGTCTAATATTGACAGTGGGGTGTAAAAGTCTCCCACTATTATTGTGTGGGAATCTGTCTCTTTGTAAGTCGGTAAGAACTTGCTTTATGAATCTGAGTGCTTCTGTATTTCTGCATATATGTTTAGGATAATTAGCCCTTCTTGTTGCATTGATCCCTTTACCATTGTGGTAAAGGGATGAATGTGGGCCCGCCTTCCTAGGTTGAGGAAGTTCTCTTGGATGATATCCTGAAGAGTGCCTTCAAACTTGGTTCCATTCTCCCCGTCACTTTCAGGTACACCAATCCAATGTAGATTTGGTCTTTTCACATAGCCTCATATTTCTTGGAGGTTTTGTTCATGTCTTGTTATTCTTTTTTCTCTAATCTTGTCTTCTTGCTTTATTTCATTGAGTTGATCTTCAATCTCCGATATCTTTTCTTCTGCTTTATCTATTTGGCTATTGGCACTTTTATATGCTTCATGAAGTTCCTGTGCTGTTTTTTCAGCTTCATCAGGTCATTTATATTCTTCTCTAAACTGGTTAATCTAGTTAGTAGTTCCTGTAACCTTTTATCAACTTTCTTAGCTTCCTTGCATTGGGTTAGAACATGCTCCTTTAGCCTGGAGGAGTTTGTTATTACCCACCTTCTGGAGCCTACTTCTGTCAATTCATCAAACTCATTCTCCGTCCAGTTTTGTTCTCTTGCTGGTGAAAAGTTGTGATCCTTTGGAGGAGAAGAGGCATTCTTGTTTTTGAAATTTTCAGCCTTTTTGCACTGGTTTCTCCCCATCTTCTTGTATTTATCTACCTTTGGTCTTTGATGTTGGTGACCTTCAGATGGGGACTCTGTGTGGATGTGCTATTCCTTTCTGTTGGTTAGTTGTATTTCTAACAGTCAGGCCCCTCTGCTGCAGGTCTGCTGGAGTTTGCTGGAGGCCCACTCCAGACCCTGCTTGTCTGGGTATCACCAGTGGAAGCTGCAGAACAGAAATGATTGTTTCCTGTTATTTCCTCTGGAAGCTTCGTCCTAGAGGGGCACCTGCCAGATGCCAGCCAGAGCTCTCCTGTATGAGGTGTCTGTCGGTTCCTACTGGGAGGTGTCTCTCAGTCAGAATACACAGAGGTCAGGGACCCACTTGGGGAGACAGTCTGACCCTTATCAGAGTTCAAATGCTGTGCTGGGAGATCTGCTGCTCTCTTGAGAGCCATCAGGAAGGGATGTTTTAGTCTGCTGAAGCTGTGCCCACAGCCACCCCTGCCCTCTGGTGCTCTGCCCCAGTGAGATGGGGGTTTTATCTGTAAGCTTCTGACTAGCGCTGCTGCCTTTTTTTTCAGAGATGTCCTGCCCAGAGAGTAGGAATCTAGAGAGACAGTCTGGCCACAGTGGCCTTGCTGAGCTGTGGTGGGCTCCACCCTGTTCAAACTTCCTGGCAGCTTTGTTTACACTGTGAGGGTAAAACTGCCTACTCAAGCCTCAGCCATGGTGGATGCCCCTCCCCGCACCAAGCTCGAGTGTCCCAGGTTGACATTAGACTGCTGTGCTGGCAGCGAGAATTTCAAGCCATTGGATCTTAGCTTGCTGGGCTCCGTGGAGTTGGGATCTTTTAGATCTTTCCTGCTTTTGCTTGTGGGTATTTACTGCTTGGCAGGTGGGACCTGCCAAGCCAGACCACTTGGTTACCTGGCTTCAGCCCCCTTTCCAGGGGAGTGAATAGTTCTGTCTCACTGGCATTCCAGGCACCACTGGGGTATGGGGGGAAAAAAAAAAACTCCTGCTGCTAGCTCAGTCTCTGCCCAAATGGCATCCCAGTTTTGTGCTTGAAACCCAGGGCCCTGGTGGCATGGGCACTGTAGTGAATCTCCTGGTCTGCGAGTTGTAAAGACTGTGGGAAAAGCCCGGTATCTGGGCTGGAGTGCACCATTCCTCAGGCACAGTCTTTCACAGCTTCCCTTGGGTAGAGGAGAGAATTCCCCAACCCCTTGCACTTCCCAGGTGAGGTGATGCCCCACCCTATTTTGGCTCACCCTCCATGGGCTGCACCCACTGTCTAACCAGTCCCAATGAAAAGAATCAGGTATTTCAGTCGGAAATGTAGAAATCACCTGCCTTCTGTGTTGATCTCACTGGGAGCTGCAGACCAGAGATTTTTCTATTTGGCCATCTTGCCAGCCAGCAATTGTCCATCTTTTTGATCCACTTTTCAGCCAGGAAACTACACCAACTGTTAGAGCCCTTTCTAACTCCCCAAGCTGCAACATTCAATACAGAATTTCTACTTGGTGGTCACAAATGAACAAATTCAGCCTGATGCAACTTTATATTTCTTCCACCTCCATTTCATACCTTACTATGCATTCCCAGAAAAGTGCCCTGAATATCTACTTGTATCAATTAGAAAACTTAGGTGTATTTTTGAAGTGTGAAGTACTCCTTCATGGGTCACACTTTATTCCATACATTTAGGGATCTGCTGGAACTTGATTCTATTTATGGATCTAGAAGCAAAGTTGGGTGGTGACGGTTGGTCCCAAGGAGAATCAGCATTGTCATGCTTGGAAACTGCCTCTATGGAGACTATTAGCATTCCATTAGACAGAAGTGGAAAGGCCAATACCACTATGAGTGGGGACAGTGCTACTACTGGGAGACTGAAAGGCTACTTCCACTGGCAAAACAACAAAACAAAACAAAACAACAACAACAAAGCACTTCATTAAAATTTAAAAGCTCAATGTCTCTTGCGTCATTGAGTTTTTCTATGCATCACCATCTCAATTTACATGATCCCATTTTTTCCCAGTCTGTGACTCACTTTCACATTAGATACCCTGAAAGGCTGGCATTTAAACTCTCTTTGTAATTCAGGAAATTCCATGATAAGAACATGTGTTTGATTTTCATTATGTTCAGTCCTGTGGCTACAGGAGATAAGCTTCTCTCTCAGAGCATAGCTTAAAGCTCTTAGGTCATTTATGCAGTTCCTAAGGTAGGAATTCAAATCCCTGAGCTCATCCTTTAATTTTTTAATCACTTTGTCCATTGACATTAGGAGAAACCAACCAATGTCATTATATTTCTTAGTTTTCCACAAATGTTCAAAAGTATTATATACAGAGTCACTAAATTCCTTGACTCTTATATGTGGTTGATAAGAACTATAAAATAGTAATATTTTGCATATGTCTATTGACGGATCACACCATGGACTATTACTGCTCTCTATACGATCTTGAATAGGGAGTCCTTAGCATTTTAAAATCTAACCAAATTACTCAATTCCAGAAACTCTAAAGCCAATTCAGGAAGCTTATCCTTAAAATTTTGTTGCTCTAGAACCACTTCTGGTACCAAAATCTGTATTATTCATGGTTCTTCAGAGAAACAGAATGAAAAGTATATATATATAAGAAAGAAGTTATTATGGGAATTGGGTCATGTGATTATGGACATGGAGAAGTCCCACAAAATATCATTTGCAAGTTGGAGAACCAGGGAAGTTTATGCTATAGCTCAGTCCAATTCTGAAAGCCTGAGACACTGGGGGGACACAGTTTCAAGTACCAGAGTCTGAAGGCTGAAAAATGTAGAGTTCTGACCTCCAAGCATACAAGAAGTTGGGTTTCCCTGCTCAAAAAAGAGAGATAAGTTTGCCTTTCATCTGCCTTTTTGCTATATTTGGGCCGCCAACCAATAAGATGATGCCCACCCACATTTGGTGAGGATAGATTTTCCTTACTCAGTCCATTGATTTAACTTCCAATCTCTTCTGGAAACACACTCACAGACATAAAAAGGAATAATGCTTTACCCACTATGTTGGTATCTCTTAACTTAGTTAAGTTGATGCTTAAAACTAACCAGTACAGTGATCATCTCTGACCACTGGCTATGACCATCTTTAGCACTCAGTGAATTGCCATGTGCCTAAAACCACTCTCTTCATATAAACTTTGCTCATATTCTATTTTAGAGTTCAAGCCCCTACTCACTACAAGATACCTAGAAAGAAGAAAAAAAAATCAGTAAATATGACAGCAATATTTACATCTCAGAGAAGTAATCTTTTTATTAGGTTAGTGCAAAAGTAATTGCGATTTTGACACTACTTTAGATGACAATAACTGCAAATTACATTTGCACCAAACCAGTAATTTGTGGAATGGTTTGTCTTCTTTATTGCAATCTTCCCATTCAAGACTGAGCTTGGAAACTTGTTCTTGTAGAATTAAATTATCATATATATATACATATATATATGTATATATGTATATATGTATGTGTATATGTGTGTGTGTATATATATATATATATCTTAGACAAGATCTTGCTCTGTGGCCCAGGCTGGAGTCCAGTGGTGCAATCTTAGCTCAGTGCAACCTCCATTTCCTGGGCTCAGGTGATCCTCCAACCTCAGCTTCCTGAGAAGCTGGGACTACAGGCCCACACCCAGTGAATTTTTTTGTTTTTAGTAAAGGTGGGGTTTTGCTTGTTGCTCAGGTGGGTCTTGAACTCCTGGGCTCAAGTGATCTGTCTGCCTCAGCCTCCCAAAGGGTTGGGTGTGAGCCACCACAACCAGCATTAAATTATTTTTCTAAATCAAAAAAAAATTCCACTCAGAAACATTTTGTAATCCTTTGTGGATATGGAATGAATATTAAACATGCTAATATAAACGATTGAATATAGTTTATTTTTATTTTATTATTATTATACTTTAAGTTTTAGGGTACATGTGCACCACATGCAGGTTTGTTACATAGGTATACATGTGCCATGTTGGTGTGCTGCACCCATTAACTCGTTATTTAGCTTTAGGTATATCTCCTAATGCTATCCCTCCCCCCTCCCTCCACCCCACTATAGAACCTGGAGTGTGATGTTCCCCTTCCTGTGTCCATGTGTTCTCATTGTTCAATTCCCACTGATGAGTGAGAACATGCGGTGCTTGGATTTTTGTCCTTGCGATAATTTGCTGAGAATGATGGTTTCCAGTTTCATCCCTGTCCCTACAAAGGACATGAACTCATCATTTTTTATGGCTGCATAGTATTCCATGGTGTATATGTGCCACATTTTCTTAATCCAGTTTATCATTGTTGGACATTTGGGTTGGTTTCAAATCTTTGCTATTGTGAATAGGGACACAATAAACATACATGTGCATTTGTCTTTATAGCAACATGATTTATAATCCTTTGGGTATATACCCAGTAATGGGATGGCTGGGTCAAATGGTATTTCTAATTCTAGATCCCTGAGGAATCGCCACACTGACTTCCACAATGGCTGAACTAGTTTACATTCCCACCAACAGTGTAAAAGTGTTCCTATTTCTCCACATTGTCCCCAACACCTGTTGTTTCCTGACTTTTTAATGATCGCCATTCTAACTGGTGTGAGATGGTATCTCATTGTGGTTTTGATTTGCATTTCTCTGATGGCCAGTGATGATGAGCATTTTTTCATGTGTCTTTTGGTTCCATAAATGTCTTCTTTTGAGAAGTGTCTGTTCATATCCTTTGCCCACTTTTTGATGGGGTTGCTTTTTTCTTGTAAATTTGTTTGAGTTCACTGTAGATTCTGGATATTAGCCCTTTGTCAGATGAGTAGGTTGCAAAAATTGTCTCCCATTTTGTAGGTTGCCTGTTCACTCTGATGGTAGTTTCTTTTGCTGTGCAGAAGCTCTTTAGTTTAATTAGATCCCATTTGTCAATTTTGGCTTTTGTTGCCATTGTTTTTGGTGTTTTAGATATGAAGTCCTTGCTCATGCCTATGTCCTGAATGATATTGCCTAGGTTTTCTTCTAGGGTTTGTATGGTTTTAGGTCTAACATGTAAGTCTTTAATCCATCTTGAATTAATTTTTGTATAAGGTGTAAGGAAGGGATCCAGTTTCAGCTTTCTACATATGTCTGGCCAGTTTTCCCAGCACCATTTATTAAATAGGGAATCATTTCCCCATTGCTTGTTTTTGTCAGGTTTGTCAAAGATCAGATAGTTGTAGATATGCATCATTATTTCTGAGGGCTCTGTTCTGTTCCATTGGTCTATATCTCTGTTTTCACAACAGTACCATGCTGTTTTGGTTACTGTAGACTTGTAGTATAGTTTGAAGTCAGGTAGTGTGATGTCTCTGGCTTTGTTCTTTTGGCTTAGGATTTAATTGGCAATGCAGGCTCTTTTTTGTTTCCATATGAACTTCAAAGTAGTTTTTTCCAATTCTGTGAAGAAAGTCATTGGTAGCTTGATGGGGATGGCATTGAATCTATAAATTACCTTGGGCAGTATGGCCATTTTCACGATATTGATTCTTCCTACCCATGAGCATGGAATGTTGTTCCATTTGTTTGTATCCTCTTTTATTTCGTTGAAATGTGGTTTGTAGTTCTCCTTGAAGAGGTCCTTCACATCCCTTGTAAGTTGGATTCCTCGGTGTTTTATTCTCTTTGAAGCAATTGTGAATGGGAGTTCACTCATGATTTGGCTCTCTGTTTGTCTGTTATTGGTATATAAGAATGCTTGTGATTTTTGCACATTGATTTTGTATCCTGAGACTTTGTTGAAGTTGCTTATCAGCTTAAGGAGATTTTGGGCTGAGACGATGGGCTTTTCTAGGTGTACAGTCACGTCATCTGCAAACAGGAACAAGCTGACTTCCTCTTTTCCTAATTGATTGCCGTTTATTTCCTTCTCCTGCCTGATTGCCCTGGCCAGAACTTCCAACACTATGTTGAATAGGAGTGGTGAGAGAGGGCATCCCTGTCTTGTGACAGTTTTCAAAGGGAATGCTTCCAGTTTTTGCCCATTCAGTATGATATTGGCTGTCATTTTGTCATAGATAGCTCTTATTATTTTGAGATATGTCCTATCAATACCTAATTTATTGAGAGTTTTTAGCATGAAGGGTTTCTGAATATTGTCAAAGACCTTTTCTGCATCTGTTGAGATAATCATGTGGTTTTTGTCTTTGGTTCTGTTTATATGCTGGTTTACGTTTACTGATTTTCGTATGCTGAACCAGCCTCGCATCCCGGGGTGAAGTCCACATGATAATGGTAGATAAGCTTTTTAATGTGCTGCTAGATTCGGTTTGCAGTATTTTATTGAGTATCTTTGCATCAATGTTCATCAAGGATATTGGTCTAAAATTCTCTTTTTTTGTTGTGTCTCTGCCAGGCTTTGGTATCAGGATGATGCTGGCCTCATAAAATGAGTTAGGGAGGATTCCCTCTTTTTCTATTGATTGGAATAGTTTCAGAAGGAATGGTACCATCTCCTCCTTGTACCTCTGGTAGAATTCGGCTGTGAATCCATCTGGTCCTGGACTTTTTTTGGTTGGTAAGCTATTAATTATTGCCTCAATTTCAGAGCCTGTTATTGGTCTATTCAGAGATTCAACTTCTTCCTGGTTTAGTCTTGGGAGGGTATATGTGTCGAGGAATTTATCCATTTCTTCTAGATTTTCTAGTTTATTTGCATAGAGGTGTTTATAGTATTCTCTGTTGGTAGTTTGTATTTCTGTGGGATTGGTGGTGATATCCCCTTTGTCATTTTTAATTGCGTCTATTTGATTCTTCTCTTTTCTTCTTCATTAGTCTTGCTAGTAGTCTATCAATTTTGTTGGTCTTTTCATAAAACCAGCTCCTGTATTCATTGATTTTTTGAAGGGTTTTTTTGTGTCTATTTCCTTCAGTTCTGCTCTGATCTTAGTTATTTCTTGCCTTCTGCTAGCTTTTGAATGTGTTTTGTTCTTGGTTCTCCGGTTCTTTTAATTGTGATGTTAGGGTGTTAATTTTAGATCTTTCCTGCTTTCTCTTGTGGGTATTTAGTGCTAAAATTTCCCTCTACACACTGCTTTGAATGTGTCCCAGAAATTCTGGTATGTTGTGTCTTTGTTCTCATTGGTTTCAAAGAACAGCTTTATTTCTGCCTTCATTTCGTTATGTACCCAGTAGTCATTCAGGAGCGGATTGTTCAGTTTCCATGTAGTTGTGTGGAGTTGAGTGAGTTTCTTAATTCTGAGTTCTGGATTGATTGCACTGTGTTCTGAGAGACCGTTTGTTATAATTTCTGTTCTTTTACATTTGCTGCGGAGTGCTTTACTTCCAACTATATGGTCAATTTTGGAATAGGTGTGGTGTGGTGCTGAAAAGAATGTATATTCTGTTGATTTCGGGTGGGAGTTCTGTAGATGTCTATTAGATCCACTTGGTGCAGTGCTGAGTTCAATTCCTAGATATCCTTGTTAACTTTCTGTCTCGTTGATCTGTCTAATGTTGACAGTGTGGTGTTAAAGTCTCCGATTATTTTTGTTTTTTTAAAATTTATTTTACTTTAAGTTTTAGGGTACATGTGCTAAATGTGCAGGTTTGTTACATATGTATACATGTGCCATGTTGGCGTGTTGCACCCATTAACTCGTCATTTAGCATTAGGTATATCTCCTAATGCTATCCCTCCCCCCTTCCCCTACCTCACAACAGACCCCAGAGTGTGATGTTTCCCTTCCAGTGTCCATGTGTTCTCATTGTTCAATTCCCACCTGTGAGGGAGAACATGCGATATTTGGTTTTTTGTCCTTGCGATAGTTTGCTGAGAATGATGGCTTCCAGTTTCATCCATGTCCCTACAAAGGACATGAACTCTTCATTTTTTATGGCTGCATAGTATTCCATGGTGTATATGTGTCACTTTTTTTCAATCCAGTCTATCGTTGTTGGACATTTGGGTTGGTTCCAAGTCTTTGCTATTGTGAGTAGTGCCACAATAAACGTACGTGTGCATGTGTCTTTATAACAACATGATTTATAATCCTTTGGGTATATACCCAGTAATGGGATGGCTGGGTCAAATGGTAAGTCTCTGTAGGTTACTAAGGACTTGCTTTATGATTCTGGGTGCTCCTGTATTGGGTGCATATATATTTAAGATACTTAGTTATTCTTGTTGAATTGGTCCTTTTACCATTATGTAATGGCCTTCTTTGTCTCTTTTGATCTTTGTTGATTTAAAGTCTGTTTTATCTGAGACTAGGATTGCAACCCCTGCCTTTTTTAGTTTTCCATTTGCTTGGTAGATCTTCCTCCATCCCTTTATTTTGAGCCAATGTGTGTCTCTGCACGTGAGATGGGTTTCCAGAATACAGCACACTGATGGTTCTTGACTCTTTATCCAATTTGCCAGTCTGTGTCTCTTAATTGGAGCATTTAGCCCATTTACATTTAAGGTTAATATTCTTATGTGTGAATTTGATCCTGTCATTATGATATTTGCTGGTTATTTAGCTCGTTAGTTGATGAAGTTTCTTTCTAGCCTTGATGGTCTTTACAATTTGTCATGTTTTTTGCAGTGGCTGGTACTGGTTGTTCCTTTCCATGTTTAGTGCTTGCTTCAGGATCTCTTTTAGGGCAGTCCTGGTCATGACAAAATCTCTCAGCATTTGCTTGTCAGTAAAATATTTTATTTCTCCTTCACTTATGAAGCTTAGTTTGGCTGGATATGAAATTCCGGGTTGAAAATTGTTTTCTTTAAGAAGGTTCAATATTGTCCCCAACTCTTTTCTGGTTTGTAGAGTTTCTGCCAAGAGATCAGCTGTTAGTCTGATGGGCTTCCCTTTGTTGATAACCTGACCTTACTTTCTGGCTGCCCTTAACATTTTTTCCTTCATTTCAACTTTGGTGAATCTGACAATTATGTGTCTTGGAGTTGCTCTTCTCGAGGAGTATCTTTGTGGTGTTCTCTGTATTCCTGAATTTGAATGTTGGCCTGCCTTGCTAGATTTGGGAAGTTCTCCTGGATAATAACCTGCTGAGTGTTTTCCAATTTGGTTCCATTCTCCCTGTCACTTTCAGGTACACCAATCAGACATAGATTTGGTCTTTTCACATAGTCCCATATTTCTTGGAGACTTTGTTCATTTCTTTTTATTCTTTTTTCTCTAAACTTCTCTTCTTGCTTCATTTCATTCATTTCATCTTCCATCACTGATACCCTTTCTTCCAGTTGATCGCATCGGCTAATGAAGTTTGTGCGTTCGTCACATAGCTCTTGTGCCATGGTTTTCAGCTCCATCAGGTCCTTTAAGGGCTTCTCTGCATTGGTTATTCTAGTTAGCCATTCGTCTAATTTTTTTCAAGGTTTTTAACTTCTTTTCCATTGGTTCAAACTTCCTCCTTTAGCTCAGCGTAGTTTGATCTTCTGAAGCCTTCTTCTCTCAACTCGTCAAAGTCATTCACCATCAAGCCTTGTTCCGTTGCTGGTGAGGAGCTGCATTCATTTGGAGGAGCAGAGGCACTCTGATTTTTAGAGTTTCCAGTTTTTTTGCTCTGATTTTCCCCATCTTTGTGGTTTTATCTCCCTTTGGTGTTTGATGATGGTGATGTACAGATGGGTTTTTGTTGTGGATGTCCTTTCTGTTTGTTAGTTTTCCTTCTAACAGTCAGCACCCTCAGCTGCAGGTCTTTTGAATTTTGCTGGAGGTCCACCCCAGACCCTGTTTGCCTGGGTATCAGCAGTGGTGGCTGCAGAACAGTGGATATTGGTAAACCGCAAATGCTGCTGCCTGATCGTTCCTCTGAAAGTTTTGTCTCAGAGGAGTACCTGATCGTGTGAGGTATCAGTCCGCCCCTACTGGGGGGTTCCTCCCAGTTTGGCTACTCGGGGTCAGGGACCCACTTGAAGAGGCAGTCTGCCTTTTCTCAGATCTCAAGCTGCGTGCTGGGAGAACCACTACTCTATTCAAAGCTGTCAGACAGGGACAGTTAAGTCTGCAGGGGTTACTGCTGCCTTTTTTGTCTGTGCCATGCCCCCAGAGGTGGAGCCTACAGAGGCAGGCAGGCCTCCTTGAGCTGTGGTGGGCTCCACCCAGTTTGAGCTTCTGGCTGCTTTGTTTACCTACTCAAGCCTCGGCAATTGCAGGTACCCCTCCCCCAGCCTCGCTGCCACCTTGAAGTTTGATCTCAGACTGCTGTGCCAGCAATGAGTGAGGCTCCGTGGGTGTAGGACCCTCCGAGCCATGTGCGGGTTATAATCTCCCGGTGTGCCGTTTGTTAAGCCCATTGGAAAAGTGCAGTATTATGGTGGGAGTGACCCGATTTTCCAGGTGCCATCTGTCACCCTTTTCTTTGACTAGGAAAGGGAATTCCCTGACCCCTTGCACTTCCCAGGTGAGGTGATGCCTTGCCCTGCATTGGCTCATGCACAGTGTGCTGCACCCAGTGTCCTGCACCCACTGTCTGGCACTCCCCAGTGAGATGAACTTGGTACCTCAGTTGGAAATGCAGAAATCACCCGTCTTCTGCGTCCCTCATGCTGGAAGCTGTAGACTGGTGCTGTTCCTATGTGGCCATCTTGGCTCCACCCCCAACTATTTAATATAGTTTATAAAATGCAAGACTATAGAAATATGGAACAAAAATATTAAAAATTATGAATATACATAAAACAAGGCTACATAAAGAGATTTTTTAAAGTTTCTGAATTTAAAGAAATAATATTGTAGGCATGTTCTCTCAAAATTTATCATACACATTAAAATATTAATCACCATGCCTGAAGGATTTGTTTTGGAATTTAACAATGTGACCATAAATTTTACCTACAAATATTAGTGTGGTAAAATAGTCAAGGAAAAACAATTATAACTAATTTTAGGAGGCCGGGCATGGTGTCTCACACCTGTAATCTCAGCACTTTGTGAAGCTGAGGCAGGCAGATCACTTGAAGACAGAAGTTCGAAGCCAGTCTGGCCAACATGACAAAACCCTGTCTCTACTAAAAATACAAAAATTAGCCTGGTGTGGTGGTGCAGGCCTGTAATCACAGCTACTTGGGAGGTTGAAGCACAAAAATCTTTTGAACCCAGGAGCTGGAGGTTGCAGTAAGCTGAGATTGTGCCACTGCATTGCAGCTTGGGTGATAGAGCAAGACCCTTTGTCAAAAAAATTAATTTTAGAAAAATCTTTATGTACATTACAATATAAGAAAGACACAATAATTTAAGTAATGGATTAATGACATAGAAATGTGCACATGAGTCAGTTCAACAGGATCTAAAACCCAGAAATGGACATCAGCTTATATAAGGATATGGAGGTGAGATTTCAAATTCATTGAGAAAACTGTTTCATTCATTAAATTGTGTTAAGAACATTTGGCTAATCATATAGGGAAAAACTCAAATTAGTTTTTTTCTCATACCATAAGCATAAATGCAAAACATCAAATTGTATTTTTTTTTTTTTTTTGAGATGGGGTCTCACTCTGTCACCCAGGCTGGAGTGCAGTGGTGTGATCTTGGCTCCCAGGTTCAAGCGACTCTCCTGCCTCAGCCTCCCAAGTAGCTGGGACTACAGGTGCCCACCACCTGTAGAGATGCTGTTTCACCATGTTAGCCAAGCTGACCTTGAGCTTCTGACCTCAGGTGATCCACCCGCCTCAGCCTCCCAAATTGCTGGGATGACAGGCATGAGCCACCATGCCCAGCCTCAAATTGTAAAAATATACAAAGATAATATTTGTCAATATATTATTGTAGGATAGGTATAATCCCTGAAATAATAATAATTTTCTCTGTCAAAATGTATTAGTTTAAAGCCTACTATGTCACAAGTGCTGTATCAAGTACTGGGAATATAATGATGAGTAAAATAACGTCAATGTAGCTTATAGTATAACATGGAGGGAAGATAATTAAACAAGGTATAAAGCATGGCTGAATTCAGGTGCTAAAATTATACACTCAGAGATCTCTCATCTTTTATTTCACTTTTTCACTGTTCACTTTCTGCCAGGCTGTCTCTTTGTAGTGAGAAAGAGGACACCTGCAGCACCTTCAGGATTATAGCACATTAAGCTCACACACTAAGGAGAAGAAGCAATCTCTTTCCCAACATTCCATATTAATTGTTTAAATAATACTGTTGTTGATCCTGCTTGGATTGCATACCATTCATGAATTCATGAATCCACCAGAGTGGGTGCTCTGATTGGTCAGCCTAAGGCTATGAAACTACCATTATGGAAAGAAGGGTTCAGTTTCAGTATCTTGATTGACGACTTCACCAAGTCATTGGTAAATGGGTAAAGAACGATTTCTTTTTTTAAAATTTTACTTTAAGTTCTGAAATACATGTGCAGAAAGTGCAAGTTTATTACATAGGTATACATGTGCCATGGTTGTTTGCTGCACCTCTCAACCCATCATCTAGGTTTTAAGCCCCACCTGCATTAGGTATTTGTCCTAATGCTCTTTCTCCTCTGGCCCCCACTTCCCGACTGGAAGCCATCATTCTCTGTACAGAATGATTTCTAAAAGGAAAATACACAATGCAGCTTAAGAAGTAACAAATGGAGAAGTAATTTTAGCAGGATAGCACAGTAGCATGTTTAACACTAGCATCCTCCCACAGTAATAAAAATTTGGCAACCATTCACAAAGAGAAGTGCCCTTTTTGTAGCCTTGAGTCCCAGTTAGAATGTTGCAAAACCCCAGTGGATCCCAAGACTGAGGAGGGCTGTTTGAGAGAACAGGCTTGCACCCAGGTGGTAGGCTCACCAACCATGGTCCCACCTACTGACCCAGAAATGACATTTTCCTCAAGTGGACTTGATTATAACATGATTTGGGTCTGTTGCTGCCACCAGAACCACCTGCTAAGAGACCTGGGAAGAGTCACACTCACTATGCCTTGGATGACAGGCCTGCCAAATCTTGTCCCAGCTGTGAACTCTAAAATGGCTCTGTAACCCAGTTCCATCTCCTCTTGGCCATCATCTACAAGTAGTCTTTCTTGCTCAGGGATGTGCAGGGTGTCATGCCTGTCCATGTCCCCAGAAGCAGTCTTGTAGATTTCAGTCCTACAGCAGATCCCCAAACGAATATGTTACTTGGCTTCAGATTCTTTCTTCTGCTGTTTAAGAGCAGTGTTGCCTGACCAGGGACCTTCCAGAAGACACCACTGCTCAAAGCCAGGCCCAATGACCTCAATGCCCTTGTGCAGTATAAAGCAGTTCTGTAATCCAGCTCCATTCTCTCCAGCCACAGAGAAAAAGTAATCCTGTTGACTCAAGGACCCACCAGAGATGTACTTTTTAGTTTTTTTGGAGACGGACCCAGTGACCTCAATCCAACTACAGATTATGAAACAGCCTTGTGTCATGGCTTCAGCTCTGCTAAACCATGGTCTGGGACCAGTTCTGTCTATTCAGTGACCCACCCAGTGTCCCAGAAATATGCCTCCTGGGGGCCCAGAGGGAGTCATATCTATCTACACAACTGATAACAGGCCTACTGCGAACCCAACAGCAGCTGCATGACACAGCTCTACTCCACTTAATTTCAATCTCAGAGGAAAATCCATGATAAAGGGACCTAAGGTCTTTACCTGGTAAAATCAGTCAGTAATGACTGGAATAGGAGTTTTCTCCTTCAAATGAACAGGCACCAATGCAAGGCTACACAAAGAAGAATCAGACAAACATGACACCCCTGAAACAAAATAAAACAATAAGACCAATAAACCTCCAGTAATTGACCCAAAAAAATTGAGATCTATGAATTGCCTGTCAAAAATTCAAAACAATAATCTTAAAGAAGCTCACTGAGATGCAAGAAGACACAGATAGGCAACTAAACAAAATCAGGAAAACAATGCATGAAAAAAATGAGTTTACTGAATATATACCATTTTACAAACCACAAGAAGAAATCCTGGAGCTGAAGAATACAATAAGAGAACTAAAAATACAATAAGAGAGATTCAATGGCAGAGTCAATTGTGCATAATAAAAAATCAATGAACTCAAAGGTCATTTAAAGGTACAAGAGATTTTGGATTACATGGATGAATTACATAGTGGTGGAGTCTGAGATTTTAGTGCACTTATCACCCGAGTAGCGTACATTGTACTCAATATGTAGTTTTATATCCCTCCCTCCTTTATTTTTTAATGTAATACTGTTTATTTAACTTCAAAAACATTTCAGCATTCTAAACATACAAAAAATGGAATGTTGCAAATCATGTTTAAGTACAGAAGGCTTTTGAACTTTCATTGATTATGTGGCTCTTCACTTTGCTGACAATGAAGAGTTCTACAGTTTGTTTAAAAACTACCACACTTAATTAAAATTAAATAAATAAATAAACCAAAAGAAAACTTCTCATGCAAGTTGACACCCTCTCTGTCCACAGCTAAGATGGCAGCAAAATGCTATATCACTATATACAGAAATAAGACAACCTGAGACTAAAGGGATGCCCACTGCAGAGTCAACAGGTCCAGCCTCCTGGTGGATACCCTGAGCTACAGCACCTCCAAAAAGCATCTTCTCCACAGCCTCAATGCCAAACAAGCAAGGAGCATCAAGAGTTTGTCTTGGTTCTTTTGTTCTTTTTACAAACCATAGATATATACAGTTGATAACTCGATTTCTAGCCAATAACCATATAGTTAACAGCACCTTACAAAAAAAAATGTGGGAGATCTGGCAAGATGGCTGAGTAGGAACTGCTCCAGTCTGCAGCTAACAAGACCAACACAGAAGGTGGGTGACTTCTGCATTTCCAACTAAGGTACCCAGTTCATCTCAGTGGGACTGGTTAGGAAGTGGATGCAGCCCATGGAGGGCAAGCCGAAACAGGGTGGGACATCACCTCACCTAAGAAGTGCAATAAGCTAGGGTGCTCCCTCCCCCAGCCAAGGAAAGCCATAAGGAACTGTGCTACCTGGCCCAGATACTACAATTTTCCCACTGTTTTTGCAATATGCAGACCAGGATATTCCCTAATGTGCCTACACAACCATAACCCTGGGTTTCAAGCACTAAATTTGGCAGCTGTTTGGGCAGACACCGAGCTAGCTGCAGGAGTTTGTTGTTGTTGTTGTTGTTGTTTTCATACCCCAGCAGTGCCTGGAACCCCAGTGAGACAGAACGGCTCACTTCCCTGGAATGAGGGTTGAAACTAGGGAGCCAAGTGATCTTGCTCAGCAGGTCCCACTCTCACAGAGCCCAGCAAGCTGAGAACCACTGATTTGAAATTCTCGCTGCAAGCACAGTAGTCTGAAGTCGACCTGGGATGATCAAGCTTAGTTAGGGGGAGGGGTGTCCACCATTACTGAGCCTTGGGTAGGCGATTTTCCCCTGACAGTGCTAAGGGGGCTGGGAAGTTAGGACTGGGTGGAACTCGCCATAGCACAGCAAGGAGGTTGTGGCCAGACTGCCTCTCTAGATTCTTCCTCACTGGGCAGGCCATCTCTGAAAGAAAGGGAGCAGCCCCAGTCAGGGGCTTATAGATAAAACTTCCAACTCTCTGGGACAGAGCAACTGGAGGAAAGGGTGGCTGTGGGTGCAGCTTCAGTGGACTTAAACTCTTCTGCCTGCCAGATATGAAGACAGCAGCAGATCCTAACAAGGAGGATTCTCCAAACACAGAGCTTGAGCTCTCCTAAGGGACAGACTATCTCCTTAAGTGGGAACCTGACTCCCATGCCTCCTGACTAAGAGACATCCCAGCAGGGGTCAATAGACGCTTCATACAGAAGAGCTCTGGCTGGCATCAGGCAAGTGTCCCTCTGGGAAGAAGCTTCCAGGGGAAGGAGCAGGCAGCAATCTTTGCTGTTCTGCAGCCTTTGCTGGTGATACCCAGGCAAACAGGATCTGGAGTGGACCTCAAGAAAACTGCAGCAGACTTGCAGAACAGGGGCCTGACTGTTAGAAGAAAAACTAACAAACAGAAAGCAATAACATCATCATAAACAAAAAGGACACCCCCACACACAAAAACGCCATCCAAAGATCATCAGTCTCAAAGATCAAATGTAGATGAATCCACGAAGATGAGAAAAAAAGAGCACAAAAATTCTGAATATTTAAAAAACCAGAATGCCTCTTCTCCTCCAAAAAATTGCAACTCCTCACCAGCAAGGGCACAAAACTGGACAGAGAATGAGTTTGATGAATTGACAGAAGTAAGCTTCAGAAGGTGGGTAATAACAAATTCTTCTGAGCTAAAGGAGCATGTTCTAACCCAATGCAAGGAAGCTAAGAACCTTGATAAAAGGTTACAGGAATTTCTAACTAGTATAACCACCTTAGAGAAGAACATAAATGACCTGATGGAGCAGAAAAACACAGCACGAGAACTTCGTGAAACATACACAAGTATCAATAGACAAATCAATCAAGCAGAAGAAAGGATATCAGAGATTGAAGATTAGCTTACTGAAATAAGGCATGAAGACAAGATTAGAGAAAAAAGAATGCAAAGGAATGAACAAAGCCTCCAAGAAATATGGAACTATGTGAAAAGACCAAAGCTTCTTTTGATTGGTATGCCTGAAAGTGATGGGAAGAATGGAACCAAGTTGGAAAACACACTTCAGGAAATCATCCAGAGGAACTTCCCCAAACTAGCAAGACAGGCCAACATTTAAATTCAGGAAACACAGAGAAGTCCACTAAAATATTCCTCGGTAAAAGCAACCCCAAGACACATAATTGTTAGATTCTCCAAGGTTGAAAAGAAGGAAAAAATGTTAAGGGCAGCCAGAGAGAAAGTCAGGTTACCCACAAAGGGAAGCCCATCAGACTAACAGCAGATCTCTCTGCAGAAACCCTACAAGCCGGAAGAGACTTGGGGCCAATATTCAACATTCTTAAAGAAAAAATTTTCAACCCAGAATTGCATATCCAGCCAAACTAAGCTTCATAAGCAAAGGAGAAATAAAATACTTACCAGACTAGCAAATGCTGAGAGATTTTGTCACCACCAGACCTGTCTTACAAGAGCTCCTGAAGGAAGCAATGAATATGAAAATGAAAAACCGGTACCAGCCACTGCAAAAACACACCAAAATATAAAGACCCAAGACACCATGAAGAAACTGCATCAACTAATGTGAAAAATAACAAGCTAGCATCACGATGAAAGGACCAAATTTACACATAACAATATTAACCTTAAATGTAAATGGGCTAAATGCCCCAATTAAAAGACACAGGCTGGCAAATTGGACAAACATTCAAGACCCATTGATGTAGTATATTCAGGAGACCCATCTCACATGCAAATACACACACAGGCTAAAAATAAAGAAATGGAGGAATATGTACAAAGCAAATGGAAGGTAGAAAAAGCAGAGGTTCAAATCTTAGTCTCTGATAAAACAGACTTTAAACCAGCAAAGATCAAAAAAGGCAAAAAAGGGCATTACATAATGATAAAGGGATCAATGCAACAGGAAGAGCTAACTATCCTAAATATATGTGCACCCAGTACAGGAGCACCCAGATTCATAAAGCAAGTTCTTAGAGACCTACAAAAAGACTTAGATTCCCACACAATAATAGTGGGAGACTTTAACACCCCACCGTGAATATAAGACAGATCAATGAGAGAGAATATTAACAAGGATATTCAGGACTTGAACTGAACTCTGGACCTAGTGGGCCCAATAGACATCTACAGAACTCTCCACCCCAAATCAAAAGAATATACATTCTTCTCAGCACCACATAGCACTTATACTAATATCAACCACATAATTAAAAGTAAAATACCCCTCAGCAAATGCAAAAGAATAGAAATCATAACAAACAGTCTCTCAGACCACAGTGCAATCAAATTAGAACCTAGGATTAAGACAGTCACTCAAAACTGCACAACTACGTGGAAACTGAACAACCTGCTTCTGAATGACTACTGGGTGAATAGCGAAATTAAGGCAGAAATAAAGATGTTCTTTGAAACCAATGAGAACAAAGAGACAAGGTACCAGAATCTCTGGGCAGAGCTAGAGCAGTGTGAAGAGGGAAATTTAGGGCACTAAATGCCAACATCAGAAAGTGGAAAAGATCTAAAACTGACACCCTAACATCACAATTAAAAGAACTAGAAAAGCAAGGGCAAACAAATTCATAAGCTAGCAGAAGACAGGAAATAACTAACATCAGAGCAGAAATGAAGGAGACAGAGACATGAAAAACACTTCAATAAATCAAGGAGCTGTTTTTTTTATTATACTTTAAGTTTTAGGGTACATGTGCACAACGTGCAAGTTAGTTACATATGTATACATGTGCCATGCTGGTGCGCTGCACCCACTAACTGGTCATCTTGAAGAGATTAACAAAATAGACGGACCACTAGCTAGACTAATAAAGGAGAAAAGAGAGAAGAATCAAATAGACACAATATAAATGATAAAGGGAATCCAAATACTGATCCCACAGATACAAACAACCATAAGAGAATACTGTAAACACCTCTATGCAAATAAACTAGAAAATCTAGAAGAAATGGATAAATTCTTGGACAAATACACCCTCCCAAGACTAAACCAGAAAGAAGTCAAATCCCCTAATAGACCAATAAGAAGTTCTGAAATTGAGGCAGTAATTCATAGCCTACCAACCAAAAAAATCCCAGAAACAGATGGATTCACAGCCAAATTCTATCAGAGGTACAACAAAGAGCTGGTACCATTTCTTCTGAAACTGTTCCAAACAATAGAAAAAGAGGGACTCCTCCCTAACTCATTTTATGAGGCCAGCATCATCCTGATACCAAAACCTGGCAGATACACACAAACAAAAAGAAAATTTCAAGTCAATATCCCTGATGAACATCGATGTGAAAATCCTCAATAAAATACTGGCAAACTAAATACAGCAGCAATCAAAAAGTTTATCCACCATTATCAAGTTGGCTTTATCCCTGGGATGCAAGGCTGGTTCAACATAAGCAAATCAATAAATGTAATTCATCACATAAACAGAACCAATGACAAAAAACACATGATTGTTTTGATAGGTGAAGAAAAGTCCTTCGATAAAATTCAATATCCCTTCATGCTAAAAACTCTCAGTAAACTAGGTATTGATGAAACATATCTCAAAGTAATATGAGCTATTTATGACAAACCCATAGTCAATATCATACTGAATGGGAAAAGCTGGAAGCATTCCCCTAAAAAACTGGCACAAGACAAGGATGCCCTCTCTCACCACTCCTATTCAACATAGTATTGGAAGTTCTGGCCAGGTCAATCAGGCAAGAGAAAGAAATAAAGCACATTCAAATAGGAAGAGAGGAAATAAAATTGTCTTTGTTTGCAGATGACATGATTATGTATTTAGAAAACCTCAACGTCTTAGCCCAAAAACTTCTTAAGCTGATAAGCTGATAAGTAATTTCAGCAGTCTCAGGATACAAAATCAATGTCCAAAAATCACAAGCATTCCTATACACCAACAATAGACCAACAGAGAGCCAAACCATGAGTGAATTCCCATTCACAATTGTTACAAAAATACCTAGGAATAAAATTTACAAGGGATGTGAAGGACCTCTTCAAAGGAAACTGCAAACCACCGCTCAAGGAAATAAGAGAGGACACAAACAAATGGAAAAACATTTCATGCTCATGGATAGGAAGAATCAATACTGTGAAAATGGCCATACTGCCCAAAGTAATTTATAGATTCAATGCCATTATCATCAAGCTCCCAGTGAATTTCTTTGCAGAATTAGGAAAAACTACTTTAAATTTCATATGGAACCAAAAAAGAGCCTGTATAGACAAGATAATCCTAAGCAAAAAGAACAAAGCTGGAGGCATCACACTACCTGACTTCCAAATATACTACTAGGCTACAGAAACCGAAACACCATGTACTGGTACCAAAGCAGATATATAGACCAATGCAACAGAACAGAAGCCACAGAAATAACACCACACATCTACAACCATCTGATCTTCAACAAACCTGACAAAAACAAGCAATCAGGTTGAAGATTCCCTATTTAATAAATGATGCTGGGAGGGCAGGTGCTGTGGCTCAAGCCTGTAATGCCAGCACTTTGGGAGGCTGAGGTGGGCGGATCACCTGAGGTCAACAGTTCGAGAACAGCCTGGCCAACATGGTGAAAACCCATTTCTACTAAAAATACAAAAATTAGCTGGTCTTGGTGGCAGGCGCCTGTAATCCCAACTGCTTGGGAGGTTGAGGCAGGAGAGCCACTTGAACCCGAGAGGCAGAGGTTGCAGTCGGCTGAGATTACGCCATTGCAATCCAGCCTGGGGGACAAGAGTGAGACTCCATCTCAAAAAAATAAAAATAAATGGTGCTAGGAAAACTGGCTTGCCATATGCAGAAAACAGATACTGGACCCCTTCTTTATACCTTATACAAAATTTAACCCAAGATGGATTAAATACTTAAAAGTACAATCCCAAACCATAAGAGCCCTAGAAGAAAACTTAAGCAATACCATTCATCACATAGGCATGGGGAAAGACTTTGTCACCAAAACACCAAAAGCAGTTGCAAATAAAAAGCCCAAATTGACAAATGGGATCTAATAAACCTAAGAGCTTCTGCACAGCCAAAGAAACTATCATCAGAGTGAACAAGCAACCTTCAAAATAGGAGAAAATTTTTGCAAGCTACCCATCTGACAAAAGTCTAATATCCAGAATCTACACGGAACTTAAACGAATTTCAAGAAAAAAAACAAACCACCCCATCAAATTTTGGGTGAAGTATATGAACAGACACTTCTCAAAAGAAGACATTTATGTGGCCAAGAAACATATGAAAAAACAAAGCTCATCATCACTGGTCATTAGAGAAATGCAAATCAAAACCACAATGAGATACCATCTCATGCTAATTAGAATGGCAATTATTAAAAAATCAGGAAACAACAGGTGCTCACGAGGCTGTGGAGAAATAGGAAAAGTTGTACACTGTTGATGGGAGTGTAAATTAGTTCAATCATTGTGGAAGACAGTGTGGCAATTCCTCAAGGATCTAGAAACAGAAATACCATTTGACCCAGCAAGTAAATCATTCTACTATAAAGACACATACAGATGTATGTTTATTGCAGCACTATTTACAGTAGCAAAGACTTGAAACCAACTCAAATGCCCATCAATGATAGACTGGATAAAGAGAATGTGGCACAAATACACCATCGAATACTATGGGGCCATAAAAAAGGAATAAGATCATGATTTTTGCAGGGGCATGGATGAAGCTGGAAGCCATCCTCAGCAAACTAACACAGGAACAGAAAACCAAACACCACATGTTCTCACTCATAAGTGGGAGTTGAACTATGAGAACACATGGGCACAGGGACGGTAACATCACACACTGGGGCCTGTCGGGGGGTAGGGGGCAAGGGGAGGGAGAGCATTAAGACAAATACCTAATGCATGTGGGGCTTAAAATCTGGATGATGGGTTGATCGGTGCAGCAAACCACCACGGCACGTGTATACCTATGTAACAAACCTGTACATTCTGCACATGTATCCCAGAACTTAAAATAAAAAGAAAAGAAAGTATTATCTCCTTGTCTATTTTTTGAAAGAGTTTGAGTAGAATTGGTATTGGTTCTAAAACAAATGTTTAGTAAAATTCAGCAGTGTAGCTATTGAGTCCTGTGCTTTTCTTTGCTGGAAAACTTTTTACTATGGCTACAATCTTAATTTTTTTTTCTTTTTTGAGACAGAGTCTCACACTGTTTCCTAGGCTGGAGTGTAGTGGCATAATCTTGGCTCGACCCAACCTCTGCCTCCCAGATTCAAGCATTCCCCTTGCCTCCGCCTCCTGAGTAGCTGGGATTACAGGTGCACATCACCACGCCCAGCTAATTTTTGTATTCTTAGTGGAGATCAGGTTTCACCATGTTGGCCAGGCTGGTTGTGAACTGTTGGCCTCAAGTGATCCACCCACCTTGGACCCCCAACGTGCTGGAATTAGAGTCATGAGTCACTGTGCCCGGCCAATCTCATTGCTTCTTATTGGTCTATTCAGATTTTGATTTTTTTTAATGTTTCAATCTTGATAGATTGCGTATGTCCAGGAATTTATCTACTTTTTTTAGCTTTTCCAATTTACCAGCATATTGTTGCTCTTAGTAGTCTCTAATAATCCATTGAATATCCATAAGATCAGTTGCATGGTCCCTTTTTTATCTCTGAGTTTATTTGTTTGGATCTTTATTTTCTTAGTCTGGCTAAAGGTTTATCAATATTTTTATCTTTTCACAAAAAAACTTTTTATTTTGTTGATCTTTTATATTTTTGTTTCAACTTTATTTCTGCTCTGGTCTTTGTTATTTCTTTTCTTCTACTAATTTTGGTTTTGGTTTTTTCTTCCTTTTCTAATTCTTCAAGATGCATTGTTATGTTGTTTATTTAAAGTTTTTCTACTTTTTTGGTGTAGGTGCTTATTGCTATAAACTTTCTTCTTACCACTGTTTTCACTGTCGTCCATTGGTTTTGGTAGGTTGTATTTCCATATTTCCATTTTATTTATTTATTTATTTATTTATTTATTTAATTTTTAGACGCAGTCTCACCCTGTCGCAGTGACGCGATTTCAGCTAACTGCAAGGTCCGCCTCCTGGGTTCACGCCATTCTCCTGCCTCAGCCTCCTGAGTATCTGGGACTACAGGCCCCTGCCACCATACCCAGCTAATTTTTTTGTATTTTTGGTAGAGATGGGGTTTCACCGTGTTAGCCAGGATGGTCTCGATCTTCTGACTTCGTGATCCACCCGCCTAAGCCTCCCAATGTGTTGAGATTACAGGCGTGAGCCACTGCACCCGGCCCATTTGTTTTAACTTTTTACAGAAATTTTTCTTAACTTCTTTACTGAGTCACTTGTTATTCGGGAGCTTTTTTTTTTATTTCCCTGTGTTTGTATAGTTGGTACAGATACTTTTGTTATTAATTTTAATTTTGGTCCATTGTGATCAAAGATGGTTAATATTATTTTAAAAGTTTTTTTAAGACTTTTTTTGTGACCTAACATATAGTCTATTGTTGATAATGTTCTATGTGTTGAAGAGAAGAATGTGTATTCTGCACCCGCTTGATGAAATATTCTGTAAATCTCTTAGGGTCATTTGGTCTATAGTGCAGATTAAGTCTGATATTTTTCTTTATTTTCTATCTAAATGACCTGTCTAATGCTGAATGTAGGGTCTTGAAGTCTCCAGCTATTACAGTTTTGGGGCCTATCTCTCTCTTTAGCTCTAATAATATTTGCTTTATATCTGGGTGCTTCAGTGTTGGGGGTGTATAGATTTACAATTATTACGTCCTCTAGTTTAATTGATATCTCTATAATTATATAATGACCTTCTTTGTCTCTTTTTATAGTTTTTGTCTTCAAATCAGTTTTGACTGAGAGAGGTATAGATACATCCCTTTATTATCATTCTATGTGTGTCTTTATAGGTGACATGTGTTATTTGTAGGGAACAGATCTTTTGGTCTTCTTTAAAATAAATCTATTCACCCACTCTATGTCTTTTGATTAGGGAGTTTAGTGCATTTATATTCAATGTTCTTATTAATAAGTAAGAATTGGCTGGGCATGGTGGCTCATGCCTGTAATCCCAGCACTTTGGGAGGCTGTGGTGGGCAGATCACTTGAGGTCGAGAGTTTGAGGCCAGCCTGATCAACATGGAGAAACCCCATCTCATATACATGTATATATATACACACACACGGACACACACGGACACACGGACACACTCACACACACACACACACACACACAATTAGCCAGATGGGGTGGCATCTGTAATCCCAGCTACTTGGGAGGCTGAGGCAGGAGAATCGCTTGAATCTGAGAGGTGGAGGTTGCAGTGAGCCGAGATCATGCCTTTGCACTCCAGCCTGGGCCACAAGAGTGAAACTCCGCTCAAAAAGAAAAAAAAATTAAGAACTTACTCTTGCCATTTTGTTATTTGTTTTCTGGTTGTTTTGTGGGTCTTTTTTTTCTTCTTTCTTTTCTGTCTTCCTTTTTGTGATGATGATTTTCTCAGGTGGTATGTTTTATTTATTAATTTTTTTAACTCTCTGTATATCTGTTGTAGGTTTTTTGATTTGAGGTTACCACTAGCTTGCGAATAATATCTTATACCCCATTATCTTAAATTAACACTGATTGCAAAAACAAACAAGCAAAGAGGAAGCTAATGAAAACTCTATAGTTTGACTTTATCCCCCCTCTACTTTTTAACATTTTGCTTTTTCGACTTAAACATTATTATATTGACTATGTCTTAAAGTTGTAATTATTTTTGATAGGTTCATGTTTTACTGTTTCTACTCAAGATATGAGTAGTTTACACAACACAATTTTAGTATTATGAACTTACTATTACCAGTGAGTTTTGTACCTTCAGATGACTTCTTATTGCTCATTAAGAGCTTTTTTTCCAAATTAAGGAAACATTTGTTGCATTTCGCATAGACATGTCTGGTGTTGATGGAATCCCTCAGGTTTTTTTTTGCATGGGAAAGTCTTTATTTCTCATTTGTGTTTGAAGCATATTTTCACTGGAGATACTATTTTATAATAAAAGGTTTTTTTTTTCTTCAGAACTTTAAATGTCATGCCACTCTTTCCTGGTCTATAAGGTTTTACTGAGAAATCTGCTTCCAGATATATTGGAGCTCCTTTGTATGTTTTATTTATTTATTTATTTATTTAGACAGAGTTTCACTGTGTCTCCCAGGCTGGAGTGCAGTGGCGCGAACTCGGCTCACTGCAACCTCTGTTTACTGGGTTCAAGTTATTCTCCTGCCTTAGCCTCTGAAGTAGCTGAGATTACAGGCACCCGCCACCATGCCCAGCTAATTTTTGTGTTTTTAGTAGAAACGGGGTTTTGCTATATTGGCCAGGCTGGTCTCGAACTCCTGACCTCGAGCAATCCACCCACCTCAGCCTCCCAAAGTGCTGGGATTACAGGTGTGAGCCACTGTGTCTGGCCTATTTGTTACTTTTCTCTTGCTGCTTGTAGGATTTTTTCTTTACCCTTGACCTTTGGGCATGCATTAGTCCATTTTCATGTTGCTGATAAAGACATACCCAAGACTGGGAAGGAAAAGAGGTTTAATTGAACTCACAGTTCCACATGGCTGGGGAGCCCTCAGAATAATGGCCAGAAGTGAAAAGCAGTTCTTACATGGAGGCAGCAAGAGGAAATGAGGAAGAAGCAAAAGCAGAAACCCCTGATAAACCCATTAGATCTCATGAGACTTATTCACTATCAAGAGAATAGCACGGGACAGACCAGCCCCCATGATCCAATTATCTCCCCCTGGGTCCCTCCCACAACACGTAGGAATTCTGAGATATACAATTCAAATTGGGATTTGGGTGGGGAAACAGCCACACCATATCATCCCACCCCTGGACCCTCCAAATCTCACATCCTCACATTTCAGAACCAATTATGCCTGTTCAACTGTCCCTCGAAGTGTTAACTCATTTTAGCATTAATCCAAAAATCTATAGTCCAAAGTCTCATCTGAGACAAGGCAAGTCCTGTCCACCTATGAGCCTGTAAAATCAAAAGCAAGCTAGTCAGTCCCTAGACACAATTGGACTACAGGTATCAGGTAAATACAGCCATTCCAAGTGGGAGAAATTGGCCAAAACAAAGGGGCAGTCCAGTTTTAAAGCTCCAAAATGATCTCCTTGACTCCAGGTCTCACATCCAGGTCATGCTGATGCAAGAGTTGGGTTCCCATGGTCTTGGGCAGCTCTGCCCCTGTGGCTTTGCAGGGTACAGCCTCCCTCCCAGCTGCTTTCATGGGCTGGCATTGAGTGTGACTTTTCCAGGTGCATGGTGCATGCTGTCAGTGCATCTACTATTCTGGGATCTGGAGGATGGTGGCCCTCTCCTCACAGCCCTACTAGGTAGTGCACCAGTAGGGACTCTGTGTTGGGGTTCCAACTCCACATTTTCTTCCACACTGCCCTAGCAGAGGGTCTCCATTAGGGTCATGTCCCTGAAGCAAACCTTTGCCTGGGTATCCAGGTGTTTTCATACATCTTCTGAAATCTAGGCAGTGGTTCCCAAACCTCAATTCTTGACTTCTGTGCACCCTCAGCCTCAACACCACTTGGAAGCTGCCAAGGCTTGGGCCTTTCACCATCTGAAGCCACAGCCTGAGCTCTACATTATCCCCTATCAGCCACAGTTAGAGTGGCTGGGATACAGGGCTCCAAGTCCCTAGGCTGCAGACAGCACGGGGACTCTGGCCCTGGCTCATGAAACCACTTTTTACTTCTGGGCCTCCAGGCCTGTGATGGGAGGGGCTGCTGTGAAGGTCTCTAACATGCCCTGGAGACATTCTCCTCATGCTCTTGGGGATTAACAGTAGGCTCCTTGCTAGTTATAGAAATTTCTGCAGCTATCTTAAATTTCTCCTTAGAAAATGGGTTTTTCTTCTCTACTGCGTCGTCAGGCTGCAAATTTTCTGAACTTTTATGATCTGTTTCCTTTTTAGAATGGAATACTTTTAACAGCACCCAAGTCACTTTTTTAATGCTTTGCTACTTAGAAATGTCTTCTGCCAGATACCCTAAATAATCTCTCTCAAGTTCAAAGTTTCACAAATACCTAGGGGAGGGGCAAAATGCCATCAGTCTCTTTGCTAACACATAACAAGAGTAACCTTTGCTCCAGTTGCCTACAAGTTCCTCATCTCCATCTGAGACCACCTCATCCTGGACCTTATTGTTCGTATCACTATCGGCATTTTTGTCAAAGCCATTAAATAAGTCTCTAGGAGGTTCCAAAGTTTCTTACATTTTGCTGTATTCTTCTGAGCCCTCCAAACTGTTCCAACCTCTGCCTGTTACCCAAGTCCAAAGTCACTTCTACATTTTTGGTTATCTTCTCAGCAACACCCCACTCTACTGGTACCAATTTACTGTATTGGTTTGTTCTCACACTGCTAATAAAAAAAATCTGAGACTGAGAAGAAAAATAAGTTTAATTGGACTTACAGTTCCACATGCCTAGGGAGGCCTCAGAATCATGGCAGGAGGTGAAGGGCACTTCTTACATGGCAGCAGCAAGAGGAAAAGAGGAAGAAGCAAAAGCAGAAACCCCTGATAAATTCATCAGATCTCATGAGACTTATTCCCTATCATGAGAATAGCACAGGAAAGACCAGTCCCATGATTCAATTACCTCCCCCTGGGACCCTTCCACAACATGTGGGAATTCTGGAAGATACAATTCAAGTTGAGATTTGTTTGGGGACACAGTCAAACCATATCAGGGAGTTTGATTTGTAAAGCCTTGAAGTAGTCTAATTTTGGTATATCTGCCTGGTGTTCTGTAACCTTCTATTACTTAAATATTGATATCTTTAAGTTTGAAAATTTCTTCATTATTATTTTTTAAAATAAATATTCTACCCCTATTTCTCTCTCTCTACTTCCTTTTTAAGGCCAATAACCCTTAGATTTACCCTTTTGAGGCTATTTTCTAGATTTTGCAGGCAAGATTCATTTTTATTCTTTTGTCTCCTCTGACTGTGTATTTTCAAATAACATGTTTTCAAGCTCATTAATTGTGTGGTCCACTTGATCAATTTTGCTCTTGAGAGGCTCTGATGCATTCTTTAGTATGTCAATTGGGTTTTTTAGTTGTACAGTTTCTACTTGATTTTTAAAGTTACTTCAGTGTATTTTAAAAAAATTTTAATGGGATTCTGAATTTCTTTATTGTATTATCTTGGATTTTTGGGGGTTTCCTCAACACAGCTATTTTGAATTCTTTCTGTGAGATCACATATCTATATCACTCTGGGATCTGTCACTGGTGCCTTATTTAGTTCATTTGGTGAGGTCATGTTTTCCTGGATTGTCTTCATGCTTTGGGATGTTCATCAATGTTTGGGCAGTGAAGAGTCAGATATTTATTGTAGTCTTCACAGACTAGGCTTGCTTTATCCACTCTTTTTGGAAAGGCTTTCTAAGTAGTCAAAGGGAATTGAGTGTTGTGATTCAAATCTTTGGTTACTGCAGTTACATTTGCATTAGGGGAGAACTCCAAGCCCAGTAATGCTGTGACTCTTTCGGACTCATAGAAGTACTTCCTTGGTGGTCTTGGGTACAATCTGGGAGAATTCTCTAAATTATCAAGCAAAGACTCTTGTTCTCTTCCTTTTCTTTCTCCAAAACAAGTGAAGTCTTTCTATCTGTGCTTAGCTGGCTGGAGCTGGAGGAGCGGTGACACAAACACCCACGTGGTAACAACTAGTGGGACTGTGCTGGCCACACCCAAAGCCAGGATAGTACTGGGTCTCACCAAATGCCCACAGAGACCACTGCCTTGCTACTGCTAATGTTCACTCAAGTCCCAAGAACTTTTTAGTTAACAGGTTGTGAATGAAACGGCTTGTGTCTTTCCCTTCAGAATGATGAGTTCCCTCCACCTGCCAATCAACCAAAGGTGGTCTAGAAATGCCATCCAGGAGTTAGAGCCTGTAGTTGGAAACCTTAGGAATCTGCTCAGTGCTCTATTCTACTGTGGCTGAGCTGGCACCCAATGCCACAAGACAAAGTCCTTCTCACTGCCTCCTCTGCTTTTCTCATGCTGAAGGTGTCTGTCCTTGTGTCCATCACTGCCCCAGGCCCACAGCAAATACTGCCTGGCTACTGCTGATGTTCACTCAAGGCTTATGGGCACTTCAGTGAGCTTCTGGTAAATGCCACCAGGCTTGGGTCTCTACCTTCAGAGCAGTGGGGTTCTTTGAGGACCAGCTTGGGTCCAGAAATGTCATCCAGGAGTCAAGGACTAGAATCAGTGACCCCAGAAGCCCACTTTGTGCTCTACTCCACTGTGGCAGAGCTGGTGCCTAAGCTTCAAGACAGTGTCCGTTTGCTCTTTCTACTCCTTTCCTCAAGCAGTAGGAGTCTCTTGCTATGTCCCCCACAACTGGAAATGTGCTGGGTCACACCTGAACTCAGCAGGGCTCTGGGCCTCACCTAAAGCCCACAGTGAGTATAGCTAGGCAAGTACTGATGTTTATTCAAGAATCAAGGCCTCTTTAGTCAGCAGGTAATGAATCCTGGCAGGATTGTGTCTTTTCCCTCAAGGCAGTGGGTTTCCTTCTGGCCCAGGGTGTGTCTAGAAATGCCATTTTGGAGCTAGGGGCTGGAATGCGGGCCTCAGGACTCTGCCTGGTGCCCTATTATGCTGTGGCTGAGCTAGTATCTCAGTTTCAAGACAAAGTTTCCTATATTCTCCCCTCTCTTCTGCTCAAGCAGAAAGAAAGAGTCTCTCCCAGAGTTAGAAGCTCTTCTGCCTGGGGTTGAAGGAGGGGTTATGCATGTACTCCTTGACTGCCCCAGCTGGTGTCTCACTAGGTCTCATACACCCCAAGTCCACTGGCTATGAGCTCATATGGCACCAGTACATGTTTGGAAATTGCAGTTATTGTGACCCCGCCTATCTTTCAAGTTCTTTTAGGGCCCAAAGTGCTATTTAGCCCATGGTGGTAGGGCTAGCCGGAACTCAGCTTGCAACCGCTGAGATAGACAAATTCCCTCTGGCTTGGGCTGGTTTAAATTTTCTCTCCATGGGTGCTGTCTGAATTTTGCCGTATGTTTTTTTCTGTTGTGACAAGGCAGCACTGAGTTCCAATGCGAAGTTTCACAGTCACTGCACTCTCTCCCCCTCAAGCACAGGGGTTTCCTCTTTGTGCCAGGAACCATTGCTGGCTAATCTGAGGGGTGGTGTCAGTAACTTAAGGCTGTATTTTCTACCCTCTTCAGTGCCTCTTTCCTTGATGTGATGTTAAAATCAGGTACTGTGACCACTCACCTGATCTTTGGTTCTTATGAAGGTGCTTTCTTGCATGGGTAGTTGTTCAATTTGGTGTTCCTGTGCCGGGGGGTGATCACTAGAGGGTTCTATTTAGCCATGTTGCTTTGCCTCCTCCTTCCATCTGATTGTTTTATAAATGAACATCTGTATTAGCAATTACTAATAAATTTGAATACATGATACATAGAAAGTGTAAAGTCTCTGTAATACCATCCTCCACACCCACAATCACTTGTGGTATCTACTATTAATGATTTGCTTATAATTTCCATTGTTTGGAGCTAAAAGGGCAACACTGTACATAATATTCTGTGATTTTTTTATTCTATGATACATTAACAAAACGTTTTACTGTTACTACACATCAGTGTATACAGCTCTTTCTCATATCTTTCTAATAGATGTGCCACATTTATTTAATAAATTCTATATTAATGAAAATTTTGTATTTTCCCAATATTTTGCTATGTCACAGAGATTATAGTGTTTTTTAAGCTCTGCCAGAGACTGGACATCAGTAAGAAACTAGCGTATTATGTGATGGCATTGTGGTCAGAGAACACAGGAAATCCTGAACACAGCCTCAAAGTGATTAGTGTAGCAGTATAAGTAACAGTGTGATAAGTGAGAATAAAGATATTTATCCAAAATTACTTAGCATTTTGGCAATAGACTCCATTTTGGAGATAAATAAGATGAGCTTATTCAAATAAGAGGAGCTTAACATGTGTACCTGCCCCTTTATCTTATATCAAACTGGTTAGTTTCAGAAAAATGCAGATATGTATAGTTATTTCACACATACCTTAGGGCCCTAGCTTAATTTCAGCTCTTACCACACTTTTGGTATATGAAAAAAAAAGTAAATAAAAATGTCTCACCTGTGCGATAATTTTTTTTGCAGTGGTTGTTTAATATGCAAGCAGTTGTCTTCAAATCTGATGAATCCATAACAATTTCTTCCCCACTGGTGAAGGTGGGGAGAAGTAATGGAAAAAACTATCTAGAGGAATAAAGATTAACTTTGAATCAGAAGTAATCATCTCCCTTTATGATTATTTTTCATGCTAACCCATTATGCTAAGATCCATGTGTATGGCAGTCATACCAGATAGCAATAACTCAACTTAGTGTACACTGAGAATGACATGGTGGTCTAAAAAAAAATGTATGTTCAAAGTCCCAAGCTAAGGAATCTGGGAGTGGCTAATCCAGAGATTCACTTTTTTGTCTATGAAGGACATCTGAACCCCTGGCCCATTTTTGGAATACACCTGTACAGGGGATTGGGGCCCTTTGTTTTGGGTTAAATGGTGGTTACAAGGAGAAGGTTGCTAGGTGGAGGGTGCTAAGTGAAAATGCTATATAAACAGCATGCATTTTACAAATAGTTGCAGTCTTCCTGTCCAGCTCACCAGCACTGGACATGCCTTGTATTTAAGTCTCCCCAGTAAAATGTATGTCTCATTTACTGGCTCTGGGTCTTTTCCTTGTCCTCTTGGACATGGTGCCATCCCTGTTAGAGTTACTAAGGAGCTTGAGGCTCAGCCCACCAGCCCTCTTGCAGAGAAATTGCAGGTGTCAACCCCTTTAGACTAGGATGAAGGCCAAGACCCCAGAATCCCAATAAGAACAATGGTAGCCAGGATGTCTGGAGATTGAAGGCCACATTTAGAACTAAATGTATATTGGAAACCTAAGAATAAAGAGACTATCCTTGTATTAGTGGATACTGGAGCCAAATGCACTCATATATGGTATCATTTATCACTTCTAAGGTCCTATAGCAGCAACAGATGGTTATGGAGTGGGGTCAGACAGGTCAAACTAGTATTACAGGTTGGCAGACTGCCACCAAAACCATATTTAGTATACATAGCTCCCATCCCAGAATACATCTTGAGAAAGGATATCTTATCAGGCTTGACCCTCCAAATAACTATTTTGGAATTTCAGCTGAGAGTTAGGATGGCAAAGCATGTGATCGGGGAAATGTAAAATGGACACTGGAGCTGTTGCCATACCCTTGGTAAGTAGTAGCACTGAAGCAGTATCATCTGCCAGGGTTTAGGGGGCATAATGAGATCAATGGGGCTGTTAAGAAGTTAACCATGGTAGGAATTATAAGGCAGCACACAATCCTGTATGGCCTGTGTGAAAAGCTGATGGGACATTGAGAATGACAGTAAATTACTGAGAATTAAATAATGTGGTCCTTTCTCAACGTTTGTGGCTGCATCCACTATCACCTCCCTTTTGATGAGAATAAGAGAGGCCCTTGGCACATAACATTTTGTTATCAATTTACCAAATGTCTTCAGCATCCCCATTGCCCCATATAGTCAAGACTAATTTGCATTCTCCTGGGAAGAACAATGGACCTTTGTCATCTTGCCCAAGGAATATTTGTATAGCCCCAGTATCTGTCAGGGCCTAGAGACCACAGACCTCAGTTGATGGGCCACCTCGAAGGAAGTACAAGTTTCTCATTGCATTGATGATATTATGCTAACTCCTGAGTCTTTCCAGCTTATGAAATGCATCCTCCACCTTGCTGTCTCAGTTGGTGAACAGAAGATGGGCAGTCAGTGCAAAGTCCAGGATTCAGGCTTATCAGTCAAATACTTGGGGGTCATCTGGTCAGGTAAGACTAAAGTTATTCTGTCTGCCATTATAGATAAGGTGCAGGGCTACCCACATCCTACCACACTAAAACAGTTGCAAATCTTCTTAGGCCTTCTAGGTATAGGTGTCCTTTTATTTCCAATTTAGCACAACTGCTTAGGCCCCGTAAGTCTTAGTCAAGAAGGGGGACCATTGGGCCACAGAGGAGAATGTGGCCTTTGAATGAGAAAAAGTCACAGTGAAACAAATACAGTTCTTGGGAGTTATAATGCACAGACAGCCCTGTGAATTGGACATAGCCAGTTACCTCGAGGGGTTTGGTTTGGGTCAGTGCTAAAGGCAAGGACATAAACATGTGCCTTTAGGATTCTGGTCCCAACTATGGAAGGGGGCTGAAGTTAGGTATAGTGTCATGGACCAACAACTATGCACTACATACTATGCCTTACAAAAAGGGGAAGACATTGCACAGGGGGTCCCAGTGATAATTTGCATTCAATATCCCATAGCAGGTTGGCTGAAGGATAACTTTCCATAACCAAAGTCTGGGAATGCCCAGACACAGACTGTGGCCAAATGGCATGCATACTTGCAACAGAGGAGCACATTAATTAAAATCCCTTTGAGTGCAGAACTTCATTCGGTGTTTGGCCCTGGCACCTATGTGATGACCAAAACACAGTCTTTATTTTTATTTATTTATTTATTTATTGAGATGGAGTCTCGCCCTGTCACCCAGGCTGGAGTGCAATGGCATGATCTCGGCTCACTGTAACTTCTGCCTCCTGGGTTCAAGCGATTCTCCTGCCTCAGCCTCCTGAGTAGCTGGGCTTACAGTCACCCACAACCATGCCCAGCTAATTTTTGTATTTTTAGTAGAGACAGGGTTTCACCATGGTGACTAGGCTGGTCTCGAACCCCTGACCTCATAATCCACCCACCTTGGACTCCCAAAGTGCTGGGATTACAGGCGTGAGCCACAGCACCCGGCCTGAAAGTCTTTAATGAAAGTTACTGAGACTCCACAAATCTCCGTCATACCGGAGGGACAGGGTCCAATTCCTGACCAGGCCTGGTACACAGATGGCTTATTACAAAGTAATTCTTGCACCTGGAACACAGTGGCCACTCAGCTGTCCACTGATAGTACTTGACTTGATACTGGCAAAGGACATAGCAGCCAAATGGGCTAATCTTTCAGTCACTTGGATGATTCTCCTCCATGAGCTGGACCCAACAGACCTATGTAATGATAGCTGGGCCTTTTTTAAGGGACTCATAGTGTGGCCACTACAATGGGAAGCAGAGGATTGGATTATAGCAGGTCACCCACTTTGGGGTGCCAACATGTGAAAGGACACTCTCCATTGCATCCTGGGAATGCATATAACGCTCTACCATGGGAATACCCACACTACATCTACACCATTGGAAATCAACAGGCAGACAAAGTAGCCCATAGGAGACTTTGCCTCCTAAAGGGTTTACTGGCTACATAAGAAGACAGAAAATCAGGGACAATATACTTTTTGGGTCAGAGCAAATAATTGGGACCTGCAACTGTGATATAAAGGCATAGTACTCATCTGTCATTAATATCCTATTTGTGCACAGGAATGCCATAGGCCTTTATTGCACAATACTGGGCAGATAACATGGGGCCAGAGCCTAGTGCAAGTGTGGCAGGTAGACCATATAGGACTTTTGCCTTTATCTGATGGCTGCCCCTATGACTTGACTCATGTGAACACCTGGACAGGGCTACTGTGGGCATATCCCAGCAAGCATGCCACTGAAAAAGCCACTATAAAAGGTCTAGAGCAGCTGTGAGTGGTCTATGGCATCCCCACTGATATCAACAGTGACCAGGGCTCACACTTTACCAGACACAAACTGCAGAAATGGGCAGGGGCCCTGGATATACAATGGCATTTCCACTTGCTATACAAACCTACAGCAGAGGGTCTGATTGAACGAGTGAATAGATTGTTGAAGCAACAACTCTGGCAGGAGACATGTTCTCTAGCTCTGTGGACATGCTGCTACCAGCAGCCATTCACACCTTGAATGAACATGCACGTTCTCATCACTCCAGTGCATACACTTTTCTGATGCAAAGGCTTGATGTTATCTTCAGGATCCAGGTGGACAATGTAAGGGATAGTATACTTTATCCCAACCTGGGACTTAATATTATATGCATATTTGTTCCCTCCAAATCTCATGTTGAATCTCTCACCTCAATATTTGAGGTGGGGCCTAGTGGGAGGTGTTTGGGTCATGGGGATAGATCCCTCATTGGTGTCATCCCCATGTTAATGAGTGAGTTCTCATTTTATTAATTAATGTGAGATCTGGTTGTTTGTCTGGTCCCTCCTCCTCTCTCTCATCCTCTTTCTCACCATGTGATATGTGCCCTTCCCCTTTGCCTCTCACCATGATTGTAAGCTTCATGAGGTCTTACCAGAAGCAAATTCTGTTGCCATGCTTCTTCTACAGCCTGCAGAACTGTGTGCCAAATAATCCTTTTTAAAAATACAAAACGCAGCCTCAGGTATTCCTTTATAGCAACATGAAATGGACTAATACACAAGGTAATTTGCTATTGCTTTTGCAACAAGACCTACCCACTGGGGAGCATATCATTATGTGGTGTTGGACATAGCAAACCATCCCCAGAGGGTCTGTTTTTTCTGGCCCATAGGGAAGAAACTAGAACAGGATATAGAGTTAATAACCATTTCATATCCTACCCCCCTTTGTGCTTCTAAAATAATGAATTCAAGTTCTCCCTTGTGGAAGGGGATGATCACCCTTTCATTAACGAACATTATAGTACCCCTACTGTTTTACCTGTCTTCCTGCAATGCACTGCAAAGGGGATCAAATCCACTTGGCGTTGTAAACCAGACACCAGGCTGCTGCCAGGGGTGGTGTTTCTCAGAATGACACAACTTCCTGTGTCTTGTTCAATAGCCATAACTTACACTTTCTTGTAATCACTAAACATCTCATCTTTCTTTCTTTCTTTTTTTTTTTCTTTTTTGAGACCGAGTTTCTCTCTTGTTGCCCAGGCTAGCCTCCATCTCCTGGGTTCAAGCAATTCTCCTGCCTCAGCCTCCCAAGTAGCTGGGATTACAGGCATACAGCACCACACCTGGCTAATTTTGTATTTTTAGTACAGACAGGTTTTCTCCATATTGGTCTGGCTGGTCTCGAACTCCGGACCTCAGGTGATCTGCCCTCCTTGGCCTCCCAAAGTGTTAGAATTATAGGCCTGAGCCACGACACCCAGCCAACATCTCACCTTTCATCCATAGATAGTGTGCAGCAAACCTCTTCACTGAATGGATGCAGTCTCCTGAACAAAACAGACTGTTGCATCTGTTTTGTCTCTCTCCTTCCTTGTGGGCCTGCCATTGTGTATCCACATTGCTGACCTGAGTGCTTGGAGCCACTTCTTTACTTGGCATAATGACCGTCACCCGTTTTCCTATAGTAATAACAGCAGCTCATGCAATAAGTTTCCCACCATCAACGAGATAAAATGACATGTTTTTCACATACTACAGGAGCAGATTAATCTTATCCCACTGTAGGGTTTGCTATACACAATGGGCTCAGGTGGATGATGGGAGTACAGATACAAGTAGTGGTTTGTGTACCCTTATGTATTGAAAAGCATGATAACAACATACCAAAAGCTAAAATCCATAATATGGGATGGCTACTCTTACAGACCAATCTCTTCAGATAACCGGTGATATGTAACTGGGGTGGCAGACAGACTGTCTCCACTTGGGGGCCCACTCCTTCCCTTGAGGATGACGATGGGCATGCTGCATCCATGGCTGGCCTTACTTACCCTATCATTGGACCAGTAGATGCACTTGAGAGCATCCTTCCTTACTTGCTGGGATGCATTGTGACCTGTTTAGAAGTTGTTCCTACTAACTGGGAGAGTGTAAAAACCAGGCTCCACCAGAAGCATACAATCTGCTGGTTTTATCACTTGGCCACTTTTGTCCCCCAATTCAGGGCAATAAAAATAGAGATGCACATTGAGGCCCTGGCTAAACATAAGGCTGCAGCATTCGATGATACCTGCCATGCTATTACTCTTATCACTGAAGAAATAACTCCAATTAGAAGTGTTACTTTGCAAAATCGCATGACCCTGAACGTCTTAACTGTCACCCAGAATGGAACTTGTGTATTAATTAAAACTTAATGCTGTGTATATATCCCTTAATACTCTCACAATGTAACCCAGACCATATGGGCCCTAAATACCAATATTTCTGCCATAGAATGTAAATCTTTGCACACTATAATGTCTTGGTTTAATCAACTACCAAGTGTTTGGGAAAACTTTCCATACAGTATGATTGTTATTGTATTCATTACTTTGTTTCGTTGTTGCAGTTGCTAGTGCTGCTGCAGCATCTGGCTGGAATGCTTCTCTGAATACCTGGCCCCAGAGAAATCATGGAAGAATAGCATGATATGAATGTGAGAAAAAGAAAAGAATGTGACGGCCATTCAAGGGTATGCTCGAAGGAAGGAGTGTATGACAGATGTACCTGACAGCAATAATTTATCTGAAGCGTGCCCGGATAATGATCTTATGTTATAAAAAGAATCCCATGCTAAAGAATCCCAAGCTAAGGAATCTGGGAGTGGGGCCGGGAATGGTGGCTCATGCCTGTAATCCCAGCACTTTGGGAGGCCGAGTTGGGTGGATTATGAGGTGAGGAGTTTGAGACAAGATTGGCCAACATTGAGAAATCCGATCTCTACTAAAAATACAAACAATTAGCCAAGCTTGGGGGGTGGAGCCAAGATGGCCGAATAGGAACAGCTCCAGTCTACTGCTCCCAGCATGAGCGATGCAGAAGATGGGTGATTTCTGCATTTCCAACTGAGGTACCACGTTCATCTCACTGGCAAGTGCCAGACAGTGGGTGCAGGACAGCGGGTGCAGCACACTCTGCTTGAGCCGAAGTGGGGCAAGGCATCACCTTCACCTGGGAAGTGAAAGGGGTCAGGGAATTCCCTTTCCTAGTCAAAGAAATGGGTGACAGATGGCACCTGGAAAATTGGGAGACTCCCACCATAATACTGCACTTTTCCAACAGGCTTAGCAAATGGCACACCAGGAGATTATATCCCACACCCAGCTCCGAGGGTCCTACACCCACAGAGCCTCGCTCATTGCTAGCACAGCAGTCTGAGATCAAACTGCAGGGCTGCAGCAAGGCTGTGGGAGGGGCGCCTGCCATTGCTCAGGCTTGAATAGGTAAACAAAGCAGCTGGGAAGCTCGAACTGGGTGGAACCCACCACAGCTCAAGGAGGCCTGACTGCCTCTGTAGGCTCCACCTCTGGGGGCAGGGCACAGACAAACAAAAAACAGCAATAACCTCTGCAGAATTAAATGTCCCTGTCTGACAGCTCTGAAGAGAGCAGTGGTTCTCCCAGCATGCAGCTGAGATCTGAGAATGGGCAGACTGCCTCCTCAAGTGGGTCCCTGACTCCTGAGTAGCCTAACTGGGAGGCACCCCCCAGTAGGGGCGGACTGACATCTCACACGGCTGGGTACTCCACTGAGACAAAACTTCCAGAGGAACGATCAGGCAGCAGCATTTGCTATTCACCAATATCCGCTGTTCTGCAGCCACCACTGCTGATACTCAAGTAAACAGGGTCTGCAGTGGACCTCCAGTAAACTCCAACAGATCTGCAGCTAAGGGTCCTGACTGTTAGAAGGAAAATTAACAAACAGAAAGGACATACACACCTAAAACCCATCTGTACGTCACCATCATCAAAGACCAAAGGTAGATAAAACCACAAAGATGGGGAAAAAACAGAGCAGAAAAACCAGAAACTCTAAAAATCAGAGCACCTCCCCTCCTCCAAAGGAACGCAGCTCCTCACCAGCAATGGAACAAAGCTGGATGGAGAATGACTTTGACGAGTTGAGAGAAGAAGGCTTCAGAAGATCAAACTACTCTGAGCTGAAGGAGGAAGTTTGAACCAATGGCAAAGGAGTTAAAAACTTTGAAAAAAATTAGACGAATGGATAACTAGAATAATCAATGCAGAGAAGTCCTTAAAGGACCTGATGGAGCTGAAAACCACAGCACGAGAACTACGTGATGAATGCACAAGCCTCAGGAACCAATGCGATCAACTGGAAGAAAGGGTATCAGTGATGGAAGATGAAATGAATGAAATGAAGCAAGAAGAGAAGTTTAGAGAAAAAAGAATGAAAAGAAATGAACAAAGCCTCCAAGAAATATAGGACTATGTGAAAAGACCAAATCTACATCTGATTGGTGTACCTGAAAGTGACGGGGAGAAAGGAACCAAGCTGGAAAACACTCTACAGGATATTATCCAGTAGAACTTCCCCAATCTAGCAAGGCAGGCCATCATTCAAATTCAGGAAATACAGAGAACACCACAAAGACACTCCTCGAGAAGAGCAACTCTAAGACACATAATTGTCAGATTCACCAAAGCTGAAATGAAGGAAAAAATGCTAAGGGCAGCCAGAGAGAAAGGTCAGGTTACCCACAAAGGGAAGCCAATCAGCCTAACAGCTGATCTCTCAGCAGAAACTCTACAAGCCAGAAGAGAGTGGGGGCCAATATTCAACATTCTTAAAGAAAAGAATTTTCAAACCAGAATTTGATATCCATCCAAACTAAGCTTCATAAGTGAAGGAGAAATAAAATACTTTACAGACAAGCAAATGCTGAGAGATTTTGTCACCATCAGGCCTGCCCTAAAAGAGTTCCTGAAGGAAGCACTAAACACCGGAAAGGAACAACTGGTTCCACTCACTGCAAAAACATGCCAAATCGTAAAGACCATCGATGCTTGGAAGAAACTGCATCAACTAGCGAGCAAAATAACCAGCTAATATCACAATGACAGGATCAAATTCACACATAACAATACTAACCTTAAATGTGAATGGGCTAAATGCTCCAATTAAAAGGCACAGACTGCCAAATTGGATAAAGAGTCAAGACCCATCAGTGTCCTGTATTCAGGAAACCCATCTCATGTGCAGAGACACACATAGGCTCAAAATAAAGGGATGGAGGAAAATCTACCAAACAAACGGAAAACAAAAAAAGGCAGGTGTTGCAATCCTAGTCTCTGATAAAACAGACTTCACACCAACAAAGATAAAAAGAGACAAAGAAGGCCATTACGTAATGGTAAAGGGATCAATTCAACAAGAAAAACTAACTATCCTGAATATATATGCATCCAATACAGGAGCACCCAGATTCATAAAGCAAGTCCTGAGTGACCTACAAAGAGACTTAAACTACCACACAATCATAATGGGAGACTTTAACACCCCACTGTCAACATTATACAGATCAATGAGACAGAAAGTTAACAGGTAAATCCAGGAACTGAACTCAGCTCTGCACCAAGTGGACCTAATAGACATCTACAGAACTCTCCACCCCAAATCAACAGAATATACATTCTTTTCAGCACCACACCACACCTATTCCAAAATTGAACACATAGTTGGAAGTAAAGCACTCCTCAGCAAATGTAAAAGAACAGCAATTATAACAAACTGTCTCTCAGACCACAGTGCAATCAAACTAGAACTCAGAATTAAGAAACTCACTCAAAACCTCTCAACTACACGGAAACTGAACAACTTGCTCCTGAATGACTACTGGGTACATAATGAAATGAAGGCAGAAATAAAGATATTCTTTGAAACCAACGAGAACAAAGACACAACATACCAGAATCTCTGGGACACATTCAAAGCAGTGTGTAGAGGGAAATTTTAGCACTAAATGCCCACAACAGAAAGCCAGAAAGATCTAAAATTGACACCCTAACATCACAATTAAAAGAACTAGAGAAGCAACAGCAAACATATTCAAAAGCTAGCAGAAGACAAGAAATAACTAAGATCAGAGCAGAACTGAAGGAAATAGACACACAAAAAGCCCTTCAAAAAATTAATGAATCCAGGAGCTGGGTTTCTGAAAAGATCAACAAATTGATAGACTGCTAGACAGATTAATAAAGATGAAAAGAGGGAAGAATGAAATAGACGTAGTAAAAAACAACAAAGGGGATATCACCACTGATCCCACAGAAATACAAACTACCATCAGAGAATACTATAAACACCTCTACGCAAATAAACTAGAAAATCTAGAAGAAATGGATAAATTCCTAGACACATACACTCTCCCAAGACTAAACCAGGAAGAAGTTGAATCTCTGAATAGATCAATAACAGGCTCTGAAATTGAGGCAATAATTAATAGCTTACCAACCAAAAAAAGTCCAGGACCAGATGGATTCACAGCCGAATGCTACCAGAGGTACAAAGAGGAACTGGTACCATTGCTTCTGAAACTATTCCAATCAATAGAAAAAGAGGGAATCCTCCCTTACTCATTTTATGAGGCCAGCATCATCCTGATACCAAAGCCTGGCAGAGACACAACAAAAAAATGGAATTTGAGACCAATATCCTTGATGAACATTGATGCAAATATCCTCACTAAAACAGTGGCAAACTGAATCCAGCAACACATCAAAAAGCTTATCCAAAATGATCCAGTGGGCTTCAACCCTGAGATGCAAGCCTGGTTCAACATACAAAAATCAATGAACGTATTCCAGCATATAAACAGAACCAAAGACAAAAACCACATGATTATCTCAATAGATGCAGAAAAGGCTTTTGACAAAATTCAACAACCTTTATGCTCAAAACTGTCAACGAATTAGGTATTGATGGGACGCATCTCAAAATAATAAGAGCTATCTACGACAAACTGACAGCCAATATCATACTGAATGGACAAAAACTGGAAGCATTTCCTTTGAAAACTGGCACAAGACAGGGATGCCCTCTTTCACCACTCCTACTCAACATAGTGTTGGAAGTTCTGGCCAGGGCATTCAGGCAGGAGAAGGAAATAAAGGGCATTCAAGTTGGAAAAGAGGAAGTCAAATTGTCCCTGTTTGCAGATGACATGATTGTATATCTAGAAAACCCCATCGACTCAGCCCAAAATCTCCTTAAGCTGATAAGCAACTTCAGGAAAGTCTCAGGATACAAAATCAATGTGCAAAAATCACAAGCATTCCTATACACCCATAACAGACAAACAGAGAGCCAAATCATGAGTGAACTCCCATTCACAATTACTTCAAAGAGAATAAAATACCTAGGAATCCAACTTACCAGGGATGTGAAGGACCTCTTCAAGGAGAACTACAAACCACTGCTCAATGAAATAAAAGAGGATACAAACAAATGGAACAACATTCCATGCTCATGGGTAGGAAGAATCAATATCGTGAAAATGGCCACACTGCCCAAGGTAATTTATAGATTCAGTGCCATACCAATCAAACTACCAATGAGTTTCTTCACAGAATTGGAAAAAGCTACTTTAAAGTTCATATGGAACCAAAAAAGAGCCCGCATCTCAAAGTCAATCCTAAGCCAAAAGAACAAAGCTGGAGGCATCATGCTACCTGACTTCAAACTATACTACAAGGCTACAGTAACCAAAACAGCATGGTACTGGTACCAAAACAGAGATATAGATCAATGGAACAGAACAGAGCCCTCAGAAATAATGCTGCATATCTACAACTATCTGATCTTTGACAAACCTGACCAAAAAAAATGGGGAAATGATTCCCTATTTAATAAATGGTGCTGGGAAAACTGGCTAGCCATATGTAGAAAACTGAAAATGTATCCCTTCCTTACACCTTATACAAAAATTAATTCAAGATGGATTAAAAACTTACATGTTAGATCTAAAACCATACAAACCCTAGAAGAAAACTTAGGCAATACCATTCAGGACAAAGGCATGGGCAAGGACTTCATGTCTAAAACACCAAGAGCAATGGCAACAAAAGCCAAAATTGACAAATGGGATCTAATTAAACCAAAGAGCTTCTGCACAGCAAAAGAATCCACCATCAGAGTGAATAGGCAACCTAAAGAATGGGAGAAAATTTTTGCTACGTACTCATCTGACAAAGGGCTAATATCCAGAATCTACAATGAACTCCAACAAATTTACAAGAAAAAAACAAACAACCCCATCAAAAAGTAGGCAAAGGATATGAACAGACACTTCTCAAAAGAAGACATTTATGCAGCCAAAACACACATGAAAAAATGTTCATCATCACTCGCCATCAGAGAAATGCAAATCAAAACCATAATGAGATACCATTTCACCCGAGTTAGAATGGCGATCATTAAGAAGTCAGGAAACAACAGGTGCTGGAGAGGATGTGGAGAAATAGGAACATGTTTACACAGTTGATGGGACTGTAAACTAGTTCAACCATTGTGGAAGTCAGTGTGGCTATTCCTCAGGGATCTAGAACTAGAAATACCATTTGACCCAGCCATCCCATTAATGGGTATATACCCAAAGGATTATAAATCATGCTGCTATAAAGACACATGCACACGTATGTTTATTGTGTCACTATTCCCAATAGCAAAGACTTGGAACCAAGCCAAATGTCCAACAATGACAGACCGGATTAAGAAAATGTGGCACATATACACCATAGAATACTATGCAGCCATATAAAAGGATGAGTTCATGTCCTTTGTAGGGACATGGATGAAGCTGGAAAACATCACTCTCAGCAAACTATCGCAAGGACAAAAAAACAAACACTGCATGTTCTCACTCATAGGTGGGAATTGAACAATGAGAACACATGGACACAGGAAGGGGAACATCACACACTGGGGACAGTTGTAGGGTGGGGAGAGTGGCGAGGGACAGCATTAGGATATATACCTAATGCTAAACGACGAGTTATTGGGTGCAGAACACCAACATGTCACATGTATACATATGTAACAAACTTGCATGTTGTGCACATGTACCCTAAAACTTACAGTATAAAAAAAAAATTAGCCAAGCTTGATGGTGGGCACCTGTAATGCCAGCTACTTGGGAGGCTGAGGCAGGAGAATTGCTTGAACCCAGTAGGCGGAGGTTACACTGAGCCGAGATTGCACCATTGCACTCCAGCCTGGGTGACAGTGTGAGACTCCGTCTCAAAAAAAAAAAAAAAAAAAAAGAATCTGGGAGTGGCTAGCCCAGAGATTCACTCCTTATGTATGAAAAACATCCAAACCCCTAGTCTGTCTCTTGGAATGCAGGACAAACAGGGAGTTGAAGCCCTTTGTTTCAAAAGCAAGTTTTAGACTGTAGCTTACTCTAAGCCACTCTTTGAGAAGAATCAAAGTAAAACAATAATTGTGGATGCCAAAAGTCTTAGAATAGCCATAATTAAAGACAAAAATAACAAAAAAATTTGTTTTTTTCTGTGACATATAGCAACTTAACATAATAATTAGAATTATTACAGATAAGTTATGCTAAGATACATCAGAACACTAGAAATTCCATAGAATCCTGAAACACATATTAGTAATACATTTATATAAATATACTCCCAAAAGATTAAACACCATTTCATGTTTGAAAATGCTTCCCATACATTTTTGTTTAAATTTTAATTTTTGTGGGTACATAGTAGGTGCATATATTTAGGAAGTACATGAGATATTTCAGTACAGGTATGCAATATGTAATAATCACTTCATGGAAAATTGGTTATTCATCTCATCAAGCATTTATCCTTTGTGTTACAATCAATCCAGTTACAATCTTTCAGTTATTTTTAATTGTATGATTAAATTTTTATGGACTATATTCCCTCTATTGTGCTATCAAATACTAGATCTTATTCATTCTCTATTTTTTATAACTATTCCTACTTTTTTCCTATTTTCCTACCACCTTTCCCAGCTTCTAGTAATCATCCTTCTACTCTGTATCTCCATGAGTTTAATTATTTCCATTTTTGGATTCCACAAATAAGTGAGAACATGTGAAGCTTATATTTGTGTGACTGACTTATTTTACTTAACATAATTGTAACCACCCAATGGGTTCATCTTGCCTGCTGCCTAGAAGGAGCTGGTTTATCAAGACAGGGGAATTGCAATGGAGAAAGAGTCATTCACGCAGAGCCAGCTGTGCGGGAGAATAGAGTTTTATTATTACTCAAATTAGTCTCCCTGAGCATTTAAGGATCAGAGTTTTTAAAGATAAATTGGTGGGTAGTGTCTTGGGAAGTGGGGAGTACTGATTGGTCTGGTTGGAGAGAAAGCCATAGGGGGTTGAAGTACATTTTTATTGCTGTCTTCTGTTCCTGGGTGTGATGGCAGAACTGGTTGAGCTAGATTACTGGTCTGAGTGGTGTCATTGAGTGAAAGGTCTACAAAATATCTCAGGCACTGATCTTTGGTTTTACAGTAGTGATGTTATTCCCAGCAGCAATTTGGGGAGGTTCAGACTCTTGGAACCAGAGACTGCATGACCCTTAAAGTGTAATTTTTCATCTTGTAGTTCTTTTTTTAGTCCTGTAAAGGCAGACTGGTCCCCACTAAAGAAGCGAGTCTTTTTGAGAAAGAGCAATTATCAATTTTGTTTTAGAGTCAAACCATGAACTGAATTCTTTCCCAAAGTTAGTTCAGCCTATGCCCAGGAATAAACAAGGACAACTTAAAGGTTAGAAGCAAGATGGAGTCAGTTAGGTCTGATTTCTTTCACTGTGATATTTTCCTCAGTTATTTTGTAAAGGCGGTTTCATAATGACCTCCAGTTCCACTCATGTTCTTGCAAATGACAGAATCTAATTCTTTTTTATGGATCAATAGTACTCCATTGTGTATATGTATCACATTTTCTTTATTCATTCATCTGCTGATGGACATTCAGGTTGCTTTCAAATCTTAGCTATTGTGAACAGTGCTGCAACAAACACGAGAGTGCAGATATCTCATCAATATACAAATTTCCTTTCTTTTGGATATATACCCAGCAGTGAGATTACTAAATCATATGGTAGCTTTATTTTTGGTATTTTGAGGAACCTCCAAACTGTTCTCCATAGTGGTTATACTCATTTACATTCCCACCAACAATGTATGAGGGTTCCCTTTTCTCCAGATCCTTGCCAGCATTTAACGGCTTGACTTTAGTATAAAAGCCATTTTAACTGGGGTGAGATGACATCTCATTGTAGTATTGATTTGCATTTCTCTGATGATCAATAATATTGAGCACATTCTCACATGCGTGTTTGCCATTTATATGTCTTCTTTTGAGAAATGTCTATTCAGATCCTTTGCCCATTTCAAAATCAGAATATTAGATTTTTCCCTATTGAGTTGAGCTCCTTATATATTGTGGTTATTCATCATTTTTTAGATGCATAGTTTGCAAATATTTACTCCCATTCTGTAGGTTGTCTCTTTGCTGATTGTTTCCTTTGCAGTACAGAAACCTCTTAACTTGGTGAGATCCCATTTTTCTATTTTTTGCTGCCTGTGCCTTTGGGTATTACTCAAGACATTTTTTCCTAGACCAATGTCCTACAGAGTTTCTCCATTTATTTTTCTGATAGTAGTTTCATAGTTTGAGGTCTTAGATTTAAGTCTTTAGTTGACTTTTACTTGATTTTGGTATAAGGCAATATATGGTCTAGTTTCATTATTGTGAATATGAATATCGTGTTTTCTCAGCATGATTTATTGAAGAGACTGTCTTTTCCAAAGTATATGTCCTTGGAACCTTTGTTGAAACGGGGTTCACTGTTAGTGTGCAGTTTAGTTTCTGGGTTCTCTATTCTGGTTCATTGGTCTATGTGTCTGTTTTATGCAAATACCATGCTGTTTTGGTTACTATAGCGCTGCAGTATTATTTGAAGTCAGGTAATACGATTGCTTCAGTTTTACTCTTTTTGCTTATAATAGCTTTGGCTATTCTGGGTTTTTTTGTGATTTCATATAAAAGATAGGATTGCTATTTCTATTCTGTGAAGAATGTAATTGGTATTTTAATAGAAATTGCATTGAATCTGTAGATTGCTTTTATTAGTATGGACATTTTAACAACATTTATTCATCCAATCTATGAATATAAAATATCTTTCCTTGTGTTCTCTTCAGTTTCTTTCATCAATGTTTCATGGTTTTCATGAAATTTTGCACTTTTTTGTTAAGTTAATTCCTAGGTGTTTTTATTTGTGTCTATTGTAAATGAGATTACTTAAAAAATTTCTGATTGTTCACTGTTGGCATATAGAAATGCTACTGATTTTTTAATGTTGATTTTGTATCTTGCAACTTTACTGAATTTGTTTATTAGTTCTAAGAGTTTTTTGGTGGAACCTTTATGTTTTTTCCAAATATAAGATCATGTCATCTGCAAACAAGGATGATTTTACTTCTTGCATTTTAATTTGGATGTCTTTTAATTCTTTCTGTTGTCTGACTGCTCTAATTAGTATTTATCACTATGTTGAATAACCGTAAAGAAAGTGGGCTTTCTTGTCCTGTTACAGAGCTAAGAGAAAATGCTTTCAGTTTTTTCACATTCAGTACGATACTTGCTGTTGTTCTGTCATATATGGCTTTTAAGATGTTGAGGTATATTTCTTTTTTTTTTAATTACTATTGTACTTTAAGTTTTAGGGTACATGTGCACAATGTGCAGGTTAGTTACATATGTATACATGAGCCGTGCTGGTGTGCTGCACCCATTAACTCGTCATTTAGCATTAGGTATATCTCCTAATGTTATTCCTCCCCCCTCCCCCACCCCACAACAGTCCCCAGAGTGTGATGTTCCCCTTCCTGTGTCCATGTGTTCTCATTGTTCAATTCCCACCTATGAGTGAGAATATGCGGTGTATGGTTTTTTCTTCTTGCGATAGTTTACTGAGAATGATGATTTCCAATTTCATCCATGTCCCTACAAAGGACATGAACTCATCATTTTTTATGGTTGCGTAGTATTCCATGGTGTATATGTGCCACATTTTCTTAATCCAGTCTATCATTGTTTGACATTTGGCTTGGTTCCAAGTCTTTGCTATTGTGAATAGTGCCGCAATAAACATACATGGGCATGTGTCTTTATAGCAGCATGATTTATAATCCTTTGGGTATATACCCAGTAATGGGATGGCTGGGTGAAATGGTATTTCTAGCTCTAGATCCCTGAGGAATCACCACACTGACTTCCACAATGGTTGAACTAGTTTACAGTCCCAGCAACAGTGAAAAAGTGTTCCTATTTCTCCACATCCTCTCCAGCACCTGTTGTTTCCTGACTTTTTAATGATTGCCATTCTAACTGGTGTGAGATGGTATCTCATTGTGGTTTTGATTTGCATTTCTCTGATGGCCAGTGATGGTGAGCATTTTTTCATGTGTTTTCTCGCTGCATAATTGTCTTCTTTTAAGAAGTGTGTGTTCATGTCCTTCACCCACTTTTTGATGGGGTTGTTTGTTTTTTTCTTGTAAATTTGTTTGAGTTCATTGTAGATTCTGGATATTAGCCCTTTGTCAGATGAGTAGGTTGCGAAAATTTTCTCCCAATCTGTAGGTTGCCTGTTCACTCTGATGGTAGTTTCTTTTGCTGTGCAGAAGCTCTTTGGTTTAATTAGATCCCATTTGTCAATTTTGGCTTTTGTTGCCATTGCTTTTGGTGTTTTAGACATGAAGTCCTTGCCCATGCCTATGTCATGAATGGTAATGTCTAGGTTTTCTTCTAGGGTTTTTATGGTTTTAGGTCTAACATGTAAGTCTTTAATCCATCTTGAATTAATTTTTGTATAAGGTGTAAGGAAGGGATCCAGTTTCAGCTTTCTACATATGGCTAACCAGTTTTCCCAGCACCATTTATTAAATAGGGAATCCTTTCCCCATTGCTTGTTTTTCTCAGGTTTGTCAAAGATCAGTTAGTTGTAGATATGTGGCATTATTTCTGAGGGCTGAGGTATGTTTCTTCTATACTCAGTTTTCTGAGAGTTTTTATCATAAAAAATGTTACATTTTATCAAACGCTTTTTTTCAGCATCAGTTAAAGGATCTTATAGGTTGTCCTTCCTTTGGCTGAAATAATGCATCACATTGTTTGATTTGCATATGTTGAACTATACTTGCGCACCTGAAAAAAACTCACATGGTCATGATGAATAATGTTTTTAATGTAGTGCTAAACTTCGTTTACCAGTATTTTGTTGAAAATTTTTGCATCAATATTTATCCAAGACATTGGCCTGTTGTTTTCTTTCTTGGATGTGTCTTTGTCTGATTGTAGTATCAGGTTAATACTGGCTTCGTAGAATGAATTCACAAGTATTCCCTTCTCCTCTATTTTTTCGAATGGTTTGGGTAGAATTCATATTAGTTCTTCTTTAAATGTTTGGTAGAATTCAGCAATGAAATTATCAGGTCCTGGTCTTTCCTTTGCTTGGAGGCTTTTTACTGTGGCTTCAATCTCATTACCTGTTATTGGTCTGTTCAGATTTTGGATTTCCTGGCAGGTTGCATGTGTGTAGAAATTTCTGTATTTCTTCTAGATTTTCCAGTTTATTGGCATATAGTTGCTCATAGTAGCTTCTAATAATCCTTTGAACATCTATTGGATCAGTTGTAATGTCTCCCTTTTAATCTCTAATTTTAGTTATTTAGGTCTTTTTTCTTTATTGTTAGTTCATTTGTTCATTTTGGTTATCTGTTCACAAAACAAACTTTTCGTTTCATTGATCTTTTGTATTGTTTTCTTCATTTCAGTTCCATTTACTTCTACTCTAATCTTCATTGTTTCTTTTCTTCTACTAATTTTGGGTATGATTTATTCTTGCTTTTCTAATTCCTTAAGACACATTATGAGGTTATTCAATGGAAATTTTTCTTCTTTTTTGATGTAGGAACTTATAGCTATAAATTTCCCTTTTAGTATTGCTTTTACTGTATCCCATAAGTTTTGGTATGTTGTGTTTCCATTGTTATTTGTTAAAAAAAAATTTTCAATTTCCTTAATATATTCATTGGCCCACTGGTCATTTGGGAGTATATTATTTCTATGTGCTAGTATAGTTACCAAAATTCCTTTTGTTATTGATTTCTACTTTTAGTCCATTGGGGTCAGAGAAGATGCTTGATAGTCCTTCAATATTTTTGAATGTTTTAAGTCTTGTTTTGTGACCTAACACAGGGTTTATCTTTGAGAATTACTTATGTGCTGGGGAGAAAAATGTATTCTGCAGCTGTTGAACAAATAGTTCTGTAAATATTCCATAAATAAATCATTCCATAAATTTTTTTTAATTTTCTGTCTGATTGATCCCTCCAAAACTGAAAGTGGAGTGTTGAAGTGTTCAGCTATAATCGTATTGTGGTCTGCCTCTCTCTTTAGCTCTAATAATATATGCTTTATATGTCTGGGTGCTCCAGTGTTGGGTACATATATATTTAAAATTGTAATATCCTTGGGCCGGGCATGGTGGCTCACGCCTGTAATCCCAGCAATTTGGGAGGCTGAGGCGGGTGGATCACGAGGTCAGGAGATCGAGATCATGCTGACTAACATGGTGAAACCCCGTCTCTACTAAAAATACAAAAAATTAGCCAGGTGTGGTGGTGGGCACCTGTAGTCCCAGCTTCTCGGGAGGCTGAGGTAGGAAAATGGTGTGAACCTGGGAGGCAGAGCTTGCAGTGAGCAGAGACAGCGGCACTGCACTCCAGCCTGGGCAAAAGAGTGAGACTCCGTCTCAAAAAAAAAAAATTGTAATATCCTCTTGCTGAGTTGATTTCTTGATCATGATTTAATGAAATTCTCTATCTCTTCTTACAGAGTTTGTCTTGAAATCTATTTTGTTTGATATAACTACTTAGTATAGTTTGAATGTGTGTCCCTGCCCAAGTCTCATGTTGAAATGTAATCCCCAATGTTAAAGGGGGGGCCTGGTGGGAGGTGATTGGATCATGAGGGTGGTTTTCTCATGAATGGCTTATAACCATACCGTTGGTACAGTCCTGACAATAGTAAGTTCTCATGAGATCTGGTCTTTTAAAATAGTGTGTAACATCCCCCCTCTCTCTATTCTCTTGCTTTTGCTATGTGACATGCATACACTCCTTCACCCTCTGCCATGATTGTAAGCTTCATGAGGCCTCACCAGAAGCCAAGTATAGGTCAGCACCATGCTTCCCAAGAAGACTGTAGAACCATAAGCCAATTAAAATTTTTTTCTTTATAAATAACACAGTCTCAGGTATTTCTTTATAACAATACAAGAACAGCCTAGTACAGTACTCCTGCTTTTTTGTTTGTCTTTTTATTGGCATGAAATATTTTTATCCATTATTTTATTTTTAGTTAATGTATACATTTTATCAGGGAAGTTTTTTTTATTCTGGGCAACAGATCATTGGGTCTTGTATTTTCATCCATTCAACCACTGTATGTCTTTTGATTGGAGAATTTGGTCCGTTTACATTCAATATTACTGTTGATAACTATGGACTTACTTCTGCCATTTTCTTATTTATTTTCTGGTTGTTTTGCAGCCTTCTCTTCCTTCTTTCCTTTCTTCATGTCTTCCTCTTAATAAAGGTGATTTTCTCTGGTGGTAGGCTTTAATTTCTGGCTTTTCATTTTTTTACTGTATTTATTTATTTATTTATTTATTTATTTATTTATTTATTTATTTATTATTTATTATTTGATGTTACCGTGAAGCTTGCAAATACTATCTTATAACCCATTATTTTATACTAGTGACAATTTAACTCTAATTGTAAATATATAAAAGATGAAAAGATGTTAATGAGAAAGAGAATCCTAATAAAAACTATGCACTTTAACTTTGTCCCCCCACCTTTAAATTTTCTGTTTTTCTGTATGTGTTATTGTCCTATGCCTTGAAAAATTGTTGCAGTCATTATTTTGGTTTACTCTTCACTTAGTCTTTCTACATAAGGAAAGAGTAGTTTACAACCACAATTACAGTGTTATATACTATTTTGTGTTTTTCTGTGTGCTTACAATTACTAGTACGTTATGTACTTTCAGATGATTTCTTCATGCTCATTAACATCTTTTCAGATTGAAGAACTACCTTTACGATTTCATGTAGGACAAGTCTGGTGATGACGAAGTCCATCAGCTTTTGTTTGTCTAGGAAAGTCTTTATTTCTCCTTCATACTTAAATAATATTTTCAATAAATACACTGTTCCAGAGTAATTTTTTCAGCATTTTAAATATGTCATGTCACTATGTCCTGGCCTGTATTTTTTCCATGGAAAAGTCTGTTGCCAGATGTAGTAGAGCTCCATTGTATGGTTTTTGTTTCTTTTCTCTTGCTGTTTTTAAAATCCTTTCTTTATCCATGACCTTTGATAGTTTGATTATTAAATGCCTTGAGGTAGTTTTCTTTGGGTTAAATCTGTTTGGTGTTCTACAACCTTCTCATACTTTGATATTGATATCTTTCTCTAGGTTTGGGAGGTTCTTTGCTATTATCTTTTTGAATAAACTTTGTACTTCTATCTCTTTCTCTACCTCCTCTTAATGCCAATAACTCATAGATTCACCCTTTTGAGGCTGTTTCTAGGTTTTGTATGCAGTGTTTTAAATTCTTTTTTTTGTCTCCTCTGACTATGTATTTTTAAATAGGCTGTCTTCAAATTCACTAATTCTTTCTTCTGCTTGATCAATTCTGTTATTAAGATACTCTGATGGATTCTTCAGCATGAAAGTTGCATTCTAAACTCTAGAATTTCTGCTTGATTCTTTTTAATAATTTTAATATTTTAAAATTTTATCTAATAAAATTCTGAATTCTTTTTCTGTGTTATCTGAATTTCTTTGAGTTTCCTCAAAACACCTATTTTGAGTTCTCTTTTTAAAAGGTCATATATCTCTATTTATCTAGGATTAGTCCTTGGTACCTTATTTAGTTCATTTGCTGAGATTATGTTTTCTTGGATGGTGTTGACGCTTGTAGATGTTTTTTGGTGTTTTGGCATTGAAGAGTTAGGTATTTTTTGTAGTCTTCACAGTCTGGGCTTCTATATGCCTGTCCTTCTTCAGAAGGCTTTCCAGGTATTCAAAGGGACTTGGGTCCCAAGCCCTATAATGCTGTGGTCTATAATGACTCCTAGAGATACTGCCTTGGTAGTGTTGGATAAGATCTGGAAGACTTCTCTGGATTAACATGTAGAGACTGCTGGTCTTTTCCTTTACTTTTTCTCAAGTAAACTCTTTCTCTCTGCCGAGCCACTTGGGACTTAGGGTGTAGTGATTGAAACACTCCTGCAGCCACCACTAATGGGATGGCAATGAGTCACACTGGAAGCCAGCACAGCACTGGGTCTTGCCCAAGGCCCTTTCCTTCAGGGCAGTGAGTTTCCCTAGGCCCTGGGCATATTCAGAGATGGTGTCTGGGGGTCAGTGATTGGACTAAAAACTTGATGTCTTATTCTACTGAAGGTAACCTAGCACTCAAAACACAATACAAAGTCCTTCCCACTGGTTCCTCTCCTTTCCACAGGAAGAGGAGCATCTCCTAATGGCCATCACCACCACCAGTCCATACAGGTTTCTGCCAGGCCAATGCTTATATTCAGTTAAAGGCCAAAATCTATTCTGTCAGCTTGTGTTCAGTGCCTTACACGATAGGCTGAAGTACTCTGGGGTCCCACATAAACTTAAAAGACAATCTTGCATCATTGATGCCACCCCTCCCCCAGCACTGGCCATGAGGCACAGAGAGAGAATTTGTGTTCTTAGCAACCCTATGTTAAAATAAGCTTTAACATAAGACACCAGAGATAAAATTTGATTTTCTCTTTTGAAAAAAATTCATATAATATTAGTGAAATAAAAAGAAGAGTTTTGTTAATCTTGTGAGTAAACTGCAGGGGAAATAGGAGAGGGGGAAGAGAGCTATTTAGTTGGCCTCATGCTATCTCTAATAGGTCTTGCTGTTTGCGAAACCTTTCTATCAAATAAGAAAGGTTTTATGTTTTTTGAAATATTTAAATGATTGTTTTAGCTAAATAAATATTACGTGGTCCTATTTTGTGATATCAAATATTTTAGACTTTTGGCATTTGAATCTGAGAGGTTGAGGCTGCAGTGAGCAGTGAGTGAATCACTGCACACCAGCCTGGGTGACAGAATGAGACCCTGTCTCAGAAAAAGGTTTACTTAAATTTTTGGAACTTAAGAAATGCTTGGACAATTTACTTTAAAAACTAATTTGTTACCCTGTAGATACAATGTATAATATATTAAATGTACATACACATAAACACAACTAAACATGTATACACACAAATGAACAAAGATCCAATAGCTTTTACCTCAGAACTAACCATGAGAGAAACACAAACTCACCAGTTTATGACCATGTTCACATGGCTAAACTTTGTTTGCCCTGATAAGTCATCCAATGAAGGCCATTAACCAAAATTTTGGGTAAGGCACTTTTCATGGTAGTTCAATATTTAAAGCCCAAACCTCCCCAAACTCCAAACAACACTGGGGTCAAACACACCACAGAAGAACATCACGTAGTAACCATGCTTGACCTTTCTTAGAACAGCAGCATAAAAGCCTTGATTCATGGAACTCCATCCTGCTTTATAATTCATCCACAAAATGAATCCACTTGTAAGAAAGCACTATAATTCAAAGACCTCTGGAAAGTCTAATTCTCCCTATACTTAAAAAGCACTGGGGCCAAACAGTGTTACATAATAATATCATTTTCCATTTATTCATTGGCTTATAACTATATGCGACCAATTTTGAAGGATACACTCAAGTGGGCTATATTCTGAGATCAAATTCTGAGTTCCCATGACTACATTGACACATACAGAAAAAAAAAATTATCAAAATACAATCTAACTGCAGTAATGACTAGCAAGCCCTGAGTATCCAAATGAAACAGTTGGGGTCTCCCCTATTGCAGTTAAGTTGAGTTTGTTTAACACGCAAAGATAAATTCTTTCAAAATTTCCCAAATTGAGAGGAGCCAATCCCACTGTGTGGTACTCACAAAAGACACTCACTTCTCCAGACACACACACACAAAACCAATTACTAACAAGCACCCAAGAGTGTTCAAACTGAAACAATCAGGGTGTTTCCCTCTCTCAGTCAGTCAGGATTGTTCAACCTGCAAATGGAAATTCCTTTAAAATTTCACAAATTCAGAGAAGCAGATCCTGCTGTCTGAACCCACAAAAGACAATCACCTATCTGGCTGCATATATCAAATTTCAAAGACCTTTTATTCTGGGCAATCAGGAATGCAGCTGGGGTTGGCAATGGCAGGTTCAGAGAGAAAGACTGAAACACACTTCTGACCAAAAAATGTCGGAGAAGCCATTTAGGAGGGCTTCTGAGACTCTCTTGGCCTATGGGAGAGGAGCTACCAGCAGAGAACCAAGAGCTGTTACTGAAATGCCAGAGGTTTGGTCTAGGTTCTGTTGCTCACTTCACAGAAAGCCAATCACTAGACAATGACTATTGCCAGGAAAAAAGGCTTGTTTAGTGCTGCAGCTGAGGAGTATGAGAGATCAACTTCATATTTATCTTACTGACTCACTAAAAATGAGGGGTTTATATAGTCAGAGAAGGGATGTTGGTACATGTGGAGAGAAATTATGAAGACGTAAGTAAGCAATGTTGACAAATAAAGGGTCTGGTGTCTCATTGTCTGGATGCAGTTATCTGATGAGTTTCCATTCCTTGCTTGAGTGTTGGTTCCCCGAGGAAGAAACTTAGATAAGACAAATGTAAGTGTCAGAGGCATTTGAACAAGATCAACTACATCTTGAATAGGGGCTGGGTAAAATGAGACTGAGTCCTACTGGGCTGCATTCACAGATGGTTAAGGCATTCTAAGTCACAGGATAAGATACAAGGTTAACACAAGATTCAGGTCATAAAGACCTTGCTGATAAAACAGGTTGCAATAAAGAAGCTGGCCAAATCCCACCAAAACCAAGCTGGAGATGAGAGTGACCTCTGGTTGTCCTCACTGCTACACTCTCACCAGTGCCATAACAGTTTACAAATGCCATGGCAATGACAGGAATTTACCTTATGTGGTATAAAGAGGGGAGGCATTAATAATCCACCCTTTGTTTAGTATATCATCAAGAAATAACCATAAAAATGGGTGACCAGCAACACTCGGGGCTGTTCCATCTATGGAGTAGTCATTTTTTATTAATTTACTTGTGTAATAAACTTGTGTTCACTTTACTGTATGGACTTGCCCTGAATTCTTTCCTGTGTGAGATCCAAAAACCCTTTCTTGGGGTCTGGATTGGGACTCTCTTCCAGTAGTATCTTTCTGGTGACCATAGAAGGAACTATAGTGCAAAAATCCCTGACCTAAAGGCTAACTTTGGGTAAGTTGTGAGTGCAGGTAACATCTTTCTGGCAAACCACAAAAAGACGATACCAAAGAAACCCCCCAACCCAAAGGAAATAGACTACAGCACCGATTGGTTGACTTTAGGTAAGTGGTAGGGTACCCAGGTAAAGAATGGGTTTTGTTTGGAGGCCCAACGTGGGGGACTTAGAGTCTCTCCTAAGACATAGTGAGTTAAAAAACCCTCTTAATAAAAGCCAGTGAAGCTTGAATGACTTTGGGTTAGAGGCCCAACTTAGAAGGATTAGAGTCCCTTCTAAGATTTAAGGGGTTAGAGACCTCTCTCGATAAAGTTCCTTTCTCGATAAAGTTGCTATTCTCTTTGGATTAATCTGCCTTGCACTCTTTGCTGACTACTGTGGGTGACAGGATTACACATGTACAGAATCATGGGATATGGAAAATTTTGTCCTCCCTAAAAGTGGAAACTTGAGAGCTGTTGAGACTGCCGCAAAAGTTCTCTTCATGACTGACAAGCAGCCGCCTGAACTTTTGAGCCATGGGAAAATCTTTCTCTGGCTTCCCTGAGTGCTTTGCTTTCCCCACCCTGCCTCAGGAAGTGCTTTCTTCTCCTCTCTTTCTCTCTCTGTGCAAGCTAGTTGAATGAATGGTAAAAATCACTGTTTATCCCTTGTAAAATTTTGATTAATAGGAAAAAAGATTCATGAAGCTAATTTTAAGCTGTAGTGAATCTGGTGGGCTTGGAGTGTCTTTCTGTGTTCTATAATGGAGAAGAGTATCTAAGAATTCAGTGTGAGCCTAGAACAACTGTAAGCCTGCTGTTCAACATAGCCCAGCAAACTTGTCAGTTACAAACTTTGCTGCAGGTCACTGAAAAAAACTGGATGGCGTTCCTTCTTGTCTTCTATGTCCTTGAGAGCTTCACCTTGTAATCATGTGGCCATGCTTTCTCTTTTCACAAAGGTGGCCTGGGTTCAGGGTCCAATTCTCAGCTGAGGCAATGAGTCCTTTATCTTCTATCAGTGTATTTATATGTGTTATGTGTGTAACTTTTTTTTTTTTTTGAGACGGAGTCTTGCTCTGTCACTCAGGCTGGGGTGCAATGGTGTGATCTTGGCTCACTGCAACTTCCGCCTCCGGGTTTCAAGTGATTCTCCTGCTTCAGCCTCCATAGTAGCTGGGATTACAGGTGCCCACCACCATGCTTGGCTAATTTTTGTATTTGTATTTTTATTTATTTATTTATTTATTTATTTATTTAATTTTATTATTATACTTTAAGTTTTAGGGTACATGTGCACAATGTGAAGGTTAGTTACATATGTATACATGTGCCATGCTGGTGTGCTGCACCCAGTAACTCATCATTTAGCATTAGGTATATCTCCCAATGCTATCCCTCCCCCCTCCCCCCACCCCACAACAGTCCCCGGTGTGTGACGTTACCCTTCCTGTGTCCATGTTTTCTCATTGCTCAATTCCCACCTATGAGTGAGAACATGCGGTGTTTGGTTTTTTGTCCTTGTGATAGTTTACTGAGAATGATGATTTCCAATTTCATCCATGTCCCTACAAAGGACATGAACTCATCATTTTTTATGGCTGCATAGTATTCCATGGTGTATAGGTGCCACATTTTCTTAATCCAGTCTATCATTGTTGGACATTTGGGTTAGTTCCAAGTCTTTGCTATTGTGAATAGTGCCGCAATAAACATACGTGTGCATGTGTCTTTATAGCAGCATGATTTATAGTCCTTTGAGTATATACCCAGTAATGGGATGGCTGGGTCAAATGGTATTTCTAGTTCTAGATCCCTGAGGAATCGCCACACTGACTTCCACAATGGTTGAACTAGTTTACAGTCCCACCAACAGTGTAAAAGTGTTCCTATTTCTCCACATCCTCTCCAGCACCTGTTGTTTCCTGACTTTTTAATGATTGCTGTTCTAACTGGTGTGAGATGGTATCTCATTGTGGTTTTGATTTGCATTTCTCTGATGGCCAGTGATGGTGAGCATTTTTTCATGTGTCTGATGGCTGCATAAATGTCTTCTTTTGAGAAGTGTGTGTTCATGTCCTTCACCCACTTTTTGATGGGGTTGCTTGTTTTTTTCTTGTAAATTTATTTGTGTTCATTGTAGATTCTGGATATTAGCCCTTTGTCAGATGAGTAGGTTGCAAACATTTTCTCCCATTTTGTAGTATTTTTAGTAGAGATGTGGTTTCACTACGTTGACCAGTCTGGTCTCAAGCTACTGACCTCGTGATCTGCCCACCTTGGCCTCCCAAAGTGCTGGGATTACAGGTGTGAGCCACCATGCTCGACCTGTGTGTGATATTTATATATGAAAGAACCTTGATTAATTGGTTTAATAATAAGAAGAGCTTAAATCAAATATTTTGCCAGAAAAGTAAAAAATATAATGCATTTTGGTTCATATGACTTAAGTAATTTCTGGGAAATGAAAGCAGCTTTACTGATTATTGATAAAATAATGACATTTTGTCTAAATTAGGCAGGTCAGTTATTAAGTTTGCTAAACGCTTTAAGATCATAAACTATTTCTTTGACTTTTGAAAACTGTTCAATTTATCTACCTTGGAGACATTAGATACTAGACAAGGTCTGGGGATATGTGGAATTAGCCACGTTCCCTAGCTATGCAAAGGAGGTAATAAAGAGAAGGGATTTTATATAAGAAAGGATGTTTTATGTTAATTTATTTTCCTTTTTTTTTTAAATTATACTTTAAGTTTTAGGGTACATGTGCACATTGTGCAGGTTAGTTACATATGTATACATGTGCCATGCTGGTGCGCTGCATCCACTAACTTGTCATCTAGCATTAGGTATATCTCCCAATGCTATCCCTCCCCCCTCCCCCCACCCCACAACAGTCCACAGAGTGTGATATTCCCCTTCCTGTGTCCATGTGATCTCATTGTTCAATTCCCACCTATGAGTGAGAATATGCGGTGTTTGGTTTAATTTATTTTCCTAAAGTAAAATTACTGGTTGTTTAGTAAGAGGAATGTTTAGGAAAAGTCAGAAAGTCCAATAATGTTGTAGATAGTCTGTGTAAGTCACTAAAGAATTTGTGGATCTGGCAAGATGGCTGAATAAGAACAGCTCCAGTCTGGAGTTTCCAGTGAGACCAACACAGAAGGTGGGTGATTTCTGTATTTCCAGCAGAGGTACATGGTTCATCTCATTGGGACTGGCTAGGTAGTGGCTGTAGACCAAAGAGTGTAAGCAGAAGCAGGATGGGGCATTACCTCACCTGGGAAGTGAAAGGGATTGGGGAACTCCCTCCCCTAGCCAAGGGAAGCCTTGAGGGACTGTGCCATGAGGGATGATGCTATCAGGCCCGGATGCTGTACTTTCCACACAGTTTCTGCAACCTGGAGATCAAAAGATTCCCTCAGGTGCCTACACCACCAGGACCCTGGATTTCAAGCACAAAACTGGCCAGCAGTTTGGGCAGACACCAAGCTAGCTGCAGGAATTTATGTTTGTACTCCGTGGTGCCTGGAATCCCAACGAGATAGAACCATTCACTCCCCTGGAAAGGGGGCTGAAGCCAGAAAGCCAAGTGTTCTTGTTCAATGGGTCCCACCTCCTCAGAGTCTAGCAAGCTAAGATCCACAGACTAGAAATTCTCGCTGCAACCACAGCAGTCTGAAGTCGACCTGAGATGCTTGAGCTTGGTGGGGGGAATGGCATCTGCCAATACTGAAGCTTGAGTAGGTGGTTTTCCCCTCACAGTGTAAACAAAGATGCTGAAAATTTGGATTTGGTGAAGCCTGCCACAGCATGGCAAAGCTGCTGTAGCCAGACTTCCTCTCCAGATTCCTCCTCTCTGGGCAGGACGTCTCTTAAAGAAAGGCAGCAGCCCAGTCAGGGGCTTATAGATAAAATTCTCATCTCCATGGAAGAACCACATGGGGGAAGGAGCAGCTGTGGGCACAGCTTCAGCAGACTTAAATGTTCCTGCCTGCTGGATCTGAAGAGAACAGCAGATCTCCCAGCACAGCACTCAAGCTCTGCTATGGGAAAGACTGCCTCCTCAAGTGGGTCTCTGACACCCATGCCTCCTGATGTGGAGACACATCCCAGCAGGGGTCAACAGCCACTTCATATAGGAAAGCTCCAGCTAGCCTCTGGTGAGTGCCCCTCTGGGACAAAGGCTCCAGGGGAAGGAGCAGGCAGCAATCTTTGCTGTTCTACAACCTCCCCTGGTGATACCCAGGCAAACAGGGTCTGCAGTAGACCTCCAGGAAACTCCAGCAGACATGCAGAAGAGGGGCTTGACTGTTAGAAAAAAAATAACAAACAGAAAACAGTAATATCAACATCAACGAAAAGAATGCCCATGCAAAAACCTTATCTTAAAGTAATCTGCATTGAAGACCAAAGGTAGATAAATCCAGGAAGATCAGAAAAAACAGCGCAAAAATGCTGAAAATTTCAAGAACAAGAATGCCTCTTCCCCTCAAAATAATCCCAACTCCTTGCCAGCAAGAGAACAAAACTAGATAGAGAATGAGTTTGATGAATTGACAGAAGTAGGCTTCAGAAGGTGGGTAATAACAAACTTCTCTGAGCTAAAGGAACATGTTCTAACCCAATGCTAGAAAGCTAAGAACCTTGATAAAAGGCTACAAGAACTGCTAACTAGAATAATCAGTTTACAGAAAAACATAAATGACTTGATGGAGCTGAAAAACACAGCACAAGAACTTCATGACGCATACACTAGTATCAATAGCCGAATCAATCAAGCAGAAGAAAATATGTCAGAGATTGAAGATCAACTTTATGAAATAAAACGTGAAGACAGAATTAGAAAAGAAAGAATAAAAAGGAATGAACAAAGCCTCCAAGAAATATGGGACTATGTGAAAAGACCAAACCTACAATTAATTGGTGTGCCTGAAAGTAATGGGGGAAATGGGACAAATTTGGAAAACACTCTTCATGCTATTACAGCAGAAGAACTTTCCCAACATAGCAAGGCAGGCCAATGTTCAAATTCAGGAAATACAGAGAACACCACTAAGATACTTCTCGAGAAGAGCAATCACAAGACACATAATCATCAGGTTCACCAAGGTTGAAACAAAGGAAAAAATTTTAAGGGCAGCCAGAGACAAAGTTCAGGTTACCCACAAATAGAAGCCCATCAGGCTAACAGCAGATATCTCTGCAGAAACCCTACAAGCTAGAAGAGACTGAGTTCCAATATTCCACATTCTTAAAGAAAAGAATTTTTCACCCAAAAAACAATTTCCCACCCAGGCAAACTAAGCTTTAAAAGCAAAGGAGAAAAAAAATTCTTTCTAGAAGAGCAAATGGTGAGGGATATTGTCACCACCAGGCCTGCCTTATAAGAGCTCCTGAAGGAATCACTAAATATGGAAACAAAAAACTGGTAACAGCCACTTCAAAAACATACTGAAATATAAAGACCAATGATGCTGTGAAGAAACTGGATCAGCCAGCTAGCATAATAATGACTGCATTAAATTCACACATAAAAATACTAACCTTAAATATAAATGGGCTAAATTCCCCAATTAAAAGACACAGACCGGCAAACTGGAAGAAGAGTCAAAACCCAACAGTGTGCAATATTCCAGAGACATATCTCCTGTGCAAAGACACACATAGGCTCAAAATAAAGGGAAGGAGGAATCTATACCAAGCAAATGGAAAGAAAAAAAAAAAAGCAGAGGTTGCAATCCTAATCTCTGATAAAACAGACTTTAAACCAGCAATGATTAAAAAAAAAGACAAAAAGGGCATTACATAATGGTAAATGGATCAATGGAACAAGAACTAACTATTCTAAATATATATTCACCCAATACAGGAGCACCCAGATTCATAAAGCAAGTTCCTAGAGGCCTAAAAAGGGACTTATACTCCCACACAATAATAGTGGGAGACTTTAACACACCACTGTCAATATTAGAAAGATCAACTGGAGAGAAAATTGACAGGGATATTTAGGACTTGAACACAGCTCTGGACCAAGCAGACCTAATAGACATCTACAGAACTATCCACCCCATCTACAGAACTCTCCACCCCAAATCAAAAAAATATACATTCTTCTTAGCACCACGTAGTACTTATTCTGAAATTGACCACATAATGGGAAGTAAAACACAACTCAGCAAATGTAAAAGAATGGACATCATGACAAACAGTCTCTGAGACCACAGAGCAATCAAATTAGAACTCAGATTTAAGAAACTCACTCAAACATGAAAACCACATGGAAACTGGACAACCTGCTCCTGCATGACTAGTGGGTAAAAAACGAAATTAAGTCAGAAGTAAATAACTTCTTTGCAACCAATGAGAACAAAGCCACAACATACCAGAATCTCTGAGACACAGATAAAGCAGTGTTTAGAGGGCAGTGTTTACAGCACTAAATGCCCACAAGAGAAAGCAGGAAAGATCTAATATCAACACACTAACATCATAATTAAAAGAACTAGAGAAACAGTAGCAAAAAAATTCAAAAGCTAGCAGAAGACAAGAAATTACTAAGATCAGACCATAACTGAAAAAGATAGAGATACAAAACACCCTTCAAAAAATCTGAATCCAGGAGCAGGTTTTTTGAAAAGATTAACAAAATAGACCATTAGCCAGAGTAATAAAGAAGAAAAGATGGTGGGTGGAGCCAAGATGGCCGAATAGGAACAGCTCCAGTCTACAGCTCCCAGCATGAGCGATGCAGAAGACAGGTGATTTCTGTATTTCCAAATGAGGTACTGTGTTCATCTCACTGGGGAGTGTTGGACAGTGGGTGAAGGACAGTGGGTGCAGCACACCGAGCAGGAGCCAAAGCAGGGCAAGGCATCGCCTCACCTGGGAAGTGCAAGGGGTCAGGGAATTCCCTTTCATAGTCAAAGAAAGGGGTGACCGAGGGCACCTGGAAAATCGGTTACTCCCACCCTAATACTGCACTTTTCCAATGGTCTTAGCAAATGGCACACCAGGAGATTATATCCCGCACATGGCTCAGAGGGTCCTATGCCCATGGAACCTCGCTCACTGCTGGCACAGCAGTCTGAGATCGAACTGCAAGGTGGCAGCAAGGCTGGGGGAGGGGCGCCCATCAATGCCTAGGCTTGAGTAGGTAAACAAAGTGCCAGGAAGCTTGAACTGGGTGGAGCCCACCACAGCTCAAGGAGGCCTGCCTGCCTCTGTAGACTCCACTTCTGAGGGCAGGGCATAGCCAAACAAAAGACAGCAGAAACCTCTGCAGACTTAAATGTCCCTCTCTGACAGATTTGAAGAGAGTAGTGGCCCTCCCAGCATGTAGCTGGAGTTCTGAGAACGGACAGACTGCCTCCTCAAGTGGGTCACTGACCCCTGAGTAGCCTAACTGGGAGGCACCCCACAGTAGGGGCAGACTGTCACCTCACAAAGCCCGGTACTCCACTGAGACAAAACTTCCAGAGGAACTATCAGGCAGCAACATTTGCTGTTCACCAATATCCACTGTTCTGCAGCCTCTGCTGCTGGGAAACAGGGTCTGGAGTGGACCACCAGCAAACTGCAACAGACCTGCAGCTGAGGGTCCTGACTGTTACAAGGAAAACTAACAAACAGAAAGGACATCCACACCAAAACCCCATCTGTATGTCACCATCATCAAAGACCAAAGGCAGATAAAACCACAAAGATGGGGAAAAATAGAGCAGAAAAACTGGAAACTCTAAAAATCAGAGCGCCTCTCCTCCTCCAAAGGAACGCAGCTCCTCACCAGCAACGGAACAAAGCTCAATGGAGAATGACTTCGATGAGTTGAGAGAAGAAGGCTTCAGAGGATCAAACTACTCCGAGTTAAAGGAGGAAGTTCAAACCAGTGGCAAAGAAGTTAAAAACCTTGAAAAACAATTAGAAGAATGGCTATCTAGAATAACCAATGCAGAGAAGTCCTTAAAGGACCTGATGGAGCTGAAAACCATGGCACAAGAACTACGTGATAAATGCCCAAGCCTCAGTAGCTGATTTGATCAACTGGAAGAAAAGATATCAGTGATGGAAGATCAAATGAATGAAATGAAGTGAGAAGAGAAGTTTAGAGAAAAAAGAATAAAAAGAAATGAACAAAGTCTCCAAGAAATATGGGACTATGTGAAAAGACCAAATCTACATCTGATTGGTGTACCTGAAAGTGACGGGGAGAATGGAACCAAGTTGGAAAACACTCTCCAGGATATTATCCAGGAGAAATTCCCCAATCTAGAAAGGCAGGTCAACATGGAAATTCAGGAAATACAGACAACACCATAAAGATACTCCTCGAGAAGAACAACTCCAAGATACAAAATTGTCAGATTGACCAAAGTTGAAATGAAGGAAAAAATGTTAAGGGCAGCCAGAGAGAAAGGTCGGGTTACGCACAAAGGGAGCCCATCAGACTAACAGCTGATCTCTCGGCAGAAACAATACAAGCCAGATGAGAGTGGGGGCCAATATTCAACATTCTTAAAGAAAAGAATTTTCAACCCAGAATTTCATATCCAGCCAAACTAAGCTTCATAAGTGAAGGAGAAATAAAATCCTTTACAAACAAGCAAATGCTGAGAGATTTTGTCACCACCAGATCTACCCTAAAAGAGTTCCTGAAGGAAACACTAAACATGGAAATGAACAACAAGTACCAGCCTCTGCCACAACATGCCAAATTGTAAAGACCATTGAGGCTAGGAAGAAACTGCATCAACTAACGAGCAAAATAACCAGCTAACATCATAATGGCAGGATCAAATTCACACATAACAATATTAACCTTAAATGTAAATTGACTAAATGGTCCAATTAAAAGACACAGACTGGCAAATTGGATAAAGAGTCAAGACCCATCAGTGTGCTGTATTCAGGAAATCCATCTCATGTGCAGAGACACACATAGGCTCAAAATAAAGGGATGGAGGAAGATCTACCAAGCAAATGGAAAATAAAAAAGGCAGAAGTTGCCATCCTAGTCTCTGATAAAACAGACTTTAAACCAACAAAGATAAAAAGAGACAAAGAAGGCCATTACATAATGGTAAAGGGATCAATTCAACAAGAAGAGGTATCTTAAAAATATATGCACCCAATACAGGAGCACCCAGATTCATAAAGCAAGTCCTTAGAGACCTACAAAGAGACTTAGACTACCACACAATCATAATGGGGGATTTTAACACCCCACTGTCAACATTAGACAGATCAATGAGAGGAAAGTTAACAAGCATGTCCAGGAACTGAACTCAACTCTGCACCAAGGGGACCTAATAGATATCTACAGAGCTCTCCACCCCAAATCAACAGAATATACATTTTTTTCAGCACCACACCACACCTATTCCAAAATTGAACACATAGTTGGGAGTAAAGCACTCCTCAGCAAATGTAAAAGAACAGAAATTATAACAAACTGTCTCTCAGACCACAGTGCAATCAAACTGGAAATCAGGATTAAGAAACTCACTCAAAACTGCTCAACTACATGGAAACTGAACAACTTGCTCCTGAATGACTACTGGGTACATAACGAAATGAAGGCAGAAATAAAGATATTCTTAGAAACCAACGAGAACAAAGACACAACATACCAGAATCTCTGGGACGCATTCAAAGCAGTGTGTAGAGGGAAATTTATAGCAGTAAATGCCCACAAGAGAAAGCAGGAAAGATCTAAAATTGACACCGAAACATCACAATTAAAAGAACTAGAGAAGCAACAGCAAACACATTCAAAAGCTAGCAGAAGGGAAGAAATAACTAAGATCAGAGCAGAACTGAAGGAAACAGAGGCACAAAAAACCCTTCAAAAAAAGCAATGAATCCAGGAGCTGGTTTTTCGAAAACATCAACAAAATTGATAGACTGCTAGCAACACTAATAAAGAAGAAAAGAGAAAAGAATCAAATAGATGTAATAAAAAATGATAAAGGGGATATCATCACCGATCCCACAGAAATACAAACTACCATCAGAGAACACTATAATCACCTCTACACAAATAAACTAGAAAATCTAGAAGAAATGGATAAATTCCTCAACACATACAATCTCCCAAGACTAAACCAGGAAGAACTTGAATCCCTGAATAGACCAATAACAGATTCTGAAATTGTGGCAATAATTAATAGCTTACCAACCAAAAACAGTCCAGGACCAGATGAATTCACAGCTGAATTCTACCAGAGGTACAAGGAGGAGCTAGTAGCATTCCTTCTGAATCGATTCCAATCAATAGAAAAAGAGGGAATCCTCCCTAACTCATTTTATGAGGCCAGCATCATCCTGATACCAAAGCCTGACAGAGACACAACCAAAACAGATAATTTTAGACCAATATCCCTGATGAATATTGACGCAAAAATCCTCAATAAAATACTGGCAAACCGAATCCAGCAGCATATCAAAAAGCTTATCCACCATGATCAAGTGGGATTCATCTCTGGGATGCAAGGCTGGTTCAACATATGCAAATCAATAAACATAATCCAGCATATAAACATAAGCAACGACAAAAACCATATTATTATCTCGATAGATGCAGAAAAGGCCTTTGACAAAATTCAACAACCTTTCATGCTAAAAACTCTCAATAAATTAGGTATTGATGGGACGTATCTCAAAATAATAAGAGCTATCTATGACAAACCCATAGCTGATATCATACTGAATGGGCAAAAACTGGAAGCATTCCTTTTGAAAACTGGCACAAGACAGCGATGCCCTGTCTCACCACTCTTATTCCACATAGTGTTGGAAGTTCTGGCCAGGGCATTCAGGCAGGAGAAGGAAATAAAGGGTATTCAATTAGGAAGAGAGGAAGTCAAATTGTCCCTGTTTGCAGATGACATGATTGTGTATCTAGAGAACACCATCATCTCAGCCCAAAATCTCCTTAAGCTGATAAGCAACTTCAGCAAAGTCTCAGGATACAAAATCAATGTGCAAAAATCAAAAGCATTCTTATACACCAATAAGAGATAAACAGTGAGCCAAATCATGAGTGAACTCCCATTCACAATTGCTTCAAAGAGAATAAAATACCTAGGAATCCCACTTACAAGGGATGTGGAGGACTTCATCAAGGAGAACTATCAACAACTGCTCAGTGAAAGAAAAGAGGATACAAACAAACGGAATATTCCATGCTCATGGGTAGGAAGAATCAGTATCGTGAAAATGGCCATACTGCCCAAGGTAATTTGCAGATTCAAGCCATCCCCATGAAGCTACCAATGACTTTCTTCACAGAATTGGTAAAAGCTACTTTAAAGTTCATATGGAACCAAAAAAGAGCCTGCATTGCCAAGTCAATCCTAAGCCAAAAGAACAAAGCTGAAGGCATCATGCTACCTGACTTCAAACTATACTACAAGGCTACAGTAACCAAAACGGCATGGTACTGGTATGAAAACAGAGATATAGACGAATGGAACAGAACAGAGCCCTCAGAAATAATGCCGCATATCTACAACTATCTGATATTTGACAAACCTGACAAAAACAAGCAATGGGGAAAGGATTCCCTATTTAATAAATGGTGCTGAGAAAACTGGCTAGCCATATGTAGAAAGCTGAAACTGGATCCCTTCCTTACACCTTATACAAAAATTAATTCAAGATATATTAAAGACTTAAATATTAGACCTACAGCCATGAAAACCCTAGAAGAAATCCTAGGCAATACCATTCAGGACACAGACATGGGCAAGGACTTCATGTCTAAAATACCAAAAGCAATGACAACAAAAGCCAAAATTGACAAATGGGATGCAATTAAACTAAAGAGCTTCTGCACAGCAAAAGAAACTACCATCAGAGTGAACAGGCAACCTACAGAATGGGAGAAAGTTTTTGCAATCTACTCATCTAACGAAGGGCTAATATCCAGATTCTACAAAGAACAGAAACAAATTTACAAGAAGAAAAACAAACAACCCCATCAAAAAGTGGGTGAAGGATATGAACAGACACTTCTCAAAAGAAGACATTTATGCAGCCAAAACACACGTGAAAAAATGCTCATCATCACTGGCCATCAGAGAAATGCAAGTGAAAACCAAAATGAGATGCCATCTCACACCAGTTAGAATGGCCATCATTAAAAAGTCAGGAAACAACAGGTGCTGGAGAGGATGTGGAGAAATAGGAACACTTTTACACTGTTGGCAGGACTGTAAAGTAGTTCAGCCATTGTGGAAGACAGTGTGGCGATTCGTCAGATATCTAGAACTAGAAATACCATTTCACTCAGCCATCCCATTACTGGGTATATACCCAAAGGATTATAAAACATGCTGCTATAAAGACACATGCACATGTATGTTTATTGTGGCACTATTTGCAATAGCAAAGACTTGGAACCAAGCCAAATATCCAATAATGATAGACTGGATTAAGAAAATGTGGCACATAGACACCATGGAATACTATGTAGCCATAAAAAATGATGAGTTCATGTCCTTTGTAGGGACATTGATGAAGCTGGAAACCATCATTCTCAGTAAACTCTCAGAAGGATAAAAAACCAAACACTGCATGTTCTCACTCATAGGTGGGAATTCAACAATGAGAGCACTTGGACACAGGAAGGGGAACATCACACACCGGGGCCTGTGGTGGGGTTGGGGGTGGGGGGAGGGATAGCATTAGGAGATATACCTAATGTTAAATGACGAGTTAATGGGTGCAGCACACCAACATGGCACATGTATACATATGTAACAAACCTGCACGTTGTGCACATGTTCCCTAAAATTTAAAGGATAATAAAAAAAAAGAAGAAAAGAATGACGAATCAAATAGACGCAATACAAAATAATAAAGAGGATATTACCACTGATGCCACAGAAATACAAACTACTATCAGAGAATAGTATAGACACCTCTATGCAAAAAAAAAGAAAGAAAGAAAGAAAGAAACAAGAAACGAGAAAATCTAGATGAAATGGATAAATTCCTGGACACATACACCCTCCCAAGACTAAACCAGGAAGAAATCAAATCCCTGAATAGACCGATAAGAAGTTCTGAATTTGACACAGTAATTAATGGCCTACCAATCAAAAAAAAAAAAAAGCCCAGATCCAGACAGATTCACAGCAGAATTCTACCAGTTGTACAAAGAAGAGCTGCTACCATTTCTTCTGAAACTATTCCAAACAATAGAAAAAGAGCGACTGCTCCCTAACTCATTTTATGAGGCCAGTATCATTCTGATACAAAAGCCTGGTAGAGACACAACAAAAATAGAAAAATTCAGGCCAATATCCCTGATGAACATTGAGAAAAAATCCTCAATAAAATACTGGCAAACTGAATCCAGTAGCTCATCAACACTTTATCCACCACGATCAAGTCGGCTTCAATCCTGTAATGCAATGTTGGTTCAACATATGCAAATCAATAATTGTAATCCATCACATAAATAAAACCAATGACAAAAACCACATAATTATGTCAATGAGTAGAAAAGGGCTTTGATAAAATTCAACACCTCTTCATGCTAAAATCTCTCAATAAACTTGATATTGATGGAATATTTCTCAAAATAATGAGAGCTATTTAGGACAAACACAGCGCCAATGTCATACTGAATGGCCAAATGCTGGAAGCATCCTCTTTTAAAAGCAGCACAAGACAAGAATGCCCTCTCTCACCACTCCTATTCAACACAGTATTGGAGGTTCTGGTAAGGGCATTCAGGCAAGAATAGAAATAAAGCGTATTCAAATAGGAAGAGAGGAAGTCAAATGGTCTCTGTTTGCAGATGACATGTTTGTATATTTAGAAAACCCAATCATTTCAGCCCCAAAAGTCTTTAAGCTGCTAGACAACATCAGGAAAGTCTGAGGATACAAAATCTATGTGCAAAAATCACAAGCATTTTTATACACCAATAGTAGACAAACAGAGAGCTAAATTAAGAGTGAACTCCCATTCACAATTGCTACAAAGGAAATAACATAGTTAAGAATACAACTTTCAAGGGATGTGAAGGACCGCTTCAAGGAGAACTACAAACCACTACTCAAGGAAATAAGAGAGGACACAAACAAACGGAAAAGCATTCTATGCTCATGAATCGGAAGAATCAACATAGTGAAAACAACCATACTGCCCAAAGTAATTCATAGATTCAGTGATATTGCCATCAAGCTACCATTGACTTTCTTCACAGAATTGGAAAAAAACAACATGGTCCTAGTACCAAAACAGATATATAGACCAATGGAACAGAACAGAGGCGTCAGAAATACAACCACACATCTACAACCATCTGATCTTTGACAAACCTGACAAAAACAAACAATGGGGAAATGATTCCCTATTTAATAAATGGTGTTGGAAAACTGGCTAGCCGTAAGCAGAAAACTGAAACTGGACCCCTTCCTTACACCTTATACAAAAATTAACTCAAGATGGATTAAAGACCTAAATGTAAGTCCTAAAACCGTAAAAACTGTAGAAAGAAACCTATGCAATACTATTCAGGACATAGGCATGGGCAAAGACTTCATGACTAAAACACCAAAAAGCAATGGCGACAAAAGCCAAATGTGACAAATGGGATCTAATTAAACTAAAGAGCTTCTGCATAGAAAAAGAGACTATCATCAGAGTGAACAGGCAATTCACAGAATGGGAGAAAATTTTTGCAATCTAGCCATCTGGCAAAGGGTTAATATTCAGAATCTATAAGGAACCTAAACAAATTTACAAGAAAAAATAGACAACCCCATCAAAAAGTGGACAAAGGATATGAAAAGACACTTATCAAAAAAGACATTTATGCAGCCAACAAACATATAAAAAGAGCTCATTATCACTGATCATGAGATAAATACAAATAAAACCACAGTGAGATACCATCTCATGCCAATTAGAATGGCGATCATTAAAAAGTGAAGAAAAAACAGACGCTGGAAAAGATGTGGAGAAATAGAAATGCTTTTACACTGTTTGTGGGAGTGTAAACTAGTTACACCATTGTGGAAGACACTGTGATGATTCCTCAAGGACCTAGAGCCAGAAATATCATTTGACCCAGCAATCCCATTACCTTGTATATACCCAAGCGATTATAAATTATTCTACTATAAAAACACATGCACACGTATGTTTATTGTGGCACTAGTCACGATAGCAAAGACTTGGAACCAACCCAAATGCCCATCAATGATAGACTGGATAAAGAAATTGTGGTACATATACGCCATGAAATACCATGCAGCCATAAAAGAGAATGAATGTATGTCCTTTGCAGGGACAAGGATGAAACTGGAAACCATATTTCTCAGCAAACTAACACAGGAAGAGAAAACCAAACACTGCAATTTCTCAATCATAAGTCAGAGTTGCACGATGAGAACACATGGGCATAGGGGTAGAAGCATCACACATTGGGGCCTGTTGTGGGGAAAGTGAAAGGGGAGGGGGCATTAGGAGAAATACCTAATGTAGATGACAGGCTGATGGGTAAAGCAAACTACCATGGCACATGTATACCTATGTAACAAACCTGCACATTCTGCACATGTATCCCAGAACTTAAAGTATAATTTAAAAAAAAGAGAATTTGAAAAGAAATATATGCAAGAAATAAGCAATCTAAAGGTTGTTAGGCCTCCTAAATTTTTCATAAAATGCCATTATGACTCTTAACTGTACAACTTGCCTACTTTAGAGGTAGGTAAGGCCTGGGAGGCATGGAGTTAGATGCTGGAAAAGTGAGACCTTATCTGCACTACTTTCTGTGTCCTAGGCTCCACACGTAGTACATAAATAAAATCTGACACTTATCAATATTTTTATTGAAAGTAAAAGTTGCTGAGAGTTAACAGTGTAACATGTATTTGAGACTACTGAAAAACAGTTCTACTTGCAAGGCAAGTAATAAAAGTAGAATGTACTTTTTGTAAAAGATTCTAAGAAGGCATGGGAATGTGGATTTTGTGTCTCAGTTTACAGGGTTAAAGGATTGTGTTCTAAGTTAGGATAACACTAAAGGTTTAATCAAGTTGTGGAAGTTTTGTAAAAAAAATTGTAAGAGATTCTGTGTGTGAGCATACTGGCTAAAGTTAAATTGGTATTCAATTTTTCAATAAACATTGGGATAAAATTACAACAGGTTTTTCTTAAAGCAAAAACCGGCTTGTAATCTGGTCTTTAACAAAAATTTGTAAAGGTTTATAAAAATCTTGTCTTATGATTAAACTGATTAAGATTGAATACACTTGTCTATAAAGTTTTTTATTAAGAATTGAGTTTGACATGAATAATGCACTAATGCAACAGTGACATTTGGCTTATTTAGTATAAAAATCATACAGGAAGCATTGTCAAACCTGAAATAGTGTTTGGCTTTCTTTGGGTTATATTTGTATAAATATGTTATTGGGATGTGTTCCAGAATAATTGGAAACTCCTGTAATTCTGATATGAGTTAGTGTGTTATTAATAGGTATAATTGTTACATAAAATCATTGTATGCCACAGAGGTAACCAAATTCCTTTGTAAATTGTGTTTTTGTCTGTGGCTGTCCTAAGATGTTTTGTCATCCTCAAACAATTGTTGACTTGTTTTGATCCTCTTCTAAAGGTTGTTTATAGTCAGTTATAGATCTCTAAGCGTTGTTCTTAAATGCAGGTTCCTGATAACGTTGGAGACTGTAACATTGGAATAGAGGAAAAATACTTTCAGAACTCTCAAACATAGCTGAAATAGTCATAAAAATTGATATGGTTTGGCTATGTCCCCACCCAAATCTCATCTTGAATTGTAGGTCCCATAATTCCTTCATGTTGCAGGAGGGACCCAGTGGGAGAGAATTGAATCATGGGGCCAGTTTCCCCCATAGTGTTCTCATGGTAGTAAATATGTCTCACAAGATCTGATGATTTTATGAGAGGAAACCCCTTTCACTTGGCTATCATTATTCTCTTGTCTGCCACCATGTGAGACATGGCTTTCACCTTCTGCCATGATTGTGAGGCTTTCCCAACCAAGTGGATTTATAAGTATGTTAAGCCTCTTTCTTTTGTAAATTGCCCAGTCTCAGTATTTCCTTATCAGCAGCATGACAACGAACTAGTACAAATATCAAACAGAAGTTAACTGCATAGACTAAACTAACAGGAGTCTAAAATAATATTTTTAACTTTTTGCTTAAAACGTTCCTGGTCTTCTGTTTTTCAAAGTCAAGCAAACTTTTCTTTTGAGCTATTTACAACTTTTAACGATTCAGTAATGTATACTTCCACACATGAACAAAATTTGGAGCATATTTGTTTCTACCTATTTTAAAATTTAAAAATTATTTGTGAGTATTCTTAATTTATGGCAATATAGTTATTTGCATAAATGCAATAACAATCTGTTTTCTTTTGCAATGGGACACAATTGGATAAAATGGTTATTTTACCAAGGCTTTGACTGGAATGGCATGCTTTTCTTTAAGAAATCAAACTTGACCTGTAGAGCCAATACAAGCTTCTTGGGAAAGCTGACTTTATACTTCATCTACAACAGTCTCTGTACAAATTTCCTGATCTGTGGTAAGCAAAGAATGTCACTTTCTAAAAGGCCTGGGAGACTGAAGTTATCTTGGAACCTCAAGAGGAGAGGAATTTACCAAACTCATAGGTATTTGAGGGTACAAAGCCATGGCAGGGCTGCGCTTTTAAAAAGTCTTATCTGAGATTCCCTCTATGGATCAGAGTTCCATTAAAGCCAATTTAAAAAGAGCTTATGTGAAAAGTAACTATTCTTGCTGCACTTTATACAAATAATCAGGACAAGTATCATAAAGTAAATAAGGACTGAATGCAGTGGTTCGCACCTGTAATCCCAAAAACTTGGGAGGCCGAGGTGGGCAGATCACCTAGGGTCAGCAGTTCGAGACCAGCCTGCCCAAAGTGGTGAAACCCCATCTCTACTAAAAATACAAAAAAAAAAAATTAGCTGGGCATGGTGGGGGGCACCTGTAGTCCCAGCTACTGTTGAGGCTGAGGCAAGAGAATTGCTTGAACCTGGGAGACAGAGGTGGCAGTAAGCCAAGATCACACCACTGCACTCCAGCCTGGGTGACAAGAGTGAAACTCCATCTCAAAAAAATAGATAGATAAATAAATAAATAAGTAAATAAATAAAGCAAATCAGTCTTATCATGATTTGTCTTTAGTAAATATGGGAAACTGGAGAGAAAAAATTGTGTTTCAAAAATCATGGTACACTTGTTATTAAATTCTAGTTTCATCAGTTGTTTTTGAGGTTCATTTCCTGCAATTTAGACTACCTCTGCTAATTTCTGTGAACCAAGCAGTGATCTCAGGCTTCTGCTCAGAAGAAACAAGAGTAATGAGTAAGATAAAAATCTGAATCAATATTTTAATTCTTGCCTCATTGGAATTAGCTAGCAAACCCATATCAGCATGGTTCCAACAGTTGCCCAGTTCATGTAAAGCCTTCGAATTTTAGATTACTTCGGATAATTTTACTTATTTTGTTTTTCTATTGTGAAACACACTGCTGTTTCACATTTTGTATGGAAATGCAGAACAAACTTAATAAGTGTTTTCTTAATTCGAGCATTATTAATCTTCCAGATACCGCCTTTTGTCATAACTCAAGAATTATAAATGGCTCTTATCATACTGATGCTTCCTGACTGAGCTCCTCTCTACCCTGAATACAAGAGAATCTCATAGTTAGGCAGAAATATCATTGCCCTTAATCAGCCTGAAGAGGTTACAGAAAATGGACGTTCAACCCTCTGCAACCCATAGGATTAAGGGTTCTCTTACAAAAGGGAGGGGGGAAACGTAACAGGTGTTTGAACTAGAGAAACTTCACCTTGAATGAGGTCTGGAGAAAATGAGGCTGTTAACTACTGGGTTGCATTCCCAGACAGTTAAAACATTCTCAGTCACAGGATGAGTTAGAAAGTCAGCCCAAGATACAGGTCACAAACACCTTGCTGATAAAACAGGTTGCAGTAAAGAAGCTGACCAAAACCCACCAAAATCAAGATGGTGACAAGATTGACCTCTGGTCATCCTCACGGCTACACTCTCACAATCAACATGACAGTTTACAAATGCATATGGCAATGACAAGAAGTTACCCCATATGGTCTAAAAAGGAAAAGTACGAATAATCCACCCTTGTTTAGCATATCATCAAGAAATAACCGTAAAAATAAGTAGCAAGCAACCCTTGAGGCTGCTCCATGTAAAAGTAGCCATTCTTTGATTTCTTTACTTTCTTAAGTAAAGTATTTCTGGGCAGTATTTCTGGGATCTTTGTCCTTTTCTATTGGTCTACGTGCCTGTTTTTGTACCTTTACCATGCTGTTTTGATTACTGTAGCCCTGTAGCATTGTTTGAATTTGGGTAGCATGGTGCGTCCAGGTTTGCTCTTTTTGCTTAGGATTACCTTGGCTATTTGGGCTCTTTTTTCATTTCAAATGAATTTTATTTTATTTTATTAATTTATTTACTTATTTATTTTTAATTGTACTTTAAGATCTCCCTTACATGTGCAGAATGTTCAGGTTTGTTACATAGGTATACATGTGCCATGTTGGTTTGATTTGCTTTAATTAATTAATTAATTAATTTCTAAATATACTTTAAATTCTCCAGTACATGTACAGAACGTGCAGGTTTCTTACATAGGTATACATGTGCCATGTTGGTTTGCTACACCCATCAACTTTTCATTTACTTTAGCTATTTCTGCTAATGCTATTTCTCCCCCAGCCTCCCACCCCCACAACAGACACTGTTGTGTGATGTTCCTCTCCCCATGTCTGTGTGTTCTCATTGTTCAGTTCCCACTTATGAGTTAGAACATGTGATGTTTGGTTTTTCTCTTCTTGTGTTACTTTATGGTGAATGATGGTTTCCAGTTTCATCCATGTCCCTGCAAGGACACAAATTCATCCTTTTTTATGGCTGCTTAGTATTCCATGATGTAAATGAGCTACATTTACTTTATCCAGTCTATCATTGATGGGCATTTGGGTTGGTTCCAAGTCTTTGCTATTGTAAACAGTGCTGCAATAAACATACATGTGCATGTGTCTTTATAGTAGAATGATTTATAAGGCTTTGGGTATATACTCAGTAATCGGGTTGCTGGGTCAAATGGTATTTCTAGTTCTAGATCCTTGAGAAATTACCACACTGTCTTCCACAATGGTTGAACTAATTGACACTCCCACCAACAGTGTAAAAGCATTCCTATTCTCCAGAAGCTCTACAGCATTCGTTGTTTCCTGACTTTTTAATAATCGCCATTCTAACTGGCGTGAGATGGTATCTTATTGTGGTTTTCATTTGCATTTCTTTAAAGACAAGTGATAATGAGCATTTTTTCATAAGTTTGTTGGCTGCATAAAGGTCTTGAGAAGTGTCTGTTCAAATCCCTCACCCACTTTTTGATGGAGTTGTTTGTTTATTTCTTGTAAATTTGTTTAAGTTCTTTGTAGATTCTGGATATTAGCCCTTCGTCAGGTAGACAGATTGCAGAAATTTTCTCCCATTCTGTAGGTTGCCTGTTCACTCTAATGACAGTTTATTTTGCTGTGCAGAAGATCTTTAGTTTAAATATATCCCTTTTGTCTATTTTGGCTTTTGCTGCCATTGTTTTCGTGTTTTAGTCATGAAGTCTTTGCCCATGCCTATGTCCTGAATGGTATTGCATAGCGTTTCTTCTAGGGTTTTTTATGGTTTTAGGTCTTATGTTTAAGTCTTTAATCCACCTTGAGTTAATTTTTGTAGTAGGTGTAAGAAAGGAATCCAGTTTCAGCTTTCTGCATATGGCTAGCCAGTTTTCCCAGCACCATTTATTAAATAGGGAATCATTTCCCCATTTCTTGCTTTCATCAGGTTTGTCAAAGATCAGATGATTGTAGACGTGTGGTGTTATTTCTGAGACCTCTGTTCTGTTTCATTGGTCTGTATCTCTGTTGTGGTACCAGTGCCATGCTATTTGGATTACTGTAGCCTTGTAGTATAGTTTGAAGTCAGGTAGCATGATGCCTCCAGCTTTGTTCTTTTCGCTTAGGATTGTCTTAGCTATGTGGGCTCCTTTTTGGTTTCATATGAAGTTTACAGTAGTTTTTTCGAACGCTGTGAAGAAAGTCAGTGGTAGCTTAATGGGGATAGCATTGAATCTATACATTACTTTGGGCATTATGGCGATTTTCACAGTATTGATTCTTCCTATCCATGAGCATGGAATGTTCTCCCATAATGTTGTGTCCTCTTTTATTTCACTGAGCAGTGGTTTGTAGTTCTCCTTAAAGAGGTCCTTCATGTGCCTTGTAAGTTGGATTCCTAGGTATTTTATTCTCTTTGTAGCAATTCTGAATGGGAGGTCACTCATAATTTGGCTCTCTGTTTGTCTGTTCTTGGTGTATAGGAATGCTTGTGATTTTTGCACATTGATATTGTATCCTGAGACTTTGCTGAAGTTCCTTATCAGCTTAAGGAGATTTTGGGCTGAGACGATGGGGATTTCCAAATATACAATCATGTCACCTGCAACCAGACACGATTTGACTTCCTGTCTTCCTATCTAAATACCCTTTATTTCTGTCTCTTGCCTGATTGCCCTGGCCAGAACTTCCAACACTTCATTGCATAGGAGTGGTGAGAGAGTGCATCCTTGTCTTGTGCCAGTTTTCAAAGGGAATGCTTCCAGCTTTTTCCCATTCAGTACGATATTGGCTGTGGGTTTGTCATAAATAGCTCTCAGTATTTTTAGATACATTCCATCAATATCTACTTTATTGAGAGCTTTTAGCTCGAATGGCTGTTGAATTTTGTCAAAGGTTTTTTATGCATCTATTGAGATAATGATGTGGTTTTTGTCATTGGTTCTGCTTATGTGATGGATTATGTTTATTGATTTGCATATGTTGAACCAGCCTTGCATCCCAGGGATGAAGCCGATTTGATCGTGGTGGATATGCTTTTTGATATACTGCTGGGTTTGGTTTGCCAGTATTTTATTGAGGATTTTTGCATTGATGTTCATCAGTCATACTGGCCTAAAATTTTGTTGTTGTTGTTGTGTCTCAGCCAGGTTTTGGTATCAGGATATTTCTGGCCTCGTAAAATGAGTTAGAGAGAATTCCCTCTTTTTCTATTGATTGGAATAGTTTCAGAAGGAATGGTATTAGCTCCTCTTTGTACCTCTTGTATAATTTGGCTGTGAATCCGTCTGGTCCTGGACTTTTTTTGGTTGGTATGCTATTACTGCCCCAATTTCAGAACCTGTTTTTGGTCTATTGAGAGATTCGACTTCTTCCTGATTTAGTCTTGGGAGGGTGTATGTGTTGAGCAATTTATCCATTTCTTCTAGATTTTCTAGCTTATTTGTGTAGAGGTGTTTATAGTATTCTCTGATCGTAGTTTTTATTTCTGTGGGATTGATGGTCATATCCTTCTTATCATTTTTTATTGTGTCTATTTGATTCTTCTCTCTTTTCTTCTTTATTAGTCTGGCTAGTGGTCTATCTACTTTGTTTATCTTTTCACAAAACCAGCTACTGGATTCATTGATTTTTTTGAAGGGATTTTTGTATCTCTATCTCCTTCAGTTCTTCTCTGATCTTATTTATTTCTTGTCTTCTACTAGCTTTTGAATTTGTTTGCTCTGGCTTCTCTAGTTCTTTTAAATGTGATGTTAAGGTGTCGATTTTAGGTCTATCCTGCTTTCTCTTGTGGGCATTTGGTGCTACAAATTTCCCACTACAAACTGCTTAAATGTGTCCCAGAGATTCTGGTATGTTGTGTCTTTGTTCTCATTGGTTTCAAAGAACATCTTTATTTCTATCTTCATTTCGTTATTTATCCAGTAGTCATTCAGGAGCAGGTTGTTCAATTTCCATGTAGTTGTGCAGTTTTGAGTGAGTTTCTTAATCATGAGTTTTAATATGATTGCACTGTGGTCCGAAAGTTTGTTGTGATTCCTGTTCTTTTCCATTTGCTGAGGAGCACTTTACTTTCAATTATGTGGTTAATTTTAGAATAAGTGCAATGTGGTGCTGAGAAGAATCTATACTGTGTTGATTAGGAGTGGAGAGTTCTGTAGATGTCTTTTAGGTCTGCTTTGTCCAGAGCTGATTTCAAGTCCTGGATATTCTTGTTAATTTTATGTCTCATTGATCTGTCTAATATTGACAGTGGGGTATGAAAGTCTCCCACTATTATTGTGTGGAAGTCTAAGTCTCTTTGTATTTCTCTAAGAATTTGCTTTATGAATCTGAGTGCTCCTGTATTGGGTGCATACATATTTAGGATAGTTAGCTCTTATTGCTGCACTGATCCCTTTACCATTATGTAATGCCCTTCTTTGTCTCTTTTGATCTTTGTTGGTTTAAAGTCTGTTTTATCAGAGACTAGGTTTGCAACCCCAGCTTTTTTTTTTTTTTTTTTTTGCTTTCCTTTTCCTTGGTAAATCTTCCTCCATCACTTTATTTTGAGCCTATGTGTGTCTTTGCACATGAGACGGATCTCCTGAATACAGCACACCAATGGGTCTTGACTCTTTATCCAGTTTGCAAGTCTCTGTCTTTTAATTGTGTCATTTAGCCCATTTACATTTAAGGTTATTATTGTTATGTTTCAATTTGATCCTGTCATTATGATGCTAGCTGGTTATTTTGCCCATTAGTTGATGCAATTTCTTCATAGCATCAGTGGTCTTTGCAATTTGGCATGTTTTTGCATTGGCTGGTACAGGTTTTTCCTTTCCATGTTTATCACTTCCTTCAGGAGCTCTTTTAAGGCAGGTCTGGTGGTGACAAAATGTCTCAGCATTTGCTTGTCTGTAAAGGATTTTATTTCTCCTTCACTTATGAAGCTTAGTTTGGCTTGATATGAAATTCTGGGTTGAAAATTCTTTTCTTTAAAAATGTTGAATATTGGCCCCCACTCTCTTCTGGCTTGTAGGTTTTCTGCCGAGAGATCTGCTGTTAGTCTGATGAGCTTCCCTTTGTGAGTAATCCGACCTGTCTCTGGCTGCCCTTAACATTTTTTCCTTCATTTTAACCTTGGTGAATCTGACTATTATATGTCTTGGGAATGCACTTTTCAAGGAATATCTTTGTGGTGTTCTCTGTTTTTCCTGAATTTCAGTGTTGGCCTACCTTTCTAGGTTGGAGAAGTTCTCCTTGATAATATCCTGAAGAGTGTTTTCCCACTTGGTTCCATTCTCCTTGTCACTTTAGGTACACCAATCAAATGAAGATTTGGTCTTTTCACATAGTTTCACATTTGTTGGAGGCTTTGTTTGTTTTGACTCTTTTTTTCTCTAATCTTGTATTCTGGGTTTATTTCATCGTGTTGATCTTCAATCTCTCATATCCTTTCTTCCACTTGATTGATTCAGCTATTACTACTTGTGTATGCATCATCAAGTTCTTGTGCTGCATTTTTCAGCTCCATCAGGTCGTTTATGTTCTTCTCTACACTGCTTATTTTAGTTAGCAATTCATCTAACCTTTTTTCAAGGTTCTTATCTCCCTTGCATTGGGTTAGAACATACTTCTTTAGCTTTGAGGAGTTTGTTATTTCCCACCTTCTGAAGCCTACTTTGGTCAATTTGTCAAACACATTCTCCGTTCAGTTTTGTTCCCTTGATGGCAAGGAGTTGTGATTTTTCGGAGGAGAAGAGGCATTCTGGTTTTTAGAAATTTCAGCCTTTCTGCACTGGTTTCTTTCCATCTTTTTGGTTTTATCTACCTTTGGTCGTTGATGTTGGTGACCTACGGATGGGGTTTTGTTGTGGACTTCCTTTTGTTGATGTTGATGCTATTCCTTTCTGTTTCTTAGTTTTCCTTCTAACACTCAGGCCTCTCAGCTGCAGGTCTGTTGGAGTTTGCTGGAGGTCCACTCCAGACCCTGTTTGCCTGGGTATCACCAGCAGAGGCTGCAGAACAGCAACTATTGCTGACTGATCCTTTCTCTGGAAGCTTTGTTTCAGAGGGCCGCCTGTCAGATGCCAGTCAGAGCTCTCCTGTATGAGGTGTGTGTCGACCACTACTGGCAGGTCTTTTTAAATCAGGCTACATGGGTGTCAGGGACCCACTTGAAGAGGTAGTCTGCCCATTATCAGACCTCAAATGCTGTGCTAGGAGAACCACTGCACTCTTCAGCACTGTCAGGCTGGGATATTTAAGTCTGAGAACCTATGCCTACAGCTGCTCCTTCTCCCAGGTGTTCTGTCCCAGGGAGATGGGGGATTTATCTGTAAGTGTCTGACCATGGCTGCTCCCCTTTGTTCAGAGATGCCATGCCCACAGAAATGGAATTTAAAGGGGCAGTTGGCCTTGCTGAGCTGTGTTGGGCTCCACCCAGTTCAAATTTCCTGGCAGGTTTGTTTACATTGTGAGCATAAAACCACCTACTCAAGCCTCAGCAATGATGGATGCCCCTTTGCCCACCAAGCTTGAGTATCCCAGGTCAATCTCAGACTGCTATGGTAGCAGGGAGAATTTGAAGCCAATGGATCTTAGCCTAGTGGGCTCCATGGGCTTGGGACCCACCAAGCCAGGCACCGGAGGGAATCTCCTGGTTTGCTAGTTGTGAAGACCATGGGAATAGTACAGTATCTGGGCAGGAGTGTACCATTCCTGCCGGTAAAGTCTCTCATGGCTTCCCTTGGCTAGGAAAGGGAAATCCTCTGACCCCTTGTTCTTCCTGGGTGAGGTGATGCCCTGCAATGCTTTGGCTTATGCTCCCTAGGCTGTACCCACTGTCCAACCAGTCCCAGTGAGATGGACCAAGTGCCTCAGTGGGAAATGCAGGAATCACCCACCTTCTGTGTGGATCTCGCTGGGAGCTGCAGAACAGAGCTGTTGCTATTCAGCCATCTTGCCTGTCCTTTCCTCAAATAAAGTTTAAAATACTTTTTTTCTAGTTCTGTGAAAAATGTATTTGGTAGATTGATAAAAATAGCACTGAATCTATAAAGTTCTTTGGGTGATATGGACATTTTAGTGATATTGATTCTTCCTGAGTGATATTGATTCTTCCTATCTATGAGCGTGGAATGTTTTTCCATTTCTTTGTATCATCTCTGCTTTCCTTAAGCAGCGGTTTAAAATTCTCATTGTAGAGACACTAATGCAGCAGCTGTATAGAAACTTGCCTGAGAACTGCTGAGATGGTCGCAACTGCTTCCTTACACACTGGTCTACGAGTTACCTGCATTTCTGCCTACCACTGCCGCTCGGAAACATAAACTCCTTCCCTTTTATGGAAGCAGATGGAGAAGAAATTCTGAAAAATGTTGTCCTAGGATTTCTGTCTGAGTTGTAGAGAAGATTCCAGAAGAAGGTGGTTTTAATGCCAAAGTTCAAACTTACTTCACAGAGTCAATTAACATTTATGTACCTCCAATGTAGAAATGAATTTTGAAGTTAGGTGAATGTGAATTTTGTATCCTGAATCTTTGCTGAAGTTGTTTATCATCTCAATCAGCTTTTGGACCAAGACTATGAGAATTTCTCGATATAAAGTTATGTCTTCTGCAAACAGTGATAGTTTGACCTTCTCTCTTCCTACTCTAATGCCTTTTATTTCATTCTCTTTTCTGATTCCACTGGCTAGGAGTTTGAATACCATGTGGAACAGAAGCAGTGAGAGTGGGCATCTTTGTCTTGTGCTAGTTTTCAAGGTAAATCCTTCCAGTTTTTCTCCATTCAGTATGATGTAGGCTGTGGGTTTCTCATAGATGGCTCTTATTATTTTGAGGTATGTTCCTTTGATATTTAGATTATTCAGTTTTTAATATGAAAAGATGTTCAACTTTATCAAAAGCTTTTTCTGCATCTATTGAGATAATCATGTGGTTTTTGTCTTTAGTTTTATGTGATGAATCACATTCATCGATTTTCATCTGCTGAACCAACCTTGCATCCTAGATATAAAGCCTAGTTGATCATGGCACACTACCGTTTTGAAGTGCTAGTGGATTCAGTTTGTTAGTTGATATGGATTGGCTCTGTGTCTCCAATAAAATCTCATATCAAATTATAATCCTTATTTTTGGAGGTGGGGCCTGGTTGGGGGTGATCAAATCATGGGGGCGTACATCCCCCTTTCTATTCTTATGATGGAGTTCTCCCATGATATTCTTGTTGAAAAGTGTGTAGCACCGCCCTCCCCAACTTCTGCCAGCTATGTGAAGGTGTACCTGCTTCCCCTTTGCCTTCTGCAATGCCTGTAAGTTTCCTGAGGCCTCCCCAGAAGTGGAAGCCTATACAGCCCACAAAATTATGAGCCAATTAAACCTCCTTTCTTTATACATTATCCAGTCTCAGATATGTCTTTTTTTTTAATTATATTTTAAGTTATAGGGTACATGTGTACAACGTGCAGGTTTGTTGCATAGGTATATACGTGCCATATTGGTTTGCTGCACCCATCAACTCATCATTTACATTAGGTATTTCTCCTAATGCTATCCCTCCCACAGCCCCCACCTCATGACCGGCCCCAGTGTGTGATGTTCTCTGCCCTGTGTCCAAGTGTTCTCATTGTTCAATTCCCACCTATGAGTGAGAACATGCAGTGTTTGGTTTTCTGTCCTTGTGATAGTTTGCTGAGAATGATGGTTTCCAGTTTCATCCATGTCCCTGCAAAGGACATGAACTCATCCTTTTTTATGGATGCATAGTATTCCAAGGTGTATATGTGCCACATTTTCTTTTCTTTTTCTTTTTTTTATAATACTTTAAGATCTAGGGTACATGTGCACAATGTGCATGTTTGTTACATATGTATAGATGTGCCATGTTGGTTTGCTGCACCCATTAACTCGTCATTTACATTAGGCATTTCTCCTAATGCTATCCCACCCCCATCCCCCCACCCCATGACAGGCCCTGGTGTGTGATGTTCCCTGCCCTGTGTCCAAGTGTTCTCATTGTTCAATTCCCAACTATGAGTGAGAATACACGGTGTTTGGTTTTCTGTCCTTGCGATAGTTTGCTGAGAATGATGGTTTCCAGCTTCATCCATGTCCCTACAAAGGACATGAACTCACCCTTTTTTATGGCTGCATAGTATTCCATGGTGTATATGTGCCACATTTTCTTAATCCAGTCTATCACTGATGGACATATGGGTTGGTTCCATGTCTTTGCAATTGTGAATAGTGCCACAATAAACATGTGTGTGCATGTGGATTTATAGTAGCATGATTTATAATCCTTTGGGTATGTACCCAGTAATGGGATGGTGGGTCAAATGGTATTTCTAGTTCTAGATCCCTGAGGAATCACCACACTGCCTTCCACAATGTTTGAACTAGTTTACACTCCTACAAACAGTGTAAAAATGTCCCTGTTTCTCCACAAACTCTCCAGCACCTGTTGTTTCCTGACTTTGTAATGATTGCCATTCTAACAGGTGTGAGATGGTATCTCGTTTATCTCACTGTGGTTGTGATTTGCATTTCTCTGACCATTGATGATGAGCATTTTTTCATGAGTCTGTTGGCTGCATAATTGTCTTCTTTTGAAAAGCATCTGTACATACTCTTTGCCCACTTTTTGATGGGGTTGTTTGATTTTTTCATGTAAATTTGTTTATGTTCTTTGTAGATTCCGGACAGTAGCCCTTTGTCAGATGGGTAGTTTGCAAAAGTTTTCTCCCATTCTGTAGGTTGCCTGTTCACTCTGATGGTAGTTTCTTTTGCTGTGCAGAAGCTCTTTAGTTTAATTAGATCCCATTTGTCTATTTCAGCTTTTGTTGCCATTGCTTTTGGTGTTTTAGTCACAAAGTCCTTGCCCATGCCTATGTCCTGAATGGTATTGCCTAGGTTTTCTTCTAGGGTTTTTATGGTTTTAGGTCTAACATTTAAATCTTTAATCCATCTTGAATTAATTTTTGTATAAAATGTAAGGAAGGAATCCAGTTTCAGCTTTCTACATATGACTAGCCAGTTTTTGCAGCACCGTTTATTAAATCCGGAATCCTTTCCCCATTGTTTGTTTTTGTCAGGTTTGTCAAAGATCAGATGATTGTAGATGTGTGGTGTTATTTCTGAGGGCTCTGTTCTGTTCCATTGGTTTATATATCTGTTTTGGTTACTGTAGCCTTGTAGTATAGTTTGAAGTCAGGTAGCGTGATGCCTCCAGCTTTGTTCTTTTTGCTTAGGATTGTCTTGGCAATGTGGGCTCTTTTTTAGTTCCACATGAACTTTAAAGTAGTGTTTTCCAATTCCGTGAAGAAAGTCATTGTTGTTTGATGAGGATGGCATTGAATCTATAAATTACCTTGGACAGTATGGCCATTTTCATGATATTGATTCTTCCTATCCATGAGCATGGAATCTTCTTCCATTTGTATGTGTCCTCTTTTATTTCATTGAGCAGTGGTTTGTAGTTCTCCTTGAAGAGGTCCTTCACATCCCTTGTAAGTTAGATTCCTAGGTATTTTATTCTGTTTTTAGCAATTGTGAATGGGAGTTCTCTCGGGATTTGGCTCCCTGTTTTTCTGTTATTTGTGTATAGGAATGCTTGTGATCTTTGCACATTGATTTTGTATTCTGAGACTTTGCCGAAGTTGTTCATCAGCTTAAGGAGATTTTGGGCTGAGATGATGGGTTTTCTAAATATATAATCATGTAATCTGCAACAGGGACAATTTGACTTCCTCTTTTCCTTACTGAATACCCTTTATTTCTTTCTCTTGCCTGATAGCCCTGGCCAGAACTTCCTACAATATGTTGAATATGAGTGCTGAGAGAGTGCATCCCTGTTTTGTGCTGGTCTTCAAAGGGAATGCTTCCAGTTTTTTCCCATTCAGTATGATATTGGCTGTGGGTTTGTCATAAACAGCTCTTATTATTTTGAGATAGTTTCCATCAATACCTAGTTTATTGATAGTTTTTAGCAGGAAGGGGCTGTTGAATTTTGTTGAAGGCCGTTTCTGCAGCTACTGAGACACTCACCTGGTTTTTGTCTTTGTTTCTGTTTATGTGATAGATTAAGTTTACTGATTTGCATATGTGGAACCAGCCTTGCATCCCAGGGATGAAGCTGACTTGATCTTGCTGGGTAAGCCTTTTGATGTGCTGCTGGATTTGGTTTGTCAGTATTTTATTGAGAATTTTCATATTGATGTTCATCAGGGATATTGGTCTAAAATTCGCTTTTTTTATGGTAGAATTTGGCTGTGAATCCTTCTGTTTCTAGACTTTTTTTTTGGTGGGTAGGCCATTAATTATTGCCTCAATTTCAGAGCCTGTTATTGGTCTATTCAGGGATTCACCTTCTTCCTTGTTTAGTCTTGGGAGGGTGTATGTGTCCAGGAATTTATCCATTTCTTCTAGATTTTCTAGTTTATTTGCATAGAGGTGTTTACAATATTCTCTGATGGTTGTTTGCATTTCTGTGGGATTGGTGTTGATATCCTTTTTATCATTTTTTATTGCATCTATTTGATTCTTCTCTTTTCTTCTTTATCTGTCTTGTGAGCAGTCTATCAATTTTGTGGATCTTTTCAAAAAACAGCTCCTGGATTCCTTGATTTTTTGAAGGGTTTTTTTGTGTCTCTATCTCCTTCATTTCTGCTCTGATCTTAGTTATTTCTTGCCTTCTGCTAGCTTTTGAATGTGTTTGCCCTGGCTTCTCTAGTTCTTTTAGTTGTGATGTTAAGGTGTTGATTTTTGCTCTTTCCTCCTTTCCCTTATGGGCATTTAGTGCTATAAATTTCATTCTACACACTGCTTTAAATGTGACCCTGAGATTCTGGTACATTGTGTTTTTATTTTTATTGGTTTCAAAGAACATCTTTATTTCTCCCTTCATTTTGTTAGTTACCCAGTAGCAGTCATTCAGGAGCAGGTTGTTAAGTTTCCATGTAGTTGTGCAGTTTTAAGTGAGTTTCTTAATCTTGAGCTCTAATTTGATTGCACTGTGGTCTGAGAGACAGTTTGTTGTGATTTCTGGTCTTTTACATTTGTGGAGGAGTGCTTTACTTCAAACTGTGTGGTCAATTTTAGTATAAGTGTGATGTGGCACTGAGAAGAATGTATATTCTTTTGATTTGGGATGTAGAGTTCTGTAGATGCCTATTAGATCTGCTTGGTGCAGAGCTGAGTTCAAGTCCTGGATATCCTTGTTAACCCTCTGTCTCGTTGATCTGTCTAATATAGACATTGGGTTGTTAAAATCTTTCCTTATTACTTGTGGGAGTGTAAGTCTCTTTGTAGGTCTCTATAGACTTGTGTTATGAATATGTGTGCACCTGTATTGGGCACATATATATTTAGGTTAGCTCTTCTTGTTGATTTAATCCTTTAACCATTTTGTAATGGCCTTCTTTATCTCTTTTGATCTTTGTTGGTTTAAAGTCCATCTTATCAGAGACTAGGATTGCAACCCCTGATTTTTTTTCCTTTACATTTGCTTGGTAGATCTGGCTCCATCCCTTTATTTTGAGCTGATGTGTGTCTCTGCATGTGAGATGGGTCTCTTGAATACAGCACACTTATGGGTCTTGACTCTTTATTCAATTTGCCAGTCTGTGTCTTTTAATTGGGGCATTTAGCCCATTTACATTTAAGGTTAATATTGTTATGTGTGAATTTGATCCAGACATTATGATGTTAGCTGGTTATTTTGCCCGTTAATTGATGCAGTTTCTTCATAGCATTGATGGCCTTTACAATTTGGCATGGTTTTTCAGTGGCTGGTACCGTTTTTTCCTTTCCATGTTTATTGCTGCCTTCAGGAGCTCTTGTAAGGCAGGTCTGGTGGTGACAAAATCTCTCAGCATTTGCTTGTTTGTAAAGGATTTTATTTCTCCTTCACTTATGAACCTTCATATGGCTGGATATAAAACTCTGGGTTAAAAAATATTTTTTTTAAGAACGTTGAATATTGCCCCCCACTCTCTTTTGGCTTGTACAGTTTCTGCCGATAGGTCCACTGGTAGTCTGATGGGCTTCCCCTTATGGGTAACCCAACCTTTCTCTCTGGCTGCCCTTAACGGTTTTTTTCCTTCATTTTAACCTTGGTGAATCTGACAATTATGTGTCTTGGCGTTGCTCTTCTCGAGGAGTATCTTTGTGGTGTTCTCTGTATTTCCTGAATTTGAATGTTGGTCTGCCTTGCTAGGTTGGGGAAATTCTCCTGGATAATATCCTGAAGAGCGTTTTCCAACTTGCTTCCATTCTCCCCATCACTTCGAGGTACACCAATCAAACATTGATTTAGTCTTTTCCCATAATCCACTATTTCTTGGAGGCTTTGTTCATTTGTTTTTACTCTGTTTTCTCTAAAGTTCTCCTCTCACTTTATTTTATTAATTTGATCTTCCATCACTGAAACCCTTTCTTCCACTTGATCGCATCAGGTACTGAAGCTTGTGCCTGCATCATGAAGTTCTTGTGCCATGGTTTTCAACTGCATCAGGTCATTTAAGGTCTTCTCTACACTCTTTATTCTAGTTAGCCATTTGTCTAATCTTTTTTCAAGGTTTTTAACTTCCTTGCCATGGGTTCAAATATCCTCCTTTATCTCAGAGAAGTTTGTTATTACTGACCTTCTGAAGCCTACTTCTCTCAACTCATCAAATTCATTATCTGTCCAGCTTTGTTCCTTTGCTGGTGAGGAGCTGCAATCCTTTGGAGGAGAAGAGGTGCTCTGGCTTTCAGTATTTTCAGCTTTTCTGCTCTGGTTTCTCCCCATCTTAGTGGTTTTATCCACCTTTTGTCTTTGATGTTGGTTATCTACAGATGGGGTTGTGTTGTGGATGTCCTTTTTGTTGATGTTGATGCTATTCCTTTCTGTTTGTTAGTTTTCCTTCTCACAGTCAAATCCCTCAGCTGCCCGCCTGTTGGAGTTTGCTGGAGGTCTGCTCCAGACACTGTTTGCCTGGCTATCACCAGCGGAGGCTGCAGAACAGCAAATATTGCAGAACAGCAAATACTGCTGCCTGATCCTTCCTGTGGAAGCTTTGTCCCAGAATGGCACTTGCATATATGGGGTGTAAGTCATCTCCTACTGGGAGGTGTCTCCCAGTTAGGCTACAGAGATGCCAGGGAACCACTTGAGGAGACAGCCTGTCCATTCTCAGAGCTGAAATGCCATGCTGGGAGAACCACTGATCTCTTCAGAGCTGTCAGACAGGAATGTTTAAGTCTGCAGAAGTTTCTGCTGCCTTTTGTTCAGCTATGCCCTACCCCCCAGAGGTGGAGTCTACAGAAGCAGCAGACCTAGCTGAGCTGTGGTGGGCTCTGCCCAGTTTGAGCTTCCAGGCTGCTTTGTTCACACAGTCAAGCCTCAGCAATGGTGGACACCCCTCCCCCCATTAGGCTGTTACCTCACAGTTTGATATCAGATTGCTGCACTCGCAGTGAGCAAAGCTCCGTGGGCATGGGACCTGCCAAGACAGGCATGGGATAGTATCTCCTGGTCCGCAGTTTACTAAGACTATTGAAAAAGCATAGTATTTGGGGTGGAGTGTCCCATTTTTCCCAGGTACAGACTGTCATGGCTTCCCTTGGCTAGGAAAAGGAAATCCCCCAACCCCTTGCACTTCCTGGGTGAGGCGACTCCCTACCCTGCTTTGGCTAGCCCTCCGTGGGCTGCACCCACTGTCCAACCAGTCCCAATGAGACGAACCAGGTACCTCAGTTGGAAATGCAGAAATCACCCATCTTCTGCATCAATTCTGCTGGGAGCTGCAGACTGGAGCTGTTTCTATTTGGCCATCTTAGAACCCTGAATCAGATATGCCTTTATAGTAGTGTGAGAACAGACTAACACAAAAAATTTGTACCAGAGAAATGGGGCATGGCTATCATGAAATCAACTCTGGAACTGGGGAACAAACAGAATTTGGAAAAATTTGAAGGCCTCAGAAGAATATGGGAAGATATGGGAAAGTTTGAAACTTCCTAGAGAGTTGATAAATAATTTTGACCAAAATGTTGACAGTGATATGGACAGAGATGGCCAGGCTGAGGACATCCGAGATAGAGATGAGAAACTTACTGGAAATTGGAGTTAAGTTTACTTTATGTCTTAGTAAAAAGACTTGTGTAATTCCCCGCTCTAGAGATCTAATGGTTTCATGGGCCAGGCCCATGGCCCCACTACTCTGTGCAGCCTCAGGACATAGCAACCTGTATACCAGCTGTTTCAGCTCTAGCTGTTGCTAAAAAGGCCCGAGATACATCTCAGGCCACAGCTCCAGAGGGTGCAAGCTGGATGCTGTGAAGTCTTCCATGTGAAGTTAAGACTGCTGATATGCAGATGGCAAGAGATGAGGCTTGGGAGTCTCTGCTTGGGTTTTAGAAGATGTATGGAAATGCCTGGATTTACAAGCAGAAGTCTGCTGCAGGAGTAAAGCCCTCATGTAGAATTTCTACTATGGAAATGCAGAGGGGAAATGTTGGGTTGAAGCCCAAACATAAAGTCCCCACTGGGTCTTTGCCTAGTAGAGCTGTGAGAATATCACTATCCTCTGGAACACAGAATAAGAGATTTAACAACAGCTTGCACCATGCAGCAGGAAAAGCCATGGGTGCTTATCGCCATTTCATCAATGCAACTGCAAAAGCTATACCCTGCAGAGCCAGAAAGGCAGAGCTCTCCAAGGCTTTGGGAGCCCACTTCTTGCATCAGTGTGGCGTGGATGTGAGACATGGAGTCAAAGGAGATTATTTGGGAGCTTTAAGATTTAATGACTGCCTTGCTGGGTTTTGGACTTGCATTGGGCCTGTAGCCCCTTTGCTTTGACCAATTTCTCCCCTTTGGAACAAGAGCGTTTACCCAATGCCTGTACCCCCATTGTATCTCAGAAATAACTAAATTACTTTGGATTTTACAGGCTCATGGGGGGAAGGGACTTGCTTTGTCTCAAATGAGACTTTTGACTTGGACTTTTAGGTTAATGCTGAAATGAGTTAACACACTGAGGGGTTGTTGGCAAAGCACAATTGTGTATTGAAATGTGAGAAGAAAATGAGATTTGGGGGGAGCCAGGGGTAAAATAATATGGTTTGGTTCTGTGTCTCCACTCAAATCTCATGTCAAATTGTAATCCTCAATGTTGGAAGAGGGGCCAGGCAGGAAGTGATTGAATCATGGGGTAAACTTCCCCTTTTCTGTTTTTGTGACTGAGTTCTCCCAAGATCTGCTTGTTTAAAAGTGTGTAGTACCTCCCCCACCTCTCTTCTGCTGGCCATGTGAAAACATGTATGTGCTTTCCTTTTGCCTTCCCCCATGTTTGTAAGTTTCCTGTGGCCTTTCAAGGAGCAGAAGTCTGCACAGCCGGCAGAATAGTGAGTCAATTAAATTTATTTTCTTTATAGATTACCCAGTCTCAGGTATGTCTTTATAGCAGTGTGAGAATGAAATAATACACTAGTATTTTTTTTTATGATTTCTGCATCTATGTTTATGCAGAATATTGGCGTGAAGTTTTATTTGTGTGTGTGTGTGTGTGTGTGTCTGACAGGTTTTAGTTTCAGGATGAGGATGTCCTCATAGAATCATTTTGAGGAGTCTCCCTCCTGAATTTTTTCGAATAATTTTAGTAGAAAAGGTATCAACTCTTCTTTGTACATCTCGCACAATTTGGTTATGTGTCCATCTTGTATAATCTTTGCCTTTCGTTATCTTTGTTGGATTAAAGTCTTTTCTGTCTGAAATTAGGATTGCAAACCCTGTTGTTTTTTGTTTTTTTGTTTTTTTGTTTTTTTTTTTTTGTAATTTCTATTTGCTTGATAGATTTCTCTCCATTCCATTACTTTGAGGCTATAGGTGTCATTGCATATGAGGCTGGTAACTTAAAAATAGCACACCATTGGGTCTTGCTTTTGTATCCAGCTTGCACTCTGTGCCTTTTAATTGGGGCATTTAGCCGTTAAGGCTGGTATTCATATGTGTGAATCTGATCCTCTCATTGTGTTGTTAGCCGGTTATTATTCAGACTTGTTTATGTGGTTTCTTTGTAGTGTCCCTGGTTTATATACATACATGTGATATTGTATTGGGTGGTAAAGGTGTTTCTTTTCCTTATTTCATGCTCCTTTTAAGACCTGTTATAAGATGGGTGTGGTGGTAATAAAGTCCCTCAGCATTTGCTCATCTAAATATAATCTTATTTCTCTTTCACTTAGGAAACTTATTTTGGCTGGATGTGAAATTCTTGGTTGGACATTTTGTTTTTTAACAATGTTGAATATAGACCCCTAATGTCTTCTGGATTATAGAGATTCTGCTGAAAATTGTGCTGTTGGCCTGATGGCATTCCCTTTATAGATCACCTGTCCTTTCTCTCAGGCTGCATTTAACACATTTTCTTTCATTTAGACATTGAAAAATTTGATAATTATGTGTCTTGGGGATAATCTTCTTGTGTAGTATCTTGCCAGGGTTCTCGATATTTCCTGAATTTGAATACTGCTCTCCATAGCAATGTTGGAAAAGATTTCATAAATATTATCCTGAAGTATGTTTTCCAATCTGTTTGCTTCCTCCTCGTCTCTTTCAGGGACACCAGTGACTTGTGGATTTGGCCTCTTTACATAATTCTATATTTCTGAAAAGTTTTTTTCATTATTTTAAAATTTCTTTTCTTTATTTTTGTCTGTCTTATTCAGAGAGCCAGTATTCACGTTCTCAGAGTTTTTTTTCAGCTTGGTCTTTTCTGCTGTTAATAGTTGTGGTGGCATTGTGAAATTCTTGTCGTGTGTTTTTCAGCTCTATCAGGTCAGTTAGATTCTTTTTTATAATGGCTATTTTGTCTGTCATGTCCATTATCATTTTTATTGTGATTCTTAGTTTTCTTGGATTGGGTTTTTAAATTCTCCTGAATCTCAATAATCATCATTCCTATCTGATATGGTTTGGTCCTCTGTCCCCACCCAAATATCATGCTGAACTCTGATCCCCAATATTGGGGTAGAGACCTGGTAGGAGGTAACTGGATCATGGGGGTAGATATCCCCCTTGCTGTTCCCATGAGATCTGGTTGTTTCAAAGTGTGTAACACTTCCCTCTTTGCTGTCTCTCTTCTTTCTGCTAGCCATGTGAAGATGTATCTGTTTCCTCTTTGCCTTCCACTATAATTGTAAGTTTCCTGAGGCCTCCCTAGAAGAAGAAGTCTGTACAGCCTACGGAACCATGAGGCAATTAAACACTTCTATCCTCTATAAATTACACAGTCTTAGGTAGTTCTTTATAACAGTGTGAGAATGGACTAATACAATATCCATGGTCTGTGTGTTATTTCTGTCATTTCAGCCAACTCAGCCCTGTTAAGAACACTTTTTGGAGAACTATTGCAGTCGTTTGGAGGACATAAGACACTGGCCATCTGAGTTGCCAGAGTTCTTGTGTTGGTTCTTTATCATCTCTTTGTGTGGGTGTTCCTTTAACTGTAGTGTAGGTTGAATACAGTCAGTAGCCTTTTTTTTTCCTGGGAATTTTCACAGGGCTGAGGCATATTGCAGCATATTTATTTATAGCTAACTTCTTGTCTTTGATTTCATAAAGGTGTATATTAGCAAAGTATTTTTGGTGTTGATGGTTTGGGGTATGATGCTTACATGTAGTGGTCAGTAAGTAGGCTCATGATCAGTTACATGGCTCCCCTATATTTCTTCAGAGTTCCATCAGTGCTCTCTCTCAATGCTCTCAAGGTGTGGCCTTCTCTCCCACTTGAGTACTCACTGTAGCTTGACACTCCTGTGCTGTCCACCATAGCTCTGGGGCAATCTCAGGGTTTCAATTCCCTGCACAACTGGTAGGCAGAAGAAGAAGGTATCTTAGCAGTGGTTGTAGCCAAGAGTCATTCGCTTGTCTCCTGAGGCTTCACCTCAGAGAGTTGCAGAGCAGTGATTGCTCAGGGCAGTCAGGTCAAGATCAGGGTGTCACTGATGTGGGCTGAAAACAAGGTGGCCCTGCCTGGTGATGAGCAGAAAAGGTGGGTGGAACCCATGGGAAACAGAATGGCCTCCTCTGTTTGGGTATACTGCAGCTTGTTGGAGATGTGAACAAGGCAATTAGAGTCTTTGCTCCTTCACCAGTCTGAGGATAGCAAGGGTAGTACCACTGCAGAGGCAGTGGCAGAAGGGCTATTGGTTGCCCTTAGGGGTTCCATCTCCAAGAAACATGGAGCTGCTGCTACTGTAAGTGTTCAGCCAGGTGAGTGGGACAGCTGCACTGCTGGTGTGCACTAGTGGCTCTGCTTGTTGGAGAGTGAGATGTCAAGAGCTCACATAGAGGAGAGACAGGCCTTCTCTCTATATAGTGACTTTGGTGTGCTGTAATCTCAGGTGTAGGCTTCAGGCTCCTTGTTTCTTCCCCAGACAGAGGAAAGCAGGGGCAGGACTGCTGCTGTGCAGAGGCACAGGGGCTGTTGTTTGCCTCTGGGAGCCTCTCCCCAGGGAAACTCAGAGCCACTGCCAGTGGGCATGCTTAGCCGTGAGTGGGGCATCTGTTCTGTGTTTCTGTGCTGGGGGCTCTGCCTAGTAAAGAGTAGGGGGTGGGGGTTCCCAGGGTAGAGGGACCAGACTCCTCTTTGTATGATGGCTGCTGTGTGCTGGAGGAACCAGCATAGCAGCTAGTCCCTTTGTTCCTTCCTCAGACCATGGGCAGTACCACCGCAACTCTAATGGTGTAGGGGTTGTGGGTTAACTTTAGGTTTTCCCTCAGAGAGATACTGAGCTGCCTCTGATTGAAGTTATCAGACAGGGGAAAGGTGGTTGTACTGGAGTCCCAGGTCAAGCAGCCCTGCGCAGTGAGAAGTGAGGACCAGGAAATGCATAGAGGACAATCTGAAAATTTTTCCATGAGGCATCTGCTCTGTGATCAGGATCTGTATGAGACCCTGGTCACTGCAGACTCTCCAGAGCCCAGAGACATCAAAGGCGGGGACTGTGAGACAACAAAGATAGCACACCACCCTTCCCACTGAGAGCTCTGTCTCAGGGAGATACAGAGAAGCTACTTGCTGGGATCCCATCTTGTCAGGAGAAACGGGATGGGAGACCCACATAAAAAAAATCTGGGAGGAGGAGCCAAGATGGCCGAATAGGAACAGCTCCGGTCTACAGCTCCCAGCGTGAGCGACGCAGAAGACGGGTGATTTCTGCATTTCCATCTGAGGTACCGGGTTCATCTCACTAGGGAGTGCCAGACAGTGGGCGCAGGCCAGTGGGTGCGTGCACCGTCCGCGAGCCAAAGCAGGGCGAGGCATTGCCTCACCTGGGAAGTGCAAGGGGTCAGGGAGTTCCCTTTCCGAGTCAAAGAAAGGGGTGACGGACGCACCTGGATAATCGGGTCACTCCCACCCGAATATTGCGCTTTTCAGACCGGCTTAAAAAACGGCTCACCACGAGACTATATCCCACACCTCGGAGGGTCCTATGCCCAAGGAATCTCGCTGATTGCTAGCACAGCAGTCTGAGATCAAACTGCAAGGCGGCAGCGAGGCTGGGGGAGGGGCGCCCGCCATTGCCCAGGCTTGCTTAGGTAAACAAAGCAGCTGGGAAGCTCGAACTGGGTGGAGCCCACCACAGCTCAAGGAGGCTTGCCTGCCTCTGTAGGCTCCACCTCTGGGGGCAGGGCACAGACAAACAAAAAGACAGCAGTAACTTCTGCAGACTTAAATGTCCCTGTCTGACAGCTTTGAAGAGAGCAGTGGTTCTCCTAGCACACAGCTGGAGATCTGAGAACCGGCAGACTGCCTCCTCAAGTGGGTCCCTGACCCCTGACCCCCGAGCAGCCTAACTGGGAGGCACCCCCCAGCAGGGGCACACTGACACCTCACACGGCAGGGTATTCCAACAGACCTGCAGCTGAGGGTCCTGTCTGTTAGAAGGAAAACTAACAAACAGAAAGGACATCCACACCGAAAACCCATCTGTACATCACCATCATCAAAGACCAAAAGTAGATAAAACCACAAAGATGGGGAAAAAACAGAACAGAAAAACTGGAAACTCTAAAACGTAGAGCACCTCTCCTCCTCCAAAGGAACGCAGTTCCTCACCAGCAACGGAACAAAGCTGGATGGAGAATGATTTTGACGAGCTGAGAGAAGAAGGCTTCAGACAATCAAATTACTCTGAGCTACGGGAGGACATTCAAACCAAAGGCAAAGAAGTTGAAAACTTTGAAAAAAATTTAGAAGAATGTATAACTAGAATAACCAATACAGAGAAGTGCTTAAAGGAGCTGATGGAGCTGAAAACCAAGGCTCGAGAACTACGTGAAGAATGCAGAAGCCTCAGGAGCCGATGCGATCAACTGGAAGAAAGGGTATCAGCAATGGAAGATGAAATGAATGAAATGAAGCGAGAAGGGAAGTCTAGAGAAAAAAGAATAAAAAGAAATGAGCAAAGCCTCCAAGAAATATGGGACTATGTGAAAAGATCAAATCTACGTCTGATTGGTGTACCTGAAAGTGATGCGGAGAATGGAACCAAGTTGGAAAACACTCTGCAGGATATTATGCAGGAGAACTTCCCCAATCTAGCAAGGCAGGCCAACATTCAGATTCAGGAAATACAGAGAACGCCACAAAGATACTCCTCGAGAAGAGCAACTCCAAGACACACAATTGTCAGATTCACCAAAGTTGAAATGAAGGAAAAAATGTTAAGGGCAGCCAGAGAGAAAGGTCGGGTTACCCTCAAAGGGAAGCCCATCAGACTAACAGCGGATTTCTCGGCAGAAACCCTACAAGCCAGAAGAGAGTGGAGGCCAATATTCAACATTCTTAAAGAAAAGAATTTTCAACCCAGAATTTCATATCCAGCCAAACTAAGCTTCATAAGTGAAGGAGGAATAAAATACTTTACAGACAAGCAAATGCTGAGACATTTTGTCACCACCAGGCCTGCCCTAAAAGAGCTCCTGAAGGAAACACTAAACATGGAAAGGAACAACTGGTACCAGCTGCTGCAAAAGCATGCCAAAATGTAAAGACCATTCAGACTAGGAAGAAACTGCATCAACTAATGAGAAAAATCACCAGCTAACATCATAATGACAGGATCAAATTCACACATAACAATATTAACTTTAAATGTAAATGGACTAAATTCTCCAATTAAAAGACACAGACTGGCAAGTTGGATAAAGAGTCAAGACCCACCAGTGTGCTGTATTCAGGAAACCCATCTCACGTGCAGAGACACACATAGGCTCAAAATAAAAGGATGGAGGAAGATCTACCAAGCAAATGGAAAACAAAAAAAGGCAGGGGTTGCAATCATAGTCTCTGATAAAACAGACTTTAAACCAACAAAGATCAAAAGAGACAAAGAAGGCCATTACATAATGGTAAAGGGATCAATTCAACAAGAGGAGCTAACTATCCTAAATATATATGCACCCAATACAGGAGCACCCAGATTCATAAAGCAAGTCCTGAGTGACCTACAAAGAGACTTAGACTCCCACACATTAATAATGGGAGACTTTAACACCCCACTGTCAACATTAGACAGATCAACGAGACAGAAAGTCAACAAAGATACCCAGGAATTGAACTCAGCTCTGCACCAAGCAGACCTAATAGACATCTACAGAAGTCTCCACCCCAAATCAACAGAATATACATTCTTTTCAGCACCACACCACACCTATTCCAAAATTGACCACATACTGGGAAGTAAAGCTCTCCTCAGCAAATGTAAAAGAACAGAAATTATAACAAACTATCTCTCAGACCACAGTGCAATCAAACTAGAACTCAGGATTAAAAATCTCACTCAAAGCCGCTCAAGTACATGGAAACTGAACAACCTGCTCCTGAATGAGTACTGGGTACATAATGAAATGAAGGCAGAAATAAAGATGTTCTTTGAAACCAACGAGAACAAAGACACAACATACCAGAATCTCTGGGATGCATTCAAAGCAGTGTGTAGAGGGAAATTTATAGCACTAAATGCCCACAAGAGAAAGCAGGAAAGATCCAAAATTGACACCCTAACATCACAATTAAAAGAACTAGAAAAGCAAGAGCAAACACATTCAAAAGCTAGCAGAAGGCAAGAAATAACTAAAATCAGAGCAGAACTGAAGGAAATAGAGACACAAAAAACCCTTCAAAAAATCAATGAATCCAGGAGCTGGTTTTTTGAAAGGATCAACAAAATTGATAGACCGCTAGCAAGACTAATAAAGAAAAAAAGAGAGAAGAATCAAATAGACACAATAAAAAATGATAAAGGGGATATCACCACCGATCCCACAGAAATACAAACTACCATCAGAGAATACTACAAACACCTCTACACAAATAAACTAGAAAATCTAGAAGAAATGGATACATTCCTCGACACATACAATCTCCCAAGACTAAACCAGGAAGAAGCTGAATCTCTGAATAGACCAATAACAGGAGCTGAAATTGTGGCAATAATCAATAGTTTACCAATCAAAAAGAGTCCAGGACCAGATGGATTCACAGCCGAATTCTACCAGAGGTACAAGGAGGAACTGGTAGCATTCCTTCTGAAGCTATTCCAATCAATAGAAAAAGAGGGAATCCTCCCTAACTCATTTTATGAGGCCAGCATCATTCTGATACCAAAGCCGGTCAGAGACACAACCAAAAAAGAGAATTTGAGACCAATATCCTTGATGAACATTGATGCAAAAATCCTCAATAAAATACTGGCAAACCGAATCTAGCAGCACATCAAAAAGCTTATCCACCATGATCCAGTGGGCTTCATCCCTGGGATGCAAGGCTGGTTCAATATACGCAAATCAATAAATGTAATCCAGCATATAAACAGAGCCAAAGACAAAAACCACATGATTATCTCAATAGATGCAGAAAAAGCCTTTGACAAAATTCAACAACCCTTCATGCTAAAAACTCTCAATAAATTAGGTATTGATGGGACGTATTTCAAAATAATAAGAGCTACCTATGACAAACCCACAGCCAATATCATACTGAATGGGCAAAAACTGGAAGCATTCCCTTTGAAAACTGGCACAAGACAGGGATGCCCTCTCTCACCACTCCTATTCAACATAGTGTTGGAAGTTCTGGCCAGGGCAATCAGGCAGGAGAAGGAAATAAAGGGTATTCAATTAGGAAAAGAGGAAGTCAAATGGTCCCTGTTTGCAGACGACATGATTGTTTATCTAGAAAACCCCATTGTCTCAGCCCAAAATCTCCTTAAGCTGATAAGCAACTTCAGCAAAGTCTCAGGATACAAAATCAATGTACAAAAATCACAAGCATTCTTATACACCAATAACAGACAAACAGAGAGCCAAATCATGAGTGAACTCCCATTCACAATTGCTTCAAAGAGAATAAAATACCTAGGAATCCAACTTACAAGGGATGTGAAGGACCTCTTCAAGGAGAACTACAAACCACTGCTCAAGGAAATAAAAGAGGATACAAACAAATGGAAGACCATTCCATGCTCATGGGTAGGAAGAATCAATATCGTGAAAATGGCCATACTGCCCAAGGTCATTTACAGATTCAATGCCATCCCCATCAAGCTACCAATGACTTTCTTCACAGAATTGGAAAAAACTACTTTAAAGTTCATATGGAACCAAAGAAGAGCCCGCATCGCCAAGTCAATCCTAAGCCAAAAGAACAAAGCTGGAGGTATCACGCTACCTGACTTCAAACTATACTACAAGGCTACACTAACCAAAACAGCATGGGACTGGTACCAAAACAGAGATATAGATCAATGGAACAGAACAGAGCCCTCAGAAATAACGCCACATACCTACAACTATCTGATCTTTGACAAACCTGAGAAAAATAAGCAATGGGGAAAGGATTCCCTATTTAATAAATGGTGCTGGGAAAACTGGCTAGCCATATGTAGAAAGCTGAAACTGGATCCCTTCCTTACACCTTATACAAAAATCAATTCAAGATGGATTAAAGATTTAAACATTAGACCTAAAACCATAAAAACCCTAGAAGAAAACCTAGGCATTACCATTCAGGACATAGGCGTGGGCAAGGACTTCATGTCCAAAACACCAAAAGCAATGGCAACAAAAGCCAAAATTGACAAATGGGATCTAATTAAACTAAAGAGCTTCTGCACAGCAAAAGAAACTACAATCAGAGTGAACAGGCAACCTACAAAATGGGAGAAAATTTTCGCAACCTACTCATCTGACAAAGGGCTAATATCCGGAATCTACAATGAACTCAAACAAATTTACAAGAAAAAAACAAACAACCCCATCAAAAAGTGGGCGAAGGACATGAACAGACACTTCTCAAAAGAAGACATTTATGCAGCCAAAAAACACATGAAAAAATGCTCATCATCACTGGCCATCAGAGAAATGCAAATCAAAACCACTATGAGATATCATCTCACACCAGTTAGAATGGCAATCATTAAAAAGTCAGGAAACAACAGGTGCTGGAGAGGATGTGGAGAAATAGGAACACTTTTACACTGTTGGTGGGACTGTAAACTAGTTCAACCATTGTGGAAGTCAGTGTGGTGATTCCTCAGGGATCTAGAACTAGAAATACCATTTGACCCAGCCATCCCATTACTGGGTATATACCCAAAGGACTATAAATCATGCTGCTATAAAGACACATGCACACGTATGTTTATTGCGGCATTATTCACAATGGCAAAGACTTGGAACCAACCCAAATGTCCAACAATGATAGACTGGATTAAGAAAATGTGGCACATATACACCATGGATTACTATGCAGCCATAAAAAATGATGAGTTCATGTCCTTTGTAGGGACATGGATGAAATTGGAAACCATCATTCTCAGTAAACTATCGCAAGAACAAAAAACCAAACACCGCATGTTCTCACTCATAGGTGGGAATTGAACAATGAGATCACATGGACACGGGAAGGGAAATATCACACTCTGGGGACTGTTGTGTGGTGGGGGGAGGGGGGAGGGATAGCATTGGGAGGTATACCTAATGCTAGATGATGAGTTGGTGGGTGCAGCGCACCAGCATGGCACATGTATACATATATAACTAACCTGCACAATGTGCACATGTACCCTAAAACTTAAAGTATAATAATAATAATAAAAAAAAATCTGGCTGTTTTTCTGTAGGGCTGCTGCACTATGCTAGGTGTCCACTTCGGTCTCTAGTCACCTCAGACTTTCCAGTGCCTGAAGGCAACAACAGTGAACACTGCAAAGCAATAAAGATGGTGGCCCTCCCCTCCCTCTGGGAGCTTCATCCCAGGAAAGTATGGAGCTGCTGCCAGCTGGAAAACACTGTCAGTTGCTGGCTAGAGACACCGGTCGGAAGGTCCTGTTTAGTGAAGAAAAACGGGAACAGAGACTCACGTGAAAAACCAGTCTGCCTGATTTTTGTATGGCAGCTGCATTGTGCTGAGGGTCTGTTCCTATCCCTAATTATCTGCAGACTCTCTAGAGCCTGTGGGCAACAACAGCTAAGGCTGCGAGATTGTAAAGATGGCGGCTCATCCCTCCTTCTAGGAGCTCCCTCCCAGGGAGATACAGAGCTGCTGTTCATCCAAAAACATTGGCACAAGGTGACTGAAGACCCTGGTCGGGAGGTCCCACCTAGTAAAAAGAAATGGTAGCGGGACTTTAGCAAAAATAAATAAATAAATAAATTATGGCCACTATTATGTACAGCAGCTGCACTCTTCTGGAGGTCTGCTACATTCCCTAATCACCTCTGGACCATCTAGAGCCTGAGGGGAATAACAGCTAAGTCTGCAAGAACCCCAAAATGGCGGTGTACCCTTCTTCTGGTAACTCCATCCCAGGGAAATACAAGAGCTGCTGCTGGTCCAAAAACACTGGCAGATGGTGGCTGGAGACCAAGTTTGGGAGGTCCCACCCAGCGAGGAGAAACAGGATCAGGAACTCATGCACAAAAACTGGCCGTTTTTCCTAGAGAAGCTGAAGCAACAGCCAACGGCAAAGACAGTGGCCCACCCCTCCCTCTGGGAGCTCCATCTCGGGGAAGGCTGCTATTGGAGGCTGGCTGGAGTCACAGGCCAGAGAATCTTATCCTGCGAGGTGCTGTGTATGTGGGGCCTGTAGACTGTCATTGCTCAGCTCTTTGGATTCAGCCCCTTTCCTGGGTGCATGTATGGGAGCATAACCACCCCCTTTGCCAGAGATGCAGCTGCTATTGCTGGGATGCCTGGGAATCCAAGGCTCCCAGGACTTGTGTGTGCCTGAGCAGCAACTCTGCCAAGACCACGTAGCTTTCTGTGTCAGATTCAAGGCCCTGATGGAGTAGGTTTGTGAGGGGTTCTCCTGATCCCTGAGTTGCAAAAATCCATGGAAGAAGTATGGGTTTTCAGGGTCTCTTACTCTTACTATCTCACTATTTCCCTGGTTGACAGAGGCTACCTTGGCTTCATGTTGCTTCTGGGTGGGCGGTCATCCCGTCTTGCTCCTCTTTATTCTCCGTGAGTTGAATTGTTTCCTTAATGAATCTCAAAACATGCACCCGAATGTTTCAGTTGATGGCGTAGTATTTACTCATCCCTTTTATTTCTCTCCATAAAAGTGGTGCACACTAGCAGCTTTTAGTCTACCATCTTGATCCACCTCCCTTCCTTCTTCTATTAGTCTAGCTAAGAGTTCATTGATTTTGTTTATATTTCAAAATACCAACTATTAGTTTGGTCAGTTTTTTTAAAAGTTTTTTTCTGTCCTCTACTGTTCTGAGCTTTATTATTTCTTTTTTTACTGATAACTATGGGTTTAGGTTATTATTCTTTTTCTAGTTTTGTGAGGTATAAAGTTAGGTTATTTGACATCGTTTTTAATGTAGGTGTTTACACTGTAAATGTTTATTGCATTTGCTGAATCCTGTAAGTTTTGGGAAGTTATGGTTTTACTCTTTTCCATCTCAAGATATTTTAAAATTATTTTTTAAATTTCCTCTTTCACCCAGTGGTTATTTAAGAGTGTGTTATTCAGTGAAACCCCATCTCTACTAAAAAATACAAAAAAAAAAAAAAAAATTAGCCTGGCATGTTGGTGGGCGCCTGTAGTCCCAGCTACCCGGGAGGCTGAGGTGGGAGAAAGTCATGAACCTGGAAGGCGGAGATTGCAGTGAGCCGAGATCGCGCCACTACACTCCAGCCTGGGTGACAGAGCAAGATTCCTTCTCAAAAAAAAAAAAAAAAAAAAAGAGTGTGTTATTTCATTTCAGTGTATTTGTTAATTTACTCATTCTTTTGGTGTTAGTGAATTCCAGCTTCGTTCTTGTGCTTGGAAAAGATGCTTGGTATGGTTTCAATGTTAAATTCTTTAAGGCTCATTTTGTGACCTAACATGTAAAATATCCTAGAGAATGTTCCATTAGCACTTGAGATAAATTTATATTCTTCTGCTGTTGGGCAAAAATTTCTGTGTATGTTTGTTACATTTATTTGGTCTATAGTGTTGTTCAAGTCCACAGTTTCTTTAAATCATTCCAAAAATTAGAAGTAGAGGGAATACTTCCAATTATATTATAGAAGGCCAGCATTACCCTGACACCAAATCCTGACTAAGAAACCATGAGAAAAGGAAACTACAGGCCGATATATCTGATGAACAATGATGCAAAAAGCCTTGAAAAAAACACTAGCAGATCAAATTCAACAACACTCCAAAAAATTTATACACCATGACCAAGTGAGATTTGTCTCTTGGATGCAAAGATGGTTGGACACATGCAAATCAATCCATTAGATACACCATGTTAACAAATTAAAAGGTAAAAGCCACACAATCATCTCAACAGATGCATAAAAATATTTGACAAAGTTCAACATAAAACCACTCAACAAAATAAGCATAGAAGAAAATTTACTGAACACAATAAAAGCTACATATAAAAAGCCCACAGGTAACATTACAATCAATTAAAAAAATGGAAAGGTTTCCCTCTGAGATTTGGTAAAATGTAAGGTTGTGCACTCTCACCACTTCTATTTACCATAGTATTGAAAGTACTAGCAATAGCAATAAGAAAAGCAAAAAAGGAAGGTGTCCTAATCAGAAAGGAAGAAGTAAAAGTATGCTTGTTTCACATAACATAATCCTATATGTAGAAAACACTAAAGACTCCAGCAAAAAACTGTCAAAACAAATCAATGAATATAGTAAAGTTTCAGGTTACAAAATCAACACAGAAAAATCAGATGCACTTCTTGACACCAATAAGGATGTATCTGAAAAGAAAACTTAAAAATATCTCATTCAGGATAGCATCTAAAGGAATAATTTTTTTTCTAACATTTATATTACATTTGAAGTTACATGTGAAGGTTTGTTACATCAGGTAAACACGTACCTTGGGGGCTTGTTGAACATATTATTTCACCACTCAGATATTAAGCACAGTACCCAATAGTTATCTTTTCCACTCCTCTCCCTCCTGTCACCTTCCTCATTCAAGTAAACCTCAGTGTCTGTTGTTTGCTTCTTCATGAAGAATAAAATTTTTACAAATAAGTTTAACCATGGAGGTGAACTATCTCCACATTGAAAACTATAAAACATTAATGACAGAAAATGTAGAATGCAGAAGTAAAATTATATCCCATGTTCATGAATTGGAAGAACTAATATTAAAATGCCCATGCCACTCAAAGTGATCTACAGAGTTAATTCCATCTCCATCAAAATTCCAGTGGCATATTTCACAGAAATAACAAAAACTCCAAAATATAAAAAGAACAAAAAAAGGTCCCAAATACTAAAGCAATCTTGAGAAAAAAAGAAAAGAGTTGCAGAAATCACACTTCCTAATTTCAAATTATATTACAAAGCTATAGTAATCAAGACAGTATGATATTGGTATGAAAACAGACAAATATACCAAATGGAACAGAACACAGAGGCCAGAAATAAGCCCACCATATACAGTTGTAAACCAAAAAATATCTGAGACAATTCTTAATAAATTTAGAAAGTTTGTTTTGCCAAGGTTAAAGACATGCCCATGACAGCCTCAAGAGGTCCTGATGACATTTGCCCAAGGTCGTTGGGGCACAGCTTGCTATTATACATTTTATGGAGATGGTCTGGAAAGGTGGGACAGGCTCTAAGCAGGAAGGGTTTTCTAGGTCATAGGTAGATAAGAAACAAACATTTGCATTATTTTGAGTTTCTGATTAGCCTATCACTGAATACACAATTTATAAAAATTGTCACTTATACCTTAGTCTGGTTTAGTGAAACAATAGGGTAAAAAGAGAAATTAGATAAGAATTTGTCTCACTCAATCAGAGGGATGACTGCATTCTGCTGTCCTTTGTCCACAAGGAAATTCCTTGTGTGCAAATTGTGAGGGAGGTATGTAGTGTCTTTTTTTTTTTTTTTTTTTGAGACAGAATCTCACTCTGTTGCCCAGGCTGGAGTTCAGTGGCACAATCTCGGCTCAATGCAACCTCTGCCTCCTGGGTTCAAGTGATTCTCCTGCCTCAGCCTCCTGAGCAGCTGGGATTACAGGCGTGCACCACCACACCCAGCTAATTTCTGTATTTTTAGTAAAGATGGAGTTTCACCATGTTAGTCAGGCTGGTCTCAAACTCCTGACCTCGTGATCCATCCGCCTTGGCCTCCCAAAGTACTGGGATTACAGACATGAGCCACTGCACCCCGCAGTAGTTTCTTTATCTTTGTAGCTATCATATTTAGAAATAGAATGAGAGGCAGGTTTGCCCAATGCAGTTCCCAGGTTAACTTTTTCCTTTAACTTACTGATTTGGGGGTCCCGAGTCTTATTTTCCTTTTACACAGTGAACTAATTTTCAACAAGAGCATCAAGAATACACAGTGAAAAAGATCTCATTAATTAATGGTGCTGGGAAACTGGATATCTCTGTGCAAAAGAATAAAATTAGACGCTTATCTTACACCACAAAAAAATTAAAAACTGAATTAAAGATTTAAATATAAGATTTGAAATTATATGTCTTCTAGGAGAAAACATACGAAAAAATTTCTTGACGTTGGCCTTAGTAGTGACTATTTGTATATGACAACAAAAGTAAAGGCAACAAAAGCATAAATAAACAAATGGAACTACATCAAACTAAAAAAACTGCACAGGAGAAAAAATGGTCAACAAAATAAAAAGGTAACCTACAGATTTGGAGAAAATATTTGATAAACCACAATGAGAAAGAAAGGCAGAGCAAGAGAGAAGAGAGAGGTGGAGCAAGATGGTGGAATAGAAGGCTCCACTGATCATCCCCCTGGCAAGAACACCAATTTAATAATTACACAATAGGCCAAGTGCTGTGGCTCATGCATGTATTCCCAGCACTTTGGGAGGCTGAGGTGGGCAGATTACTTGAAGTCAAAAGTTTGAGATCAGCCTGGCCAACAAGCTGAAACCCCATCTCTACTAAAAAGACAAAAATTAGCAAGGTGTGGTGGCATGTGCCTGTAGCCCCAGCTACTCAGGAGGCTGAGGCAAGAGAACCACTTGAACCTGAGAGGCTGAGGTTGCAGTGAGCTGAGACTGTCCCACTGCTCTCCAGCCTGGGGAAGAGTGAGACTGTATCTCAAAAAAAAAAAAATCTACACAATAAAGCACCTTCATAAGAATCAATAATAAGGTGAGCACTCACAGCACCTGGTTTTAACTTTCTGGTGCTGAAAGAGGCACTGAAATAGTTAAAAAAAAAAAAAAAAAAAGGCTTGAATCACTGAAACCACCCTTCATCAACCTCCCAGCAGCAGTGGTGTGATGTGGAGAGGGTTTCTGCGGACTGGATGAAAGAGTGTTCAGTAATTGTGAAACATCTATCTCAGTGGTGTATTGTTAGACCAGAAAGAAAAACCAGACCCCCAACAACTGGACTGGTTGTATAAATGCTCTTATGGAGGGAGCATTGAAACCAGCCCTAGCCAGAGGAGAATGGTTGATCCCAGTTGTCCAAACTTGAGTTCTGCAAGCCTCAACACCAGGACTAAAGTGCTCCGGGGCTCTAAATAAACTCAAAAATCACTCTATGCCACAATAACTGTAACCCCTGGATGAATTCTAGTGTCAAACTAGGCCCAGAACAAGTAGAATGCATAGCACATAACTTACTGAGACACCAACTGGGGTGGCTAAGAGAGAGCTGGCATCAGCCCTCCCCTAAGCCCAAACTGTATAGTTTGCAGCTCCCAAAGACCTGCAGTCCACTTCAATCCACTTTAGCAAAGGAGAGAAAAGCATGGGGAGGACATTGTCTTGCATTTTGGATACCAGCTCAGCCACAGCAGGACAAGGCAATGGTCAAAGTCCTGAGGGCCCCTTTCCAGGCTCTAGCTTCTGGATAACAATACTAGACAAACAAACTCTGGGCCAGAAGGCAAACCACTGCCTCAAAAGAAAGAATCCAGCCCTGGTAGCATTAATCACCTGCTAATGAAAGAACTCTTGGGCCCTGAATAACCAGCAGTGATACACAGGTACTGTCAAGGGCTTTGGGTAAGAACTGGTGACATTCTGGCTTCAGGTACCAGCTCACCCACAGGAAGGTAGAGCACCAAGTGGACCCTTAGGAACCCTGGTTTCACAGCTTGGCTCTTGGGCAGCATTTCTGAGCCAGCCCTGAGCCAGAGGGGAGCACACTGTCCAAAAAAGTGAGTCTCAGGCCAGGCAGCATTCATCACAAGTTGACACAAGAGCACTTCAGCCTTAAGGGAACAGTGGCATTGGTTTGACAGTACCACCCATGGGCCCTTGGTAGTGGTGACCACAGGGTGAGACTCTTCTGTCTACTGAAATGGGAGGGAAGAGTGGGAAAAACTGCATCTTGTGGTTTGGTTGCCAGCTAAGCCACAGGAAAATAGAAAATCAGGTAAAATTCTAAGGTTTTTAATCTAATCCTTGGCTCCCATATGGCACCATGGGACCCATGTGGAGCTTTGTGGAACTCGGAGACCTGCAGGGAAAAACACAAGCCTGGCTACCTTTGCCACCTGCTGATTGTAAGGACCAGGGCATTGAATGAAAATAAGCTGTAGCCAGAAAGTGGTTACAGCAGTCCTTCAGCAAGACCCAGTGCTGTTCAGGTTTCAGTTCTAGACTAGTGCAGTCACAGTGCTGGTGGCCACAGGGAAGCTTGTGTTACTCCACCTCCAGTTTTAGGTGGGTTGGGAGAGAGACAGACAGACAGACAGAGAGAGAGAGAGAGAGAGAGACCCTTTTTGTTTAGAAGAAAGTAAGAGAAAAAAAACAGTCTCTGCCTGGTAATGCAGAGAATTCTCCCAGATCTCCAAGATTATGAAGATGGTACTTCTGAAAGTCTGAAATAACCAAAGGGTTACTGTGCTTTGGGTGCCCACTAAAGTAGATGCAGCCTAGATTACAACATCCAAGTTTTTACAAATATCTGGAAAGCCTTCATGAGAAGCATGGGTATAAACAAGCCCAGACTGCAAAGCCTATGGTAAATACCTAATTCTTCAATGCACGGAAAAAGAAGAGCATCTATGCATATCAAGAAAATCCAGGAAAACATGACTTCACTAAAGGGACTACATAAGCCACAAGGCACCAGTTCTGGAGAAACAGAAATATCCAACATTTAACACAGATAATTTAATATAGCTGTTATGAGAAAACTAAAATACAAATTCAAAATAACAAAGAAATTCAGAATTCCATCAGATAATTTTAACAAAAAGATTAAAATAATTTTAAAAAATCAATCAAAAATACTGGATCTGAAAAATGCAGTAGGAATAGTGAGGAATGCATTAGAGACTTTCAATAGGAGAATTGATCACACAGAAGAAAGAAGTAGTGAGCTTGAAGACAGGCTTTCTGAAAATACACAGTAATTATGTCATTGCTCTCCCACCCAGGCCACAGTGCGAGACTCCATCTCAAAAAAAAAATATGATAAGAGAAAAAATACGCAGTCAGAGACAAAAGAAGAAAGAATAAAAAACAACAAAGCATGAATACAGGATCTAGAAAATAGGGTCAAAAGAGAAAATACAAAAGTTTTTGATTTTTAAAAATTATTATTATACATTAAGTTCTGGGGTACATGTGCAGAATGCGCAGATTTTTTACATAGGTATACAAGTGCTGGGGAGCAGTTCCAAGATGGCCAAATAGGAACAGCTCCAGTCTACAGCTCTCAGCATGAGCGAAGCAGAATACGGGTGATTTCTGCATTTCCAACTGAGGTACTGTGTTCATCTCACTGGGATTGTCAGACAGTGGCTGCAGTAGAGTGGGTGCAGCAAATCGAGCAGAGCTGAAGCAGGGCAAGGCATCGCCTCACCCGGGAAGCACAAGGGGTCAGGGAATTCCCTTTCCTAAGCAAGGGAAGGGGTGACAAACAGCACCTGGAAAATCGAGTCACACCCACACTAATACTGCGCTTTTCCAATGGTCTTAGCAAACGGCACACCAGGAGATTATATCCCACACATTGCTCAGAGGGCCCTACACCCATGGAGCCTCACTCACTGCCAGCACAGCAGTCTGAGATTGAATTGCAACCTGGCAGTGAGGCTGGGGGAGGGGCTGCCACCATTGCTGAGGCCTGAGTAGGTAAACAAAATGACTGGGAAGCTCGAGCTGGGTGGAGCCCACCGCAGCTCAAGAAGGTCTGCCTGCCTCTGTAGACTCTTGTAGACAAAGAAGGACATTACATAATGATAAAGGGATCAATTCAACAAGAAGAGCTAACTATCTTAAATATATATGCACAAAATACAGGAGCACCGAGATTCATAAAGCAAGTCCTTAGAGACCTACAAAGAGACTTAGACTCCCACACAATAATACTGGGAGACATTAACAACCCACTGTCAACATTAGACAGATCAACAAGACAGAAAGTTAACAAGGATATCCAGGAATTGAACTCAGCTCTGCACCAAGAATCCTTTCCCCATTGCTTCTTTTTGTCAGGTTTGTCAAAGATCAGATGTTTATAGATGTGGTGGTATTATTTCTGAGGGCTCTGTTCTGTTCCATTGGTCTATAACTCTGTTTTGGTACCAGTACCATGCTGTTTTGGTTACCGTAGCCTTGTAGTATACTTTGAAGTCAGGTAGTGTGATGCCTCCAGCTTTGTTCTTTTGGCTTAGGATTGTCTTTGCACTGAGGGCTCTTTTTGGTTCCATATGAACTTTAAAGTAGTTTTTTCCAATTCTGTGAAGAAAGTCATCTGTAGGTTGATGGGGACGGCATTGAATCTATAAATTACCTTAGGCAGTATGGCCATTTTCACGATATTAATTCTTCTATCCATGAGTATTCAATGTTCTTCCATTTGTTTGTGTCCTCTTTTATTTCACTGAGCAGTGGTTTGTAGTTCTCCTTGAAGAGGTCCTTTACATCCCTTGTAAGTTGGATTCCTAGGTATTTTATTCTCTTTAAAGCAATTGTGAATGGGAGCTCATTCATGACTTGGCTCTCTGTTTGTCTTTTACTGGTGTACAAAAATGCTTGTGATTTCTGCACATTGATTTTGTATCCTGAGACTTTCTGAAGTTGCTTACCAGCTTAAGGAGATTTGGGGCTGAGATGATGGGGTTTCCTAAATATACAATCATGTCAACTACAAACAGGGACAATTTGGCTTCCCATTTTCTAATTGAATACCCTTTATTTCTTTCTCTTGCATGATTGCCCTGGCCAGAACTTCCAACACTATGTTGAATACGAGTGATGAGAGAGGGCATCCCTGTCTTGTGCCAGTTTTCAAAGGGAATGCTTCCAGTTTTGCCCATTCAGTAGGATATTGGCTGTGGGTTTGTCATAGATAGCTCTTATTATTTTGAGATACGTCCCATCAATACTTAATTTATTGAGAGTTTTTAGCATGAAGGTTGTTGAATTTTGTCAAAGGCCTTTTCTGCATCTATTGAGATAATCATGTGGTTTTTGTCTTTGGTTCTGTTTATATGCTGCAATATGTTTATTAATTTGCGTATGTTGAACCAGCCTTGCATCTCAGGGATGAAGCCCACTTGATCATGGTGGATAAGCTTTTTGATGTGCTGCTGGATTTGGTTTGCCAGTATTTTATTGAGGATTTTTGCATCGATGTTCATCAGGGATATTGGTCTAAAATTCTCTTTTTTTGTTGTGTCTCTGCCAGGCTTTGGTATCAGGATGATGCTGGCCTCATAAAATGAGTTAGGGAGGATTCCCTCTTTTTCTATTGATTGGAATAGTTTCAGAAGGAATGGTACCAGCTCCTCCTTGTAGCTCTGGTAGAATTTGGCTGTGAATCTGTCTCTTACTGGGCTTTTTTGGTTGGTAGGGTGTTAACTATTGCCTCAATTTCAGAGCCTGTTATTGGTCTATTCAGGGATTCAATTTCTTCCAGGTTTAGTCTTGGGAGGGTGTATGTGTCGAGGAATTTGTCCATTTCTTCTAGATTTTCTAGTTTATTTGCATAGAGGTGTTTACAGTATTCTCTGATGGTAGTTTGTATTTCTGTGGGATCAGTGGTGATATCCCCTTTATCATTTTTTATTGCATCTATTTGATTATTCTCTTTTCTTCTTTATTAGTCTTGCTAGTGGTCTATCAATTTTGTTGATCTTTTCAAAAAACAAGCGTCTGGATTGATTGATTTTTGAAGGATTTTTTGTGTCTCTATTTCCTTCAGTTCTGCTCTGATGTTAGTTATTTCTTGCCTTCTGCTAGCCTTTGAATATGTTTGCTCTTGCTTCTCTAGTTCTTATCATTGTGATGTTAGGGTGTCAATTTTAGATCTTTCCTGCTTTCTCTAGTGGGCATTTAGTGCTATAAATTTCCCTTTACACACTGCTTTCATTTTGTCCCAGAGATTCTGGTGTGTTTTGTCTTTGTTCTCATTGGTTTCAAAGAACATCTTTATTTCTGCCTTCATTTCGTTATGTACCCAGTAGTCATTCAGGAGCAGGTTGTTCAGTTTCCATGTAGTTGAGCAGTTTTGAATGAGTGTCTTAATCCTGAGTTCTAGTTTGATTGCACTGTGGTCTGAGAGACAGTTTCTTGTAATTTCTGTTCTTTTACATTTGCTGAGGAATGCTTTACTTCCAACTATGTGGTCAATTTTGGAATAAGTGCGATGTGGTGCTGAGAAGAATGTATATTCTGTTGAATTGGGATGCAGAGTTCTGTAGATGTCTACTAGGACTGCTTGGTGCAGAGCTGAGTTCAATTCCTGGATATCCTGGTTAACTTTCTGTCACATTGATCTGCCTAATGTTGACAGTGGGGTGTTAAACTCTCCCATTATTATTGTGTGGGAGTCTAAGTCTCTATGTAGGTCTCTAAGTACTTGCTTTATGAATCTGGCTGCTCCTGTATTGGGTGGATTTATATGTAGGATAGTTAGCTCCTCTTATTTTTTTTTAATTATATTGTTATTACACTTTAACTTTTAGGGTACATGTGCACAATGTGCAGGTTTGTTACATATGTATACATGTGCCATGTTGGTGTGCTGCACCCATTAACTCATCATTTAACATTAGGTATAACTCCTAATGCTATCCCTCCCCCCTCCCCCCACCCCACAACAGTTCCCGGAGTGTGATGTTCCCCTTCCTGTGTCCATATGTTCTCATTGTTCAATTCCCACCTATGAGTGAGAACATGCAGTGTTTGGTTTTTTGTCCTTGCGATAGTTTGCTGAGAATGATGGTTTCCAACTTCATCCATGTCCCTACAAAGGACATGAACTCATCATTTTTTATGGCTGCATAGTATTCCATGGTGTATATGTGCCACATTTTCTTAATCCAGTCTATTGTTGTTGGACAATTGGTTCCATTCCAAGTCTTTGCTATTGTGAACAGTGCCACAGTAAACATACGTGTGCATGTGTCTTTATAGCAGCATGATTTATAATCCTTTGGGTATATACCCAGTAATGGGATGGCTGGGTCAAATGGTATTTCTAGTTCTAGATCACTGAGGAATCGCCACACTGACTTCCACAATTGTTGAACTAGTTTACAGTCCCACCAACAGTGTAAAATATTCCTGTTTCTCCACATCCTCTCCAGCACCTGTTGTTTCCTGTCTTTTTAATGGTCACCATTCTAACTGGTGTGAGATGGCATCTCATAGTGGTTTTGATTTGCATTTCTCTGATGGTCAGTGATGGTGAGCAATTTTTCATGAGTTTCTTGGTTGCAAAAATGTCTTCTTTTGAGAAGGGTCTGTTCATATCCTTTGCCCATTTTTGGATGGGGTGGTTTGTTTTTTCTTGTAAATTTGTTTGAGTTCATTGTAGATTAGGGATATTAGCCCTTTGTCAGATGAGTGGGTTGCAAAAATTTTCTCCCATTCTGTAGGTTGCCTGTTCATTCTGATGGTAGTTTCTCTTCCTGTGCAGAAGCTCTTTAGTTTAGGTAGATCCCATTTGTCAATTTCGGCTTTTGTTGCCATTGCTTTTGGTGTTTTAGACATGAAGTCCTTGCCCATGCCTATGTCCTGAATGGTATTGGCTAGGTTTTCTTCTAGGGTTTGTATGGTTTTAGGTCTAACATTTAAGTCTTTAATCCATCTTGAATTAAGTTTTGTATAAGGTGTAAGGAAGGGATCCAGTTTCAGCTTTCTACATATGGCTAGCCAGTTTTCCCAGCCCCATTTATTAAATAGGAAATCCTTTCCCGATTGCTTCTTTTTGTCAGGTTTGTCAAAGATCAGATGGTTGTAAATATGTGGCATTATTTCTGAGGGCTCTGTTCTGTTCCATTGATCTATATCTCTGTTTTGGTATCAGTACCATGCTGTTTTGGTTAGTGTAGCCTTGTAGTATAGTTTGAGGTCAGGTAGCTTGATGCCTCCAGCTTTGTTCTTTTGACTTAGGATTGATTTGGCGATGCAGGCTCTTTTTTGGTTCCATATGAACTTTAAAGTAGTTTTTTCCAATTCTGTGAAGAAAGTCATTGGTAGCTTGATAGGGATGGCATTGAATCTATAAATTACCTTGGGCAGTATGGCCATTTTCACGATATTGATTCTTCCTACCCATGTGCATAGAATGTTCTTCCATTTGTTTGTATCCTCTTTTATTTCCTTGAGCAGTGGTTTGTAGTTCTCCTTGAAGAGGTCCTTCACATCCCTTGTAAGTTGGATTCCTAGGTATTTTATTCTCTTTGAAGCAATTGTGAATGTGAGTTCACTCACGATTTGGCTCTCTGTCTGTTATTGGTGTATAAGAATGCTTGTGATTTTTGTACATTGATTTTGTATCCTGAGACTTTGCTGAACTTGCTTATCAGCTTGAGATTTTGGGCTGAGATGATGCGGTTTTCTAGATATACAATCATGTCATCTGCAAACAGGGACCATTTGACTTCCTCTTTTCCTAATTGAATACCCTTTATTTCCTTCTCCTGCCTAATTGCCCTGGCCAGAACTTCCAACACTATGTTGAATAGGAGTGGTGAGAGAGGGCATCCCTGTCTTGTGCCAGTTTTCAAAGGGAATGCTTCCAGTTTTTGCCCATTCATTATGATATTGGCTGTGGGTTTGTCATAAATAGTTCTTATTATTTTGAGATAAGTCCCATCAATACCTAATTTCTTGAGAGTTTTTAGCATGAAGGGTTGTTGAATTTTGTCAAAGGCCTTTTCTGCATCTATTGAGATAATCATGTGGTTTTTGTCTTTGGTTCTGTTTATATGCTGGATTACGTTTATTGATTTCCGAATGTTGAACCAGCCTTGCATCACAGGGATGAAGCCCAGTTGATCATGGTGGATAAGCTTTTTGATGTGTTGCTGGATTCGGTTTGCCAGTATTTTACTGAGGACTTTTGCATCAATGTTCATCAAGGATATTGGTCTCAAATTCTCTTTTTTTGTTGTATCTCTGCCAGGCTTTGGTATCAGGATGATGCTGGCCTCATAAAATGAGTTAGGGAGGATTCCCTCTTTTTCTATTGATTGGAATAGTTTCAGAAGGAATGGTACCAGCTCCTCCTTGTACCTCTGGTAGAATTTGGCTGTGAATCCATCTGGTCCTGGTCTTTTTTTGATTGGTAAGCTATTGATTATTGCCACAATTTCAGAGCCTGTTATTGGTCTATACAGAGATTCAACTTCTTCCTGGTTTAGTCTTGGGAGGGTTTATGTGTCGAGAAATTTATCCATTTCTTGTAGATTTTTCTGGTTTATTTGCATAGAGGTGATTGTAGTAATCTCTGATGGTAGTTTGTATTTCTGTGGGATCGGTGGTGATATCCCCTTTATCATTTTTTATTGTGTCTATTTGATTCTTCTCTCTTTTCTTCTTATTAATCTTGCTAGCAGTCTATCAGTTTTGTTGATCTTTTCAAAAAACCGGCTCCTGGATTCACTAATTTTTTGAAGGGTTTTTTTTTTGTCTCTATCTCCTTCAGTTCTGCTCTGATTTCAGTTATTTCTTGCCTTCTGCTAGGGTTTGAATGTGTTTGCTCTTGCTCTTCTAGTTCTTTTAATTGTGATGTTTTGGTGTCAATTTTGGATCTTTCCTGCTTTCTCTTGTGGGCATTTAGTACTATAAATTTGCTTCTACACACTGCTTTGAATGTGTCCCAGAGATTCTGCTATTTTGTGTCTTTGTTCTCGTTGGTTTCAAAGAACACCTTTATTTCTACCTTTATTTCTGCCTTCATTTCGTTATGTACCCAGTACTCATTCAGGAGCAGGTTGTTCAGTTTCCATGTAGTTGAGCAGTTTTGAGTGAGGTTCTTTATCCTGAGTTCTAGTTTGTTTGCGCTCTGGTCTGAGAGATAGTTTGTTATAATTTCTGTTCTTTTACATTTGCTGAGGAGTGCTTTACTTGCAATTATGTGGTCAATTTTGGAGTAGGTGTGGCGTGGTGCTGAAAAAAATGTATATTCTGTTGATTTGGTGTGTAGAGTTCTGTTGATGTCTATTAGGTCCGCTTGGTGCAGAACTGAGTTCAATTCCTGGGTATTCTTTTTGACTTTCTGTCTCGTTGATCTGTCTAATGTTGACAGTGGGGTGTTAAAGTCTCCCATTATTATTGTGTGGGAGTCTAAGTCTCTTTGTAGGTCACTAAGGGCTTGCTTTATGAATCTGGGTGCTCCTGTATTGGGTGCATATATATGTGGGATAGTTAGCTCTTCTTGTGGAATTGATCCCTTTACCATTATGTAATGGCCTTCTTTGTCTCTTTTGATCTTTGTTGGTTTAAAGTCTGTTTTATCAGAGACTAGGATTGCAACCCCTGCCTTTTTTTTTGTTTTCCATTTGCTTGGTAGATCTTCCTCCATCCCTTTATTTTGAGCCTATGTGTGTCTCTGCATGTGAGATGGGTTTCCTGAATACAGCACACTGATGGGTCTTGACTCTTTATCCACTTTGCCAGTCTGTGTCTTTTAATTGGAGCATTTAGCCCATTTACATTTAAAGTTAATATTGTTATGTGTGAATTTTGTCCTGTCATTATGATGTTTGCTGGTTATTTTGCTCGTTAGTTGATGCAGTTTCTTCCTAGCCTTGATGGTCTTTACATTTTGGCATGTTTTTGCAGTGGCTGGTACTGGTTGTTCCTTTCCGTGTTTCGTGCTTCCTTCAGGAGCTCTTTTAGGGCAGGCCTGGTGGTGACGAAATCTCTCAGAATTTGCTTGTCTGTTAGGTATTTTATTTGTCCTTTACTTATGAAGCTTAGTTTGGATGGATATGAAATTCTGGGTTGAAAATTATTTTCTGTAAGTATGTTGAATATTGGTCCCCACTCTCTTCTGGCTTGTAGAGTTTCTGGCAAGAGATCTGCTGTTAGTCTGAGGGGCGTCCCTTTGTGGGTAACCCGACCTTTCTCTCTGGCTGCCCTTAACATTTTTTCCTTCATTTTAACTTTGGTGAATCTGACATTGTGTGTCTTGGAGTTGCTCTTCTCGGGGAGTATCTTTGTGGCATTCTTTGTATTTCCTGAATCTGAATGTTGGCCTGCCTTGCTAGATTGGGGAAGTTCTCCTGGATAATATCTTGCAGAGTGTTTTCCAACTTGGTTCCATTCTCCCCATCACTTTCAGGTACACCAATCAGACATAGATTTGGTCTTTTCACATAGTCCCATATTTCTTGGAGGATTTGTTCGTTTCTCTTTATTCTTTTTTCTCTAAACTTCCCTTCTTGCTTCATTTCACTCATTTCATCTTCCATCACTGATACCCTTTCTTCCAGTTGATCGCATCAGGTACTGAGGCGTCTGCATTCTTCAAGTAGTTCTTGTGCCTTGGCTTTCAGCTCCATCAGCTCCTTTACGGACTTCTCTGCACTGCTTATTCTAGTTATCCATTCGTCTAATTTTTTTTCAAAGTTTCTAACTTCTTTGCCATTGGTTCGAATTTCCTCCTGTAGCTTGGAGTAGTTTGATCATCTGAAGCCTTCTTCTCTCAACTCGTCAAAGTCTTTCTCCATCCATCTTTGTTCTGTTGCTGGTGAAGAGCTGCGTTCCTTTGGATGAGTAGAGGTGCTCTGCTTTTTAGAGTTTCCAGTTTTTCTGCTCTGTTTTTTCCCCATCTTTGTGGTTTTATCTACCTTTGGTCTTTGGTGATGGTGACGTACAGATGGATTTTTGGTGTGGATGTCCTTTCTGTCTGTTAGTTTTCCTTCTATCAGACAGGACCCTCAGCTGCAGGTCTGTTGGAGTTTACTAGAGGTCCACTCCAGACCCTTTTTGCCTGGGTGTCAGCAGCAGTTGCTGCAGAATAGCGGTGGCTGTAGAACAGCAGATTTTGGTGACCCGCAAATGCTGCTGCCTGATCGTTCCTCAGGAAGTTTTGTCTCAGAGGAGTACACAGCCGTGTGAGGTGTCAGTCTGCCCCTACTGGTGGGTGCCTCCCAGTTAGGCTGCTCGGGGTTCAGGGACCCACTTGATGAGGCAGTCTGCCCGTTCTCAGATCTCCAGCTGCATGCTGGGAGAACCACTACTCTCTTCAAAGCTGTCAGACAGGGACATTTAAGTCTGCAGAGGTTACTGCTGTCTTTTTGTTTTTCTGTGCCCTGCCCCCAGAGGTGGAGCCTACAGAGGCAGGGAGGCCTCCTTGAGCTGTGGTGGGCTCCACCCAGTTCAAGCTTCCTGGCTGCTTTGTTTACCTAATCAAGCCTGGGCAATGGCAGGTGCCCCTCTGCCAGCCTCGCTGCCACCTTGCAGTTTCATCTCAGACTGCTGTGCTAGCAATCAGTGAGACTCCGTGGGCAAAGGACCCTCTGAGCCATGTGTGGGATATAATCTCCTGGTGCGCCCTTTTTTAAGCCCGTTGGAACAGCACAGTATTAAGGTGGGAGTGACCCGATTTTCCAGGTGCCTTCTGTTGCCCCTTTCTTTGACTAGGAAAGGGAACTCCCTGACTCCTTGCACTTCCCGAGTGAGATAGTGCCTTGCCCTGCTTTGGCTCATGCCCAGTGTGCTGCACCCACTGTCCTGCATCCGCTGTCTGGCACTCCCTAGTGAGATGAACCCGGTACCTGAGAGGGAAATGCAGAAATCACCCATCTTCTGCATCACTCACACTGGGAGCTGTAGACCGGAGCTTTAGTTAGCTCTTCTTGTTGCATTGATCCCTTTACCATTATGTAATGGCCTTCTTTGTCTCTTTTGATCTTTGTTGGTTGAATGTCTGTTTTACCAGAGACTAGGATTGCCACCCCTGTCTTTTTTTGTTTTCCATTTGCTTGGTAGATCTTCCTCCATCCCTTCATTTTGAGCCTATGTGTGTCTCTGCACATGAGATGGGTCTCCTGAATACAGCACACTGATGGGTCTTGATTCTTTATCCAATTTGTCAGTCTGTGTCTTTTAATTGGAGCATTTAGCCCATTTACATTTAAGGTTAATATTGTTGTGTGTGAATTTGATCTTGTCATTATGATGTTAGCTGGTAATTTTGCTCGTTAGTTGATGCAGTTTCTTCCTAGCATCAATGGCCTTTACAATTTGGCATGCTTTTGCAGTGGCTGGTACCAGTTATTCCTTTCCATGTTTAGTGCTTCCTTCAGGAGCTCTTTTAGGGCAGGTCTGGTGGTGACAAAATCTCTCAGCATTTGCTTGTCTGTAAAGGATTTTATTTCTCCTTTACTTATGAAGCTTAGTTTGGCTGGAAATGAAATTCTGGTTTGAAAATTCTTTTCTTTAAGAATGTTGAATATTGGCCTCTACTGTCTTCTGGCTTGTAGAGTTTCTGCAGAGAGATCAGCCGTTAGTCTGATGGGCTTCCCTTTGTGGGTAACCCAACCTTTCTCTTTGGCTGCCCTTAATATTTTTTCCTTCATTTCAACTTTGGTGAATCTGACAATTATGTTTCTTGGAGTTGCTCTTCTTGAGGAGTATCTTTGTGGTATTCTCTGTATTTCTGGAATTTGAATGTTGGCCTCCCTTTTTTCTAATCTTGTCTGCACACTTTATTTCATTAAGTTCATCTTCAATCTCTGATATCCTTTCTCCTGCTTGATTGATTCAGCTTTTGACACCTGTGTATGATTCATAACGTTCTCATGCTGTGCTTTTCATCTCCATCATCTCATTTATGTTCTCCTCTAAACTGGTTATTCTAGTTAGCAATTTGTTTAACCTTTATTCAAGGTTGTTAGCTTCTTTGCCTTGGGTTAGAACATGCTTTTTTAGCTTGGTGGGGTTTGTTATTACCCACCTTCTGAATCCTGCTTCTGCCAATTCTTCAAACTCATTCTTCATCCAGCTTTGTTCCCTTGCTGGCAAGAAGTTGTGATCCTTTGAAGGAGAAGATCCATTCTGGTTTTTGGAATTTTCAGCCTTTTTGTGCTGGTTTCTCCCCTTCTTCATGGCGTTATTTATCTTTGGTCTTTGATGTTGTTGATCTTCAGATGGGGTCTCTGAATGGACATCCTTTTTGTTGATGTTGATGGTATTCTTTTTTGTTTGTTAGGTTTTTTTTCTAACAGTCAGGCACCTCTTTTGCAGGTCTGCTGGAGTTTGCTGGAAGTCCACTCCAGACCCTTTTTGCCTGGGTATCACCAGTAGAGGCTGCAGAACAGCAAAGATTGCTGCTGCCTGTTCCTTCCTCTGGAAGCTTCATCCCAGAGGGATACCTGTCAGATACCAGCCAGAACTCTCCTGTATGAAGTGTCTGTCGGCCCTTACTGGGAGGTGTCTCTGAGTCAGGATACATGGGTGTCAGGGACTCACTTGAGGAGGTAGTCTGACCCATATCAGAGCTTGAACACTGTGCTGGGAGATCTGCTGCTCTCTTCAGAGCCATCATTCTGAAACGTTAAAGCTTGCTGAAGCTGTGCCCACACCTACCCCCTCTCCCAGGTTCTCTCTTCCAGGGTGATGGGGGTTTTATCTATATGTCCCTGGATGGGGCTGCTGCTTTTTTTTCAGAGACGCCCTGCCCAGAAAAGAGAAATCTGTAGAGGCAGGTTAGCTGCAGTGGCCTTGCTGAGCTGTGGTGGGCCTCACCCAGTTTGAAATTCCTGGCAGCTTTGTTTACACTGTGAGGGTAAAACCACCTAGTCCAGTCTCAGCAATGGTGGATGCCCCTCCCTCCACCAATCTTGAGTATCCCAGGTCAGCCTCAGACTGCTTTGCTGGTAGCGAGAATTTCAAGCCAGTGGATCTTACCTTCCTGGGCTCCATGGAGGTGGGACCCACCGAGCCAGACCATGTGGATTTCTGGGTTCAGCCCCCTTTTTGGGGAGTGAATGGTTCTGTCTCACTGGCATTCCAGGAGCCACTGGGGCATGAAAAAAACCCTCCTCTAGCTAGCTTGGTGTTTGCCCAAGTGGCCGCTAAGTTTTGTGCTTGGAACCCAGGGCCCTGGTGGCGTAGGCCCCTGAGGGCCTTTCCTGGTCTGCGGGTTGTGAAGACCAAAGGAAAAGTGCGGTATCTGGTCCAGAGTGCACCATTCCTCACGGCACAGTCCCTAACAACTTCCTTTGGCTATGGGAGGGAATTCCCTGACTCCTTGCTCTTCCCGGGTTGAGGTGATGCCCCACCATGCTTCAGCTTGCCCTTCATGGGCTGCACCAACTGTCCAACCAGTTCCAATAAGATGAACTGTGTACCTCAGTTGGAAATGCAGAAATCACCGATTTTCTGTGTAGATCTCACTTGGAGATGCTGACCAGACCTGTTCCTATTTGGCCATCTTGCCAGCAATCCAAAGTTATTGATATTACAGAAAAGGTAGAGAAAGATATGGTAAAAGAATGTTTACTCAAAGGGATATTAACACAGAACTTCTCAAACCTAAAAAAAAGAAAAATCAATATCCAAGTACAAGAAGGTTATAGAACATGAAGCAGATTTAACCCCCAAAAAAAGGCTACCTCAGAGTGTTTAATAATCCAACTTCCAAAAATCAGAGATAAAGATAGAATCCTAAAAGCAGCAAGAAAAGACAAACGAATAACATACAATGTAGCGTGAATATTCCTGACAGCAAACTTCAATAGAAACCTTACAGAACACAGGAGGGGGCATGACATATTTACTATGCTGAAGGAAAAAACACGTTTACCCTAAAATAGTGTATCTGGTGAAATTATCCTTAAAACATGAAAGATAAATTTATATTTTCCCAGAGAAACAAAAGCTGAGAGATTTCATCAATACCAAAACTGTCCTAGAATACATGCTGAAGGGAGTAAGTACTTCAGTCAAAAAGAAAAAAAAGTGAATGAGCAACATGTAATCATCCGAAGGTATAAAACTCACTGGTAACAGTAAATACACAGAGAAACACAGAATATTATAACACTGTAACTGTGGTATGTAAACTACCTGTATCCTAACTAGAAAGTATGAAAGATGAACCAGTCAAAAATAATAACTACAACAATTTTTCAGGACATAGATAGTACAATAATATAAAATAGAAACAAAAAGTTAAAAAAAAAACTGAGAGTACAAATTTAATGTTTAGAACTTTTATTAGTTTTCTCTGTGCTTGATGTCTCTTTATGCAAACATTGTTAAGCTTGTATCTGTTGCGGGAAGTCAGGGACCCCGAATGGAGGGACTGGCTGAAGCCATGGCAGAAGAACATAAATTGTGAAGATTTCATGGACATTTATTAGTTCCCCAAATTAATACTTTTATAATTTCTTACACCTGTCTTTACTGCAATCTCTGAACATAAATTGTGAATATTTCATGGACATTTATCACTTCCCCAATCAATACTCTTGTGATTTCCTGTGCCTGTCTTTACTTTAATCTCTTAATCCTGTCATCTTCGTAAGCAGGATGTATGTCATCTCAGGACTCTGTGATGATTGCGTTAACTGCACAAATTGTTTGTAAAGCATGTGTGTTTAAACAATATGCAATCTGGGCATCTTGAAAAAAGAACAGGATAACAGGAACCTTAGGCGTAGAACTATGGGACTGTGTTGGTGCAACATTCCGGGAACTGGTCTCCACAGGGAATTATGTTCCCATCACTGTTTGGGGTGATTGGGCCTTGGTACATGCCATCCTAATGACATACCAATCCCGTGACCCCTTACAGTTACCACAATTTTCTGAATCTGACGACCCTCCATCTCTTCCTCAACCTTCCTTTCCTGCACGGCCTTTGTTATCTGCTCAACCTCTCCCTTCAGCTACTCCTCCCCCACCTGACGATGTTGAGAATTCAGTGTCTAACTCCACTCCGGTGACTTTGGATTACAGTCACCCCCTGATGATCTTATTTCTTTTCACTAAGAGCCAGTACCTGTAGCTCCCGCGGCCCTGACTCAGACAGCCCAGGACCATATATATGCTAATTCTTCTCTCTTCAAACCTCCAGAGTCACCTAATGGCTCCAGGACCAATCTACAATTTACCTATAATTCTTCAGGCCCTCCCCTTTCCACTTCAGCCCCTCACCCTCCTGTCATTTCAGTTCCTCAGCCGGTCACTTTGCCATCCACTCAGCCTGCTTCTCTGTACCCTTCTTCACACACAGATGCCAGTAATCACCAGTATACTTCTGCTCGTTCTGCTCCCTCAATGCCCCTTTCTCACACTCTCATTGTGGTCTGACAACCTCACCCTCAGTTTCCCTTATCTACACATGCTTTTCCTGTCACTTCTATGCCTACTCCATCTCAGATGTCTACTCTTAAACTTCAATGCAATGCTTATTACGCCAAAACAAAGAAACAAGTGAATTAGATGCATGAACTTACCCAGTCGTGCTAGACCCACCTAACTTCCAAGGGGTACAAATGCATCAACATGTACCTCTTAATCTTACCTTTTTAAAATAATTTAAGGATGCTTGTACTCAATGTGGTCCTACTTCTCCTTAGTTAAAATGGTATTACAAACTTTTTATACTGAGGTCATTTTGCTTTCTTTAGACTGGGACGTTTTGGCAAAAGCTGTTCTAACCCCATCTCAGCATTTACAATTTCGTACCTGGTGGTCAGAAGAGGCCCGTTTGCAGGCTCAGCTAAATCGGACTAATGGCATTCTCATTACTCAGGCTCAGCTCACAGGCTCCAATAGTTTCTCTGATGCTTATGCCAAATTAAACTTTGATGCTCTTACCACGGAACAAGTAACAAAGGTGTGTATGAGAGCTTGGGATAAATTACGCACTCCAGGCCAAGCTCCTGTTTCTTTCACCATAGTTAAACAAGGTCACTCTGAATTATACCCTGATTTTTTAGCTAAATTACAAGATGCTGTTGAAAAATCTGTCTCTGATGAGCGCACTCAAGGTATTCTCCTTCGTTTGTTAGCTTTTGAAAATGCGAACCATGAGTGTAAAATGGCCATGCCTTCTGTCCAAAGACAAAATTTACCCGATCAGGAGGTGTTGCCTGTATATATTAAAGCTTGTGAAGGCATTGGGTAAGACACCCACAAAGCTATTCTGTTGGCATGGGCCATGAAGGACACCAACCAAACTGGTCCCACTAATTCTTTTCTTGGAGCCTGCTATAATTGCTGTCAATTTGGTCATACTAGAAAAAACTGCACTGTTAAAAACTTAAAAGTGGCCAAGCTGGCTCAACAAACACGGCCAAATGCTGCTGCTACTGTTTGCCCATGTTGTCACAAAGGTAAACATTGGGCAAGTAATTGCTGCTCTAAGTATGATATAGATGGAAACCCCCTGCCACAATGGGGAGCGGGGCTGGTCCCAGGCCCCAATATCAAATGGGACACTTCAGACTCAGACCAATGTTGTGTTTCCACTTCGGGTGATCCCAGTGCAGCCCCCAGGACAAAAAAGTTTACCTACAGCCAACCCAAATGGGTCCCAGCCTCTCCTTCTGTCTCAGTACAATGCTTGTCCACCTCCACGGTAGGTGGCAGGGCGGTCAATCTCTGTAGTACTATTCCTCTAAATTTACTACTTAACTCTTTGCCTTTAATTGTCCCCACGGGGGTCACTGGCCCTTTACCTCAAGGTTCGGTGGGCCTGGTGTTAGGTAGGGCATCCACCTCTGCTAAAGGAATCACCATTCATACTGGTCTCATTAATTCTGATTCCGTTGATGAGATTAAATTAGTCGTGTCTGCTAAGGTTCCTGTTTCCATTCCGGTTGGTGAGTCAATTGCTCGATTGCTTTTACTACCTAATATCATTTTAAACAAAGGAAATAAGACACGTGGCACTGGGATTGGCTCCAGTGGTGAAAAGGCCGCTTAGTGAATTAATATAATTTCTAAACAACGGCCCACCTGCACCATACACATACAAGGAAAAAAGTTTGAGGGCCTAGTACTGAGGCTGATGTTTCTGTTATTTCCCCTAGTTTATGGCCTTCCTCCTGGCTTAAACATCCTGCTAACATGGGACTAGTAGGCGTCAGAAAAGCTGAGGAAGTTTATGAGAGCACATTTATCTTGCCTTGCACTGGCCCTGATGGTCAAAAGGGTACAATTCAGCCCTATATCATGCCAATTCCCATTAATCTTTGGGGTAGAGATTTGCTGGCACAATGGTGGGCTGAAATTAATATTCCACATAACTCTCACAGTGCTTCCAGTCAGCATATGATAGAAAACATGGGGTTTGTTCCTGGACTCCGTCTCGGTCCAAAACATGAAGGGATTACTAAACCCCTCCCAATTACTGTAAAATAAGACAGGGCTGGTTTAGGTTATCCTTTTTAGTGGTGGCCACTGCCAAGCCTCCTGATCCTATCCCTTTACAATGGAAATCTGACACACCTGTTTGGATAGAGCAGTGGCCACTTTCTAAAGAAAAACTGGAGGCTTTAACTCACTTGGTTTCTGAACAGTTACAACTTGGAAATGTGGAACCTTCTCTTTCCCCCTGGAATTCTCCTGTGTTTCTAGTAAAAAAGAAATCAGGCAAGTGGCGGATGGTAACCGATTTCAGGGCCATTAATGCTGTAATTAAACCTATGGGGGCCATCCAATCCGGCATGCCTGCTCCTGCTTTAATACCTAAAAATTGGCCTCTCATAGTTATTTATCTTAAAGATTTTTTTCATATTGCTTTACATAAATCGGATTGTGAAAAATTTGCTTTTACTGTACCATCTATCAATAATCAGGAGCCTGCAGCTCATTACCAATGGAAAGTACTTCCTCAGGGAATGCTAAATAGCCCTACAATCTGCCAGCTTTATGTTGGGCAAGTGCTTTCACCAGTTCAAGCCCAATTTCCCCAGGCCTATATTCTTCATTGTATTGATGATATTTTAATGGCTGTCCCCACTGATAAATAATTAATTGACTGTTATTAAAGTTTGAGCCACCATGTTACAGAGGCTGGATTACACATTGCTCAGGATAAAATTCAACTGACCACTCCTGTTCAATATTTAGGAATGGTGGTCAATAAACAACGTATTCAACCTCAAAAACTTCAAATTAGGAAAGATTCTTTGAAAACTTTAAATGACTTCCAAAAACTTTTGGGTAACATTAATTATTTAAGACCTACTTTATGTATTCCGACCTATACACTGTCTAACTTGTTTTCTATGCTGCGGGGAGATTCCAATCTCCGCAGTCCCAGGACTTTGACCCCTGAGGCTTCACTAGAACTGCAATTCATAGAGGAAAGAATCCTGACCTCCCAGTTATCTAGAGTACAGCTGTTTCAGCCTTTTCAGCTTCTGGTTTTCGCTTCATTACACTCCCCTACTGGACTAATAGTTCAACATAATGACTTAGTGGAGTGGTGTTTTCTTCCTCATTCTGTGTCAACAACTTTGTTTATCTAGATCAAATGGCCACTCTAATTGGACAGGCACGGTGTAGAATACTTAAGATTTCCAGATTTGATCTGAGTTTAATCGTAGTTCCTTTAAATCAGCCACCTTTCAACATTCTGTATTGTGGCAAATTCACTTGGCTGATTTTATTGGCGTTATTGACAATCATTATCCAAAGAACAAATTGCTTGATTTTATAAAAATGACATCTTGGGTGGTCCCTCGATTAACCAAAGATCAGCCCATTCCTGAGGCCGTTACAGTGTTCACTGATGGCTCCAGTAATGGCAATGCTGGTTAGGTAGGTCCTACAGGCAAGCTTATTTCTACCCCTTATACCTCTGCTCAAAAGGCAGAGTTAATTGCTGTGATTACTGCCTTACAGGATTTCCCCAAACCTTTAAATATTGTCTCTGATTCTGCTTATGTTGTACATGCCACTAAAAATATAGAAACTGCTACTATCAAACATACTGATAATTCTGAATTGGCTTCTTTATTTTCAAGGTTACAACAGGCGGTTTGCCAATGTAGACACCCTTTCTATATCACACATATTAGATCTCATACCACTTTACCAGGACCCATGTCTGCTGGTAATCATGAAGTCAATGGTTTGGTCTCTTTTGCAACCCAAGAGGCTCAGGAGTTCCATAATCTCATTCATGTCAATGCTGCTGGATTAAAAGATAAATTTGCTCTTACCTGGAAACAGGCTAGCTTGTTGTTCACAGCTGCCCTCAGTGCCAAGTTTTTGTACTTCCAAATTGGGAACCTGGCATTAATCCCAGAGGCCTAACTCCTAATGCTTTATTGCAAATGGATGTGACTCATGTTAGCTCCTTTGGCAGACTGTCATATGTGCATGTCTCTGTAGATATCTTCTCAGGTTTTATCTGGGCTACTTGCCAAACAGGGGAAGGCACGGCCCATATTAAAAAAAATCTGTATTCTTGCTTTGCAGTTATGGGGCTTCCATATCAAATAAAGACAGGCAACAACCCTGGATATGTTAGTAAGGCTTTTGATTTATTTATGCAACAATGGGGACTTTCCCATACTACTGGAATCCCTTAAAATCCTCAGGGACAGGCTGTGGTGGAACGGGCCAATCGCACTTTAAAAACCCAGTTGTCCAAACAGTCTGAACAACAAAAACATACTTTAACTACCACCCATTCCCAATTACATTTGGCATTGTTTACTTTAAATTTTTAAAATGTTTCTAAAGATAATAATCTAACTGCAGCCAAAGGCCATTATACAGGCAAAAAATTCTCCCTAAACAAGGGCAAGCCCATGTTATGGAAAAACTCCCAAACCAATACCTGGGAACCTGGCACAATTATAACATGGGAAAGAGGATATGCTTGTGTTTCACCAGGAGATCATCAATTCCCTGTCTGGGTACCCACCAGGAGACTCAAGCTTTGGGTGAATACTGACAATGAAAACCACAAGGAAAAGACGTCCATGTCAGAGACTGCCCTCAGATGTGGTGAGATCTGTGCCAACTCCTTGGAAGTTGGCACACCAAATCACAATGGGTCTGATTCAATCCCCCCTGATGGGAATGGAGACCCATCTAACTAATGCCACTTCTCCTGATTACCTTTCTTTTTCTCCTTACAAACCTAAAAATCTGATCATTCCTATTAGCCTGAAAATAACATCCTTCTGTTCTTCTCATCCTCCTTCAGCACCCAATCTCACTTACACTAGGTTTTATTTAATGATTCTCCTCCTTATACTTTCTGTCTCACCAGTTTCCTCTCATACTGATTTACCTGCTAAACGAAATTATTCTTATTGGGCTTATGTGCCTTTTCCTCCACCTATTCGACCTCTCACCTGGATGGATGCTCCTGTGGAAATCTACACTAACGATAGTGTGTGGATGCCTGGACCTAAAGAAGACCGCTGCCCTGCTCAAACAGGAGAAGGCACTGCATTTAATGTTACCATGGGTTATAAATACCCCCCTCTGTGCCTCAGATATGCACCTGGTTGTATCCAGGTAGAAACTCAAATCTGGGCTGCTTATCTTCTGGAGAGATCAGCTACAGAAGAACTGGGACATTTGGTCTCCAGCCTCTCCCTTTCTCCTTTAAAACAAATGAAAGGGGGAGTAATGGGAGATACCCCATACTTTCAATATAAACCTGCAGGAAAACCATGCCCTAAAAGTTTTGAGGGCCCATCTAAAACCTTAATTTGGGAAGATTGTGTTAACTCACATGCAGTAATATTAAGAAATGACTCGTATGGTTTAGTAATAGTCTGAGCACCAAAGGGCTATTTAAAAAACAATTGCTCCTTTGGTGGAAGGGAATGCCTGGAGGCTACTTGTTTTATTTCTTATCAGGAGAATGAGAATCATCATTCTACTTTGCATAGGAGGTTTAGCTCATTCCTTCCCTTAAAATGGGAAGATAAAGGCATTACTGGCCCCCACTCCCCGAGGCCTCGTATGATAGCCCCATTTGGAGCCCAGAACACCCAGAACTTCGGAAATTGGCTATTGCCATATCTGGACTGCAAGTATGGGTAGGGGAAACTATTCTGTCTGTTGTCCCTGCTACCGCCCCCATCTCTCAGTATCAACATAGATCCAGATATTCTGCTTTACTTACCTCCAACCTGACTGTTCTCATACAGAGTTGTGTTAAGCCTCCTTACATGCTGTTAGTGGGAAATATCAAAACTTGGACGAACAATCAAACTGTCCAATGCATTAATTGTCATTAATACACTTGTATTAACTCCCATTTTGACTCCAGGAAAAGTGTAATGTTGGTTCAGGCTCGAGAAGGAATCTGGATTCTGATAACTTTGCCCAGATCTTGGAAATCCTCCCCCTCAATACATTTAATTAATGAAGTGTTACAGCAAATTCTAAAAAGATCTAAGAGATTTGTTTTCACTTTAATCGCTGTGATCATGGGCCTAATTACAGTCACTGCACTGGCCACCACTGCCAGAATGGCGTTACATCAATCTATTCAAATGGCTCGTTTTGTTAATGATTGGCAAGCCAATTCCACCCCAATGTGGAATTCTCAACAAGGCATTGATCAAAAATTGGCTAATCAAATTAATGATTTAAAACAGTCTATTATTTGGCTTGGAGATCAGGTAGTGAGTCTTTTTTTTAAAATTGTATTGTTATTATACTTTAAGTTTCAGGGTACATGTGCACAACCTGCAGGCTTGTTACATATGTATACATGTGCCATGTTGGTGTGCTGCACCCATTAACTCATCATTTAGCATTAGGTATATCTCCTAATGCTATCCCTCCCCCGTCCCCCCACCCCACAACAGTCCCCGGTGTGTTACGTTCCTCTTCCTTTGTCCATGTGTTCTCATTGTTCAATTCCCACCTATGAGTGAGAACATGTGGTGTTTGGTTTTTTATCCTTGCGATAGTTTGCTGAGAATGATGGTTTGCAGTTTCATCCATGTCCCTACAAAGGACATGAACTCACCATTTTTAATGGCTGCATAGCATTCCATGGTGTATATGTGCCACATTTTCTTAATCCAGTCTATCATTGTTGGACATTTGGGTTGGTTCCAAGTCTTTGCTATTGTGAATAGTGCCACAATAAACACACGTGTGCATGCATCTTTATAGCAGCATGATTTATAATCCTTTGGGTATATACCCAGTAATGGGATGGCTGGGTCAAATGGTATTTCTACTTCTAGATCCCTGGGGAAATGCCACACTAACTTCCACAATGGTTGAACTAGTTTACAGTCCCACCAACAGTGTAAAAGTGTTCCTATTTCTCCACATCCTCTCCAGCACCTGTTGTTTCCTGACTTTTTAATGATCATCATTCTAACTGGTGTGAAATGGTATCTCATTGTGGTTTTGTTTTGCATTCATCTGATGGCCAGTGATGATGAGCATTTTTTCATGTGTCTTTTGGCTGCATAAATGTCTTCTTTTGAGAAGTGTCTGTTCATATCCTTTGCCCACTTTTTGCTGGGGTTGTTTGTTTTTTTCTTGTAAATTTGTTTGAGTTCATTGTAGATTCTGGATATTAGCCCTTTGTCAGATGAGTAGATTGCAAAAATTTTCAAGTGTACAACCACTATGAAAAAAAATTTAGAGGTTCCTCAGAAAATTAAAAATAGAACTACCAATTAGATCCAGCAATCCCACTACTGGGCATACCCCCAAAAGTAATAAAGTCAGTATATTGAAGAGATATCTGCACTCCCATGTTGGTTGTAGCACTGTTCACGATAGCCAAGATTTGCAAGCAGTGTAAGCGTCCATTAACAGATGAATGGATAAAGTAAATGTGATATTTATACACAATGCAGTAATATTCAGCCATAAAAAGGAACGAGATCCTGTCATTTGCAACAACATAGATAGAACTGGAAATCATTATGTTAAGTGAAATAAGCCAGGCATATAAAGACAAATATTGGATGTTTTCACTTATTTGTGGGATCCAAAAATCAAAACAATTGAATCATTGAAATAGAGAGTAGAAGGATAATTACCAGATGCTGGAAAGGGTATTGGGGGATTATTGGGGAAATGGGGATGATTAATAAGTACAAGAAATAGAAAGAATGAATAAGACCTACTATTTAATAGCACAACAGGCGGACCATAGTCAATAATGATTGAATTGTACATTTAAAAATAACCAAAAGAGTATAATTAGTTTGTAACACAAAGGTTACATCCTAGAAGTAATGGATACCCCATTCTCTATGATGTATTTACTTCACATTGTATGCCTGTATCAAAACATCTCATGTACCCACTAAATATATACACCTATTGTATACCCACAAAAGTTAAAAATTAAAAAACTAAAAAACACAATGTGATATCCCCTCACATTTTAGAATGCTTAGTATTAAAATGACAAGAGATAACAAATGTTGGTAAGAATATGGGGAAAAGGGAACCCTTGTAGCTGATGGGAAGAATGTAAATTAGTATAGCCAATGTGGAAAATATTATGGAGGTTCCTCACAAAATTAAAAGTAGAACTCCCGTAAAATCCAGCAATTCCTCTTATGGGTATATATCCAGAGCAAATGAAATCAGTACATAGAAGAGATATTAACACTTTTATGTTTCTTGTAGCATTATTTACAACAGCCAATATACAGAAAAAACCTAGGTGTCTATAGATAAATAAAGAAATTCTGGTTTACTGTGGACACAAAAAGAATAAAATAATATCCCATGTTCATGGATTGGAAGAATTAATAATATTAAAATGTCCATACTACCCAAAGTGATCTACAGAATCAATGCAATCCCTATCAAATTTCAATGGGATTTTTCATAAAAATAACAAGTCTATAAAATACATCATATTATATATAATATGTATTATATATTATACATAATACAATATGTAATAAATATAATAGTGTGATATATATATATATATATATATATATAAAATACCATACACCATGTAATACAATTCAGCTTTAAAAAAAAATCCTGTCATTTGTAACAAGATGCATGATTCTGGAGAACATTATTCTAAGTGAAATAAGCCAGGCACAGAAAGAAAAATACTGTATTATCTCACCTATATGTGAAATCTAAAAACATCAAATACATGGAAGCAGAGTAGAACAGTGGTTACCAGGGGTCATCAGGAATGAGAAATGGGGAGATGTTGGTCAAAGGGTAAAAACTTGAAGCTATAAGATAAATAATTTCTGGAGATGTACTATAAAACATGACAATATAATTAATAATAATATAGTATATACTTGAAATTTGTTAAGAGAATAAGTATTCTCAGCACTCACACAAAGGTAACTATTTGCTGTAGTTACTGCATCACATTTTAAAAACTTTCTTTTAAAAGTAGGTGATGGATTTGTGAATTAGCTTGTGATAATCAAGATATTTATTGTATATTGTATGCTGCATATTAAAACATCTTCTACACTTTGAATGTATACAATTTTGTCAATAAAGCTGAAAAAAAGATCAGGTCTTCTTATCTTATGGTTCTTCTCCTAAATAAACCTCACTGAGTGTGCAAGCAATACCTGTGGGAATTCGGGTTTGGGAACTGACACCATAATGTTAATCTGGCTACTGCTGTTCTTGTGAGTAATAAATGCCTTTTGTCCCTGATGTAGGAGTCTAGAATGTATCAAATAGACAGGCTAGTTTGTTAGCTTGCAAATAAGGTAAAATCTCAGACCTTTACATAGTTCTTAATTTTCTTAAATACAGGTACCACAGTTGAAACTTGCTAGAAGCAAATTAGATTGTTTGTGTTTCTTGACCTTGGAATAAATGAACTGATGAGGGCAAGGGACATATTTCCTTCATAATAAAGTACATAAATTATAATAGAAGTAAAATAAAAATATGGCTCTAGGCCAAGAGTCTAGAAACTTTTCCAAATCCTCTACAATTAATTTCTTATGACTGCAGTTTTGTAACACATGGGAATTTCTATATATTAATCACCTCCTTTTGTATCCATACAAATAAGCCAAATGAACAAAGCAAAAAATAATTTGTAACAAGTCAAAACATTGTAAAATTAATTTATGAGAATAAAACTATACATTAGTAGTATAATATTATATGACAATAGGAATGAATATACAAAACTAAACTAACACTTCCCCCATTGGCTTAATTGGTTCTGGATAGAAGAATCAAGGCAGAAAAAAATGTACATTTTAAAAAAGCCTTGCCTTCTGAGAAATAAGCCCTGGATTATGGGAAAATTCTAAAAGCCTTGTCTCTAGATTAGATTTCAAGTATCAAAGTGAAGAAGAACTATTTTTAAAGCAACATAACCCAAATACTGTCCAATTAGTATTGTTGACTGTCATATAATAATTTAAATATAAACGTATCTTTCTCTCTTTATCCTGGTGGTCCACTATATTAGTCCGTTTTCATGCTGCTGATAAATACACACCTGAGAGTGGGCAATTTATAAAAGAAAGAGGTTTATTGGACTTACAGTTCCACAAGGCTGGGGAGGCCCCAAAATCATGGCAGAAGGCAAGGAGGAGCAAGTCACATCTTACATGGGTGGCAGCAGTCAAAGAGATAGCTTGTGCAGGGCAACTTCTGTTTTTAAAACCATCAGATCTTGTGAGATCCACTCACTATCATGAGTACAGCATGGGAAAGACCCATTCCCATAATTCAATAATCTCCCACCGGGTCCCTACCACAATATATGGGAATTATGGGAGCTACAAAATGAGATTTGGGGAAGGGCACAGTGGCTCACGCCTGTAATCCCAGCACTTTGGGAGGCTGAGGCAGGGGATCATGAGGTCAGAAGTTTGAGATGAGCCTAACCAACATGGTGAAACCCCGTCTCTACTAAAAAATACAAAAATTAGCCGGGGGTGGAGGCATGTGCCTGTAGTCCCAGCTACTCAGGAGGCTAAGGCAGGAGAATTGCTTGAACCTGGGAGATGGAGGTTGCAGTGAGCCAAGATCATGCCACTGCACTCCAGCCTGGGTGACAGAGCGAGACTCTATCTCAAAAAAAAGGATTTGGATTTGGGTGGGGAAACACAGGCAAACCATATCATCCAGTTTTACTGAAAGAGGAGTATCCTGCATTATGCAAAGCTGAATTCCACTCTACAATAACAGAATTGTTTATGTGGTTTGTTTTTAATCTATTTTTGACACCACCACGTCTTGAGGTACACCATCACATGTCTTGAGTCTTGAGGTAAAGAAAACCTTCTTTTTCCTGTTTTTTTTAAGCCTCTCAGTCTTTCATTTCTACACTCACACACACACACACACACACTCACACACATACACACAAACTCTTATCATAAGAGAAGATAAAAAAAAGAAGATAATCTAGATTTCCCTTTTGTGTTTAAACTATTTTGTAAAAATACAATAAAACAGAGTCTTAAATTTTTCTTTTTTTAGATTTTGGAGAAACACTAATCTTAGGCACATTTTCAAAGTAAAAACAAAGATACAGGCATGCACACACACACATACACACACCTAAGTCTTTCCTTTAAACAAAAAAACTGCTATTTCATACATCTCTAAAAGGTATTTTTTAGAATTGACATAAGAAAGAGTAGCAGCTACATTCATATATCAGAAAATCCTTGACAAAGCAGCAGCAGAGATGGATTTCTGAGAGGCTACCTTCTCCTATGCCATCGTTAAACCAAACTGTGTTTTTACTTAGGAGAGCTGGAGATACCTTAAAGTTATGCTCCTAAGAGCCAGAGGCCCTAAGCCTTTCTCAGTATATTAATTACCTGAAGGATATGTGGAACCAAAGCAAATAATTGGACTCAGAAAGAGAAAGGCAGCAATTACAGGAAAAAAGTGATCCAAAATCAGGTATGAGGGCAATCAGTACAGATTGCCTCAAGTCAGAAGGCTAAGAAGAGACTACATAAGGAAAATGAAAGTGCTAAAATATCTGCTGTGAATAACTGTATGAGAGGAGATTTTGATAGCCAGCAAAGACTTTAGTTTTGGGTAAGTAATAAGAACATACAAAAATCAAGTACGTGGGGGAAAAGGCCAACCTTAATTCCAGAAAAAACAAGGTGTTGTGCAGGAAAGAAATAGTAATCATAGTCTAACAAATGGCTCAGCTGTAAAAAAAAAAAAAAAACACATATAATCATATAAATACTACACAGTTGTCTAACAAAAATTATAATTTGGAGGGAGGAGGAGTTGAGGCACAAAGAGATGATTGAGGCACAGAGGGAAAAAAGAGAAATGATTCTTCATCTTGCATGTTGAAATGCAGATAAACTATGCCTAAAACTGAAAAACCAATAAGTTGCTATATAAGCCTATTATTTTGAAAGAAAGATACATAACAAAAAAAATAACCAGAAAATTCAAAGTGGAAATGGAGAGAGGTGGATTGGTGACTGCTGTTTGCCTTAACACACTGCTATGGACTGAATATTTGTGTCCATTCAAAATTCGTATTTTGAGACCTGAATAGTTTATTAAGAGATATGACTTTTGGGAGGTGATTAGGTAGAGTGAAGCCCTTGTCACTTGTATTAGAGTGTTTATAAAAGGAGCCAAAAGGAGCTTATTTCCTTCTTCTGCCATGTGAGGTCACAGTGAAAAGTTACCTTCTATGTCTCAGAAGATGGCCCTCAGAAGACATGTAATCTTCTCGCACCTTAATCTTGGACTTCTCAGCTTCCAGAACTGTGAGAAATAAGTTTCTGTTGTTTATAAGCTACTCAATCTATAGTTCTTTTTTAAATAGCAACCAGAATGGACTAAGCCACATACTCTGTAGAATTAGCTGACTCTTTAAACTATGTGCATGTATAACTTTAATACAAAATTTTAATTAAAAATATATTTGACTTAAATGGCTGTAATGGAAGTATACAGAGAATCATCAGAAAATGCTCAAGAAAGTGGGGATAGGTGATTCTGGTAGAAGAAAAAAATAAAACCTGCATGGAGACCTTGTTAATACTGAGCATTTTAACTCTTAAAGGGAGGACTTGTTAGAATAGTTGAAACACTTAGTGCTAAATACCAAGAATTATTGACATTAAAAGTTCAATAAATGTTCATTCATCTCTACTCGATAATAAATAAGTAGGGAAAAGTCTCATGAGGGAGACATTACAGCAGCTAAAGATATCAGGGTGGAGGATGTTCTGAACACTGCATTAGTGTGTGAGTGTGCATGTGTGTGTATGTGTGTGTGATGCCTAGACATAGATAGAGCCTTAAATGCACTGAAGATTTTAACTATCAAAAGGTTAACCTTGTCCACTAAAATGTTTGTCAAACGCAAGAAATTGCGATTATGATGGTTTTATATATTCCACCCAGTTCAGAATGGTTAGAAATAAAGTCAACAGACAGTATTTATGACCGCTATAATCAAAAATGGCACTGGGTTCCAAAGATTCTAACAGTGATTCCCATGTGCCTCTGGGCCAAAAGTCATCACCTTTTAATACCTATAGTTATGATCTAGTATCTGCTTGTTCCACAAGCCAGGTCTCCAAAATACGTCTAAGTCACAACGGGGTTTCAAAAGGCCCAGTATTCCCCACAGCCCCTCAGATCAGACATTTTGTTTTCCTCTCACCTGGACCATCTGAATCAAATCAGATTTTTAAATCCTGTGATAAGGACAGTTTGCACCTAAGCCTCTAGATGGGAATTTCACGTAAACTGTAAGAATGAGAAGCTTGGAGAAATCCAAGTGCTTTAGGGCCAACTAAATATTTTAACTATGCCTTTGGTATCAAAAGTTTCTGATTCAAGATAAGGGCCCCTGAGGTTTTTATACAGCATGAATTAGTTACAGGATGGTAATTTAAACAAATTTGTGTTCTTACATATGTAGTGAGATTGATGTAGGAGAGTTCTTAAATCACATTCGTAAATATAAGAGTAATTCTGAACTTCTTGGATACGTTACTCTGAAGCTAACTTTAACAGTAGTGGTAATTATAAATGTGGGAGGGGCATGGACCACACAGATGTTACAGGATATAATTTATAGTCTTGTGATCCAAACTAAAAGAGAAGTACAACTTAGTAGACTTTACCATGAAAATTAATGGTTTGCTACATAATTAATGTATCTTCATGAATGGAGAAAAAATTAGCTTAGCTACAAGAACAGGCTCAACTGATTCATGGGCTCTTATGATTTTTTTTTTTTCCTGCACAAAGTTTCAAATGACCTAGATTGTGCTTTCTGAAAATTATTTAGGTGTTATTTAACAGAAAGGAATTGGAAAAAGGTAATCATTGCTTCATAAGTAGCATTATTATGGCATTATAACTTTAAAGATATAATACTTCTCAGCTAATTGCATTGTGTGAGTATTGGAAACTGACTTAATAAGCAACTTACCAGTATCTGTTGCTCTTGCTGTAAGACCATTTGCTATTTAGATGCCAGACTAAAAATCCATTTGATAATGATTCTAAGTCTTGAGTCACATTCACAAATGTGAATGTTTTCAATATAGCATCTGCACTGCTAGCAATCCAGAAAATATTTCAAGTAGTACTGGAGATCTTTCAATACAAGCCAGATTATAAGAGATAAAGTTGCAACCATGCAGATGACTAGGTGCCTACTCCCTGCCCCCTCACATCATATTATTCTGGGTGAGTAGCAAGCTGGATTACACTCTCCCTTACCTGTCCTCAGTCAAATGATCAGGCCCAATGTCAACACAACTGAGACTTAATAGAGACCTATTCATAGTGAAATTGAATACTCCTCTAGACAGAATATATGTGGTAGTCAAGACATCCAATGTTTGGCATTTCAAAAAATAAGTTCCATAGAAGTGTTTTGATAAACTTGTCTGAGTATACCTCTGTCATAAAAGGATGCTTCTGGTTTACCAGGGTGGTGTATGATACCAAGGCAAGAGGCCTACTTAACTGTGGGCTATTGGTATGAAAAGGACATACAGATGGATATTGATCAAATTTCCCTGTATCTTGCTAGGAGGTAGAGAGCCTGTTTTTGTTTGTTTGTTTGTTTGTTTTTTCCAAATTCCTATGGGATATACTTTCACATTGTAGCAGCATATCTGACATCACCATGGTAAGAATCCTGCATTGCTGTTCAAGGACGTTTTCATTCTCTTGTAAAGTTTCATATAGCAACCTCATAAATGATAGTAAAGCAAAGGTTTGCTAAAGATATATACCATGCAAAAGACACCCATTGCCTTCAGTGCACATGCCTGACAAAACCTTTACATTTTTCTTGATTATTTACATGACAATCTCTTTAGTGGTTTTCACCATTAGAGAAAAGAATCCTGGACCTTCTCTTTGAGGAAACTTATGGAAACTGAAATTGCCAGCAGAGATGTACATTAGAATTTATTTCTGTCAGACAACAGCACTTGCTTATAGAATTACAGGTGATAAGACACAGCTTAAAGTTAAGGGAATAATACACTGAGTATCAGAAGTAGCAACTTTGCCTAGAAACTTTTTATGATACCACAAAGAATCTTTGTGTTATCTGTTGATAGGCCTGAATGTTTTTTATGAGAGTGTGGGGTAAATTAGGCTTGGTGGAAGGGGTCACCAAAACAGAGAACTTTATAATTGGTGGTAGAAGAAGAAAGCAAAAGAGAGATGCAGAAGACGAAGTCAAAGATATTACAAGCATAAGGATTCAATGCATGTTGCTGGATCTGAGATGTAGGGAGCCATTTGCAAAGATGAGAGAAGCCTCTAGAAGGTAAGAGAGACCCTGACTGACAACCAGAAGGAAAATGGGGACCTCAGTCCTATAACTGAAAAAAAACTGGATTCTACCAACAACCTGAAAAAACTTGGAAGCAGATTCTTCTCAGATAAAAGTCCAACAGGCTGATGCTGGCTTCTGACCAACAAAATTATGAGATAAATGAGTGTCATTTTAAGCCACCAAATTTGTGGCAATGTATTCTGGCAGCAATAGAAAACCAGTACTGTAGGGCCAGGTGCGGTGGCTCACGCCTGTAATCCCAGCACTTTGGGAGGCCAAGGTGGGTGGATCACAGGGTCAGGAGATTGAGACCATCCTGGCTAACACGGTGAAAACCCGTCTCTGCTAGAAATACAAAAAATTAGCTGGGCGTGGTGGCGGGTGCCTGTAGTCCCAGCTACTCGGGAGGCTGAGGCAGCAGAATGGCGTGAACCCGGGAGGTGGAGCTTGCAGTGAGCCGAGATCGCGCCACTGCACTCTAGCCTAGGCAACAGAGCAAGACTCCGTCTCAAAAAAAAAATAAAAAATAAATAAATAAATAAATAAAAATTAAAAAAAAAAAGATAACCAGTACTGTAACCTCTTACTGATAGTAATTACATCATAATGTCCTATGAGAATTAAACTAATTAATATATAGAAATCCTCACAAAAGTATCTGGGACATGGTTAGTGCTATATCAGCATTTGCCAAGTTGATTAATATGCAGAATATCTTAAAAGATGCAAAGATATGTCTATTGCACAGGTTTGTCAAGTTTGGTATTTACTATGCTTTTTTATTTCTCTATCACTTTAGGCAGTCTTGAGAAGTTAAAACACTTACCTTTCCTAGGGAAAGCAAAATATACCAAATATATACTTGCAAAACTCCTTTACATACCAAGTTTTCTGACTCATATTGCCTAAGAGACATTTAAAAAGTGTATTTAATCTTAAAATTTTAAACACATATTAGAAGAAACTTTTAAACCCATAGCCCATTAAAATACACAAAATGTCATTATCTATTTTCCTAATCAGATCTGTGACTCCATATACTCAGTGATGAGCCCTTTCATACTTTCCTGTATGAGTCAGAGAAGTATGCTTTGCTCTTAGCAGGCATCTTTTATACACATTTTAAATTATCTTTTAGAGAAAGTCTAGTGACAAATGTTTGCTGATACAGTGCATAATATTTTCTTTGGGGCATAATTTTCGACAGGCTTTTCATCATAATCCATTATATACTACTTGATTATATAGACATAATATATACACATATACACACACACAAACACATATAGTGTCATGTGTCACAATGATGGGGATACTTTCAGAGAAATGCATTGTTAGGTGATTTCATTACTGTGTGAACATTTCAGAGTATACTTACACAAACCAAGATGGGATAGCCTACCTACATAGTATATAGCCTATTGTTCCTAGGCTACAAACCTTTGCAGCACGTTACTGTACTGCATACTATAGACAAATGTAACACAATGGTAAGTATTTGTGTATCTAGTCATATCTAAGTATAAAAAAGTACAGTAAAAATATGATATAAATTATTGAAAAATGGTACAACTGTATAGGGAACTTGCCATAAATGAAGCTTGCAGAACTGGAAGTTGCTCTGGTTGAGTCAGTGAGTACATGGTGAGTAAAGGCGAAGGCCCAAAACATTAGTGTACCCTACTGTAGACTTTACAAACACTATACACATAGGCTACACTAAATTTATTTTAAAAAATTTTTTCTCTCTTCAATAAAAAATTAACCTTAGCTTACTGTAATATTTTTACTTTATAAATATTTTAACTTTTGACTCTTGTAATAACACTTTACTTAAAACAATAACACACTGTACATGTGTTCAAAAATATTCTCTTTCTTTATGTCATTACTCGATAAGCATTTTCCCATTTTTCAGTTTTAAATTTTACTTTACATACTTTTTGTGTTAAAAAAGCAAGATAGAAACACACACATTAGTCTAGGCCTATACAGGGTCAGGCCTTCACATCTTGTCTCACTGGGAGGTCTTCAGGGGTAATAACATGCATGAGGTTATCACCTTCTATGATAAAAATGCTTCTCCTGGAATATCTCCTGAAGACCTGCCTGAGGCTCTTTAATGGCTAAGTTTTTAATTTTATTTTAGGTTTTAATGTTTATTTATTCATTTTTTTGAGACAGAGTCTAGCTTTGTTGCCCAGGCTGGAGTGCAGTGGCACAATCTTGGCTCACTACAACCTCCACCTCCCATTCCCAGGCTCAAGCAATTCTCCTGCCTCAGCCTCCCAGGTAGCTTGAGGTCAGGAGTTCGACACCAGCCTGGTCAACATGGTGAAACCCTGCCTCTACAAAAAATACAAAGTTTTTTTAAAAAATAAGAAGTAGTATATTCTAAAATAATGAAAAAAAGTATTAAAAAAAGTCTAAAATTGACAACCTAACATCACAATTAAAAAAACTACAGAAAGAAAAGCAAACACATGCAAAAGCTAGCAGAAGACAAAAAACAACTAAGATCAGAGCAGAACTGAAGGAGATAGAGACACGAAGAACCCTTCAAAAAGTCAATGAATCTGGGAGCTGGTATTTTGAAAAGATCAACAAAATAGACAGACCACTAGCCTGGCTAATAAAGAAGAAAAGAGAGAAGAATCAAATAGATGCAATAAAAAATGATAAAGGGGATATCACCACTGATCCCACAGAAATACAAATTGCCATCAGAGAATACTATAAACACCTCTATGCAAATAAACTAGAAAATCTAGAAGAAATGGATAAATTCCGGGACACATACACCCTCCCAAGACTAAACCAGGAAGAAGCTGAATCTCTGAATAGACCAATAACAGGCTCTGAAATTGAGGCAATAATTAATAGCTTACCAATCGAAAAAAGTCCAGGAACAGATGGATTCACAGCCAAATTCTACCAGAGGTACAAGGAGGAGCTGGTACCATTCCTTCTGAAACTATTCCAATCAATAGAAAAAGAGGGACTCCTCCCTAACTCATTTTATGAGGCCAGAATCATCCTGATACCAAAGCCTGACAGAGAAAAAACAAAAAAAAGAGAATTTTAGACCAATACCCTTGATGAATATTGATACAAAAATTCTCAATATAAAATACTGGCAAACCGAATCCAGTAACACATCAAAACGCTTATCCACCATGATCAAGTGGGCTTCATCCCTGGGATGCAAGGCTGGTTCAACATACACAAATCAATAAACATAATCCAGCATATAAACAGAACCAAAGACAAAAACCACACGATTATCTCAATACATGCAGAAAAGGCCTTTGACAAAATTCAACAACCCTTCATGCTAAAAACTCTCAATAAATTAGGCATTGATGGGAAGTATCTCAAAATAATAAGAGCTATCTATGACAAACCCACAGCCAATATCATACTGAATGGACAAAAACTGGAAGCATTCCCTTTGAAAACTGGCACAAGACAGGGATGCCTTCTCTCACCACTCCTATTCAACATAGTGTTGTATGTTCTGGCCAGGGCAATCAGGCAGGAGAAGGAAATAAAGGGCATTCAATTAGGAAAAGAGGAAGTCAAGTTGTCCCTGTATGCAGATGACATGATTGTATATCTAGAAAACCCCATTGTCTCAGCCCAAAATCTCCTTAAGCTGATAAGCAACTTCAGCAAAGTCTCAGGATACAAAATCAATGTGCAAAAATCACAAGCATTCCTCTCCACCAATAACAGACAAACAGAGAGCCAAATCATGAGTGAACTCCCATTCACCATTACTTCAAAGAGAATAAAATACCTAGGAATCCAACTTAAAAGGGATGTGAAGGACCTCTTCAAGGAGAACTACAAACCACTGCTCAATGAAATAAAAGAGGATACAAACAAATGGAAGACCATTCCATGCTCATGGGTAGGAAGAATCAATATCGTGAAAATGGCCATACTGCCCAAGGTAATTTATAGATTCAATGCCATCCCCATCAAGCTACGAATGACTTTCTTCATAGAATTGGAAAAAACTACTTTAAAGTTCATATGGAACCAAAAAAGAGCCTGCATTGCCAAGTCAATCCTAAGCCAAAAGAACAAAGCTGGAGGCATCACGCTACCTGACTTCAAACTATACTACAAGGCAACACTAACCAAAACAGCATGGTACTGGTACCAAAACAGAGATATAGACCAATGGAACAGAACAGAACCCTCAGAAATAATGCCGCATATCTACAACTATCTGATCTTTGACAAACCTGACAAAAACAAGCAATGGGGAAAGGATTCCCTATTTAATAAATGGTGCTGGGAAAACTGGCTAGCCATATGTAGAAAGCTGAAACTGGATCCCTTCCTTACACCTTATACAAAAATCAATTCAAGATGGATTAAAGATTTAAACATTAGACCTAAAACCATAAAAACCCTAGAAGAAAACCTAGGCATTACCATTCAGGACATAGGCGTGGGCAAGGACTTCATGTCCAAAACACCAAAAGCAATGGCAACAAAAGCCAAAATTGACAAATGGGATTGAATTAAACTAAAGAGCTTCTGCACAGCAAAAGAAACCACCATCAGAGTGAACAGGCAACCTGCAGAATGGGAGACAATTTTTGCAACCTACTCATCTGACAAAGGGCTAATATCCAGAATCTACAATGAACTCAAACAAATTTACAAGAAAAAAACAACCCCATCCAAAAGTGGGTGAAGGATATGAACAGACACTTCTCAAAAGAAGACATTTATGCAGCCAAAAGACACATGAAAAAATGCTCATCATCACTGGCCATCAGAGAAATGCAAATCAAAACCACAATGAGGTACCATCTCACACCAGTTAGAATGGTGATCATTAAAAAGTCAGGAAACAACAGGTGCTGGAGAGGATGTGGAGAAATAGGAACACTTTCACACTGTTGGTGGGACTGTAAACTAGTTCAACCATTGTGGAAGTCAGTGTGGCGATTCCTCAGGGATCTAGAACTAGAAATACCATTTGACCCAGCCATCCCATTACTGGGTATATACCCAAAGGATTATAAATCATGCTGCTATAAAGATACATGCACATGTATGTTTATTGCGGCACTATTCACAATAGCAAAGACTTGGAACCAACCCAAATGTCCAACAATGATAGACTGGATTAAGAAAATGTGGCACATATACACCATGGAATTCTATGCAGCCATAAAAAAGGATGAGTTCATGTCCTTTGTAGGGTCATGGATGAAGCCGGAAACCATCATTCTCAGCAAACTATCGCAAGGACAAAAAACCAAACACCGCATGTTCTCACTCATAGGTGGGAATTGAGCAATGAGAAAACATGGACACAGGAAGGGGAACGTCACACACCAGTGACTGTTGTGGGGTGGGGGGAGTGGGGAGGGATAGCATTAGGAGATATACCTAATGTTAAATGACGAGTTAATGGGTGCAGCACACCAACATGGCACATGTATACATATGTAACAAACCTGCACATTGTGCACATGTACCGTAAAACTTAAAGTATAATAATAATAAAACTAAATAAATAAATAAATCTACGGGTGGATTTTTCAGATGCACTGGCAGAGCAAATATCGGTTTTATATAAAAAGTCAGCATAGCCAATTGGAGAAATTTGAGGGAATGCTTCTAACTACTTCATTACATCCTAATCACAGAAGCAGAAAGGACAATGGATAAAGACAAAAGCAAATGTACATTATCACATTTTGGCCCTATACAACTATTAGGACAAGAGAGGAAGGAGAAAAGCAGGCCCACGTCAGTTTAAAAATGCCGTGTAAGTCAGGTACCTTGAAAACAATCATAGGCAGGGGGAGCGGGGAGGGATAGCATGAGGAGATATACCTAATGTAAATGACGGGTTAATGGGTGCAGCACACCAACATGGCACATGTATACATATGTAACAAAACTGCACATTGTGCACATGTAGTCTAGAACTTAAAGTATAATAATAAATATAATAATAATAATAAAGAGAGAAAGAAAACAATCATAGGCTTTGTTCCAGCAAGGCTGAAACCGCCTTTGCAAAAATTATAACTAAGGAAATTATGACAGTAAAAGAGATCAGACCTAACTGACTCGACTCTATCTTGCTTCTAACCTTTAAGCTGGCCTTGTTCATTCCTGGGCATAGGCCAAACTAACCTTGGGAAGGAATTTAGTTTATAGTTCAACTTTGAAACAAAATTAATAATAGCCCTTTCCCAAAGGGGAAAGCAAAACAAATCACCCCTTCTTGCCTGGGGACCAGTCTGAGTCTGTCTTTGTAGGACTAACAAACTAGCTACAAGATTAGAAATTATGGTTTGGAGCCATGCAGCCTCTGGCTTGCAAGTATCTGAACCTCCCCAAATTGCTCCTGTGAATAACATTACTATTGCAAAATCTAACATCAGTGATTGACATATTTTGCAGACACTGTATTCCAGGTCTGGTAATCTGGCTCAACCAGATTGAGGCTGGTAACCTGGCTCAACCAGTTCTGCAATTTCACCCAAGAACAGAAGACAGCAAGAGAAACTCACTTTGACCCCCTGTGATTCCATCTCCAACCCGACCAATCAGCACACCCCACTTCCCAAGCCTCTCCCCACCAAATTATCCTTAAAAACTCTGATCCCGGGGAAGGCTTGGAAAGACAGATTTGAGTAATAATAAAACTCCAGTGTCCCACACAGCTTCTCTGCATGAATTACCCTTTCTCCATTGCAATTCCCTTGTCTAGGCAGCGGGCAGGGTTTCTAGCAGGCTGACAAGGAAAAAAAACACAAACAAAAATTTGCCTTACAACCAATAGTGCGGAGGTCGGGATGGGGGCAGAAGGGTGAGAACTAACAAATTAGCTCGGATTTTGGTCTCTCCTGGCCTCTTTCCATCTGGGAATTGGGGGAACCTTCTGGTAACAGCCGGGGATTGTGCTTTTGTGGTGACTAGGGGCATAGCGGGGAGGAAAAGAGTCAAACTCTGTAAAATATTTGAAAAGATTTATTCTGAGACAAATATAAGTGACTATGGCCTGTGACACAGCCCTCAGGATATCCTGAGAACATGTGCCCAAGGTGGTTGGGGTGCAGCTTGATTTTACACATTTTAGAAGACATGAGACATCATTTAAATACATTTAAGATACACATTGATTCGGTCCAGAAAGGCAGGACAACTGGAAGGGGGGGTGCTTTCAATTTATAGGTAGATTTAAAAATTTTCTGATTGGCAACTGGTTATTATCAATAAAATGCGATGTCTGGGTTATAGTAAGAGGTTGCAGACACCAAAGTTTCATCATCCTGATGGTGCCTCCAGGTAGATGGCTTCAGAGAGAATACATTAGAATGTTTCTTATCATATTTAAGGTCTGTGTTTATGTTAATGTTGGAGGGTACAATGAGGTAGGTCCGATCCCCCCACTTTCTGCCATATCCTGAACCAGTCTTTCAGGTTAAATTTTAGAGTGTCCTGGCAGAGGAGGATGTCCATTCAGATGGTTGGGGGGGCCTTAGAATTTTATTTTGGGTTTACAGTAGTTTAGTCTTTTATGAGCATGAAAGCCTGGGGTATGGCTGGCTGGTTACTGTTGGTTGGAACTCCACAGTTGATTTCTAGCCAGTAGAGGCAGCTTAGGTTTGGGATGACTCTGCCTAAGCCATTTCCTGTGGAATTGTACCCCCTCGTGGTAGGCACTGAAGGGTCTGAAGAGCCACCTTATTGAGTGGTTGGTCCACTTTTAACTTTTCCTGGTCCTTAGAGCTCCTAGATGTGTGTGTAAGCCTAAGGCCATAGGGATTCCCTTTATAGGGTAGTAAATGGGAGGTGAGGGTAATTACACCAATGTGTATGGTTCTCATAATGAAAACTGTGTCACAGTCCAAGTCTTTAATGGCTTGGTTCCAGAATGCGACGTTTGGGAGAAAACATCTTGGTGGACAGTTTGTATAAATTGGCAGTCATAACTTTTATGGAATTTTGATAGATATTGAGAATACTGTACATTGTTTGGAAAGGAAATTCAGTGGAAAATGGAGAATCGGATAAGTATGGAGCGGGTCCTTTCTAAACAACCTTTGTTAAACTGTAAAGGACTATGCAATGATCTCTCTTATTTACCTTTTTAGATCTATTTTCTTTTTTGTCCTTACAAAAACTGTATCTGACTAGAATTATTCTGTGTGATTGGTACAGGGATATTTCTACTATTATTAATCTTTATAACCTTCACACTGTTAGAGACATGCTTTTGCATGAATTAAAAATTTTATTTAAAAACATTACATCTCTTATACAAGTGTACATATGTAAAAGAGAGAACAAATTTTCGTTCCATTGCAATTTCTCTGAGGAAATTAAAAGCCTGTCTTCAAAACAAGAGGCTGAAACAGAAATCATTCTAAAAGTTAATGTCCTAATGACCAGCAAAGAGGGCAACTTCAGTTAGGTAGAGAAAAACTTGTGAGTGGCTATGGAAACTGAGAGAAACTTTCAACTTAGTAGGGAAGAAAAACATATCATGGAAGAAGTGAGCATATTGTTGCTAAAATAGTTTTACCTGCCACTGAAATTTATGCTCTAAAGGGAAAAGAAGACTTTATCATCTTTTTTGAGGAAAGCTGCTACTTATATATTTAGTTCTTTTGAGGATAGCAATGGCCCGTGACTGTTTCACTGGGGAGAGTTTGAAATAGTCTTTAAACTCAAATAAATGGACCAAATTAAATTTGTCAGTATAGATTTAGTAAAATAAGATTGCTAGCCAATAATTGCAGAAAGAAAAAGTATCATATTTGTTCACAAAGTCCAATATTTTGTTCATTTAAAACAGCTTTGAGTGGAGCTGTTACCTGTTTATGTAATTTTTCTTGTTGAAATGAACAAAATAAAATTCCCTAAAAACTGTAATAAAATCAGAGAATTGTACACCTCCTTACCAGAGACTGTAAAGCATCTATCAAATATGGTGAAACTGGGACCAGGTCAAAGGAGGATGTTGAGCATATCTTCTGTAATCTCAAACTGAGTCTAGAACTCCAAAGGACCTACCCAATATTTTACCTGGAAAGATAAGAAATAAATATTTGAATTAACGTGTCACTATTGAAATTCATGCACAAGTACACAATAAATGTGTATGACAATGTTCTTGGTGGCATTGTTCATAATAACCAAATTTTGGAAACTGTCCCAATATATATCAACAATGATTTGCTAAATAAATTATGCTTTATTCACACAATGGAATACTATACAAAGAAGTAACTCTGCATATAAGAACCTACAAACATGTTCATGTTCTATTAAGTGGAAAAATTTATAGAGGAGGATATATACTATGGTTCTATTTCTACAACTTCGTATATGTGCACATAGATGGATTTAATGTACAGGTGTATATATGCGTTTTCTGCCTCTCTGGTCCTCTCTGTGTCTCTACACACATGTGTACATGCATGCATAAAAATACACAGAAAGGAACTTCTATGGTTTGAATATTCCCTCCAAAACTTATGTTGAAACTTTATCTCCAATGTGGCAGTATTCAGAGGTATGGCCTTTAACAGGTGATTGGAACATGAGGGTTCTGCCCTTGTGAATGGATTAATCCACTGACAGATTATCATGGAAGTAGAACTGGTGGTTTTATAAGAAGGAAAGAGAGACCTAAGCTACCATGTTAGCATACTTAGTCCCCTTGCCATGTGATACCCTGTGCTACCTCAGGACTGCAGAGAGTTTCTACCATCAAGAAGGCCCTCACCAGATGTGGCCCCTCAATCTTGAACTTCCCAGCCTCCAGAACTGTAAGAAATAAATTTTATTTTTTAAATAAATTTTCAGGTATTTTGTTATAAGCAACAGAAAATAGGCTAAGACAGGTGCCATGAGTGAGAGTGAACCTCCAGAGTTTATGATCATTTGATACCTAGGAGCTGTGTTGGACTTGACATAGCCAAACCTTGATCAGACTGTTGATGGCCTACATGTGATGTAGGAAATATATTGGACATTGTGTGATTGTCTTTAATCAAACCATAAAGCTAGACCACACTGCTTTAGGCCTAGACAGAATTTCCTCCAAAGGGAATATGTTGCCACTGTCAGATTCAATGTATGAACAGGAAATGAAGACCTAGGAGGCAGGCCTTACCTTGACTATGAATGAAGAAAAAGTACTCCTTTCAGTATCTGGGGCTGGTGAAAAATTTGGCCTTGAACTCCACCTTGTGGACAGATGCGGAGATGCTATAAACACTTCCAGTGGTTGGAAGGTGAGCTGTCTGAAGCCAAGTGAAGGCAGAAAAGGAAGACAGACAGGAGAGTCAACTTGGTAGGAGACTCTGGGATGGGTCTGTGCCTGAATAGTTGTAATTATATTCAGTGTAGCATTTTCCTTCTTACATTCCAAAACTTTCAGTAAAATCTTGTAAACGCTTACCTTATGCCCACTCTTAGGATTAAATAGAAAAGAGGCCATCCTGTTGGTTTCACAGCAGTCACCCATGAAGAACAGCTGTTCCTAGGAGAGATGATTGCCCAGGGTTTAGCACCACCAGAAGCAGGAACATGCTACCGTCACAAGACTGGAGCAGAAGATCCTGAGAGGCTTGCTCATGAGCACATGTGGGGATAATAATATTAAGGATAAATAATCTGAAAGCTCTGTAAATGGTGAAACCCTTTTAATTAACAGTATTTACCTAAGGATAGGACTCAGTGAGGTAAATATGATCTTATGTGGAGTCTTGCAATAAGTTTGTCTCCCAGCCTCCAGCCACTCCAGCCCTAATATACATATACCCTTTATACTTCTGGACCTTTTAAAGCATGCATCTGATCCTACTGTCACTGCTCAAAATCATCAGTACTTTCCCTTCTGCCTGCAGAACAGATTCCAAATTCCTTAAATCTTCATTGAAAGGCCATTGTAGATTACAGTGTTAGATTAAACTCAACATATATTTCCAACCTCAGCAATTTCTATACATCTTTTCACTATCTTTAGGTATATGAGAGTCCTAGCTGTTCTACAAAACCTGATAGTGTAATCTGGCAAACATAGTAATTTTGGCTTTTATCCAGCTTAGCCCTGCTGTTTTTTTTTCAAGAGGTCTGAGTCTGCATTGGTTACCAAGAGTTTCTTAGTCAAGCCCTACCTATATGGCAGTCAGTAGGAATTTCTGCCAGAGTATGGTGAACCAATCATTGAGATTCTCCAGTCCATCATGGATTATTCAGTGAGAGAGTAAAAGTGGATGAAGCGTCACCAGTTTGCCACCATCTTAACCCAGAAACAAAAACACAGTAAAAAGGAAAGTACACTAAAAGAACCAACCAGCAAACAAAACAACCAGTATTCCAAGTGAGATTTATTTTGTTATGTTCTATTTTTTTGTTAGTGGCCTTTTAAGCTGCAAAATATAACGAATATGAATTAAACTGTAAACACATAATTGACTCATTTATCTATTTTTCTCAGAGACAAAGGCACAGTGCTAGTTTTTTGGTGAAAACATTCTAAACCATGTTAAAACATGTCCAGTTTGTAACCGGCCTTTAGAATTTGTATAGGGCTGATTTTCTGCCTAGAAACTGATGCTATTATGTCTCTTCCAGCTTTATTAAAAAGGATTTTTTCCTGTATGTTTATATCAGATCTAAAGCCCTCACAAAACATGAAGATATAATTAAATGTAATCATTTTTGCTGATTCTCTGGACTTGGTCCTAAGGTAGATAAAATTAAGACCTCATTCATAGGACAAGTTGGTCATTTATCCAGTGTCTACCTATGACCATTGTTGTCCATATGCTGACTTAACATTGCCCTTTCACGATTCATGACACAGCACTGTCAACAACTTCACACGTGTTTTCACACTCTCTTTCTGCTTGGATCCTCACTAAATCTTGTGACGTACTCAGAGCAGATTCTGGTTCCACCTGACACACCAATGTAACTATTCTGAAGAGAAGTTTGGTATTCTCTAGCAAAATTGAAGATGTGCCCACCCTATGACCCAGCAATTCTACGCATATGCACAACAGAAACTCATGTGCAAAAGGAGAAATGTGTAAGGATATTTTAGAACAAGAACTAAAAACAAACAAACAAACAAACAAACAAAAAATCCCAAACTGACAATTACCTAAATATTCATTCTTTGGGAATATATACATTGTGGTATAGCCTCAAAATGGCACTTTATATATCCATATGAAAAGGTCACAAAAATAGAGTGAAAAAAGCAGGACACAAAAATACTGGCATAGTACACTATATGGGTAAAAATTTAAAACATGAAAACAATATATATTTTGGGGATACATATATAGTGAAAAAATAAACTAGTAGGAAGGACATATCACCTACAGTTCAGTGACAAAGGAAAAAAATGGGGTTGGAATAAAATAAGAACTAAAAATGTATCTCTCTTTTTTAATTTCCTTCATTAAAAAAAAAAGGGACAAAAGAAGAAGGGGCAGCAGCAGTAGCAGCGTGGCTTGGGAGTCAGACATACTGATTTAAGATGTGACTCCTATAGGACTTTACTGTTACTTTAAACCCTTTCCACTCTCTGGACCTGTTTCATACTCTGTACAAATGAGGAGGGAGACTAGACAATCTCAAGGCCCTCACAGCTCTTAAATTCTATTTTTCTGTCCTTACCACCAGTCCTTGTCTGTATATGCTTACACTCTTAATTTCCATATACCCAGTTAACAATCTTCTGTACATCTAAGTAACAAATTGGCATTTCCTTTCGTGGTACAGAACATTACCGGCATTAAAAAGAAAAAAAATAAAAAGAAACATATTAGTTAAAATCTTTTTTTTTTTTTTTTTTTGGTAAGTGCCAGAAAATGAAAGCAATGTATTGACTAATAATACTGGGACAAACAGAGGGAAGAAGAGGCCTAAAACCTCTCTAAATCCACAGATTCAGGACTGGCACAATGGCTCATGCCTATAATCCCAGCACTTTGGGAGGCCGAGGCAGGCAGATCACCTGAGGTCAGGAGTTTGAGACCAGCCTGGCCAACACGGTGAAACCCTGTCTCTACTAAAAATACAAAAATTATCCAGGCATGTTGGTGGCTGGCGCCTGTAGTCACAGATACTTGGGAGGCTGAGACAGAATTGCTTGAACCCAGGAGATGGAGGTTGCAGTGAGTCAAGATCACACCACTGAACTCCAGTCTGGGAGACAGAGTGATACTCCATCTCAAAAAAAAAAAAAAAAAAAAAAAGAAAAAGAAAAATTCCGCAGATTCAAATGTTATAATCATGATAAAGTTTTTGTTTGTTTGTTTCATTTTGTGATTTGGTTTTCCCCCTGTGGGTACCTTTATTCTCATGCATATCTTCTCTATATACTTTCAAAGGTGGCCAACTAAAGGTCCAGGTTTATGACATTTTTGATGTAAACTTTAAACTACCAATGGATAAAAAGTTCCTCAACTTCAAATCCCAAAAACTACAGCTTTAAACTCTTATAATTCCTATCATGGCATAGATGAGCACTGCAGACATTAAACTGGTTTCTGGATTTTATACTTATTTCCTATCTGCATTTTCCTGCAAGAGTAATATTCACTCACGGATTTATGGTAACATTTTTTTCAACTTAAATATCCCATTACACTTCACAAGCGTATCTTTGCTCATTATATGACTAGAGCATCACAAAAAGCCTGTGAGGTGCATGGCTTATTGGTACCATACCCCACCCTCAATTCCCTGTGCCTTTCATTTTGTTTCAGGAATTAATGGGTCCAAAAGGAAGAGGAGTTGACTGACTTCCTCATGTCTCACAGGCAATAGATGGTAGAAGTGGAGCAAGAAGGTTCTCCAGTATCTGCTGCTTCCCCGAGTTTGTTCACAATGTACAGCTCAGTGATGGGTGAAAAAACATCTTTGTTGTCCTGAGGCTGGCCAGAGATAGACACTTGACTCCATGGTTACTTGGAGAGGTACTACATCCTCTCAGGGTAAATGGGCTCACCCTGGACAGCATCACGGACCACCCAGGATCATGATGGAATTCTCAGGGCCAGAAGCAACATATGGAGAAACCCCTTATCCTGAATGCCTCCAGGTCAGGCTTGAGTTATAACTCCTGCCCAGATTCAGGGGAGCTGGAGCAGGAAGTTTAGGGTCTGGTGTTAGGAGCCCAAGGTTGGAGTTCCAGCCCCACTGCTGATTGGCTGTGGGACCTGGGAGACCTGCCACTTCCCTTCTCAGTTTCTTCTTGTGAGAAAAGGGAGGGAAATATCTGACTTCACAGAAGCACTGGAAGTTATCATCTGAAAGAATGGCCGTAAGATTGTTACTGTCACCTCAGTTCTTTTCTCCTCCAGTGCTTCTGTGGACTCTCGTGGCAAATCCCTTCTACTCGTCTTGAGAAGAAAATACCCAGGGCCAGCATCGCTTCTCTCAGCCAGTCACTTAGTCAAAAAATACTTTCTGATGCCCCAGAAAGAACCTTTTCTGTGCTGGGCAATGTCTAGAATATGAAGAGGAATTCAACCACACAGCTGTTGCCTCTGAAGAGATCACAGAGAAGCTGTCATTCTGGGGGAACAGGAGGTAGCAGTAAATACTATAACAAAGGGATAAAGGATATAAGAGTACAAAAGAGCGATCAACTGACCAAGCTGTGGAGTTAATTAAAGACTTCAGATATGAAATGTTTAAGTAAATCCTGTTTCCACCCAGGTAATACAGTGAGAGGAAGCACATTCCAGGCAGGAGAAACAAGTGCAAAAACCAAGAGACTTGAAACAACTTGGACTGTTGAAGGAAATGGCCTGAAACATAAGGACCAGGGAGTAGTAGTAAACAGTGCAGTAGTAAATAGTTAAGCTACAAAGGTAGAAAGGAGCCAGATCATGAAGGGCCTTGAATGCTGGGCTGAAAAGGTGGTCTTCATTCCAGGCAAATTATGTAATGCTGTCATGCAGTTTAGTGGCCCCATTTGTCATGCAAAATAACAAACTGCATTTCCATTCTGTGAAACTATCCACTTTAAAAGGCATCATCAATTTCAGACAATACTGATATGTTAATATTTATTCCAAAACCTGCCTTTCCTTGTGCAGGGTGATAGTTTTCAACAGTCACTCTTGAGACATCTGTTCTTTACGTGCCCCGCAGCTAGTGGTACTCATGTGTGCAGGGTACTCACATTTTAGTGAATGAGGGGAAAAAGGAGAGTGAGAGACAAGGAATAAGAGGTGAGGATTAGAAAACTTTGGGATTTTCTACCCTATCCCCAGCCATCCCACTACTCTTCAGTTCTTTTCTCTCTTCCCATGCAGAATGGAATCTCTTAAGAAACAGTCACAATCTCACACAGGGTAACTGATAGCATTCCAAATGTCTGAGGTTTTGGAAAGAAGTGGGCCAAGCACCATTTGAATTACTGTGTGGGTGAATCTGATAGTGTGTGTGCAGTGATTTGTGTACTTCAGTGTTTAAGCAAGGGAGGCCCTAAAGCCAACGAATATCTACAGTTATCAACAAATATTCAGCAAATAATAAATCAACAGATATCCATGGGAATCAAGAGTTTCAATAGACCTGAGTAGTGGGATGAGCAAAGGCTCTGCAAGGTCAGTACTATGCTAGGGTGGGGCTTGACTACTGGGGACCCCGCTGAGGCCATCTGCACTAGAAATATTTTGTGTTCCATAACTAAATGCTGGTAAGAAGAGGCAGATCACTGAATGATAGCATCTGGGTAGTGCTTGGCTACGTATGTATAATACAGAGGACTGATATCATAGAGCCGTAGGTTAACTAGGTCTCTCCTTGCGTTGGCCTTGACTTCCTTCTTTTATTTTAGTTTTTTAGAGATGGAGGTCTCACTATGTTGCCCAGATGGGACTTGAACTCCTGCACTCAGGGATCCTCTCACTTCAGCCATCCCAGCAGCTGGAACTACAGGCACATACCAGCACGGCCCTCTAATTTCCTTCTTTAATTAGTCAACTGAGCTTTGAGTTAGGCTTTCAGAGCCCACCTCCCCTCTCTCTTGTTCACGAAGACACTGTTTTTTGACACTTGTTCCATCCATTCCATTTGCTTTCTGCCGTGTTATAGGGTTGGAAGAGGATATTAAAAAAATAACCTCTTACCTTCTAGGTGTTTGCTGTTGGTCTGCTGGTCTCATTCATAACATTGGGGTGGGGTGAAGGAAACCATATTGTCCCTCAAAATCTTTCCAGCTTTAGAGATGTCTGAGGAAGAAGTGAGTTGCTGGTGCTTACACCGGTGGACACATTACTTTGATACAATGAAAAGAAAGTCATGTATGGGTTCTTGGTGGTGGGCAGGTTTATTCAAAGGAGCTGAAAAGCAAAAAAAAAAAAAGTACAGTGGAGGAGCTGACGTTTGAGATTAAGTGAAAAAAAATTGTCACAAAGAGATTTATGGGAAGGAGGAAGACCAAAAAGGACTTCCAAGACATCACACTTCGTTTACCTCCTACCTCACTGGTGGTGACTTCTCAGTCTCTTGTTTGTGTCTCCTCTTCTCTCTGATCTCTTTAAGACCCAGGTCTCTGTCCACGGTCATCTGTTGTTCTCTATGTACACCCATTCCCTAGGGTGATCTCATACAGTCCCATGGTTTTAAGTATTATTTACATGGAGAAATTTCCAACTTATGTATCCAGCTTAGTCAGACCTCTCCCATGAACTGCACACTCATATATCCAATAACTGCTCAACAGCCCCCACTTAGGTGTCCTAAAAACACCTTCAAACTCAACTTGTCCAAAACTGATTTCCTAGCCTCTCCTCTTCCTAGCACCCATCCAAACCATAGCCTTCTTCATCTCTATCAGTGGCAACTCCATCTTCCCAGTTGTTTTTTGGAGCCATCCATGACTCCTCTCTTTCCTTACATTTCACTTCTAATTTGTGAGAAAGTTCTACTTACTCTTCCTTCAAAATATACCCCAAATTTAAATACCTCTCACCACCTCCATTGTTACCTCTCAGATATCATAATCTCACACATGGGATACTGCAATACTCTAACTAGTTTCCCTGCTTCCTCACTTTCTCCTTTATAGCCCGTCCTTAAAACAGCAGAGAGATTTTTTTAGAAACATAAGTGAGGTCAATTCTCTGCTGAAAATCCACAGTGGGTTTGTGGACATGGGATGCAACACCCAGGTTATGCTTCAGTGATAGACTTACTATGCTGCTTCAGCTCTCACCCCCATTAGAGATTGCCTCAGCTGCTGAAAGCAACTTTGTCCAATGCTACACCCCTTCCTGGGGCAGCCCATATCCAAAGACGGATTAGTGTAGGGGTTGAAAGGCCTGTAAATATTACCCCAACTCTGAAGGGCCATTCTAGTTCCACAGCTTCCTGTGGGTGTGGTTGACACTGTAACTGAGTCTTTTTAAAGCTTCATTTTCTTTGTGCTCCTGCTGCTTTCCCATTTCTTCCCCAGGTATTGACCCCAAGGGCACTGCTTAATAAATTTTCTACAAGATTAACTTTGTTTCTGGGTCTGTTTCCTGGGAAAACCCAACTTGTGACAGGCTCCCCATTTCATGCAGAGTAAATACCAAGTCTTTACAATGCCTTATATTATTTAGACCCTTATTTCCTCTCTGACTTCTCTTATGTCTTTCTCCTTCACCTATGTAGCTCTAGCTAAATAAGCCTCCCTGTTAGTCTTTGAACATGCCAAAAACACACTTATCTCTTAGGCCCTTTCCTCTAGCAGTTCCTTTTGCCTAGAATGCTCTTTCCCTAGATATATGCTTGGCTAACTCACTTCCTTCATTTATTTGCTCAAATATTACCTTCTCCATGAAGTCCACCCCAATCTCCCTATTTACCATGGTGACCTACCACTTCCCTTCCCTCTTACCTTGTTCTAATTTTCTTTTTTATAACAGTTATCAATTTTTGACATCCCACATAATTTACTTATTATTATTATTTTTTTTAATTGTTAGCCTCCCCTTGCTTGAATGTAAGCTCCATGAGAACAGGCATCACTGAATGCTTTGTTCATGATATATCCCAAATGCCTAAAGTGCCTGGAACAAAGTAGGCACTGAATAAATTTGTTGAACAAATGAATGAATTAAGTAGATTTAACAGTAGGAACGAAGTGTGTGTAAAAGAGGGTGATAGAGAGGGAAGAATATGAATGAGTCATGGAGAAAATCACAGCTGTGAATCACCTGGACTTCCCCCTTGGTGCTACTGTTTCTTTCCCATTTCTTTATGCAAATATTAGGAAAAAATAATAATTAGAGTATTACTTGGCATCAAGAGAGCTAGTTTCAGTCCAGCACTCTTACCAGCTGTGTGACCTTGGTTTCCTTTTTCTCTTTAAGCTTTATCTCCTTATCTGAAAAATGGAGGTAGTAACACTCAGCTTCCAGTATCCTGTGCAGATTAAGATGTGCCCAACACATACTAGGTGTCCAACAAATGTTTACTGACATCCCGACATCCTCCAAGGGCAAATGATTTAAACTAATAATACAAATGTCTTGTAGTATGTGCTTGAAAATGTAACCAGAAAAATAGGTATACACATTCATTACATTACATGTGAGCTTCAACTTTATGTTATGCACCTGTTTCATAGATTTGAGGTAGAGGAAGAAATCTGCCCCATTTCCATTTAATCAGTGACCTCTTAGCCACTTTACTTGCTTTCTAGGATAACAATAGAAAAACATATTTAAGGCCGGGCATGGTGGGACATGCCTGTAATCCCAGCACTTTGGGAGGCCGAGGCAGGCGGATCACCTGAGGTCAGGAGTTCGAGACCAGCCTGACCAACATGGTGAAACCATGTCTTTACTAAAAATACAAAATTAACCAGGCATGGTGTTGCATGCCTTTAATCCCAGCTACTTGGGAGGCTGAGGCAGGAGAATTGCTTGAACCCAGGAGGTGGAGGTTGCGGTGAGCCAAGATTGGGCCATTGCATTCCAGCCTGGGCAACAAGAGCAAAACTCTGTCTCAAAAAACAAACAAACAAACAAACAAACAAAAACATATTTAAAAACTCCAAAAACATACCAGAAAACAACAGAGGTATAGTGTTAGCTGTGCAGAACAGTAGAGAAGAATCACAGGCCCTAGGTTTCAATGTTAAACACATTACTGAATTAATAGCTATGGATAAATGACATCAGGTATTCCAGCCTTTCAACTTGTTTTTTTCTCTCTAGAACACTCCTTCCTCAAATCATAGCATGGGCTGGCTTCTTTAGTTATTTGATAATATCCACTCAGGCCTTCCTCTGAAAACCTTTTGCTGAAGTAGTTCCCTTATTTCAGTTCATCTCTATCCATTGCTCTGCTTTTTTGTTCTTCATACAACTTATCACTCTCTGAAATTATACACGTTATTTAGGTTATTTGTCTACATCTTTGTTGCTTTTCTCCCCTCTATGAAAATGTAAGCTCCCTGACAGAATGGACAGTATCTATCTCATTAATCACTATTGGGCAAATCCATCAAAAAGTAGCTGAATGAATGAATGAATGATTGCATTCAGGATAATAACCCTGCTCTCTTAACTGTCCAGTAATGTTATAAAGATTAACGAGCTCTCTGGGAAAACAAACTCAGTTCTTAGCAGAGATTAAAAGAGCTATGTACATCTAAAGAATTATTTAAATAATTTCTTTCACATTTCAGTAATAGAATTTCTAGACCTATATTCACTAGTTACATGTCACTGGAGCATTGCTAAATATAAAGGTTAACCAACAGGACATGCGGTTTACCCTCTTGAGAACTAAAGGGAATTCACTTTTATTAAGCATCTGTGCTGCACTATGTTACATGCTAAGGATATAGTTTCTCATATACCTCTAAACAGAACTGAGTAAAGAGTGTTTCTCTATCAAGAAGGGGAATAGATTCACAAAGATTAAGTAACTTGCTAGTACAGAGCTAGTAAAACCTGGAATTAATGTCCAATCAGCTGACTTTATTGTTTTTTTCACTTATTCCACCCTTTCTTGGGAAGCATGTGGCCCTCAGATCTGTGCTTCTTAGGCCAAGATCAAGCATAACCTCTCCATTGTTGAAATGGGCCTACTTGAAAACAGTGAAAGAAGAAAATAAAACTTTGCTTGTTTACTCACTGATTTCGTGAAATCCCAGTGGAAAGAGACGTGGGTAATTTGGAACTTTGTATGATTTGAAAAGCCAAGTTTTTTTTGCCCCAAATTAAGCTTAGTGAGAACAAGGGCAAGCAGATGGAAGACTTATTAGGAAATAAGATTGGGGCAAGAAAAACCTAATTTCCTAGATCAGTGTTTCCTAATCATTACTGATGATAAAGACTCACCTGAGGTATCTTGTATAGCTGCCCCAGGTCCCTTCCCAAGAGATTTTGATTCATTACATCTAAGATGGGGCTCAGCAATTTATATTTAACAATCACTCCAGGTAAATCTTATCAGGTAAGTATAGGAAATAATAACTCTGACCTCACTCAATTGCCACCTATAAATCAGTGATTTTCAATGTGGGGTCCCAGCAGCATCAGTCTCATGTGGGAACTTGTTATAAATATAAGCCTGTGGACCCCACCTTAGACTTGCTCAATCAGAATCTCTGTAAGAGTGCCCCAGAAATCTGTATTTTAACAAGTTCTCAAGGTGATTCTGGTGTGTACTAAAGTTTGAGAGCTACTGTACTAAATAATCTCTAATTATAGCCAATAATTTAAAAACCTCCAATTGTTCAACCCCCAGGTGCAAGAAGTGGCGTAGAATGTCCAGTTCAACCCCCAAAAAGGGCATCCACCCAAGATATGCCTCCAAGAGAGAACGTCTCAGAAAACACAAAGAGGTATTTGACCAAAGGAGTCACTCAACTGCCAGGATAGGTAGTCCTTGTCTAACAGGTTATGATATACGCTTTGGACCAGAAACTACTATGTATTGTTTCCTATTTCCTCCCTTTTTCAAATGGTAGTTTTGATTGTATTTCTCTGGTTATCTCCCCACTAGTGTATATTGGGTATGTTGAGAAGAGTAGTTTATAATTTAAGTATAGGTGACCAGACTGCAAGGAAGATGGATCTAAAGATGGCTGCATATCAACTAGGGATCTTGAACTTAACGCTAAATGCAGTAACTAGATAAGACTTCAGGTTTTTCTCCTTTGGGGACATGAATTTATCACACCTACGTGTGGGCATTTTCTGAAAGAGGATGTGTAGGAAGAAATGTGTCCATGGATACTAGGTATTCAAATGAAGAAACTATACTAGATATTTGTGATTGGTGAATATCATTCATTATTCATTTACCCAAAGCCCTTGATTCTACTGGAAATCCATCTGGTTTCAGAGAGATATACCCTAGTGCAGGGGTCCCCAACCCCTGGGCCACTGACAAATACTGGTCCATGGCCTGCTAGGAACCAGGCTGCACAGCAGGAGGTGAGTGGCAGGTGGGTAAGCAAGCGAAGCTTCATCTGTGTTTATAGCTGCTCCCCATCACTTGCATTACCACCTGAGTTCTGCCTCCTGTCAGATCAGCAGTGGCATTAGATGCTCATAGGAGCATGAACCCTATTGTGAACTGTGCATGCAAGGGATCTAGGTTGCATGTTCCTTATGAGAATCTAATGCCTGATGATCTGTTGCTGTCTCCCACCACCCCCATTTGGGACAGTCTAGTTGCAGGAAAACAAGCTCAGGGCTCCTACTGATTCTACATTATGGTGAGTTACATAATTATTTCATTATATATTAGAACATAATAATAGAAATAAATTGCACAATAAATGTAAGGCATTTGAATCATCCCCAAACCACCCCCCTCCCCTCACCCACCCTGTCCGTGGAAAAATTGTTTTCCATGAAACCAGTTCCTGGTGCCAAAACAACTGGGGACCACTGCCCTAGAGGTTAGGGATGGAACACCTGACCTTGCTAAGTCAATCAGTGTATTTCATCCCTGAGATTTTAGTGATTGGTCAAAGTATCTGACCTAAGCCAGCTGAGAATACATCATAGAACACAGGTTATCTATCTTTCTCTAGATTGGACTGCTGTAGCCTGGTATTGCTGGTCCAATTTTGCTACCATAAGGAAAAACAGCCTGAGAATGAAACTGACACACAGAGGGAAAATCCTAAAGAATCATAAACACTGAGCCTGAGCCCCAATTCAAACTATGCCTGAAGCCCATCTGAGCTCTAGATTTTTTTAAAATTTATATTGATCAACGTTTGGTAACAGTTTAAGCCTGTTTGAAATGGGTTTCCTGTTACATGCAGGCAAGTTCTGTTAGAAAAGGCAAATCAAAGCTATAAATATGAATTTGCATATTGCAGTAGATGTGAGTGCAAGTTTAAACAGAAAAAAATAATTGTTCATTTCATTTCTGGATTATTAATTATATAGTACCTTAACTTTCCCCACAGCTTCAATATATAATTGGTTTTCCTTTTAACTTCCCTCGGTAAAAATATACTGGCCTCTCTTGAGAAGTTCCTCTCACAGAATACGTTATGTTCACATATATTTCACATTCTACTATTGAGAAAAATTGGACTGGCAGAAATTGTGGGTTTGTAGGGTCATGTAAGTTTTCATTAAACTGGGTTAGGGTCTGAAGGTTTGAATTAATTACACCTCCTTCCCTTCCAGATTCTGAACCAATTAAAAAATATACACAGCAATCAAATAGGGATTAAGATATCAGCTTTAATATATTGTTCAGTGAAAAAAGCAAAATTCAGAACAGCATGTATAGTATGCCACCATTTGTGTAAAAAAAAAAAACCTGATACACACATACCCACACACAATATGCTTGTAAATACATGGAATATCTCTGGAATGATACATCAGTAACTGGTAACAGTTGTTACTTTTTGAAAATGGGACCAGGGAACTGAGGCCAGGGGTAAGAAGGAGGAAGAGAGACTTACTTTTTAATAGTATACCCTTTTGTACTGTTTGACTTTTACCATAGGCATGTGTTATTTTTCTAAAAAACAATTTATATATTAAAACTGTAAAAAAGAATCAAAATAGATACCAGCTTTATAGCTGATAGAGCTGGATTGGAGAACATGGCTTGGACCTGAGGCTGAAATGAACTTCTATCATAAGTCTAAGGACTTTGGGATTCCCCCACCCCAAGGAGAGATAGTTGGGTCTACAAAGCAGATGTTTACCCAGCCATGTAGTGAAGGACTGCAGTCTTTCCCACATCTTGCTGTGTGGAACGAACTCAAGATCCAAGAGTGGCCTAAGCTGCCTATCCATTATAACCATTTTCTCAATCTCATCAAGTTGTTCTTCCTCCCAAGCACAAGATTGAATGAGTGTAAGAGAAGATGGGTAGAACTTTCTTCCAAACATTTTTGAGAGATGCAAGTCTTTTCCTTTTCTTGAGTCAGGAGCATGGAGAGAGGAAGAGGGTAGATCCCATCATACCCTTGTACATTTTCATTCTCTTAAGCCACAATGGTTAATGCTCAAGACTCTGGTCAACAAACAGGGCTGTGGCTGTCCCCTTCCAGGGAGACCAGCAGTATCTTAGAAAAGTTCTGCTCCCATCAATGTAAGATTGGTGAGCAGTTGTTTTTGCCCCCAAGAGGCTCTGAAATAAGTCAAAATAGAACAGTAATTAAATTAACTCTAAGGCTACATTACACCCTAGACTGAAAATTTGATCACAATTGCAGCCCTAATTTACAATTATGTCCAGCCATATTTCCTGACATAGCTGACAACAATTATACAATGACTCCCAAAGATAGCATTAAAATACTCCAAATAATACAATATCAACAACATAATAAAAATGCCTTAGTTTGAACTATATGACCTCACCCCCACCCCATCAACTATTAAACTCCAAGGGAAAAAGGACTGCCCAAAATTAAATTTCTAATTCAAAGTCCAAAATAATTAAAGTCCAAAATTCTGCCTTTCCCAATTTCTCGTTTTTCTCATTTCAGCCATATAGATCTCACAAAGATGTCTGCCCAGATATGGGGTTCCTTCAGCAGCTGCAGCCTTGGCTGTCTTCCTCTTGACTGGGTGTAGTTCCTTCAGGACCTCAGGAGTTGAATTAATCTAACCCCACAATTGCATGTCATACATATTAAAGAGTCCAAAGGGTCAAGAAGACATAAGATTATCACAATATCAACCTCACATCAAAAAAATTAGAAAGCACACTAGTCCCCAGCCACTAGAACAGTTTTTTTAAGCAAATATATGACCCCAGGACTTAGAACATAGGGCAATACAGACCCACATTGCTGTTGTCAGTCAAACATCATAGTAGAGACTTAGCGGCATCAAAAAGCAAAAGTAGACAGATAAAACATAGGAGAAAAGAGAACATCTTCTTTGTTTCATCCTCAGCAGGATGCCAATCTGTGCCGGTAGTCTGGACTCCATGACCTGTGAACTTAAACTAATTTGGAAGATATCTTGCAGTACAGTCCCAATATGATTGTACTGCCTTGAGTCCCAGCCCCAAATGTGCAGAACTCCATGGCCTTATTAGGCTGTTACTGCTAATGGAGCTTCTGTGAGAACCTCAATGAGAAAGCTTTGGTTTTGGCCAGGTGCTTCTCTCAAAAACCATGCTTGTACTTCAACTTTTCTTTCCTAGGCTTTGGTTAACCTCCACCAATGGCTCTTTAATAATGGAAAGCTCAAAGGCCCTCCCATTGTTTACTTTTCTGCCACAGTAGAACTCACCCTTATCTGCATATGAGTTTCTTAGGGCCAGCAAAGAAACAGGATAGTTAAAAATCAAAACACTAACAAAAATCTATTAGATTTCTATCTACCAATGCCAGCACTTAAAACATCATTAAGCCTACAGATTACCTACCACTGACTGTGTTCCAAGTCCTGCTGGGATACCATAATAGATGAGCCCACCAGTCCCTGCAAGGAAGTATAGCCTGCTTTCAGCCATTCTTGGTTCTCACAAGTGCCTTGCCCACCTCATATGCTTGGACTCTGAATTCAGTCTCCTAAGAATCAAATCTAAAACTTGAGTCTCTCTTAGCACAACAAAGAAATCTGTATCTCAGTTTGATTCTAGGTTTCTCCTCTTTCATTTTGAGGTTCTGGACAGATCTGTCCAAACCCAGCCAAACCCAGCCTTTGCCTTGTGACTGAGGGCTCTAGCTAGAGCCTGGCTTAATGCTCCTCTGGGCCGGCAAAGACCATTTTTGCTAAAGTCTGCCTGCACAGCTTCTATCAGTTAAAACCTACTCCATGTCTGCAGATACCAGCCAGAGCTATTGGAGACAAGAGAGACCCTAATGCCACTGATGACTAAAACCTTTCACTTAAGCTCCACCAGAAATCTTGATCTCTCCACTTGGAGTTTGGTCCCCAAATGCTTGCCTTCTTATCAGTTTTGCAAGGTTTCTCAGCCTATGGTTAGGTACTAAAATGCAAAGTAATTACCTTCTTAATTCTAAAACAGTTGAGCAATAGGTGAAAGAACCGGAAAGAGAGCAAAATTATTAGCCTTACTTTTAGTACAGTTAGAATTGAGAATGCAACTTGAACAAGAGACCAAAATGGGCTTCCCACTCTTTCCCAAGTTAGATTTTTGAAGCCACTTGGGGGAGATTTGAGATTGCAAAGACACTTACCCAGCCAGTCACATGGGATATCTCAGCAAGCTTCACACCTCAATGAGTGTAGAGTCCAAGTGCCAAAAAGAGTGAGGTGAGAGGTGTTCAGCTACCTTTAATCTATTAACACCACCCAAGATAAAAAAAAGTATGAGCCAATGGATGTCAGACTTTACCCTTCTCACTAATCAGTTAAATTGCGGAGAGGAACCAGTGAAAAGGTTGGACAGATGGGCAAAAGGTTTCTTCCAAAAACGTATGAGAGGGCAGAAGTTCCAATTTTTTGCCAAGCAAAACGTGCAAAAAGGGAGAAGATGGTTCTTACAAACTGGAAAGCAATCAAGACTTTCTGTGTCTACAGATTTAGAGTCTCATATATTTGGCAAATTTCAAGATGACCTCTAAGATGTTTTTACCAAATCGTAGACATAGATATGGAAATCATCATCAAATTTGATGAAGTACACAGAGGGTTTTGCTTCTACCTGATGAATGACCATGCCAGTTCTCTTGGAGCCATCGTCTTTGGCGTATTCCACCTGTTTGCCTACCAGGCTGTCTATGACTTCTCCTGGCTCCCTCTCTGCCAGAGGAGAATCATTGGAATCTTGAAGGATGCGGAGGTCACCATCTTTATAATCATCTAAGAGCTGGTACATATATAATACAGGATCTTTCTCATAGGTAATGTAAAACCATGTGTTCATGACAGGTGCCTGAGCTAAGACCATCCCCCTCCATTCATTTTTGGAACCTTCCTCTGTCTCAAAAATATGTTCCACTGCTTTGCCAACCATTATTTCTGCCAAGTGTGTATCACTGATTCTAGATGATGCAACTCTATTAGGAAGGACTTCAAGTGATGACACTCTTTCATCTCTGTGAAGTTCCAATCCATAAACACAGTCAAATCCATCATATTTGATAAGATACAGAGAGGGATTTACAGGTACCTGATCCAGAACGGTTCCTTTCCACTGTGTTAGAGGTTCATCTCCATCTTTCCATCCGTGCTGAATTCTGCAGCCCACGATGTTCCCCCGAGGCTGGGAGGTGGGTCGGCTCCTATGCTTCTTGTGTGCAGCCTTCCTCTTTATCATGGTAACAGACACACTGCCGTGGCCAGCGCCTGTCCTGGACCGCTGCCCTGCAGCTGCCTTTCCAAACGGGGTCTTCATGCCTGCGAGGAGGAGCACAGTTGCCAGGTGGACCGAGAAAGGAAATTAACAAAATCAAAAAAAAACTTTTTCTCCTAATCAGCGCACCCAGTAAACCCACACCTGTTTTTCCCGAAAGCTAGATAGCAAAGCTGGAAATCAAGGCACCCTGGCTGAGTGCCTGCAGTAACCTTCCTCCCCAGCTCAGTCTGGCTAAGATCTGCGGTTAGGTGAAATACGAAGCGTTTCCCCATTCCCCTCGCCCTGCTTCCAACACTACCCGGCCAGGAGGCGCAGATTCCCCACTGTCCCGGATTGCGGGCCTCAAGTGCCCAAATCGGACACCTCGCCGTTGCCTCCGCAGTGAGCCTATGGAGGAGGAAAATCAGCGGGCGAGCAGCCCGGTGCTTGCAAAAGCTGGGAGAGGATGGTCCGTAGGCAAGGAGTGTCTCTAAGACGGCGGCGGGGCAGGCGAAGATGACCGTGGCGGCGTCCCTTGCTCTTGGCTCCTGCGTCCTCCGCCTTCCCGGTGGCGGCGGCGGTGGCGGTGGCCGCAGCCCCTCTCCCACATCGGACTCCCACTAGTCGCTGCTGCGCCGCAGTCTCCTCCCTCTTTTTCTAGCGCAGCTTCCGGTCAGTAGAGAGGCCTCCCCTTCCTGCCAAACACCGCGTGGCGCCCCTCCCCCACCAACCTGTACCACAGCCCTGGGCGTGGAAGGTGCTCCTAGGCTCTCGGTCTCGCAGCTTCCTCCAAATCAGAAGCTGTGGAGCCCACAACCACCTCTCTCTCACTGCATAGGTTTACCTCTTCTGGTTTAGCACGCGCCCCTCCCCTCGCCTAACCTCAACCCTCTGCGCCCCTGCCCCTTCTGCTTTCCACCTTTCAGGAATTAGCCCTTTCCTTTCCCCTCCCTCCACGCGTCCCCCCACCCTCCATTGAAGGGGATTTGTGGTAGGACAAGAGAAATGCGCTACTGCTCAGTGTTCAGGCTGCCATCTTGACCCAATCTACGTAATTTTTACTGATTTGTCATTCCCAGACTTAACTTCTTGAGGATTTCTTTTCTTTTCCCCTGATTGCAAAAGAATTGCATGCACAATATTGACACTGTAAAATTCAGAAAATTGACATGAAGAGAAAATAATTAACTAAGCCGGCCTCCCATTTTCCAGGGCTCACAGTGAAATATTAACACTATTTCCTTTTCCTTTTTTCTAAGCTCTTACAAAGCTTGGATAATTTTGAATATGCACTTTCATGTCCTGCTCATTTCCATGTAGAATAAACATTTGCTCAGTTTTTTAGATATTTTCTGAGAACATGTTTTGTAGTAGCTTCATAAAATTAAGCATTAGGATTTTTCATAATTTTGCCGTTGCCTCCTATCTTCAGACGTTTAATTGTTAAATACCTATAAATTGTGCTTGCGCATGAATTATTCTGTTCACTTGAACAGAATAACCTAGACACTAAACTTAGAACAATTGCTATAATTAAAACAGGAATTTGTGAGATCATAAATCTGTGGAGAAAGACATTTCAGAAGTGATTCAATCAGTTTTATCGTTACAGCCATCCTAGTGGGTATGAAGTGGTATCTAATTGTGGTTTTAATTTGCATTTCTCTAATGACTAATGAGGATGAGCATCTTTTTGTGTGCTTGTTGGACATTTGTGTATCTGGAGAAATGTCTATTTCAAGTGCTTTGTTCATTTTTTAAATGAATAGTTTGTAGCAGGGCTGTTAATTGTTCTTTTTAAATTCTGGATGGGAGAACCTTATCAGATATATGATATGAAAATATTTTATCCCGTTTTGTGGGGTGTCTTCACTTTCTTGATAGTATTTTTGATGCACAAAAGCTTAAAACTTGGTTGTGCGTTTGGAGTCACACCTAAATAAACACTGCCAAATCCAAGTTCATGAAAATGTACCCCTATATTTTCTTGTAAAATTTTGTTTGTTTTTAGCTCTTATATTTATGTCTTTGACCCATTTTGAGTTAATTATTATGTATGGTGTGATGAAGGGGACCAAATTCATTGTTTTGCACATGGATATCCAGTTGTCTCAGCACCTTCTGTTGAAGAGACAATTCTTAGCCTTTTTAATTGTCTTGGCATACTTGTTGAAAATCAATTTAGTACAGATGTATAGGCTTATATCTGGACTCTTAATTCTATTTCATAGAATTTTATGCAAAAACCACGTTTTTAATTTATCTTTATGCAAGAACCACATTTATTTTTTGATTACTGTAACTGTGCAGTATGTTTGAAATCAGTAAGTGTGATTTCTCTGAAAATATTATTAAGATTGTATTGGCTACTCATGCTCCCTTTTTTTTTTTTTTTTTTTGAGACAGAGTCTTGCTCTGTCGCCCACGCTAGAGTGCAGTGGCACGATCTCGGCTCACTGCAACCTCCGCCTCCCGGGTTCAAGCGATTCTCCTGTCTCACCATCCTGAGTATCTGGGGTTACAGGCATGTGCCACCACGCTCAGCTAATTTCATAATTCCTTTCAATTTCATATGAATTTTAGGATTGTCTTTTCCTTTTCTGAACAAAAGGACTGTTGGGATTTTGATAAGCGTTGCACTGACTCTGCAGATAAACTTGGGAAGTATTGTTATCTCAACAATATTGTCTTACAATCCATGAACACAGAGTTTCCAGAGGGCATAATTTCCCACAAACAGAGTTTCCTATGAACGCTGGGTATCTTGCAATTTATTTAGATCTTCTTTAAATTATTTCAGCAATGTTTTGTAGTTTTGGTTAGATTTATTTCTAAGTTATTTTATTATTTTTGACGCTATGGTAAATGGAATTGTTTACTGTGATGTTGTGAAATATATATTTGCTCTTTGATCTCCTTTTCTGGCATACAGCCCCTAAAACCCTTGAAGTATCCTGAGAGATAAGAGTGTCTTTTGTATGCTAATAAGATGACTGATGATTGGCAGCCCCTAGATAGCTTCAGGATGTGGGCTGTTCACGGCAAAGACCAGGGCATGATTAGAAGATTGGAGCAGAGAGGAGTTAAAGGTTGAATCGATCACCAATGGCTCATGATGTCTACATAATGAAGCCTCCAAAAGAACCCAAAATAACAAGGTTAAGAGAGCTTTGGAAGCATATCCACAACTATATGATCTTTGCCAAACCTGACAAAAACAAGCAATGGGGAAAGGATTCCCTATTTAATAAATGGTGCTGGGAAAACTGGCTAGCCATATGTAGAAAGCTGAAACTGGATCCCTTCCTTACACCTTATACAAAAATTAATTCAAGATGGATTAAAGACTTAAATGTTAGACCTAAAACCATAAAAACCCTAGAAGACAACCTAGGCATTACCATTCAGGACATAGGCATGGGCAAGGACTTCATGTCTAAAACAGCAAAAACAATGGCAACAGAAGCCAAAATTGACAAATGGGACCTAATTAAACTAAAGAGCTTCTTCACAGCAAAAGAAACTACCATCAGAGTGAACAGGCAACCTACAAAATGGGAGAAAATTTTCGCAACCTACTCATCTGACAAAGGGCTAATATCCAGAATCTACAATGAACTCAAACAAATTTACAAGAGAAAAACGAACAACCCCATCAAAAAGTGGGTGAAGGACATGAACGGACACTTCTCAAAAGAAGACATTTATGCAGCCAAAAAACACATGAAAAAATGCTCACCATCACTGGCCATCAGAGAAATGCAAATCAAAACCACAATGAGATACCATCTCACACTAGTTAGAATGGCAATCATTAAAAAGTCAGGAAACAACAGGTGCTGGAGAGGATGTGGAGAAATAGGAACACTTTTACACTGTTGGTGGGACTGTAAACTAGTTCAACCATTGTGGAAGTCAGTGTGGTGATTCCTCAGGGATCTAGAACTAGAAATACCATTTGACCCAGCCATCCCATTACTGGGTATATACTCAAAGGACTATAAATCATGCTGCTATAAAGACACATGCACACATGTTTATTGCGGCACTATTCACAATAGCAAAGACTTGGAACCAACCCAAATGTCCAACAATGATAGACTGGATTAAGAAAATGTGGCACCTATACACCATGGAATACTATGCAGCCACAAAAAATGATGAGTTCATGTCCTTTGTAGGGACATGGATGAAATTGGAAATCATCATTCTCAGTAAACTATCGCAAGAACAAAAAACCAAACACCGCATATTCTAACTTATAGGTGGGAATTGAACAATGAGAACACATGGACACAGGAAGGGGAACATCACACTCTGGAGACTGTTGTGGGGTGGGGGTGGGGGGAGGGATAGCTTTAGGAGATATACCTAATGCTAAATGACGAGTTAATGGGTGCAGCACACCAGCATGGCACATGTATACATATGTAACTAACCTGCACATTGTGCACATGTGCCCTAAAACTTAAAGTATAATAATAATAAAATTAAAAAAAAAGAGAGCTTTGGGATAGCTGAACACCTGGAGGTTCCTGAAGGGTGGCTCACTTGAACAGGGCATGGAAGTTTGGTGCCCCATTCCACATACCTTGCCCAATGTATCTCTTCCTTCTGGCTGTTCATCTGTATCTTTTGTAATATCCTTTACAATAAATGGGTAAATGTAAGTAAAGTGTTTCCCTGAGTTCTGTGAGCTGCTCTAGCAAATTAATTGAATGAGAACCCTGATTTATAGTTGGTCTGTTAGAAGTACAAATCATAATCTGGAACTTGTAATTGGCATCTAAAGTGCAGGGCAGTCTTGTGGGATTGAGCCCTCATGATTTTTAAACCTTGATATTGTATCTTGTCTTAGTTCAGGCTGTTATAACAAATTACCATAGAATGAGTGGCTGAAACAATAAACATATATTTCTCACAGTTCTGGAGACTGGGTCTCCAGATAAGTCCAAGATAAGAAGTACAGGCCAATTTCGTTCCCCGGGGATAGGCCCTCTTTCTGGTTCCAAATGTCTGTCTTCTCATTATACCCTCACATGGTGGAGAGCAGAGAGAGAGCTAGCTCTCTGGCTACTTCTTATAAGAGCATTAATCCCATCCATAGGGGCTCTACCCTCATGACCTAATTATCTCCCAAAGGTTCCACCTTCAAATATTATCACACTGGAGATTAGGCTTTAACATATACATTTAGGGGACAGGGCCACAAACATTCAATCCATAGCATGTCCTGAAATTTGACTGAATCGTTTTAATCATTTCAGTAGTTACTAATGGATTCTTTGGGATCATCTCTATATACAATGGTATTATCAGCAAATAAAGATAGTTTTACATTTTCCTAATATGGATAACTTTTATTTATTTATTTTCTTACTCGATTGCCCTGTCTAGAACCTACTGCAGTACAATGCTGAATGGAAATAGTGAGGGGGCATTCTTGTCCTCTTCTTATACTTAGGGGGAGAGGTTTCAGCCTTTCCCTGTTGAATGTGAATTTAGCTCTTTTTTTAATTCATATATGTCTCTTATCTTGAAGAAGTTCCCTTCTATTCCTAGTTTGTTGACAGGTTTATTATTATTATTATTAGAGGGTGTTGGATTTTGTCAAATGCTTTCTTGTGTCAATTGAGATAATCATTTTTTCCCTTCATCCTATTGAGGTCTATTATTTTTATTAATTTTATAAAATTTTTTAATTGGAGTGAACTATACTATGACATAAAATTACCACTTTAAGAGTACAATTTAGTGGCAGTAAGTACACGCACATTGTTGTGCAATCACCATTATCCATTTTCAGAACTTTTTTGTTATCTCAAACATAAAATATGTACCCATTAAAAAATAATTCCCTATTCCTCCCTCCCTCAGTCCCTGGTAACTTCTTTTCCTTGGTGCCTCATACAAGTGATATCATACTATATTTGTTCTTTTATGTCTATTTTCACTTAGCATACTGTCTTCAAGATTCATTTATGTTATAGTATTTATCACAATTTCATTCCTTTTTAAGGCTGAGTAATATTCCATTGCACCTATATATCACATTTTGTTTTTCAATTCATCTGACAATAGACATTAGTGTTGTTTCCATCTTTTGGCTGTGTGAATGATGATGCTATGAACATTTGTGTAGAAATATTTCTTCAAATCCCTGCTTGCCCTTCATTAGAGTATATACTGAGAAGTAGAATTGCTGGATCATATGATAATTTAACTTTTTTGAGGCACTGCCAAACTGTTTCCACTGTGGCTGTACCATTTTACATTCTTGTCAGTAATGCACAAGTATTCCAATTTCTCCACATCTTCACTCACAGTTTTTATTTTTTTTGTAATAGTCATCATAATGATTGTGCAGTGGTACCTCATTGTACTTTTGACTTGCATTTCCTTAATGATTAGTGAAATTGAGCATCTTTTTATGCTTTTATTGGCCATTTGTATCTCTTTGGAGAAATACCTATTCAATTCATTTGCCCACTTTTTAGTTGGTGCTTGTTTATTATCATTAAGTTGTGGGAATTCTTTGTATATTCTGGATGTTAGTTTCTCATTGGATATATAATTTACAATTTTTGTCTCATTCTGTGAGTTGTCTTTTCATTCTGTTGATGGTGTCCCTTGATGCATTTATTCTAATTTTAATAGAGTCCAATGTATCTCCTGTTTCCATTCCTGTGCTCTTTGTGTCATATCTGATAAATTATTGCAAAATCCAATTTCATAGAAGTTTTCTCTCATGTTTTCTTCTACCAGTTTTACAGTTTTAGCTCTTATGTTAGGTCTTTGGTTCATTTAAGACAGCGCGGTGTAAGGTATATAGTGTATATGGTGTAAGATAAGCATCCAATATCCTTCTTTTGCAAGTGTCCATGTAGTTTTCCCAGCACTGATTGTTAAAAATATTTTTCTTTCCTCATTTAATGGTCACGGCATTCTTGTCAAAAATCACTTACATAAATAAGCAAGAGTCTATTTCATAGCTCTCTTTTATTCCATTGGTCTATGTGTGTGTGTTTATACCAGCAGCACACTGATTTAGTGCTGTAGCTTTGTAATAAATTTGAAATCAAGAAGTGTGAATCCTCTTTGTTCTTTTTTAAGAATTTGTTTTGTTTTGTTTTGTTTGTTTATTGTTTCATGGTTCCATATGATTTTATAACAAGTGTTTAAATTACTTTAAAAACCTTGAAACCTTATTAAGATTTTGGTAGGAAATTCATTGAATCTGTAGACAGCTTCGGATAGTATTGTCATCCCGAAGGACTTCTTTTAACATTTTTTGTAGGGCAGGTGTTGTGGTAATGAACTTCCTTGGCTTTTGTTTGCCTGGGAATATCTTAATTTCTCCTTCGATTTTGAAAGACATTTTTGCCAGATATTGAATTCTCAGTTGAAAGATTTTTTTTTCTTCAGTCTATCATCCAATTGCCTTCTGGCCTTTAAGATTTTTGCTGAAAAATTGGCTGAAAGTTGAAGGAGAGAGGTGGAGCAAGATGGTGGAACAGGGCTCTCCAGTGATTGTCCCCGCACAGAAACATCAATTTGAACTATTTACAAACTAAAATATCTTCACAAGAACAAAGAAAACGAGGTGAGATATCACAGTACCCGGTTGTAGCACAACAATAAGAATAGATGCATTGAAGAGGGTAGGAAGGACAGTTTTACATTATCCACATCACCTCTCAAAAAACTGCAGGCAACACAGTATAAAAATATGTAACATCTGCTGGAAGGAAAGAGAGGGAAATGAGTACAGGAATTACCTAGGACCAATACCAGTCCCACTACAGTAAAACCCAGCATGAGACAGGTCCCATGGCTCCAGACTGTAGGTCAGTACCCACAGATTGATCTTCCAGCCTTGCCATGGTGCCAGGTGGGACCCCACATCTCCAGACTTCAGGCCTGTGAGGTGCACTTGCTCTCTGACTCACTCCAGTGCCATGGCAGGTAGAGCAGACCCAGGCTTTGGGCATCCCCCAGTGCCACACTGACTGCAATGGCTCCAGGCTTTCATCATGCCCCAGAACCATGCTGGCCCAACTGGCCCTGGGCATCAGTAAAACACAAGATGGCCTGCCCAGAATCTCTGGACAGGCTGACAGTGGAAGGATCTTCCAAAACAAGCCAGTCTGTGAAGCCTGGAGTCAGTACCTATTTTTTCAAATGTGAAGACATCAGTGAACAGCCACAAGGATCAATAGCAATCAGGGAAACATGACATCATCAAAAGGACAAACAAAAATAGCAGTGACTGAAATGGAGATGTGTGAATTACCTGAAAAGGAATTCAAAATAACTGCTTATTAAACTTAATCTTGAAGAAAAATGCTTTTTAGGAGTTATATTATTCAGTGCATTATTTACAAAGTATAACCAAGTATATGGTAAAATGAATTTCTAATTCAAAGAATGCTGTTATCCTTATTTAACATTTTCCCTATAATAATTACTATTTAAAGATAATTATGCTTACAATTTTCAAGCTTTGTGAAAAAATTGTTCATACAAGGAAGTAATGATTACAACCTGCTAAAACTGGCCAGCCTGTAAATACTTTTTATTTGTTTATTACTTTTTACTAGTAGAAATACATTTATATTCTTTTTCTTTCTTTATCCATCCTCCCCACTTCCCTTTGTAGCCTCTGGTAACAGCTAATCTGACCTCTATCTTCATGATATACTAAAAAAGCTAAAAAAGCACTCACATGTGAGTGAGAATATGCAACAGGATTTAATTCTTTTTTTATGGTGGAATAATATTCCATTATGTATATATACAACATTTTCTATTTTTAATTAAAAAAATTTTACTGATTTGAGGGTACAAGTGCAGTATTGTGTAGTAATGAAGTCTGGGCTTTTAGCCATCACTTGAATAATGTACATTATACCCAGTAGGTAATTTTTTATTCCTAACCTCTTCCCAACCTCCCACCTTTCAGAGTCTTCAATGTCTATTATTGCACCTTGTATTCATGTGTATTCATTATTTAGCTCCTGCTTATAAATGAGTCCATGCAGTATTTAACTTTCTGGGTTATTTAACTTAAGAAAATGGCCTCCATTGTTCTCCATGTTGCCGCAAAAGACAGGATTTCATTCTTTTTTATGACTGAGAAGTGTTCTATGGCATGTGTGTATGTATATATATGTCACATTCTCTTTATCCAATTATTCATTGATGGACACTTAGGTTTATTCTATGACTTTGTGAATAGTGCTGAAATAAAGACATGAGTACAGGTAGCATTTTGATGTAACAATTTCTTTTCTTTTTGGTATGTATCCAGTAGTGGGATTGTTGTATCAAATGGTAGTTCTATTTTTAGTTCTTTGAGAAATCTCCATATAATTTTTTCCAGAGAGGTTGTTCTAATTTACATTTCCACCAACATTGAATAAGTGTTCCTTTTCCTCAGCATCCTTGCCAACATCTGTTGTTTTTTGACTTTTTAATGATAGTCATTCTGACTGGAGTAAGATGGTATGTCATTGTGGTTTTAATTTGTATTTCTTTGATGATTAGTGATGTTGAGTATTTTATTTTTTGTTTTGTTTTGTATTGTTTGTTGGCTGTTTCTATATCTTCTTTTGAAAAATGTCTGTTCATGTTCTTGGCCCACTTTTTAAGGGATTATTATTATTATTATTTACATTACTTTCTGTGTTGCTTGGGTTCTTTCTAGATTCTAGATATTAGTCCTGGGTCAGATGAATACTTTGCAAATATTTTCTCCCATTTTGTAGGTTGTTCATTTACTCTGTTGACTGTTTCTTCTGCTTTGCAGGGGATTTTTAGTTTAATTAAGCCCTATTTGTCTATTTTTGTTTTTGTCGCATTAGCTTTTGAGGACTTAGTCATAAATTCTTTGCCTAGGCCAATGTCCAGAAGTGCTTTCCCTAATTTTTTTCTAGGTTTTGTATGGTTTTATTTACATTTATGTCTTTTATCTGTCATGAGTTTTGTTTGTTTGTTTGTTTCATTCTTCTGCATGGCTATTCACTTCTCCTAGCAACATTTACTGAGTAGGGTGTCTTTTATTCAGCGTATATATTTGTCAACATTGTTGAAGATCAATTGGTTATAGGTATGTGACCTTACTTCTGGGTTCTCTATTCTGTTCTACTAATTTGTGTGTCTATTTTTATACCAGTACCATGCTGTCTTGGTTACTATATCCCTGTAGCATAAATTGAAGTGAGGTGATGTGATTCTTCCAGCTTTGTTCTTTTTGCTTAGGATTGCTTAGGCTGTTGGGGCTGTTTGTTTCCATATGAATTTTAGGATTGTTTATTCTAATTCTGTGAAAAAATGATGTTGGTAATTTGATAGCAACTGAATTGAATCTGTAAATTACTTTGGGCAGTGTGGTCATTTTAACAATATTGATTCTTCCAATTCATGAGCCTGGGATGTTTTTCCATTTGTTTGTGTTATGTATGATTCCTTTCATTAGTGTTTTGTATTTCTCCTTGTAAAGATCTTTTATCTTCTTTTGTAAATGTATTCCTAGGTATTTTTGTTTTGTAGCTATTGTAAATAACATTGAGATTTAAATTTGGTTCTCAGCTTGATTGTTATTGGTATGTAGATATGGTACTGATCTTTAGACTTTTTTGGAATAGTTTCAGTAGGAATGGTATCATTTCCTTGTATGTCTAATAGAATTCAACTGTGAATTCCTCTGGCCTAGACTTTTACTTTTGGGGACTTTTTTTTTTTTATTCCTGATCCAATCATACTGCTCATTATTGCTGTCTTAAGAATTTCTTTTTTTTTTTTCCCTAGTTCAATCTTGGGAGGTTATATGCTTTCAGGAATTTATACGTTTACTCTGTGTTTACTAATTTGTGAGCATAGAGATGTTCATTTGAGCCTCTGATGATCTTTATATGTGTCTGTGGTATTAGTCGTAATTTTTCCTCTTTCATTTTTGAATCTTCTTCTTTCTTGGGTTAATTTAGCTAGTGGTCTCTGGATTTTGTTTATCTTTTTAAAAAAACCAACTTTTCATTAATCTTTGGATTGTTTTGGGAGTCACAATTTTATTTAGTTTTGCTCCGATCTTTGTTATTTCTTTTCTTCTGCTACCTGTGGACTTGGTTTGTTTTTTTTTTTTTTTTTAGTTTCTTGAGGTACAATGTTAGAATGTTAACTTGTAATATTTTTCCTTTTTGATGTAAGCATTTAATGCTATAACCTTCCCTCTTACCACTGCTTTTGCTATATTTTAGGGGTTTTGGTATGTTGTGTCTCTACTTTTGTTTTGAACATTTAAAAATTTCCACCTTAATTTTGTCATTTGCTCAAAGATCATTAAGAAACAGGTTATTTTTTTTTTATTATACTTTAAGCTTTAGGGTACATGTGCACATTGTGCAGGTTAGTTACATACGTATACATGTGCCATGCTGGTGCGCTGCACCCACTAACTCGTCATCTAGCATTAGGTATATCTCCCAATGCTATCCCTCCCCCCTCCCCCCACCCCACAACAGTCCCCAGAGTGTGATATTCCCCTTCCTGTGTCCATGTGATCTCACTGTTCAATTCCCACCTATGAGTGAGAATATGCGGTGTTTGGTTTTTTGTTCTTGCGATAGTTTACTGAGAATGATGGTTTCCAATTTCATCCATGTCCTTTCAATCCTAAGCCAAAAGAACAAAGCTGGAGGCATCACACTACCTGACTTCAAACTATACTACAAGGCTACAGTAACAAAAACAGCATGGTACTGGTACCAAAACAGAGATATAGATCAATGGAACAGAACAGAGCCCTCAGAAATAACGCCACATACCTACAACTATCTGATCTTTGACAAACCTGAGAAAAACAAGCAATGGGGAAAGGATTCCCTATTTAATAAATGGTGCTGGGAAAACTGGCTAGCCATATGTAGAAAGCTGAAACTGGATCCCTTCCTTACACCTTATACAAAAATCAATTCAAGATGGACTAAAGATTTAAACGTTAGACCTAAAACCATAAAAACCCTAGAAGAAAACCTAGGCATTACCATTCAGGACATAGGCGTGGGCAAGGACTTCATGTCCAAAACACCAAAAGCAATGGCAACAAAAGCCAAAATTGACAAATGGGATCTAATTAAACTAAAGAGCTTCTGCACAGCAAAAGAAACTACCATCAGAGTGAACAGGCAACCTACAACATGGGAGAAAATTTTCGCAACCTACTCATCTGACAAAGGGCTAATATCCAGAATCTACAATGAACTCAAACAAATTTACAAGAAAAAAACAAACAACCCCATCAAAAAGTGGGCGAAGGACATGAACAGACACTTCTCAAAAGAAGACATTTATGCAGCCAAAAAACACATGAAAAAATGCTCATCATCACTGGCCATCAGAGAAATGCAAATCAAAACCACTATGAGATATCATCTCACACCAGTTAGAATGGCAATCATTAAGAAGTCAGGAAACAACAGGTGCTGGAGAGGATGTGGAGAAATAGGAACACTTTTACACTGTTGGTGGGACTGTAAACTAGTTCAACCAGTGTGGAAGTCAGTGTGGCGATTCCTCAGGGATCTAGAACTAGAAATACCATTTGACCCAGCCATCCCATTACTGGGTATATACCCAAAGGACTATAAATCATGCTGCTATAAAGACACATGCACACGTATGTTTATTGCGGCATTATTCACAATAGCAAAGACTTGGGACCAACCCAAATGTCCAACAATGATAGACTGGATTAAGAAAATGTGGCACCTATACACCATGGAATACTATGCAGCCATAAAAAGAAACAGGTTATTTAATTTTCTTGTATCTGTATAGTTTTTAGAGTTCCTCTTGATATTGATTCCTGGTTTTTTTTTTCCCCACTGTGGTCTGAGAAGATACTTGATATGATTTTAATTATTAAAAATGTGTTGAGACTTGTTTTGAGGCCTAATATATGATCTATTTTGAAAAATGTTTTAGTGTGCTGATGAAAAGAATGCATATTCTGCAGTTGTTGGGTAAAATGTTCTATAAATTTCTGTAAGGTCCATTTCGTCTAGATTTCAATTTAAGTCTAGTGTTTATACCTCATTTAAAAAAATTATTTATTTGTTGATCTGTACTTTGGTTGATTCTATATTTTGGCTATTATGAATAGTGCTGAAATAAACATGAAAGTGCAGCTAAATCTTTGATATATTAATTTTTTGGATATATACTTAGTGGTGGAATTACTAGATCATATGATAATTCTAGTTTTAGATTTTTGAGTACCTTCCACATTGTTTTTTATAGTAGATGTACTACCTTGCATTCCTACAATGTATGAGAGTTCCCCTTTCTCCAAATTTTTGCCAACATTTGTTATTTCTTGTCTTTTTGATACAAGCCATTTTGGCTATCGTAAGATGATACATCCTTGTGGTTTTGATTTTTCATTTCCCCAATTATTAGTGATATTGAGCATTTCTCACATACCAGTTGGTCCCTTGTATGTCTTATTTTGAGAAATGTCTGTGTAGATATTTTCCCCATTTTAAGTGGATTAGATGGGTTTTTTGCTGTTGAGTTGTTTGAACTTCCTGCGCATTCTCATTCTTTCTTTTAACTTTATTTTAGCTTCAGGGGTACATGTGCAAGTTTGTTACATAGGTAAATTTTGTCACAGGGGTTTAATGTACAGATTATTTCATCACCTAGGTAACAAGCATAGTACCCAATAGGTAATTATTTGATCCCCTACCTGCTTCCACCATGCACCCTTAAGTAGGTCCTGGTGTCTGTTGTTCCCTTCTTTTTGTCTATGTATTCTCAATGTTTAGTTCCCACTTATAACTATGAGGATGCAGTATTTGGTTTTGTTTTCCTGAGTTAGTTTGCTTAGGATAATGACCTTCATCTCTATTCATATTACTGCAAGGGACGTGATCTGATTATTTTCTATGGCTGCATAGTATTTCATGGTATACATCTACCACTTTTTTTATTTTTATTTTTATTTTTTAATTTATGAGCATACATAGTAGGTGTATATATTTATGGGGGTACACGAGATGTTTTGATACAGGCATGCAATGTGAAATAATTACATCATGGAAAACGGGTATCCATCCCCTCAAGCATTTATTCTTTGTTTTATAAACAATCTAATTATACTCTTTTTAGTGATTTTAAAATGTGCAATTAAATTATCATTGACTATAGTCACCCTGTTGTGCTGCCAAATACTAGGTTGTATTCATTCTTTCCAACTATATTTTTTGTAACCATTAATCATCGTCACCTCCCCCTCAGCCCCTCACCACCATTTCCAGCCTCTGGTAACCATCCTTCTACTCTCGATTTCCATAAATTATATTGTTTTGATGTTTACATACCACAAGTAGGTGAAAACATGCCATGTATTTCTTACTGTGCCTGACTTATTTCACTTAACATATGATCTCCAGTTCCATTCATATTGTTGCAAATGAGTAAATCTCATTCATTTTTATGGCTGAATAGTACTTCATTGTATATATGTACCGTGTTTTTTTTGTTTTTTTTAATTTTTATTTATTTTTTTATTATTATACTTTAAGTTTTAGGGTACATGTGCACATTGTGCAGGTTAGTTACATATGTATACATGTGCCATGCTGGTGCGCTGCACCCACTAACTCGTCATTAATCTGTTGATGAATACTTGGTTGCTTCCATATCTGAGGTATTGTGAACATGCTCTAAAAAACATGGGAGTGCAGTTATCTCTTCCATATATTGATTTTATTTCTTTTGGATATACACCTAAGAGTGGGATTCCTGGATCCATTGGTAGCTCTATTTTTAGTTTTTTGAGGAACGTTCAAACTGTTCCTAGTGGTTGTACTTTTTTACTTACCCACCAGCAGTGTATGAGGTTTCTATTTCTTCCACATCCTTGCAACCATTTGTTATTGCTTTTTTTTTGGATAAAAGCCATTTTAACCGGGGTGAGATGATATCTCATTGTAGTTTTGATTTGCATTTCTCTGATGAACAATGATGTTGAACACCTTTTAATATGCCTGTTTGCCATTTGTATGTCTTCTTTTGTATGTCTATTCAAATCTTTGGCCCAGTTTTTAACTGAATTATTAGAGTTCTTTCTGTACAGTTGTTTGAGCTCCTTATGTATTCTGGTTATTAATCTCTTGTCAGATAAATAGTGTGCAAGTATTTTCTCCCATTCTGTGGGTTGTCTTTTCTCTTTGTTGACTGTTTACTTTACCGTGCAGCTTTTTAACTTGATGTGATCCCATTTGTCCATTTATGCTTTCATTGCCTGTGCTTGTGGGGTATTGCTCAAGAAATTTTTGTCCAGGCCAATGTCTGGAGATTTTTCTCAATGTTTCCTTGTAGGAATTTCATGGTTTGAGGTCTTAGATTTAAGTGTTTAATCCATTTCGATTTGTTTTTGTATATGGCAAGAGATGGGGGTCTAGATTAACTCTTCTCCATATCTAGTTTTCCCAGAACCACTTATTGAAGACACTGTCTTCTCCCTAGTGTATATTCTTGACACCTTTGTTGAAAATGAGTTCACTTTAGGTGAGTAGATTTGTTTCTGGGTTTTCAATTCGGTTTCATTGGTCTGTCTGCTTTTATGCCAGTACTATGCTGTTTTGATTACTATAGCTCTATAATATCATTTCAAGTCAGGTAATGTGATTGCTCCAGTTTTGCTCTTTTTGCTTACAGTAGCTTTGACTATTCTAGGTCTTTTTTGATTCCATATAAATTTTGGGATTTTTTTTTTATTTCTGTGAAGAATGTCATTGGTATTTTGATAGAGATTGCATTAAATCTGTAGATTGCTTTGGGTAGTACAAACATATTAATAATATGAATTCTTCCAATTCATGAACAATATATATATATATATATATATATATATATATAGAGAGAGAGAGAGAGAGAGAGAGAGAGAGAGAGAGAGAGGGAGAGAGATGGAGTTTTACTCTGTCACCCAGGCTGGAGTACAGTGGCATGACCTCAGCTCACTGAAACCTCTGCCTCACAGTTTCAACCAATTCTCCTGCCTCAGCCTTCTGAGTAGCTGGGATTACAGGTGCACGACACCACGTCTGGCTAATTTCTGTGTTTTTAGTAGAGATGGGGTTTCACCATGTTGGCCAGGCTGGTCTCTAACTCCTGACCTCAGGTGATCTACCCGCCTTGGCCTCCCAAAATTCTGGGATTACAGGCATGAGCCACCGTGCCTGGCCAGAGTATTTTTCAGTATTTTGGTGTTCTCTTCAATTTCTTTCATCAGCGTTTTATAGTTTTCATTATAGAGATCTCTCTCTTTGGTAAATTCCTAGGTATTTAATTTTCTGTATGGCTATCTTAAATGGGATACATTTTATTTTTTATTTCTTTTTTGGATTGTTTACTGTTGGCATATAGAAATACTACTGAATTTTCTATGTCGATTTTGTGACCTGCCACTTTAATTTAATTTTAATTTTTTATTGACTTGTATTTTTTTTATCCCTTGTATGTTTTTTGGTTTGAAGTTACTGTGAAGCTTGTCTTATAACCCATTATTTAAACGTAATAAATACTCAACACCTTTTGCATAAACAAACAAGCAAAAAGAAAAGTAAGAAAAACTCTATGCCTCAACTTTGCCCCTACCCCGCCACTTTTTGACTTTTTGTTTTTTCTATTTCTACCTTCTTGTACTATGTATTGAAAAGTTGTTGTAGTTATTATATTTGCTTGGCTCATCATTTAGTCTTTTTACATAGGCTAAGAGTCATGTATGCAGCATAGCTACAGTGTTATAATATTCTGTGTTTTTTTGTGTACTTACTATTAACAGTTAGTTTTGTACCTTCAGTGATCACTTATTGCTCATTAATGTCCTTTTCTTTCTGATTGAAGTACAGCCTTTAGCATTTCTTGTAGGACATGTCTGGTGTTGATTAAATCCCTCATCTTTTGTTTGTGAGGGAAAGTCTTTATTTTTCTTTCATATTTGAAGAATAATTTCACCAGATATATTATTCTAGGGTGAAAGTGTGTGTATGTATTTTTTTTTTAATCAGTACTTTAAATATGTCATGCCACTCTCTTCTGGCCTGTACGGTTTCCACTGAAAAGTCTGTTGCCAGACATATTAGAGTTCCACTGTATGTTGTTTCTTTTCTCTTGCTGCTTTTAGGATTCTTTATCTTTGACCTGTGGCAGGTTGATTATTAAATGCCTTGAGGCAGTCTTTTCTGGGTTAAGTCTGCTTGGTGTTTTATAACCTTCTTATACTTTGATATTGATCTCTTGCTCTAGGTTTGGGAAGTTCTCTGTTATTATCCCTTTGAATACAGTTTCTACCCCTATATTTTTCTCTACCTCCTCTTTAAGGCACATCACTTTTTTTTTTTTTTTTTTGATAGTGTCTTGCTCTGTCACCGAGGCTGGAGTGCAGTGGTGTGATCTCAGCTCACTGCAACCTCCACCTCCTGAGTTCAAGCGATTGTCCTGCCTCAGCCTCACAAGTAGCTGGGATTACAGGCATGTGCCACCAAGCTCAGCTAATTTTTGTATTTTTAGTAATGACAGCGTTTTACTGTGTTGGCCGGGCTGGTCTTGAGTTCCTCATCTCAAGTGCTCTGCCTGCGTCGGCCTCCCAAAGTGCTGGGATTACAGGCGTGAGCCACCGTGCCGGCCCAATGACTCTTATATTTTCCCTTTTGAGGATATCTTCTAGATTCTGTAGGCATGCTCTATTGTTTTTTATTCTTTTGTTCTTTTTTATTATTATTAAACTTTACGTTTTAGGGTACATGTGCACAACGTGGAGGTTTGTTACATATGTATACATGTGCCATGTTGGTGTGCTGCACCCATTAACTCATCATTTACATTAGGTATATCTCCTAATGCTATCCCTCCCCCCTACCCCCACCCCACAACAGGCCCCAGTGTGTGATGTTCCCCTTCCTGTGTCCATGTGTTCTCATTTTTCAATTCCCACCTGCGAGTGAGAACATGCGGTGTTTGGTTTTTTGTCCTTGTGATAGTTTGCTGAGAATGATGGTTTCCAGCTTCATTCATGTCCCTACAAAGTACATGAACTCATCCTTTTTTATGGCTGCATAGTATTCCATGGTGTATATGTGCCACATGTTCTTAATCCAGTCTATCATTGATGGACATTTGGGTTGGTTCCAAGTCTTTGCTATTGTGAATAGTGCCACAATAAACATACATGTGCATGTGTCTTTATAGCAGCATGATTTATAATCCTTTGGGTATATACCCAGTAATGGGATGGCTGGGTCAAATGGTATTTCTAGTTCTAGATCCCTGAGGAATCACCACACCGACTTCCATGATGGTTGAACCAGTTTACAGTGCCACCAACAGTGTAAAAGTGTTCCTATTTCTCCACATCCTCTCCAGCACCTGTTGTTTCCTGACTTTTTAATGATTGCCATTCTAACTGGTGTGAGATGGTATCTCATTGTGGTTTTGATTTGAATTTCTCTGATGGCCAGTGATGATGAGCATTTTTTCATGTGTTTTTTGGCTGCATAAATGTCTTCTTTTGAGAAGTGTCTGTTCATATCCTTCACCCACTTTTGGATGGGGTTGTTTGTTTTTTTCTTGTACATTTGTTTGAGTTCATTGTAGATTCTGGATATTAGCCCTTCGTCAGATGAATAGGTTGCAAAAATTTTCTCCCATTCTGTAGGTTGCCTGTTCACTCTGATGGTAGTTTCTTTTGCTGTGCAGAAGCTCTTTAGTTTAATTAGATCCCATTTGTCAATTTTGGCTTTTGTTGCCATTGTTTTTGGTGTTTTAGACATGAAGTCCTTGCCCATGCCTATGTCCTGAATGGTATTGCCTAGGTTTTATTCTAGGGTTTGTATGGTTTTAGGTCTAACATGTAAGTCTTTAATCCATCTTGAATTAATTTTTGTATAAGGTGTAAGGAAGGGATCGAGTTTCAGCTTTCTACATATGGCTAGCCAGTTTTCCCAGCACCGTTTATTAAATAGGGAATCCTTTCCCCATTGCTTGTTTTTGTCAGGTTTGTCAAAGATCAGATAGTTGTAGGTATGCGGCGTTATTTCTGAGAGCTCTGTTCTGTTCCATTGGTCTATATCTCTGTTTTGGTACCAGTACCATGCTGTTTTGGTTAGTGCAGCCTCGTAGTATAGTTTGAAGTCAGGTAGCGTGATGCCTTCAGCTTTGTTCTTTTGGCTTAGGATTGACTTGGCAATGCAGGCTCTTTTTTGGTTCCATATGAACTTTAAAGTAGTTTTTTCCAATTCTGTGAAGAAAGTCATTGGTAGCTTGATGGGGATGGCATTGAATGTATAAATTACCTTGGGCAGTATGGCCATTTTCACAATATTGATTCTTCCTATCCATGAGCATGGGATGTTCTTCCATTTGTATCCTCTTTTATTTCATTGAGCAGTGGTTTGTAGTTCTCCTTGAAGAGGTCCTTCACTTCCCTTGTAACTTGAATTCCTCAGTATTTTATTCCCTTTGAAGCAATTGTGAATGGGAGTTCACTCATGATTTGGCTCTGTGTTTGTCTGTTCTTGGGGTATAGGAATGCTTGTGATTTTTGGACATTGATTTTGTATCCTGAGATGTTGCTGAAGTACCTTATCAGCCTAAGGAGATTTTGGGCTGAGACGATGGGGTTTTCTAAATATACAATCATGTTGTCTGCAAACAGAGACAATTTGACTTCCTCTTTTTCTAATTGAATACCCTTTATTTCTTTCTCTTGCCTGATTGCCCTGGCCAGAACTTCCAATACTGTGTTGAATAGGAGTGGTGAGAGAGGGCATTCTTGTTTTGTGCCAGTTTTCAAAGGGAATACTTTCAGTTTTTGCCCATTCGGTATGATATTGGCTGTGGGTTTGTCATGAATAGCTCTTATTGTTTTGAGATACATTCCATCAATACCTAGTTTATTGAAAGTTTTTAGCATGAAGGCTGTTGTATTTGTCGGAGGCCTTTTCTGCATCTATTGAGACAAGCATGTGGTTTTTGTCTTTGGTTCTGTTTATATGCTGGATTATGTTTATTGATTTTCGTATGTTGAACCAGCCTTGCATCCCAGGGATGAAGCCCACTTGATCATGGTGGATAAGCTTTTTGATGTGTTGCTGGATTCGGTTTGCTAGTATTTTATTGAGGATTTTTGCATCAATGTTCATCAAGGATATTGGTCTAAAATTCTGTTTTGTGTGTGTGTGTCTCTGCCAGGCTTTGGTATCAGGATGATGCTGGCCTCATACAATGAATTAGGGAGGATTCCCTCTTTTTCTATTGATTGGAATAGTTTCAGAAGAAATGGTACCAGCTCCTCCTTGTACCTCTGGTAGAATTCAGCTGTGAATCCATCTAGTCCTGGACTTTTTTTGGTTGGTAACCTATTAATTATTGCCTCAGTTTCAGAGCCTGTTATTAGTCTATTCAGAGATTCAACTTCTTCCTGGTTTAGTCTTGGGAGAGTGTATGCGTCGAGGAATTTATCCATTTCTTCTAGATTTTCTAGTTTGTTTGCATAGAGGTGTTCATAGTATTCTCTGGTGGTAGTTTGTATTTCTGTGGGCTCGTTGGTCATATCTCCTTTGTAATGTTTTATTGTGTCTATTTGATTCTTCTCTCTTTTCTTCTTTATTAGTCTTGCCAGCAGTCTATCAATTTTGTTGATCTTTTCATAAAACCAGCTCCTGGATTCATTGTTTTTTTATGGGCTTTTTGTGTCTCTAATTCCTTCAGTTCTGCTCTGATCTTAGTTATTTTTTGCCTTCTGCTAGCTTTTAAATGTGTTTGCTCTTGCTTCTCTAGTTCTTTTAATTGTGACATTAGGGTGTCAATTTTAGATCTTTCCTGCTTTCTCTTGTGGGCATTTAGTGCTATAAATTTCCCTCTACACACTGCTTTGAATGTGTCCCAGAGATTCTGGTATGTTGTGTCTTTGTTCTCATTGGTTTCAAAGAACATTTTTATTTCTGCCTTCATTTCGTTATGTACCCAGTAGTCATTCAGGAGCAGGTTGTTCAGGTTCCATGTAGTTGAGCAGTTTTGAGTGAGTTTCTTAATCCTGAGTTCTAGTTTGATTGCACTGTGGTCTGCGAGACAGTTTCTTGTAATTTCTGTTTTTTTACTTCCAACTATGGTCAATTTTGGAATAAGTGTGATGTGGTGCTGAGGAGAATGTATATTCTTTTCATTTGGGGTGGAGAGCTCTGTAGATGTCTATTAGGTCTGCTTGGTGCAGAGCTGATTTAAATTCCTGGATATCCTTGTTAACTTTCTGTCTCATTGATCTGTCTAATATTGACAGTGGGGTGTTAAAGTCTCCCATTATTATTGTGTGGGAGTCTAAGTCTCTTTGTAGGTCTCTAAGGACTTGCTTTATGAATCTGGGTGCTCCTGTATTGGGTGCATATATATTTAGGATAGTTAGCTCTTCCTGTTGAATTGATTCCTTTACCATCATGTAATGGCCTTCTTTGTCTCTTTTGATCTTTGTGTTTTTTTAAGCCATCCTGCTTGTGCTTTTTTTTAGAGCAGACATAGGACACTAATAAAATTACTCATTTTTAAAAAAACTTTGATTTTTGATAGCTCCTTCGGGTTGATTCTTGTGTCATTTCTGATTTTGAGTATTTTTTCCACGTGCTTATTGGCGATTTGTATCTTTCTGGAAGAAATGTCTATTTAAGACCACTGCCCATTTTATTTATTTATTTATTCAATTAAAATTGTAGCACTTATTACCAAGCAATAAAAATTTTATAAGGACAAAAGCAACAGAGATATAGGGTAAAATATTTATATATGCAATATTGCATAATAATTTTTTTTTAATTTTAGCTTTAGGGATACCACTGGTTTTTGATTACACTGATAAATTGTATAGTGGTGAAGTCTGAGCTTTAAGTGTACCCCTTGCCTGAATATTGTAGGTTGTACCCAATAGGTAATTTTTCACTCCTCACCCTGCTTCTACAATCCCTGGTTCTGAGTCTTTAATGTCCATCATACCACTCTTCCCGCCTTTGTGTTATTGCCCATTTTAAAATTTAAATTGGGTTATTTGTTGTTGAGTTGTAGGAGTTTTTCCTCCTTTTGTTTTAGAGACAGGATCTCTCTCTATCTCTTAGGCTGGAGTGCCATGGCAAGATCATAACTCACTACAGCTTTATATATGTGTTCTTTATATAGATGTTCATCCTACTCTGCTCTTAAACACTAGAACTTATTCTTTCTATGTGTTTGTACCCATTAATCAGCCTCACTATATACACCCCAACACACACAATCTTCTCAGCCTCTGATATCTATCATTCTATTCTCTACCTCCAAAATAAAATGTTTTACCTGCCACATGTGAGTGAGAACATGTGATATTTGTCTTTCTGTGTATGGCTTATTTCACTTAACATAATAAACTACAGTTTCATCCATGTTGTTGCAAATGACATAATTTCATTGTTTTTTATAGCTGCATAGTGTTCCATTGTGTAAATATATTACGTTTTCTTTATCCATTCATCTGTTGATAGATGCTTAGGTTAATTTTCTTATTTTTGGGTAAATATACGTAAATTATATAATAATTACATCATTGCTGTATCATATTGTAGTTCCATTGTTAGTTTTTGAGAAATCTCCATACTGTTTTTTATAGTGCCTATACTAATTTGCATTCCCAGCAGCAGTGTTTAGGAGTTCCCTTTCCTCTGCATTCTTGACAGCATCCGGTTCGTTTTTTTTTTTTGTCTTTTATTAATAGCCATTCTTACTGGGATAAGATGATACCTCCTTAGTTTTGATCTGCATTTCCTGTATGATTAGTGATGTTGAGTTGTTTTCTTTTTTCATATACCTTTTGGCCATTTATAAGACTTCTTTAGAGAAATGCCTATTCAGATTTTTTGACCACTTTTTAATGGGGTTACTTGTTTTTATCTTATTATTGAGTCGTTTGAGTTCCTTGTTTATTCTGGATATTAGTACTGTGTCAGATCAATAGTTTGCAAATATTTCCTTCCATTCAACAGGATGCCTCTTCAGTCTGTTGATTATTTTCTTTGATGTGCTTTTCAGTTTAATATAGTTCCATTTGTCAATTTTTGTTTTATATATCTGTGCTTTTGAGGTCTTAGCCATAAAATATTTTCCTGTACCAATGTCCTGAAATGTTTTTCCTTTGTTTTCATTTATTAGCTTTATATTTTTGGGTCTTATGTTTAATGCTTTAATATATTTTGAGTTGATTTTGTATATGGTGAGAGACAGGTGACAAGTTTTATCCTTCTTTATATGGATATCCAGGTTTCCTAGCACCATTTATTGAATAAGATATCTTTTCCACAATTATATTCTTAGCACTTTGTGAAAATAAGTTGGCTCTAAATATGTGCCGTTATTTCTGAGTTCTCTATTCTGCTCACATGGTCTATGTTCCTGTCTTTATATCAATACCTAGCTATTTGGGTTACTGTAGGTTGTGGTGTGAGTGTGTGTGTGTGTATGTATATATATACTTATAGATATACTTTTGTGGTATATATATACTTATAGATATACTTTTGTGGTATATATAGGCTTATATATATATTTTGAGGTATATATAAGTGTATATATATACTTACATAAATATATGTACCTATATATAATACTACTGGTATATAAGTGTGTATGTATATATCTATACACACATATATATACTTCTGAGGTATATTTACAAGTATATATATAAGTATATATGAGGTATATATATATATGTATATATATGAGGCATATATACAAGTATATATATACTTATATATATACCTCAAAAGTATATATGTGTGTATATTCATATATACATATATACTTATATACTTGTATATAAGTATATGTAATTATATATACATATATACTTGTATATAAGTATACATGTATGTAACAAACCTATATATATAAGTATGTAACAAACCTATATATAAGTATATATATATACTTATATACCTATATATACCTTCATATATATAAGTATATACCTATATATAAGTATATATAAGTATATATAAGTATATATATGTATATATGTATGTAACAAACCTATATATAAGTATATATAAGTATATATATGTATATATGTATGTAACAAACCTATATATAAGTATATATACTTATATACCTATATATAAGTATATATACTTATATACCTATATATACCTATATATATGTATATGCCTATATATAAAAGTGTATATATATACACTTATATATACCTATATATATAAGTGTGTATATACACACTTATATATACACCTATATATAAGTGTGTATATACACACTTATATATACACCTATATATAAGTGTGTATATACACACTTATATATACACCTATATATAAGTGTGTATATACACACTTATATATACACCTATATATAAGTGTGTATATACACACTTATATATACACCTATATATAAGTGTGTATATACACACTTATATATACACCTATATATAAGTGTGTATATACACACTTATATATACCTATATATAAGTGTGTATATACACACTTATATATACCTATATATAAGTGTGTATATACACACTTATATATACCTATATATAAGTGTGTATATATACACACTTATATATACCTATATATATAAGTGTGTATATATACACACTTATATATACCTATATATATGTGTGTATATACACACATATATACCTATATATAAGTGTGTATATATACACATATATACCTATATATGTGTGTATATATACACACATATATACCTATATATAAGTGTGTATATATACACTTATATTTACCTATATATATAAGTGTGTATATATACACTTATATATACCTATATGTGTATATATACACTTATATATACCTATATAGGTATATATATACTTATAGATACCTATATATAAGTATATATGTACTTATAGATACCTATATATATAAATATATATGTACTTATAGATACCTATATATAAGTATATACGTACTTATAGATACCTATATATAAGTATATACGTACTTATAGATACCTATATATAAGTATATACGTACTTATAGATACCTATATATACGTATATACGTACTTATAGATACCTATATATACGTATATACGTACTTATAGATACCTATATATACGTATATACGTACTTATAGATACCTATATATACGTATATACGTACTTATAGATACCTATATATACGTATATACGTACTTATAGATACCTATATATACGTATATACGTACTTATAGATACCTATATATACGTATATACGTACTTATAGATACCTATATATACGTATATACGTACTTATAGATACCTATATATAAGTATATACGTACTTATAGATACCTATATATAAGTATATACGTACTTATAGATACCTATATATATAAGTATATACGTACGTATAGATACCTATATATATAAGTATATACGTACGTATAGATACCTATGTATATAAGTATATACATACGTATAGATACCTGTATATATAAGTATATACGTACGTATAGATACCTGTATATATAAGTATATACGTACGTATAGATACCTGTATATATAAGTATATACGTACGTATAGATACCTGTATATATAAGTATATACGTACGTATAGATACCTGTATATATAAGTATATACGTACGTATAGATACCTGTATATATAAGTATATACGTATGTATAGATACCTGTATATATAAGTATATACGTACGTATAGATACCTGTATATATAAGTATATATATATGTATAGATACCTGTATATATAAGTATATATATACGTATAGATACCTGTATATATAAGTGTATATATATACTTATATAGGTTTGTTACATACATAAACTTGTGTCATGGGGGTTTATTGTACAGATTATTTCATCACCTAGGTATTAAGGCTAGTATCCATTAATTATTTTTCCTGATCCTCTCCCTCTTCTCACCCTCCACCCTCTGAAAGGCCCCAGTGAGTGTTGTTCCCCTATATATGTCCATGTGTTCTCATCATTAATTCCCATTTATAAGTAAGAATATGCAGTATTTGGTTTTCTATTCCTGTGTTAGTTTGCTAAGGATAATGCCATCCAGCTCCATCCGTGTCCCTGCAAAGAACATTATATTGTTCATTTTTACTGTTGCATAGGATTCCATGATGTATATGTACCACATTTTCTTTATCCAGTCTATCATCGATGGACATTTAGGTTGATTTCATGTCTTTGCTAATGTGAATAGTGCTGCAGTGAACATACCTATGCATGAGTCTTCAAAATAGAATGATTTATATTCCTTTGGGTGTGTACCCAGTAATGGGATTGCTGGGTCAAATGGTATTTCTGTCTTTAGGTGTTTGAGGAATCGCTACAGTGTCTTGGTTGTGGTATATTATGAAATCATGATGGCCTCAGTTTTGTTTCTTATTTTTCTCAGAATGTCTTTGTCTATTTAGATTCTTTTGTGGTTACATACAAATTTTAGGACATTTTATTTCTAAGAAAAGTGGCATTCATATTTTGATAGAGATTGCATTGAATCTGTAGGTTTCTTTGGGCATATAGAGAGTTAAAAATATTAAATCTTCTCATCCAATAGCATAGGAAGTCTTTCCACTTGTTGGTGTCCTCTTTAATTTATTTCATGGATATTTTAGTTTTTCCTGTAGAGGTGTTTCACATCATTAAACAAATCTATTCTTAGGTATTTTATTTATTGTAGATATCGTAAGTGGGATTGCCTTTTTAATTTATTTCTTAGCTAGTTTGTTTTCGGTATATAGAAACCCTATTGATTTTTGTGTGTTGATTTTGTATTTTGAAAACTTTACAGAATTTATTTAAAAGAACTAAAATGTTTTTGGTGGGGTCTTTAGGTTTTTCTAGATAAAAAACCAGATCATTAGCAAAGAGGGACAATTCAGCTTCCACTTTTTCAATTTTGATGCCTTTTATTTCTTTCTCCTGACTGACTGCTCTGGCTAAGACTTTCAGTACTATAATGAATAGAGAGAAGAAAACGGGCATCTTTTTCTAGTTCAGTTTTCCAGAGGAAAGGCTTTCAACTTTTCTCAATTCAGTACAATGTTAGCTGTGAGTTTGTCATATGTGAACTTTATTATTATGAGGTATGTTGCTTTTATGCCAGAGTTGTTGAGAATTTTTATGGTGAAGGGATGTTGAAGTTTATAAAATATTTTTATCTACATATTGAGATGATCATATCAATTTTGTTCTTCATTTTGTTGATGTGTTGTATCATATTTATTGACTTGTGTATGTTGAATGATTCTTGCAGTCTCGTATAAATTCCACTTGATTGGTATCTATTATTTTTTTCTGTGGGGGATAGTTAACTATTTTATTTTCACCTTTTGTTGTGCATATAGAAGGTACATGTGCAGGTTTGTTACATGGGCTTATTGCATGATGCTGAGGTTTGGGTATGGATCACGTAATCCAGGTAGTGTGAGTAGTACTTGACAGATAATATTTCAACCCATTGCTTCTCCTTTCACCCTCCAGTAGTCTCCAGTGTCTATTGTCCCCATATTTTTGTCCATATGGGCACAATATTAGCTTCCACTTATAGATGAGATAATGTGGTACTTGATTTTCTGTTCTAGCATGAATTTACTTAGGATTATGGCCTGCAGTTCCATCCATGTTGCTTTAAAGGACATTATCTCTTTCTTTTTTATAGCTGTATAGTATTTCAGGTTGTATTTGTACCATATTTTAACAATCCAATCTATAATTAATGGGCAACTAGCTTAATTTTATGTCTTTGCTACTATGAGTAGAATAGCAATGAACATACAAATGCATGTGTCTTTTTGGTAGAATAATTTATTTTAATTTGAGTACATACCCAATAATGAGATTGCTGGGTCAAATGGCAGCTCTTTTTTAAGTTCCTTGACAAGTCTCCAAACTACTTTCCACAATGGCTGGGCTAATTGACATTCCCCACAACAGTGTATAAGCATTTTCTTTTCTCTGCAGACTTGTGAACATTGGTTGGTTTTTTACTTTTTAATAATAGCCATTCTGACTGGTGTGAGATGGTATCTTGTGGTTTTGCATTGCATTTCTCTAATGATTAGTAACATTGAGCTTTTCTATTTTTTCAATGTGTAAGTTCAGGGGTACATGTGCAAGTTTGTTATACAGGTTTGTTATGTGTCTGATTGGTTGATTTTAGAGTATGTACCATATGGAGATCAGAAGAATGTATATTCTGTTGTTTTGTGGTGGAGTGTTCTGTAGATATCTGTTAGGTCCATTTGGTCAAGTGTTGAGTTCAGGCCCTAAATATTTTTGTTAGTTTTCTGCCTCAATGATCTGTCAGTGAGATGTTGAAGACTCCTACTCTTATTGTGTGGTTATCTAAATCTCTTTGCAGGTCTCCAATAACTTGCTTTACGAATCCAGGTGCTCATGTGTTGGGTGAATATATACTTAGGATAGTTAGGTCTTCTTGTTGAATTGAGCCTTTTACCATTATGTAATGCTGTTCATTGTCTTTTTTGATCTTTGTTGGTTTAAAATATGTTTTCTCTGAAATTAGACTAGTAACCCCTACTTATTTCTGTTTTCTGTTTGCTTGGTATATTTTTCTCCATCTCTTTATTTTGAGCCTATGAGTGTCATTGCATGATATGGGTCTCTTGAAAACAGCATGCTGTTGTGTCTTGCTTCTTTATCCAGCTTATCACTCTTGCCTTTTAACTGTGGGCAGTTAGGCCATTTACATTCAAAATTAGTTTTAGTATGTGCAGATTTAACATGTTGTTAGCTGATTATTATGCAGACTTTTTGGTGTGGTTGCATTATAGTGTCACTGGTCTATGTACTTATGTGTGTTTTCTTAATGGCCAGCAATTGTCTTTCTTTTTCATATTTAGCACTCTCTTCTGGACCTCTTGTAAGGCAAGTCTGCTGGTAACAAAATCTCTTAGCATTTGCTTGTCTGAAAAGATGTTGTTTCTACTTCACGTCTGAAGCTGAGTTTGGCTGGATATGAAATTCTTGGTTGGAAAGCCTTTTCTTTAAGAATGCTGAATATAGGCTCACATTCTCTTCTGGCTTCTAGGGTTTATGCTGAAAGATCTGATATTAACCTCTTGGGGTTCCTTTGTAGGTGACCTGCCTCTTCTTTCCAGTTGCATTTAACATTTTTTCTTTCATTTTGACACAAGAATCTGATGACAGTTTCTTGGAGATGATTTTTTTCTGTATTATTTCACTGGGTTTTCTGCACTTCCTGAATTTGAATGTTGGTCTGTCTAGCAAGGTTGGGAAAATTTTTCATAGATGATATCCTGAAATATGTTTTTCAAGTTGCTTGCTTTCTCTCCTTGTCTTTCAGGAATGCCAATAGATTTGGTCTGTTTGTATAATCCCATACTTCTTGGAGGTTTTGTCCATTGTTCATTATTCTTTTTAAAACTTTTGTTCTGACTGAGAAGTTTCAAAGAGCATCTGGAATTCTTTCCACAGTGTGGTTGATTCTGCTGTTAATATTTGCAATTGTATTATAAAATTATTGAAATAAGTTGTTCGGCTCTATCAACTCAGTTTGGTTATTTCTTAAAATGGCCACTTTGTCTTTCATCTCCTGTATTATTTTATTGTATTTTGTACAATCCTTGGGTTGGATTTCAACTTACTCCTGAATGTTGATCTTCATTCTTATTCATATTCTGAATTTTATTTCTGTCATTGCGTCCATTTCACCCTAATTAAGAATCATTACCGGGAACATAGTGCAGTTGTTAATTAGATCCTATTTGTCAATTTTTGTTTGTTGTGCAATTGCTTTTGTGTCTTTGTCATGAAATCTTTGCCAAGGTCTATGTTCAGAATGGTATTTCCTAGGATTTATTCAAGGAATTTTATAGTTTTAGGTTTTATATTTAAGTCTTTAATCTATCTTGAGTTGATTTTTGTATATGGTGTAAGGAGGGTGTCAAGTTCAATCTTCTGTTTATGGCTAGCTAGTTATCCCAGCACCATTTATTAAATAAGAAGTTCTTTACCCATTGCTTTTTTTTTCATTGTTGAAGATCACATGGTTTCAGGTGTGCAGCTCTATTTCTGGTCTCTCTATTCTGTTCCATTGGTCTATATGTCTATTTTGGTACCATTCCCATGCTGTTTTGCTTGCTGTAGCCTTGTAGCATAGTTGGAAGTTGGGTAATGTGATGCCTCCAGCTTTTTTTTCTTTTTTTCTCTTGGGATTGCTTTGGCTATTTGAGCTTTACTTCTGGTTCAATATGAATTTTAGAATAGTTTTTCTAATTGTGTGAAAAATGTCATTGATACTTTGATAAAAATAGCATTGAATCTGTACATTGCTTTGGGCAGTGTGACCGTGTTAACAATATTGATTCTTTCTATTCATGAGCATGGAAATTCAGGGGTACGTGTGCAGGATGTGCAAGGTTTATTACATAGGTAAACATGTGCCATTGTGGTTTGCTTCACAGATCATCCCATCACGTAAATATTAAGCCCAGCATGCATTAGCTATACTTACTAATGTTCTCCTTCCCTCCTCCTTGCCGACAGGTCCCAGTGTGTGTTGTTCCTTTGCATGTGTTTATGTGTTCTCATCATTCAGTTTCCAGTTACAAGTGAAAACATGTAGTACATGCTTTTCTGTTCCTGTGTTAGTTTGCTGAGAATAATGGCTTCCAGCCCCATCCGTGTCCATGCAAAGGACAAGATCTCATTGTTTTGTATGGCTGTATAGTATTCCATGGTGTATATATACCACATTTTCTTTATCTGGTCTATCATTGATGAGCATTTGGGTTGATTCCATGTCTTTGCTATTGTAAATAGTGTTTCAGGGAACATACATGTACATGTATCTTTATAAAAGAATGATTTATATTCCTTTGGGTATATACCCAGTAATGGAATTGCTGGGTCAAATTTTATTTCTGCTGCTATATCTTTGAGGAATTTCCACACTGTGTTCCAAATGGTTGAACTAATTTACACTCCCACTGCAAGTGTAAAAGCATTTCTTTTTCTTTACAACTTCATCAGCATCTGTTGTTTTTTGACATTTTAATAAAGGCCATTCTGACTGGCGTGATATAGTCTCTCATTGTGATTTTGATTTGCATTTCTCTAATGACCAGTGATATTGAGCTTTTTGTTTTATATGTTTGTGGGCTGCATGTATGTCTTCCTTTGAGAAGTGTCTGTTCATATTCTTTGCCCACTTTTTAATGGGGTTGTTTGTTTCTTTCTTGTAGATTTAAGTTTCTTGCAGACTCTGGATATTAGACCATTGTCATGTGAATAAATTTTAAAAAGTTTATCCCATTCTGTAGATTGTCTGTCCACTATGATGATAGTTTATTTTGCTGTGTAGAAGTGCTTTAGCTTAATTAGATCCTATTTGTCAATTTTTGCTTTTGATGCAATTGCTTTTGGCATCTCCATTATGAAATCTTTGCCCATGCCTACGTCCTGAGTGGTATTTTCTTCTAGGGTTTTTATAGTTTTTGGTTTTACGTCTAAATCTTGAATCCATCTTGACTTAATTTTTGTATAAGGTGTAAGGAAGCGTCCTAGCTTCTTTTTTCTGCATACGGCTAGCCAGTTCTCCAAGCATTATTTATTAAATAGGGAATCCTTTCCCCATTGCATGTTTTTGTCAGGATTGTTGAAGACCAGATGGTTTTCAGTGTGTGGTCTCATTTCTGAGTTTTATATTCTGTTCTATTGGCCTATGTGCCTGTTTTTGTACCAGAACAGTGCTGTTTTGGTTACTGTAGCCGTGTAGTATAGTTTGAAGTCAGGTAGCATGATGCCTCCAGCTTTGTTCTTTTTGTTTAGGATTGTCCTGGCTATTCGGGTTCTGTTTTCTTTCCATATAAATTTTAAAATAGTTATTTCTAATTTTATGAAGAGTGTCAGTGGTAGTTTAGGGAAAATATCATTGAATATAAATTACTTTGGGCAGTACAATTATTTTTACAATATTGATTCTTCCTATCCATGAACATGGAATGTTTTTCCATTTGTTTGTGTCCTCTCTGATTTCTTTCAGCACTGGTTTGTAATTCTCCTTGAAGAGGTCCTTCATTTCCCTTGTTAGCTATACTCCTAGGTATCTTATTCTTTTTGTAGCAATTGTGAATGGGATTTCATTCATGATTTGTCTCTGTGGTTGCCTGTTATTTGTGTATAGCAATGTTAGCAATTTTTGCACTTTTTTATACTTTAAGTTCTAGGGTACATGTACACAATGTGCAGGTTTGATACATAGGTATACATGTGTCATGTTGGTTTGCTGCATCCATCAACTCGTCATTTACATTAGGGATTTCTCCTAATGCTATCCATCCTCCAGCCCCCCACCCCCTGACAGGACCCAGGGTGTGAAGTTCTCTGCCCTTTGTCCAAGTGTTCTCATTGTTCAATTCCCACCTATGAGTGAGAACGTGTGCTGTTTGGTTTTTTATCCTTGCGATAGTTTGCTGAGAATGATGGTTTCCAGCTTCATCCATGTCCCTACAAAGGACATGAACTCATTTTTTTATGGCTGCATAGTATTCCATGGTGTATAGGTGCCACATTTTCTTAATCCAGTCTATTATTGATGGGCATTTGGGTTGGTTCCAAGTCTTTGCTGTTGTGAATAGTGCCACAATAAACACATGTGTGCATGTGTCTTTATAGTAGCATGATTTCTAATCCTTTGGGTATATACCCAGTAATGGTATGGCTGGCTCAAATGGTATTTCTAGTTCTAGATCCTTGAGGAATCTAAAAGTGTTCATATTTCTCCACATCCTCTCCAGCACCTGTTGATTCCTGACTTTTTAATGATAGCCATTCTAACTGCTGTGAGATGGCATGTCATTGTGCTTTTGATTTGCATTTCTCTGATGGCCAGTGATGATGAGCACTTTTTCATGTGTCTGTTGGCTGCATAGATGTCTTCTTTTGAGAAGTGTCTGTTCATATCCTTCCCTCACTTTTTGATGGTATTGTTTGATTTTTTTCTTGTAAATTTGTTTGAGTTCATTGTACATTCTGGATATTAGCCCTTTGTCAAATGAATAGATTGCAAAAATTTTCTCCCATTCTGTAGGTTGCCTGTTCACTCTGATGGTAGTTTTGCTGTGCAGAAGCTCTTTAGTTTAATTAGATCTGATTTGTTATTTTGGCTTTTGTTGCCATTGCTTTTGGTGTTTTAGTCATGAAGTCCTTGCCCATGCCTATGTCGTGAATGGTATTGCCTAGGTTTTCTTCTAGAGATTTTATGGTTTCAGGTCTAATATTTAAGTCTTTAATCCATCTTCAATTAATTTTTGTATAAGGTATAAGGAAGGGATCCAGTTTCAGCTTTCTACATATGGCTAGCTAGTTTTCCCAGCACCATTTATTAAATAGGCAATTTTTTCCCAATTTTTTATTTTTATCAGGTTTGTCAAAGATCAGATGGTTGTAGATATGTGGTGTTATTTCTGAGGTCTCTGTCCTGTTCAATTGGTCTATATCTCTGTTTTGGCACCAGCACCATGCTGTTTTGGTTATTGTAGCCTTGTAGTATAGTTTCAAGTCAGGTAGCGTGATGCCTCCAACTTTGTCCTCTTTTCTTAGGATTGTCTTGGCTATGTGGGCTCTTTTTTGGTTCCATATGAACTTTAAATTAGCTTTTTCCAATTCTGTGAAGAAGATGGCATTGAATCTATAAATTACCTTGGGCAGTATGGCCATTTTCACGATATTGATTCTTCCTACCCATGAGCATGGAATGTTCTTCCATTTGTTTGTGTCCTCTCTTATTTCGTTGAGAAGTGATTTGTAGTTCTCCTTGAAGAGGTCCTTCACATCCCTTGTAAGTTGGTTTCCTAGGTATTTTATTCTCTTTGTGGCAATTGTGAATGGGAGTTCACTCATGATTTGGCGCTCTGTTTGTCTGTTATTGGTGTATAGGAATATTTGTGATTTTTGTACATTGATTTTGTATCCTGAGACTTTGCTGAAGTTGCCTATCAGCTTAAGGAGATTTTGGGCAGAGATGATGGGGTTTTCTAAATATACAGTCATGTCATCTGCAAACAGGGACAATTTGACTTCCTCTTTTCCTAATTGAATACCCTTTATTTCTTTCTGTTGCCTGATTGCCCTGGCCAGAACTTCCAACACTGTTGAATAGGAGTGGTGAGAGAGGGCATCCTTGTCTTGTGCCAGTTTTCAAAGGGAATGCTTCCAGTTTTGGCCCATTTAGTATGATATTGGCTGTGGGTTTGTCATAAATGGCTCTTATTATTTTGAGATATGTTCCCATCAATACCTAGTTTATTCAGAGATTTTAGGATGAAGGGCTGTTGAATTTTGTCGAAGGCCTTTCTGCATCTATTGAGATAATCATGTGGTTTTAGTCATTGGTTCTGTTTATGTGATGGATTACATTTATTGATTTGCGTATGTTGAACCAGCCTTGCATCCCAGAGATGAAGCTGACTTGATCATGGTGGATAACCTGTTTGATGTGCTGCTGGATTCAGTTTGCCAGTATTTTATTGAGGATTTTGGCATTGATGTTCATCAGAAATATTGGTCTAAAATTCTCTTTTTTTGTTGTGTCTTTACCAGGCTTTAGTATCAGGATAATGCTGGCCTCATAAAATGAGTTAGGGAGGATTCCCTCTTTTTCTATTGATTGGTCATTTACTGCACCTAACAACCCATCATTTAGAAATTAAGCCCAGCATGCATTAGCTGTTTTTCCTGATGCTCTCCCCCAACAGGCCCTGGTGCGTTTTGTTCTCCTTCCTGTGTCTATGTGTTATCACTATTTAGCTCCTACTTATAAGTGAGAACATATGGTGTTTGTTTTCTGTTCCTGTGTTAGTTTGCTGAGAATAATGGCTTTCAGCTTCATCCATGTTCTTGTTCATCCATGAGCAAGATCAGCCAAGGGCATGACCTTGTTCTTTTTTATGGCTGGATAGTATTGCATGGTTTATATGTACCACGTTTTCTTTATCCAATCTATCATTGTTGGGCATTTGGGTTGATTCTATGTCTTTGCTATTGTGAATAATGCTGCCATGAAAACATATGTGCATGTTTCTTTATAACGGAATGATTTATATTCCTTTTGGTGTAAACCCAGTAATTGGATTTCTGGGTCAAATGGTGTTTCTGGTTCTAAATCTTTGAGGAATTGCCACACTGTCTTTCACAATGGGTAAGCTAATTTAAATTTCCAAGGGTGTAAAAGTGTTTCTATTTCTCTGCAACCTCACCAGCATCTGTTGTTTCTTGACTTTTTAATAATCACCACTCTGACTGGCCAACTTGATCATGGTGGATAAGCTCTTTGATGTGCTGCTGTATTTAGTTTGTTAGTACTTTAATGACAAACTTTCCATCAGTGTTCATCAGGGATACTGGCCTAAAGATTTTTTTTTTTTTTTTAAATCTCTGACAGGTTTTGTATCAGGATGATGCTGACCTCATAGAATGACTTAGGGAGGAGTCCCTCCTTTTCAATTGTTTTAAATAGTTTCAGAAAAAGTGATATTAGCTATTAGCTCCTCTTTGTGTTTCTGATAGAATTAAGTTGTAAATCCACCTGTTCCTGGGCTTTGTTTTTTGATTGGTAGGCTGTTTATTACTGCCTTAATTCCAAAACTTGTTATTGGTCTATTTAGGGATTCAAATTCTTCCTGATTCAGTCTTGGGAGGACGTATGTGTTCAGAAATTTATCCATTTCTTCTAGATTTTCTTTCTTTCTTTCTTTTCTTTTTTTTGAAATGGTGTTTTGCTTTTGTTGCCCAGGCTGCAGTGCAGTTGCATAATCTCAGCTCATTGCAACTTCCACCTCCCAGGTTCAAGCATTTCTCCTGTTCTCCTGTCTCAGCCTCCTGAGTAGCTGGGATTAGAGGCACACGCCACAATGCCTGGCTAATTTTTTGTATTTTTAGTAGAGATGGGGTTTCACCATGTTGGCCAGGCTGCTCTTGAACTTCTGACCTCAGGTGATCCACTCACCTCGGCCTCCCAAAGTGCTGGGATTACAAGTGTGAGACACCATGGCTGGCCCATTTCTTCTAGATTTTCTAGTTTACTTGCATAGAGCTGTTTATAGTATTCTTTGATAGTTGTTTGTATTTCTCTGTGTTAAGTGGTGGTATCCCCCTTATTTCTAATTATGTTTATTTGAATCTTCTCTCTTTATAGCTAGTGGCCTATCCATTTCATTAATTTACTAAAAAAACCAGCTTCTGGATTCACTGATTTATGAAGGGTTTTTTTTGTGTGTGTTTCTATGTCCTTCAGTTTTACTCTAAACTTGGTTATTTCTTGTCTTCTGCTAGCTCTGGAATTTATATGTTCTTTGTTCTCTATTTCTTCTAGTTGTGATGTTAGGGTGTCAATTTGAGATCTTTCTAGCTTTTTGATGTGGACATTTAGTGCCATAAATTTTCCTTTTCACACTGCCTTGGCTGTGTTCTAGAGATTCTCATACATTGTTTCTTTGTTTTCATTGATTTCAAAGAACTTCTTGATTTATGCCTTAATTTTGTTATTTACCCAGAAGTCTTTCCAGAGCAGGTTGTTCAATTTTCATGTAGTTGTGTGGTTTTGAGTGAGTTTTTAAATCTTGATTGCACTGTGGTCTGAGAGACTGTTATAATTTCAGTTCTTTTGCATTTGCTGAGGCATGTTATACTTCCAATTATGTAATCAATTTCAGAGTAAGTGTCATGTGGTACCAAGAAGAATGTATATTCTGTTATTTTGGGGTGGAGGGTTCTGTAGATATCTGTCAGGTCCACTTGATCCAGAGCTGTGTTTAAGTCCTGAATATCTTTGCTAGTTTTCTGTCTTGATGATCTAATATTGACTGTGACTTATTAAAGTCTCTCACTATTATTGTGTGGGTTCTAAGTCTCCTTGTAGGTCTTTAAGAACTTGTTTTATGAATCTCGGTGCTCCCGTATTGAGTGCATATATATTTAGTATAGTTAGCTCTTCTCCTTGCATTGATCGCTTTACCATTATGTAATGCCCTTCTTTGTGTTTTTTTGATCTTTGTTGGTTTAAAGTCTGCCTTATCAGAGACTAGGATTGCAAACCCTGCTTTTTTGCTTTCATTTGCTTGGTACATCTTACTCTATCCTTTTATTTTGAGCCTATGTGTGTTTTGGCATGTGAGATGGGTCTCCTGAATACAGCACACAGATGGGTCTTGACTCTTTATCCAATTTGCCAATCTCCTGTCTTTTTAATTGGGACATTTAGCCCATTTACATTTAAGGTTAATATTGTTATGTGTGAATTTGATTCTGTCTTCATGATGTGAGCTGGTTATTTTGCACATTAGTTAATGCAGTTTCTTCAGAGTCTCATTGGTCTTTATATTTTGGTATGTTTTTCCTGTGGCTGGTACTGGGTTTTTCTTTCCATATTTATTGCTTCCTTCAGGAGCTCTTGTAAGGCAGGTCTGGTGATGACAAAATGCCTCAGCATTTGCTTGTCTGGAAAGGATTTTGTTTCTCCTTCCCTTATGAAACGTAATTTGGCTGGATATGAAATTCTGGGTTGAAAATATTTTTCTTTAGGAATGTTGAATATTCGCCCCCATTCTCTTCTGGCTTGTAGGGTTTCTGCAGAGAGATCCACTGTTAGTCTATTGGCTTCCCTTTGTGGGTAACCTGACCTTTCTCTCTGGCTGCCCTTAACATTTTTTTCTTCACTTCAACGTTGGTCAATCTGATGATTATGTGTCTTGGGGTTGCTCTTCTTGAGGAGTACCTTAGTGGTGTTCTCTGTATTTCCTGAATTTGAATGTTGGCCTGTCTTACTAGGTTGGGGAATTCTCCTGGATAATATCCTGAGGTGTGTTTTCCAACTTGGTCCCATTCCCTCTGTCACCTTTTGGTACACAAATCAATTGGAGGTTTGGTCTTTTCACATAGTCCCATATTTTTTGGAGGCTTTGTTCATTCCTTTTTATTTTTTTCTCTAATCTTGTCTTCATGCTTTATTTCATTAATTTGATCTTTAATCTCTGATATCCTTTCTTCCACTTGATCGATTCGGCTATTGATACTTGTGTACAATTCACGAAGTTCTCTTATTGTGTTTTTCAGTTTCATCAGTCATTTATGTTCATCTCTAAACTGGTTATTATAGTTAGCAGTTCTTGTAATCTTTTATTAAGGTTCTTATCTTCCTCGCATTGAGTTAGAACATACTCCTTTAGCTTGGAAAAGTTTGTTATTACCCACCTTCTGAAGTCTACTTCTGTCAATTCCTTAATCTCATTCTCCATCCAGTTTTTTGCCCTTGCTGGAGGGGAATTGCAATCATTTGGAGAAGAGGCCTTCTGGTTTTTGGAATTTTCAGGGTTTTTGCACTGTTTTTTTTTTTTTTCATCTTCATGGATTTATCTACCTTTGATCTTTGACGGTGATGACCTTTAAATGGGGTTTTTGTGTGTAGGTCATTTATGTTGATGTTGATGTTGTTGTTTTCTGTTTGTTAGTTTTTCTTCTAACAGTCAAGGCCCTCTTCTGCAGATCTGCTGCAATTTGCTGTAGGTTCACTCCAGACACTGTTCACCTGGGTATCACCAGTGGAGACTGCAGAACAGCAATGATTGCTGCTGCTCCTTCACCTGGAAGCTTCATTCCAGAGGGGCACCCACCTTATGCCAGCCAGAGCTCTCCTGTTTGAAGTGTCTGTTGATCCTTGTTGGGAGGTCTCTCCCAGTCAGGAGGCATGGGTGTCAGGGAACTACTTGAGGAGGCAGTCTGTCCCTTAGCCTTGCTCAAGCTCTGTGCTGGGAGAATCCCCCTTGTCAGGATCAGCTGCTTTCTTCAGAGCTGGCAGGCAGGAATGATTAAATCCACTGAAGCTGCACCCACAGCTTCCCATCCCCCCAGATGCTCTGTCCCAGGGAGATGGGGGTTTTGTCTGTAAGCCCCTGACTGGGGCTGTTACCTTTCTTTCAGAGATGCCTTGCCTATTGAGGAGAACTATATAGAAGCAGTCTGGTCACAGCCACTTTGCCACACACAGCCCAGACCTCCCAGCCTCTTTAGCACAGTCAGGGGAAAACCGTCTATTAAAGCCTCAGTAATGGCAGGCACCCATCCCCCTATCAAGTTTGATCATCCCAGGTTGACTTCAGACTGCTGTGCTGGCAGCGAGAATTTCCAGCCAGTGGTTCTTAGCTTCCTGGACTCTGTGGGAGTGGGACCCACTGAGCGAGACCACTTGACTCCCTGGTTTAAGCCCCATTTCCAAAAAAGGAAATGGTTCTGTCTTGCTGGGGTTCCAGACACCACTGCAGTATGGAAAACCAACTCCTGTAGCTAGCTCAGTGTCTGCCCAAACAGCCGCCCAGTTTTGTGCTTGAAACCCAAAGCCTGGTGGTGTAGGCGCATGAGGGAATCTCCTGATCTGCAGATTGCAAAACCATGGGAAAAGAGTAGTAACCTGGCAGGGTAGCACAGTTCCTCACAGCTTCCCTTGGGTGGGGGAGGGAAGTCCCCCAGCTCCTTGTAATTCCTGGGTGAAGCAATGTCCCACCCTGCTTCTGCTTGCCCTCCATGGGTTGGACCCACTGCCTAACCATTCCCAATGAAATGAACTGAGTACCTCAGTTGGAAATGCAGAAATCACCCACCTTCTGTGTTGGTCTCACCAGGACCTGCAAACCAGAGCTGTTCCTATTTGGCCATCTTGGACCCTCCTAACTATTAATTTCTAATTTTATTATGCTGTCATCCAAGAAGATACTCGATATGATTTTTTTTCAACTTAGTGAGGCTATTTTTTGACCTAATATATGCTCCATCTTGGAAAGTGCTTCTTGGACTTGTTAGAAGAATGTATGCTCTATGATTGGTGAGTAAAATGGTCTGTGTGCGTTATGTCCATTTGGTCTCAGTGTAATTTGATTCCAGTGTTTGTTTCTTGATTCTTCTGTCTCAATCATATGTCTAGGGCTTTCTTTTTGATGTTGACATTCCCCACTATTATTGTGCATCTGTCTATCTCTTTTCGTAGCTCCACTAGTATTTTTTATGAATCTTGGTACTCTGGTTTGGTTGTATATATATGTAGTAGTGTCATATCATCTTGTTAGTTGATACCTTTATTATTATGTAATGATCTTTTATATCTTTTGTTTTGTTGTTGATTTAAAGTCCATTTTATTTATATAAGTATAGCAATTTCCACTCACTTTTCGTTTTTATTTGCATGTAGTACCTTTTCACCCCTTTACTTTGAATCTATATGTATGTTTAAAAGTCAAATGTGTTTGTTGTAAGTAACATGGTTAGAACATGTTTATTTATTCAATGTATATGTTAAGCAGTTGATTTAATCCATTTATGTTCATAGTTGATATATGAGGTCATGAGCCTGTTTTTAAAAATATTATTATTATACTTTAAGTTCTGAGATACACGTGTAGAAGGTGCAGGTTTCTTACATAGGCATACACGTGCCATGGGGGTTTGCTTCACCAATCAACCCATCATCTACATTATGTATTCCTCCTAATGCTATCCCTCCCATAACCCCCACCCCCTGACAGACCCTGGTATATGATGTTCCCCTCCTTGTGTCCATGTGTTCTCATTGTTCAACTCCCACTTATGAGTCAGAACATGCAGTGTTTAGTTTTCTGTTCCTTTGTTAGTTTGCTGAGAATGATGATTTCCAGCTTTATCCATGTCCCTGCAAAGAACATTAACTCATCTATTTTTAGGACTGCATAGTATTCCATGATATATATGTGCCACATTTTCTTCATTCAGTCTATCATTGATGGGCCTTTAGGTTGTTTTCAAGTCTTTGCTATTGTGAATAGTGCTGCAATAGACATACGTGTGCATATGTCTTTATAGTAGAATGATTTATACTTCTTTGGGTATATACCCAGTAATGGCATTGCTGGGTCAAATGGTTCTAGATCCTTGAGGAGTCACCACACTGTCTTCCACAATGGTTGAATTGACACTCCCACAAACAGTGTGTAAGTGTTCCTATTTCTCCACATCCTCTCCAGCATCTGTCGTTTCCTGACATTTTAGTGATCACCATTCTAACTGGTGTGAGATGTTATCTCATTGAAGTTTTGATTTGCATTTCTCTAATGACCAGTGATAATGAGCTTTTTTTCATATGTTTGTTGGCTGCATAAATGTCTTCTTTTGAGAAGTTTCTGTTCATATCCTTCACCCACTTTTTGATGGGGTTGTTTATTTCTTGTAAATTTGTTTAAGTTCCATGTAGATTCTAGATATTAGTACTTTGTCAGATGGATAGATTGCAAACATTTTCTCCCATTCTGTAGGTTGCCTCTTCACTCTGATGATAGTTTCTTTTGCTGTGCAGAAACTCACTAGTTTAGTTAGATCCCATTTGTCAATTTTGGCCTTTGTTGCCATTGCTTTTGGTGTTTTAGTCATGAAATCTTTGCCCATGTTTATATCCTTAATGGTATTGCCTAGGTTTTCTTATACGGTTTTTATGGTTTTGGGTCTTATGTTTAAGTCTTTAATTCATCTTGAGTTAATTTTTGTATAAGGTGTAAGGAAAAGGTCCAGTTTCAGTTTTCTGCATATGGCTAGCCAGTTTTCCCAGTACCATTTATTAAATAAACAGTTCTTTCCCCATTGCTTGTTTTTGTCAGGTTTGTCAAAAATCTGATGGTTGTAGATGTGTGGCATTATTTATGAGGCCTCTGTTCTGTTCCATTGGTCTATATGTCTGTTTTGGTAACAGCACCATGCTGTTTTGGTTACTGTATCCTTTTAGTATAGTTTGAAGTCAGGTAGCATGATGCCTTCAGCTTTGTTATTTTTGCTTAAGACTGTCTTGGCCATACAGGCTCTTTTTGGTTCCATATGAAATTTAAAGTAGTTTTCTTTCTAATTCTGTGAAGAAAGTCAATGGCACCCTGAAGAGGATAGCATTGAATCTATAAATTACTTTGGACAGTATGACCATTTTTATGATATTGATTCTTCCTATCCATGAGGATGGACTGTTTTTCCATTTGTTTCTGTCCTTTCTTATTTCCTTGAGCAGTGGTTTGTAGTTCTCCTTGAACAGGTTCTTCACATCCCTTGCAAGTTGTATTCCTAGGTAACAGATTGATTTTGTATCCGAAGACTTTGCTGAAGTTGCTTATCAGCTTAAAGAGATTTTGTGCTGAGACCATGGGGTTTTCTAAATATATAATCATGTCATCTGCAAACAAAGACAATTTGACTTTCTCTCTTCCTATTTGAATACCCTTTATTTTTTTCTCTTGCCTGACTGCCCTGGCCAGAACTTCTAATATTATGTTGAATAGGAGTGATGAGAGAGGGCATCCTTGTCTTGTGTGGGTTTTCAAAGGGAATGTTTCCAGCTTTTGCCCATTCGGTGTGATATTCGCTGTGGGTTTGTCATAAATAGCTTTTATTATTTTGTGATACGTTCCATCAATACCTTGTTTATTGAAATTTTTTAGCATGAAGGGGTGTTGAATTTTGTAGAAGTCCTTTTCTGCGTCTATCCTGTGGTTTTTGTCATTGGTTCTGTTTATGTGATGGATTACGTTTATTCATTTGTGTACGTTGAACAAGCCTTGCATCCCTGGGATGAAACCAACTTGATCGTGGTGGATAAGTTTTTGATGTTCTTCTGGTTTCAGTTTTCCAGTATGTTATTGAGGATTTTTGCATTGATGTTCATCAGCGATATTTATCTGAAATTTTCTTTCTTTCTTTCTTTTTTTTTTTTTTCTGTTGTGTCTCTGCCAGGTTTGGGTATCAGGATGATGCTGGCCTTATAAAATGAGTTAGGGAGGAGTCCCTCTTTTCCTATTGTTTGGAATAGTTTCAGAAACAGTCGTACCAGCTCCTCTTTGTACCGTGGGTAGAATTCAGCTGTGATTTCATCTGGTTCTGAGCTTTTTTTTGGTTTGTAGGCTATTAATTTCTGCCTGAATTTCAGAACTTCTTTTTGGTCTATTCAGGGATTCGACTTCTTCCTGGTTTAGTCTTGGGAGGGTGTATGGAATTTATCCATTTCTTGTAGATTTTCTAGTTTATTTGTGTAGAGGTGTTTATAGTATTTTCTGATGTTGTTTGTTTTACTGTGGGATCAGTGGTGATATCCCCCTTATCATTTTTTATTTTATTTGATTCTTCTCTCTTTTCTTCTTTATTAGTCTGGCTAGCAGTCTATTTATTTTCTTATTCTTTTCAAAAAACCACCTCCTGGATTCATTGATTTTTTGAAGGGCTTTTCGTGTTTCAATCTCCTTCAGTTCTTCTCTCATCTTAGTTTTTTCTTATCTGCTGCTAGCTTTTGAATTTGTTTGCTCTTGGTTCTCTAGTCCTTTTAATTGCTATGTTAGGGTGTTGATTTTAGATCTTTCCTGCTTTCTCCTATGGGCATTTAGTGCTGTAAATTTCCCTCTAAATACTGCTTTAGCTGTATCCTAGAGATGCTGGTTCATTGTGTCTTAGTTCTCATTGTTTTCAAATAACTTATTTATTTCTGCCTTTATTTCATTATTTACCCAGTAGTCATTCAGGATCAGGTTGTTCAGTTTCCAGGTAGTTGTGCAGTTTTAAGTGAGTTTCTTAATCCTGAGTTGTAATTTGATTGCACTGTGGTCTGTGAGACTGTTTGTTATGATTTCCGTTCTTTTGCATTTGCTGAGGAGTGTTTTACTTCCAATTACGTGGTCACTTTAGTATAAGAGCGATGTGGTGCTGAGAGGAATGTATATTCTGCTGATTTGTGGTGGAGAGTTCTGTAGATGTCTATTAGGTTTGCTTGGTCCAGAGGTGAGTTCAAGTCCTTCATATCCTTGTTAATTTTTTTTTCTTGTGGATCTGTCTAATATTGTCAGTGGGGTGTTAAAGTATTCCACTCTTATTGTGTGGGAGTCTAAGTCTCTTTTTAGGTCTCTAAGAACTTGCTGTATGAATCTGGGTGCTCCTGTATTGGGTGTATGTGTATTTAGGATAGTTAGCTCTGCCTGTTGCATTGATCCCTTTACCTTTATGTAATGACCTTCTTTGTATTTTCTGATCTTTGTTGGCTTAACTATTTTATCAGAGACTAGGATTGCAAACTCTGCTTTTTTTGTTTTCCATTTGCTTGGTAAATATTTCTCCATCTCTTTATTTTGAGCCTATGTGTGTGTTTGCACTTGAGATGGGTGTCCTGAATACAGCACACCAGTGGTCTTTACTCTTTATCCTATTTGCCAGTCTGTGTCTTTTAATGGAAACATTTAGCTCATTTACGTTTAAGGTTAATACTGTTATGTGTAAATCTGATCCTGTCATCATGATGCTTGCTGGTTATTTTGCTTGTTAGTTAATGCAGTTTCTTCATAGTGTCAATGGTCTTTACAATTTGGTATGTTTTTGCAGTGGCTGATACCAGCTTTTTCTTTTCATATTTAGAGCTTCCTTCAGGAGCTCTTGTAAGGCAGGCCTGGTGGTGACAAAATCTCTCATCATTTGCTCATTTCTAAAGGATTGTATTTCTTATTCGCATATGAAGCTTAGTTTGGCTGGTAATGAAATTCTGGTTTGAAATTTTTTTTTATTAAGAATGTTGAATATTGGCCCCTACTCTTTTCTGGCTTGTAGGGTTTCTACTGAGAGATCCACTGTTAGTCTGATGGGCTTCCCTTTTGTGGGTAACCTGACCTTTTTCTCTGGCTGCCCTTAACATTTTTTCTTCGTTTCAACCTTTATGTATCTTACAATTATGTGCCTTGGGGTTGCCCTTCTCAAGGAGTATCTTAGTGTTGTTCTCTTTATTTTCTTAATTTGAATGTTGGCCTATCTTACTAGGTTGGGGAAGTTCTCCTGGATAATATTCTGAAGAGTGTTTTCCAACATGGTTCCATTTTTCCCATCACTTTCAGGTACACCAATCAAATGTACATTTGGTCTTTTCACATAGTCTGATATTTCTTGGAGGCTTTGTTTTTTCCTTTTCATTCTTTTTTCTCTAATCTTGTCTTCATACTTTATTTTATTTAGTTGATCTTCAATCTCTGATATCTTTTCTTCCACTTGACTAATTCAGCTACTGATTCTTGTGTATACTTCACAAAGTTCTTGTGCTGTGTTTTTCAGCTCCGTCACATTATTTATGTTATTCTCTAACTAGTTATTCTCATTAGCAATTCCTCTAACCTTTTTTAAGGTTTCTATTTTCCTTGCATTGGGTTTGAACATGCTCCTTTAGCTCAGAGCTATTTCGTATTACCCATCTTCTGAAGCCTACTTATGTCAATTTGTCAAACTCATTCTCCATCAAGTTTTGTTCCCTTGCTGGTGAAGAGTTGTGATCCTTTGGAGGGAGAAGAGGCATTCTGGTTTTTGGAATTTTCAGCCTTTTTTTTGCTGTTTTTTTTTTTTTTTCTCATCTTCGTGGATTTATCTACCTTTGATCTTTGATGATGGTGACCTTCGAATGGGGTTTTTGTGTGGACGTCCTTTTTGTTGATGTTGTGGTATTCCTTTCTGTCTGTTAGTTTTCCTTCTAACAGTCAGGCCTCTCTGCTGCAGGTCTGCTGGAGTTTGCTGGAGGTCCATTCCAGACCTGGGTATCACCTGTGGAGGCTGCAGAACAGCAAAGATTGCTGCCTGTTCCTTCCTCTGGAAGCTTCGTCCCAGAGGGGTACCTGCCAGTTGCCAGCCAGAGCTCTCCTGTATGAGTTGTCTGTCGACCTCTGCTGGGAGGTATCTCTCAGTCAGGAGGCACAGGGATCAGGCACCCACTTGAGGAGGCAGTCTGACCCTTAGCAGAGCTCGAGCGCTGTACTGGGAAATGTGCTGCTCCCTTCAGAGCTGGCAGGCAGGAATGTCTAGGTCTGCTGAAGCTGCCCCCATGGACAACCATTTTCCTAGGTGGTCTGTCCCAGGGAGACGGGATTTTCATCTATAAGCCCCTGACTGGGGCTGCTACCTTTCTTTCAGAGATGCATTGCCTAGAGAAGGGGAATTTAGAGAGGCAGTCTGGCTACAGAGGTTTTGTGGTGCTATGGTGGGCTCCACGCAGTTCAAACTTCCTGGTGGCTTTGTTTACACTGTGAGGAAAAAATTGCCTACTCAAGCTTCAGTAATGGTGGATATCCCTCTCCCCACCAAGCTCGAGCACCCCAGGTTGACTTCAGACTGCTGTGCTGGCAACAATAATTTCAAGCCAGTGGATCTTAGCTTGCTGGGCTCTGTGGGGGTGGGATCTGCTGAGCTAGACCACTTGGCTCCCTGGCTTCAGCCTCCTTTCCAGGGGAGTGAATGGTTTTTTCTTGCTGGCATTCCCGGAGCCACTGAGCTGTGAAAAAAAAACTGCTGCAGCTAGCTTGGGGTCTGCCCAAATGGCTTCCCAGTTTTGTGTTTGAAACCCAGGGCCCTGGTCGTGTAGTCACCCATGGGAATTTTCTGGTCTGTAGGTTGTGAAGACCATGGGAAAAGCATAGTATCTGGGACAGAATGCACCATTCCTCACGACATAGTCTTTCAAGGCTTCCTTTGACTATGGGAGGGAGTTCCCCGACCCCTTGTACTTCCTGTGTGAGGTGACGCCCCATCTGCTTTGGCTCACCCTCTGTGGGCTGCACCCACTGTCTAACCATTCCCAATCAGATGAGCTGGGTACTTCAGTTGGAAATGCAGAAATCACCCACCTTCTGTGTTGATCTTGCTGGGAGCTGCAGACTGGAGCTTTTCCTATTTGGCCATCTTGGCAGCCACCATCTCATACTTCTGTTATAGTGTTAATTGCTACCTAGTTGCTTTTAGTATCATTTGTGTAATTGTGTAACTGTTTTATAAGACCAGTGAGGTTTATACTTTTGTGGGTGTTGTTTTTTCTTTTTATGACAGTGAATATCAACCTTACGTTTCCATGATTAGATCTCCCTTGAGCATTTCTTGTAGAGATAGTCTAGTGGTTACATATTCTTTTTGTGTTTGCTCTTCTGGGAAATACATTATTTTTTATTTCTTCAGAAGTGTAGTTCAGCAGGATAAAAAATTTGTGGTTGGCTTTTTTTTTTCTTTAAGAAGATGGACAATAAGACCTTAATCTCTTCTGGCTTATAAGGTTTCTGCTGAGAAGTCCACTGTTATTCTGGTAGAATTTCCTTCATGTGTAATTAGATGCCTTGCTTTTGCTGATTTTAGGATTTTTTTCCTTCACGTTGAATTTATATAGCCTGATGGTTGTATGTTTTAATTACATCCATCTTTCAATGTATGCTGAAGGTCTCTGAGATTCTTGTATCTGAATGTCTAAATCTATAGAAAGACTAGAGAACTTTCACCCAATTATTTTCTCAAATAGGTTTTTGATACTTTCTACTTTTTCTTTTTTTTTTGGAATATCTATATTTCATATGTTTGAATATTTTACATAATCCCATACTTCTTGAAGGCTTTGTTGTACATTTTATCAAATTATATTTTAAAACATTTGGTCTGGGTTAAATCTAAAAATACTCATCTTCAATCTTTGAGACAGTTATACCTTTGTAAAAAATCTGTTTGGTAAATGTTTTTGATATACTGAATTCTTTAAAAAAATTTTTTTTGTTGGTTTTTAACTTGCTCTTAGATCTCATTGAACATATTCAAAATTAATATTTTTAATTTTTATCTAGCATTTTAATGACTTTATTTTTGTTACAATTCATTGCTAAAGAGTTAACATGACTCTTTGGGAGTGTTGTAACACTGTTTTTTCATACTTTCAGAATTGTTCTATTTGTTTCTTCTCATCTGTGTAAACTGTCTCTTCCTATTTTTGAATTTACTTTCATTTGGAAAATTTTTTTTTTCTTCTCATTGAGGACGTGCCTACAATGTACATTGTCTGGGGTCTTTTGGCTTTAGTTATGGATTATTTCAGTGGCCAAGGCTCTGTATGAGTTCCTTCTTTATAGACAAGATTTGTGTGGTGGCTTTCTCGTATACTGTCTGTAGTAGTGTTGAACTGGGCATTTGAGCAGGCACACGATCCCCTTTAGGGCCTGGGATTGCAGAGGTCTCAGGAAACTTATGTCTTTACTCAGTGCTGTGCACTTATGTCAGCAGATTTTGTATTGGTTCTGTGGATCAACCTTGAAGCCAGTAGGTATCATTTGTCATTAAAGCTGGCTGCAGTAGTAGCACGTGGGGATATATATATATATATATATATAGAGAGAGAGAGAGAGAGAGAGAGATGGAATCTCACTCTGTCACCCAGGCTGGTGTGCAGTTGTGTGATCCTGGCTCACTGCAACCTCCACCTCCTAGGTTCAAACAATTCTCCTTCCTCAGCCTCCCACGTAGCTGGGATACAGGCGCCTGCCACCATACCTGATTAACTTTTGTATTTTTAGTAGAGATGGGGTTTCAGCATGTTGTCCAGGCTGGTCTTGACCTCCTGACGTCAAGTGATCCTCCCGCCTCAGCCTCCCAAAGTGCTAGGATTACAGGCATGAGTCACCATGCGGGTGTGGGTAATATACTTGATCTTTGTTTACTGGGAGATCTCTGTTGCCTCAGGCAATACGTTTGTCATTGAGATGCACAGTGGCCTGAGTCTCCCCTTCAACTCTGGATGATGAGACAAAGCAGGGTGGAGCTGGACCACCGAGTCCATCCTTGGATACCCCCATGGCTGGTATAATCATTATCCCTGACAATGATAATAAGGTTAGTTCTTGGTGAAATACTCCATGATCTCTGCGATGAAGAGGTGGAAGCTGCCCCATTCCCGTGGCCTAGGCAGGCAGGAATGAGATTTGCTTCACTGTCACACCCCTGTTCCAACACTCAGAACACAGATTTGTCAAGGATCACTGTCTATTTCCAGACTGCAATGAAGCTGAGAGCTGTCAAAGACAAATGCCCCATGACTTACAACTGAATCTTCTGTGAAATATTTTCCCAATGTTTTAAACAAACAGATTTGTAGCACTTCTGCTCTCTGCTGCAGTAGTGCTGCCACTCTGTGTAGAGAAGGGGAGGGGCCCTGCCTTTGTGCAAGCCCAGGCCCAGTGGGCATACTGCCAGTGGGGACACATTTGCCCCTAAAAGACCTAGAAAGGCCATCCTCCAGTGGACCTGTGTCAATTAATTATGGTAGCAGTCATGACTGTGGGTGCAGAAGTAAGCAGGCAACAAGAAGTCTTCTCTACACATGTGTCTGAGTGCTGACACTGGCCACTGGGATGGAACCACATTTCTTTCTTGCAGAGCCAAGCACAGCACCTGCATCTCTGCTGGATTTGGCACAGCCACTGAGAGCTCACGAGTGGGGAGCTCTCAGGTACATCTAGTTTCTTTTGTCCCAAGGAGTGCTCCTCCTTTGATATATTGTTCTTCTTCCCTTAGGAGCATAACTCTCTAAGAGCTAGACTACTGGGAACCCTGGAGCTCCCCTGGGTCCAACCAACCTTATGTGTCTGCCACAATCTGAGGAGGAGCTGAGGCATGTCTGTGGGGGCTCCAGTAACATATAGACACAAAGGCTGAGGTCCACTGGGTAGGACATAGCTCTCAATGTCTGAATCCACAGTATGGTTTCTTGCCATCATAGCATGGTTCTGGGGAAGGGCAAGCAATCCAGCACAAGTTAGTAGTTTGGTGTAATGCTTTCCAAAAGCCCCCAAATCACCACCCGCACCAGTGTTTGTGTTTATAAGGGCAGAGGAGCTCTCTGATAGTGTGGATACTGGCAATCTGTCATAGGAGAAAGGGGAGCCCAAACCACCCCCACCTATTCTTTTGATAAAATACTAAGTCTTTCAGGGTTCCGAGCTAATCTCTGCCATCTACGCTCTAGCTTCTTCTCATAACCTCTCTGTTAGGCTTCAGAACTATTCCCTTGATATTCTTTCTATTCAAGCTAGGATTATTCACCTGTGTATTTGTCAGGGTTCTCTAAAGGGACAGAACTAATATGATAGATGAATATATGAAAGGGAGTTTGTTAGAAAAATTCACTCACCTGATCACAAGATGAAGTCCCACAATAGCCTGTCTGCAATCTGAGGAGCCAGGAAGACCATCCAAGACCCAAAACCTCAAAAGTAGGAAAGCCGACAGTGCAGCCTTCAGTCTGTGGCCAAAGGCCTGAAAGCCCCTGGAAAATCACTGATGTAAGTCCAAAAGTCCAAAAGCTGAAGAACATGGAGTCTAATGCTCGGGGGCAGCAAGCATCCAGCACAGGAGCAAGAAGGAGGCCAGAAGACTTAGCCAGTCCTTTCACGTTCCTCTGCCTGCTTTTGTCCTAGCTGGGATGGCAGCTGATTAGATGGTGCCCACAGAGTTTGAGGGTGAGTCTACCTCTCCACTGACTCAAATGTTAATCTTTTTTGGCAACACCCTCATAGACACACCCAGGAACAATAATTTGCATCCTTCAATCCAATTAAGTTGACACTCAATATTAACCATCACAAGTCCATCCCTTGTCAACTTGATCCCATACACATCTCCTGAAATAATACATAATCTTCAAATCAAGACAATAATAAGGTCATAATTATGCCTAACATAATAAAGCTATCCTTCGTACAACCGGAAGTGCACCAACCCCCAACCCAAATGCTATTACATAAAGTTAACAACACTTAAAGGCTGATATGAAGTCAATAAAGCTTATGTCACATGATAAAAAAGGAAATAAAATGAAGATATTTTCTTAGTACATGTGTGTACATGCACAAACATGTTCTTAACAAAATAAGGAGGAAATACTCATGAGAATTACAGTCCTTGTTTCTGCAACTGGTCACGTGGTCATAGCTGGTATTGAAGACTGTCTTCTTCTACTACCTATTCTGTATTCCCTTTGCCTTCACCAAGCACCTCAGTGGGTCATAGTTTTTTACCTGGTGGCGTGAATCAAACCTTTATTCCTGAAAAGTCTGGGCCATTTGTAGTCCTGCCTGGATTGGGTTGTTCTAATTTCCCATTGACCTTAGTCACAGGGCATGGTAATATTAGTATTACACCCTAAGGGATCTCCTTACCTTCATTGAAGAGTAGTAGGCTGATTTCATCTTGTCAGTCTGGGTAAATCACCCCAGCCAACACTGTCACTTTCTTTTTAGCCAGTTGACTTAGAGGTAGGAGTACAACAAAGTGGCCATGTGTCAATCTTAACTTCCAGTTTAATGGAATCATTGTTGTGTCTCCCGGTGGCAGCATTCCTCTCTTGAACTAATACCTCTAGACCAGCAGAACATAATGTCACTGGAACAGGAAGCAAAAATTTTGCTAGTGGGTCACCACGGGTGATGGTGAGTGGTGCCACTTTCACTTTCCCCATTGATTCCTGGACCTGTGAATCCTGGCTATGGGAGAAAAAATACCATATATTGGATGTTGATTCAGAGCATACACAGCCTTCTGGAGAACTTTGTTCTAGCCCTGCAAAGTATTTTCACTTGGTTGACATTGTAATTGTTACTTCAAAAGGCCATTCCACTGTTCTGTCAATCGAGCTGCTTCAGGATGATGGGGAACATGGTAAGACTAATGAATTCCATGAGTATGAACCCACTGCTGCACTTAATTAGCTGTAAAGTGAGTGCCTTGGTCAGAGGCAATGCTGTGTGGAATACCATGATGGTGGATAAGGCATTCCATGAGTCTTCGGATGGTAGTCTTTGCAGAAGCATTGCATGCATGATACGCAAACCCATATCTGGAGTAAGTGTCTATTCCAGTGAAGACAAACCGCTGCCCTTTTCATGATGGAAGAGATCCAGTATAATCAACCTGCCACCAAGTAGCTGGCTGATCACCCTGAGGAATGGTGCCATATTGAGGGCTCAGTGTTGGTTTCTGCTGTGGGCAAATTGGGCACTCAGCAGTGGCCGTAGCCAGGTCAGCCTGGTTGAGGAAGTCCATGTTGCTGAGCCCATGTGTAACCACCATTTCTGCCACCATGACCATTGGGCAATGACATTGGTGGCTGAGGAAAGAGGCTGAGTGGTATCCACAGAATGAGTCATTCTATTCATTTGATTATTCAAATCTTCCCCTTTGGTGAGCACTCAGATGAAATACAAATATCTTCACAGCTTTTGACCACTCAGAGATGTCCATCCACATACCTCATCCCCAAATTTATTCATCACTAGTTTTTCAATCATACTCTTTTCAAGCCTCTGACCATCCAGCCAAACCGTTGGCTACAGACCACGAATCAGTGCATAATCACATATCTGGCCATTTCTCCTTCCAAGCAAAGTGCACAACCAGGTGCACTGCTTGAAGTTCTGTCCACTGGAAAGATTTCCTTTCACCGATATCCTTCATGGATGTCCTAGAAAGGGGCTGTAGTGTTGCAGTTGCCTACTTTTAGGTGGTGCCTGAATATCTTGCAGAACCATCTGTGAACCAGGCCCTAGTCTTCTCTTCCTCTGTCAACTGATCATAGGGGACTCACCATGAGACCATCAGTGCAGGCTGGGGAATAGAAGGCAGGGTGGCAGGACTGGAGAGCATGGGCATTTGAGCCACTTCCTCATGTAACTTCCTTGTGCCCTCAGGACATGCTCGAGCTCAAACACGTATATACCACTTCCATTTGATGATGAAATGCCACTGTGCATGCCCCACTTTATGGCTAGATGGGTAAGAAAGCACCCAGTTCATGATAAGCAGTTCGGGTCGCATGGTGGTTTGATGACTCATAGTCAAATGTTCAGTTTCCATGAATGCCCAGTAACAGGCCAAGAGCTGTCTCTCGAAAGGAGAATAGTTATCTGCAGAACATTGCAGAGTCTTGTTCCAAAATCCCAGAGGTCTCCATTGTGATTCACATATGGGAGCCAGCCAAAGGTTCCAAATAGCATCCCTATTTGCCACTGAAACCTCAAGCACCATTGGTTCTGCTGGGTCATATGGCCCAAGTGGCAGAGCAACTTGCACAGCAGCCTGGACCTGCTGCAGAGCCTTCTCCTGTTCTGGACCTTACTGGCTGCATACCAGGTACCAAGAGATGTGTTAATTTGCTCAAGCAATGAAACCACATCTGGTACAGCAGCTGCAGTTGTAGTCACTACTTGGTTAAGTATATGATAATCCACTTTCATTCTCCAGGATTCATCTTTCTTTTGCACAGGCTGAATAGGAGAGTTGAATGGAGAGGTGGTAGGAATAACCACCCTTGAGTCTTTCAAGTCCTTGATGGTGGCACTAATGTCTGCAATTTTTCCAGGGATATGATATTGTTTTTGATTCACTATTTTTTTTAGGTAGAGACAACTGTAATGGATTCCGTTTGGCCTTTCCCAACATAATAGCCTTCATTCTACCGGTCAGGAAGCCAATGTGGGGATTCTGCCAGCTGCTAAGTATGTATATGCCAATTATGCATTCTGGCACTGGGGAAATAACCACAGGATGATTCCGAGGACCCACTGTACCCACTGTAAGTCAGACCTGAGCTAAAACTCCATGAATTACCCGACCTACATAAGCCCCTAATTTAACCAGATGAAGTATAATGATGTTTTGGGTCCCCTGGAATAAGCATCAGCTCAAAGCCAGTGTCCAGCAGTCCCCAAGATATCTGATCGTTTTCCTTTTCCCAATGCACAGTTACTCTGATAAAAGGCTGGAGGTCTCCTTGGGGAAGAATGGAAGAAAAATTAATAGCATAAATTCTAAGTAGTATAGTGGGGTCCTTCCTCAAGAAGACCCAGCCTCCTCTTTATTCAACGGGTTCTGGGTCTGTATATTGGTTGAAGTCTGGAAGTTGAGAGGCTGTGATTCTCTATATTTATAATTCAAATTAGTTTTTTTTACACTCGACCTGGAAGTTTTCTGCTCACACAAATTAAGAAAGAATGCAGTAGGCTTCCTATTAATTTCACTTCTAGGAACATTGTGATTAATTAGCCAGTGCCAGAGCTCTACACAAGTCAGACTATTCTGATTGCCATTTTGCTTCTGCTGTCCATTATGTAACTATGGCTACTTAGCGTTTAATGGTTGAGTGATGCCACTTGTCCCTTGCCACCTCGGGATCCAATTATTCCCATTGCACTTAAATTTTGTAGTTGAGTGATTGGTTCCCAATGTAAGATCTGGCATAAAGAGAAGAGCAATCACAGAGCTCTTCAAGGATGCAGGTGCTGCCCTCACAAATCTATTTCACAAAGTATTAGTAGAGGGTATGTCTTCTGGACCTTCCCAGCTGGGACGAGTGAGTCTAAAGTGACTAATACACACTAGCATCCAAATCTCCCTAAGCCTTTGGATCCATTCCTCTACAGTAAACCAAGGGAGATCAGGCATTTCCAGCTCATTCACAGTGAGCCATCTTTGGATCCATATTTCAGCTAACCAAGCAAATAAACTATTGAAACCTTTTTTAAACTTCCTAAGCTGCAACATTAAATGCAGAATCCCTGCTTAGTGGGCCCAAATCAATAAATTCCCCAACATAGCAAGGCAGGTCAACATTCAAATAGAGAAAATATAAAGAACACAGACCACAGTGCAATCAAATTAAAACTCAGAATTAGGAAACTAACTCAAAACTGCAAAACTACACGGAAACAGAACAACCTGCTCCTAAATAACTACTTTGTAAATAACGAAATGAATGCAGAGATAAAGATGTTCTTTGAAACCAAGGAGAAAAAAGACACAATGTACCAGAATCTCTGGGACAGGTTTAAAAACAGTGTGTATAGGGAAATTTATAGCACAAAATGCCCACAAGAGAAAGCAGGAAAGATCTAAAATGAACATGCTAACATCACATTTAAAAGAACAAGAGAAGCAGGAGCAGACAAATTTTAATGCTAGCAGGAGACAAGAAATAACTAAGATCACAGCAGAATTGAAGGAGATAGAGACACGAACAACCCGTCAAAAAATCAATGATTCCAGGAGCTGGTTTTTTGAAAAGATCAACAATATAGACTGCTACCCAGACTAATAAAGAAGGAAAGAAGAATCAAACAGATGCCACAAAAAATGATAAAGGGAATATCACCACTGATCCCACAGAAATAAAAACTACCATCAGACAATACTATAAACACCTCTACACAAATAAACTAGAAAATCTAGAAGAAATCGGTAAGTTCCTGGACTCATATACCCTCCCAAGACTAAACCAGAAAGATGTCGAATCCCTTAATAGACCAATAGCAAGTTCTGAAATTGATGCGGCAGTGAATAGCATACCAAACAAAAGAAGTCCAGGACCAGACAGATGCACAACCAAATTCTACCATAGGCACAAAAAGGAGCTGGTACCATTCCTTCTGAAACTATTCCAAACAATAGAAAAGGAGGGAATTCCTCCCTAACTCATTTTATGAGGCCAGCATCATCCTAATATCAAAACCTGACAGAGAAACAACAACAAAAAAAATTTCAGGCCAATATCCCTGATGAACATTGATGCAAAAATCCTCAATAAAATACTTGCAAACCAAATCCAGCAGCATATCAAAAAGCTTATCCACCATGATCCAGTCGGCTTCATCCCGGGGTTGCAAGGCTGGTTCAACATATGCAAATGAATAAATGTAATCCATCACATAAACAGAAACAATGACAAAACCCACATGATCATCTCAATACACGCAGAAAAAACCTTAGACAAAATTTAACATCCCTTCATGCTAAAAACTCTCAATAAACTAGGTATTGATGGAAGCTATCTCAAAATAATAAAAGCTATTTAAGACAAACCCACAGCCAATATCACACTAAATGGGCAAATACTGGAAACATTCCCTTTGAAAACCGGCACAAGACAAGGATGCCCTCTCTCACCACTCCTATTCAACATAGTATAGGAAGTTCTAGCTGGGGCAATCAGACAAGATAAAGAAATAAAGGGTATTCAATTAGGAAAAGAGAAAGTCAAATTGTCTCTGTTTGCAGATGACATGATTGAATATTTAGAAAACCCCATCGTCTCAGCCCAAAATCTCCTTAAGCTTATAAGCAACTTCAACAAAGTATCAGGATAAAAAAATCAATGTGCAAAAATCACAAGCATTCTTATAAACCAATAACAGAGAGCCAAATCATGAGTGAACTCTCATTCAGAATTGCTACTAAGAGGATAAAATACCTAGGAATACAATTTACAAGGGATGTGAAGGTCCTCTTCAAGGAGAAATACAAACCACTGCTCGAGGAAATAAGAGAGGACAAAAACAAATGGAAAAACATTCCATGCTCATGGATAAGAAGAATCAATATCATGAAAATGGCCATATTGCCCAAAGTAATTTATAGATTCAGTGCTATTCCCACTAACCTACCATAGACTTTTTTTCACAAAATTAGAAAAAAAACTACTTAAATTTCATGTGGAACCAAAAAAGAGCCCACATATCCAAGACAATCCTAAGCAAGAAGAACAAAGCTGAAGGCATCATGCTACCTGACTTCAAACTATACTACAAGGCTACAGTAACAAAAACAACATGGTACTGATACCAAACAGATATATAGACCAACGGAACAGAAGAGAGGCTTCAGAAATTATGCCACACATCTACAACCATCAGATCTTTGACAAACCTGACCCAAACAAGCAATGGGGAAAGAATTCCCTATTTCATAAATGTTTTTGGAAAAACTGGCTAGCCATAAGAAGAAAACTGAAACTGGATCACTTCCTTATACCTTATACAAAAATTAATTCAACATGTATCGAAGACTTAAATCTAAGACCTAAAGTTGTAAAAACACTAGAAGAAAACATAGGCAATACCATTCAGGACATAGGCATGGGCAAAGACTTCATGACAAAATAAAAAAGCAGTGGCAACAGAAACCAAAATTGACAAATGGAATCTAATTAAACTGAAGACCTTCTGCAAAGCAAGATACACTGTCATCAGGGTGAACAGGCAACCTACAGAATAGGAGAATATTTTTGCAATCTATTCATCTGACAAAGGGCTAATACACAGAATCTACAAAGAACTTAAACATATTGACAAGGAAAAAAAAAACAAACCAAAAAGTGGGCAGAGGATATGAACAGATACTTCTCAAAAGAAGACACTTATTCAGCCAACAAACATATGAAAAATAGCTAATCATCACTGGTCATTAAAGAAATGCCAATCAAACCACAATGAGGTAACATCTCATCCCAGTTAGAATGGCGAACATTAGGGGGTGGAGCCAAGATGGCCTTATAGGAACAGCTCCAGTCTACAGCTCCCAGTGTGAACGACACAGAAGATGGGTGATTTCTGCATTTCCAAATGAGGTACTGGGTTCATCTCCCTGGGGAGTGTCAGACAGTGGATGCAGGACAGTGGGTGCAGCACACTGAGTGTGAACCAAAGCAGGGTGAGGCATTGCCTCACCCTGGAAGTGCAAGGGGTCAGGGAATTCCCTTTCCTAGTCAAAGAAAGGGGTGACAGACAGCACCTGGAACATCGGGTCACTCCCACCCTAATAATGCACTTTTCTAACAGTCTTATCAAATGGCACACCAGGAGATTGTATCACATGCCTGGCTTGGAGGGTCCTAGGTCCACGGAGCCTCACTCATTGCTAGCACAGCAATCTGAGATAAAACTGCAAGGCAGCAGCAAGGCTGGGGAAGGGGCACCCGCCATTGCCGAGGTTTGAGTAGATAAACAAAGCAGCTGGGAAGTTCGAACTGGGTGGAGCCCACCACAACTCAAGGAGGCCTGCCTGCCTCTGTAGACTCCACCTCTGAGGGCAGGGCATAACCAAACAAAAGGCAGCAGAAACCTCTGCAGACTTAAATGTCCCTGTCCGACAGCTTTGAAGAGAGTAGTGGCTCTCCCAGCATGCAGCTGGAGATCTGAGAACGGACAGACTGCCTCCTCAAGTGGGTCTCTGACCCCCAAGTAGCCTAACTGGGAGGCATCCCCCAATGGGGGCAGACTGACAACTCACACAGCCGGGTACTCCTCTGAGACAAAACTTCCAGAGGCAGGCAGCAGCATTTGCTCTTCACCAATATCCTCTATTCTGCAGCATCCGGTGTTGATACTCAGGCAAACAGGGTCTGGAGTGGACCTCCAGCAAACTGCAACAGACCTGCAGCTGAGGGTACTGACTGTTAGAAGGAAAACTAACAAACAGAAAGGACATCCACACCAAAACCCCATCTGTACGTAACCATCATCAAAGACCAAAGGTAGATAAAAACCACAAAGATGGGGAAAAAACAGAGCAGAAAAACTGGAAACTCTAAAAATCAGAGTGCCTCTCCTCCTCCAAAGGAACACAGCTCCTCCCTCACAAGCAATGGAAGAAAGCTGGACGGTGAATGACGTTGACGAGTTGAGAGAAGAAGGCTTCAGGCAATCAAACTATTCTGAGCTAAAAGAGGAAGTTCGAACCGATGGCAAAGAAGTTAAAAACCTTGAAGAAAAATTAGACGAATGGCTAACTAGAATAACCAATGCAGAGAAGTCCTTAAAAGAGCTGAAGGAGCTGAAAACCAAGGCACAAGAACTACATGATGCATGCACAAGCCTCAGTAGCTGATTGGATCAACTGGAAGAAAGGGTATCAGTGATGGAAGAAGATCAAATGAATGAAATGAAGTGAGAAGAGAAGTTAAGAGAAAAAAGAGTAAAAAGACAAGAAGAAAGCCTCCAAGAAATATAGGATTATGTGAAGAGAACAAATCTACATCGGATTGGTGTACCTGAAAGTGATGGGGAGAATGGAACCAAGCTGGAAAACACTCCGCAGGATATTATCCAGGAGAACTTCCCCAGTCTAGCAAGGCAGGCCAACATTCAAATTCAGGAAACACAGAGAACACCACAAAGATACTCCTCGAGAAGAGCAACTCCAAGACATATAATTGTCAGATTCACCAAAGATGAAATGAAGGAAAAAATGTTAAGGGCAGCCAGAGAGAAAGGTCGGGTTACTGACAAAGGGAAGCCCATCAGACTAACAGCTGATCTTTCGGCAGAAACTCTACAAGGCAGAACAGAGTGGGGGCCAATATTCAACATTCCTAAAGAAAAGAATGTTCAACCCAGAATTTCATATCCAGCCAAACTAAACTTCATAAGTGAAGGAGAAATAAAATCCTTTACAGACAAGCAAATGCTGAGAGATTTTGTCACCACCAGGCCTGCCCTAAAAGAGCTCCTGAAGGAAGCACTAAACATGGAAAGGAACAACCAGAACCAGCCACTGCAAAAACATGCCAAATGGTAAAGATCATCAAGGCTAGGAAGAAACTGCAACAACTAATGAGCAAAATAACCAGCTAACATCATAACGACAGGATCAGATTCACACATAACAATACTAACCGTAAATGTAAATCGGCTAAATGCTCCAATTAAAAGACACAGATTGGCAAATTGGGTAAAGAGTCAAGACCCATGAGTGTGCTGTATTCAGGAAACCCATCTCACGTGCAGAGACACACATAGGCTCAAAATAAAGGGAAGGAGGAAGATCCACCAAGAAAATGGAAAACAAACAAAGGCAGGGGTTGCTATCCTAGTCTCTGATAAAACAGACTTTAAACCAACAAAGATCAAAAGAGACAAAGAAGGCCATTACATAATGGTAAAAGGACCAATTCAACAAGATGAACTAACTATCCTAAATATATATGCACCCAATACAGGAGCACCCAGATTCATAAAGCAAATCCTTAGTGACTTACAAAGAGACTTAGACTCCCACACAATAATAATGGGAGAGTTTAACACCCCACTGTCAACATTAGACAGATAAAGGAGACAGAAAGTTAACAAGGATATCCAGGAACTGAACTCAGCTCTGCACCAAGCGGACCTAATAGACATCTACAGAACTCTCCACCCAAAATCAACAGAATATACATTCTTTTCAGGACTACACCACACCTATTCCAAAATTGACCACATAGTTGGAAGTCAAGCACTCCTCAGCAAATGTAAAAGAACAGAAATTACAAGAAACTGTCTCTCAGACCACAGTGCAATCAAACTAGAACTCAGGATTAAGAAACTCACTCAAAACCACTCAACTACATGGAAACTGAACAACCTGCTCCTGAATGACTACTGGGTACATAACGAAATGAAGGCAGAAATAAAGATGTTCTTTGAAACCAACGAGAACAAAGGCACAACATACCAGAATCTCCGGGACACATTCAAAGCAGTGTGTGGAGGGAAATTTATAGCACTAAATGCCCACAAGAGAAAGCAGGAAAGATCTAAAATTGACACCCTAACATCACAATTAAAAGAACTAGAGAAGCAAGGGCAAACACATTCAAAAGCTAGCAGAAGGCAAGAAATAACTAAGATCAGAGCAGAACTGAAGGAAATAGAGACACAAAAATTCCTCCAAAAAATCAATGAATCCAGGAGCTGGTTTTCTTTTTTTTTCCTTTTTTGTTTTTTTTTAAATTTTATTATTATTATACTTTAAGTTTTAGGGTACACATGCACCATGAGCACGTTTGTTACATATGTATATATGTGCCATGTTGGGGTGCTGCACCCATTAACTCGTCATTTAGCATTATGTATATCTCCTAATGCTATCCCTCCCCCCTCCCCCACCGCACAACAGTCCCTGGTGTGTAATGTTCCCCTTCCTGTGTCCCTGTGTTCTCACTGTTCAATTCCCACCTACGAGTGAGAACATGCAGTGTTTGGTTTTTTGTCCTTGTGATAGTTTGCTGAGAATGATGGTTTCCAGCTTCATCCATCTCCCTACAAAGGACATGAACTCATCATTTTTTTTTTCCTTGGGTCTGTGCCATCTTTTCCTTTTATTATTATACTTTAAGTTTTAGGGTACATGTGCACAATGTGCATGTTAGTTACATATGTATATGTGTGCCATGCTGGTGTGCTGCACCCATTAACTCGTCATTTAGCATTAGGTATATCTCCTAATACTATCCCTCCCCCTCCCCCCATCCCACAACAATCCCCACAGTGTGATATTCCCCTTCCTGTGTCCAAGTGTTCTCATTGTTCAATTCCCACCTATGAGTGAGAACATGCGGTGTTGGGTTTTTTGACCTTGTGATAGTTTACTGAGAATGATGACTTCCAATTTCATCCATTTCCCTACAAAGGACATGAACTCATCATTTTTTATGGCTGCATAGTACTCCATGGTGTATATGTGGCACATTTTCTTAATCCAGTCTATCATTGTTGGACATTTGGGTTGGTTCCAAGTCTTTGCTATTGTGAATAGTGCCGCAATAAACATACGTGTGCATGTGTCTTTATAGCAGCATGATTTATAATCCTTTGGGTATATACCCAGTAATGGGATGGCTGGGTAAAATTGTATTTCTAGTTCCAGATCCCTGAAGAATTGCCACACTCACTTCCAGAATCGCTGAAGTAGCTTACAGTCCCACCAACAGTGTAAAAGTGTTCCTATTTCTCCACATCCTCTCCAGCACCTGTTGTTTCCTGACTTTTTAATGATCGCCATTCTAACTGGTGTGAGATGGTATCTCATTGTGGTTTTCATTTGCATTTCTCTGATGGCCAGTGATGATGAGCATTTTTTCACGTTTTTTTTGGCTGCATAAATGTCTTCTTTTGAGAAGTGTCTGTTCATATTCTTTGCCCACTTTTGAATGGGGTTGTTTGTTTTTTTCTTGTAAATCTATTTGAGCTTATTGTAGATTCTGGATATTAGCCCTTTGTCACATGAGTAGGTCGCAAAAATTTTCTCCCATCCTGTAGGTTGCCTGTTCACTCTGATTGTAGTTTCTTTTGCTGTGCAGAAGCTCTTTAGTTTAATTAGATCCCATTTGTCAATTTTGGCTTTTGTTGCCATTGCTTTTGGTGTTTTAGACATGAAGTCCTTTCCCATGCCTATGTCCTGAATGGTATTGGCTAGGTTTTCTTCTGGGCTTTTTATGGTTTTAAGTCTAACATGTAAGTCTTTAATCCATCTTGAATAAATTTTTGTATAAGGTGTAAGGAAGGGATCCAGTTTCAGCTTTCTACATATGGCTAGCCAGTTTTCCCTGCACCATTTATTAAATAGGGAATCCTTTCCCCATTGCTTCTTTTTGTCAGGTTTGTCAAAGATCAGATTGTTGTAGATATCTGGCATTATTTCTGAGGGCTCTGTTCTGTTCCATTGATCTATATCTCTGTTTTGGTACCAGTACCATGCTGTTTTGGTTAGTGTTGCCTTGTAGTGTAGTTTGAAGTCAGGTAGCGTGATGCCTCCAGCTTTGTTCTTTTGGCTTAGGATTGACTTGGGAATGTGGGCTCTTTTTGGGTTTCATATGAGCTTTAAAGTAGTTTTTTTCCAATTCTGTGAAGAAAACCATTGGTAGCTTGATGGAGATGGCATTGAAAGTATAAATTACCTTGAGCAGTATGGCCATTTTCACGATATTGATTCTTCCTACCAATGAGTATGGAATGTTCTTCCATTTGTTTGTATCCTCTTTTATTTCATTCAGCAGTGGTTTGTAGTTCTCCTTGAAGAGGTCTTTCACGTCCCTAGTGAGTTGGATTCCTTGGTATTTTATTCTCTTTGAAGCAATTGTGAATGGGAGTTCACTCATGATTTGGCTCTCTGTTTGTCTGTTATTGATGTATAAGAATGCTTGTGATTTTTGCACATTGATTTTGTACCCTGAGACTTTGATGAATTTGCTTATCAACTTAAGGAGATTTTGGGCTGAAATTATGGGCTTTTCTAGATATACTATCGTGTCATCTGCAAACGGATAATTTGACTTCCTCTTTTCCTAATTGAATGCCCTTTATTTCCTTCTCCTGCCTGACTGCCCTGGCCAGAACTTCCAACACTATGTTGAATAGGAGTGGTGAGAGAGGGCATCCCTGTCTTGTACCAATTTTCAAAGGGAATGCTTCCAGTTTTCGCCCTTTCATTATGATATTGGCAGTGCGTTTATCATATATAGCTATTGTGAGTTTGAGATACGTTCCCTCAATACCTAATTTATTGAGAGTTTTCAGCGTGAAGGTTGTTGAATTTTATCAAAGGCCTTTTCTGCATCTATTGAGATAATTATGTGGTTTTTGCCTTTAGTTCTATTTATATGCTGGATTACATTTATTGATTTTCATATGTTGAACCGGCCTTGCATCCCAGGGATGAAGCCCACTTGATCATGATGGATAAGCTTTTTGATGTGCTGCTGGATTCTGTTTGCCCGTATTTTGTTGAGGATTTTTGCATCAATGTTCATCAAGGATATTGGTCTAAAATGCTGTTTTTTGTGTGTGTGTCTCTGCCAGGCTTTGGTATCAGGATGATGCTGGCCTCATAAAATGAGTTAGGGAGGATTCCCTCTTTTTCTATTGATTGGAATAGTTTCAGAAGGAATGGTACCAGCTCCTCCTTGTACCTCTGGTAGAATTTGGCTGTGAATCCATCTGGTCCTGGATTTTTTTGGTTGGTAAGCTATTAATTATTGCCTCAATTTCAGAGCCTGTTATTGGTCTATTCAGAGATTCAACTTCTTCCTGGTTTAGTCTTGGGAGAGTGCATGTGTCGAGGAATTTATCCATTTCTTCTAGATTTTCCAGTTTATTTGCATAGAGGTGTTCATACTGTTCTCTGATGGTAGTTTGTATTTCTGTGGGATCGGTGGTGATATCCCCTTTGTCATTTTTAATTGCGTCTATTTGATTCTTCTCTCTTTTCTTCTTTATTAGTCTTGCTAGCAGTCTATCAATTTGTTAATCTTTTCAAAAAACCAGCTCCTGGATTCATTGATTTTTTGAAGGGTTTTTTGTGCCTCTATGTCCTTCAGTTCTGCTCTGATCTTAGTTATTTCTTGCCATCTGCTAGCTTTTAAATGTGTTTGCTCTTGCTTCTCTAGTTCTTTTAATTGTGATGTTAGTGTGTCTATTTTAGATCTTTCCTGCTTTCTCTTGTTGGCATTTAGTACTATAAATTTCCCTCTACACACTGCTTTGAATGTGTCCCGGAGATTCTGGTATGTTGTGCCTTTGTTCTCGTTGGTTTCAAAGAACATCTTTATTTCTGCCTTCATTTCGTTATGTACCCAGTAGTCATTCAGGAGCAGGTTGTTCAGTTTCCATGTAGTTGAGCGGTTTTGAGTGAGTTTCTTAATCCTGAGTTCTAGTTTGATTGCACTGTGGTCTGAGAGAGAGTTTGTTATAATTTTTGTTCTTTTACATTTGCTGAGGAGTGCTTGACTTCCAACTATGTGGTCAATTTTGGAATAGGTGTGGTGTGGTGCTGAAAAGAATGTATATTCTGTTGATTTTGGGTGGAGAGTTCTGTAGATATCTATTAGGTCCGCTTGGTGCAGAGCTGAGTTCAATTCCTGCATATCCTTTTTTAACTTTCTGTCCCCTTGATCTGTCTGATAAAGGGAATATCACCACCGATCCCACAGAAATACAAACTACCATCAGAGCATACTATAAACACCTCTACGCAAATAAACTTGAAAATCTAGAAGAAATGGATAAGTTATTGGATACTTACACCTCCCAAGACTAAACCAGGAAGAAGTTGAATCTCTGAATAGACTAATAACAGACTCTGAAATTGAGGCAGTAATTAATGCTTACCAACCAAAAAACGTCCAGTACGAGATGGATTCACAGCCGAATTCTACCAGAGGTACAAGGAGGAGCTGGTACCATTCCTTCTGAAACGATTCCAATCAACAGGAAAGGAGGGAATCCTCCCTAACTCATTTTATGAGGCCAGCATCATCCTGATACCAAAGCCTGGAAGAGACACACAAAAAAAGAGAATTTTAGACCAATATCCCTGATGAACATCGATGCAAAAATCCTCAATAAAATCCTGGCAAACCGAAGCCAACAGCACATCAAAAAGCATATCCACCATGATAATGTGGACTTCATCCCTGGGATGCAAGGCTGGTTCAACATATGTAAATCAATAAACGTAATCCAGCATAGAAACAGAAGCAATGACAGAAACCACATAATTATCTCAATAGATGCAGAAAAGGCCTTTGACAAAATTCAACAACCTTCATGCTAAAACTCTCAATAAATTAGGTATTGATGGGACGTATCTCAAAATAATAAGAGATATCTGTGACAAACCCACAGCCAATATTCTACTGAATGGGCAGAAACTGGAAGCATTCCCTTTGAAAACTGGCAGAAGACAGGGATCCCCTCTGTCACCACTCCTATTCAACATAGTGTTGGAAGTTATGGCCAGGGCAATCAGGCAGGAGAAGAAAATAAAGTGTATTCAAATAGGAAAAGAGGAAATCAAATTGTCCCTGTTTGCAAATGACACGATAGTATATCTAGAAAAGCCCATCGTCTTAGCCCAAAATTTCCTTAAGCTGATAGGCAACTTCAGCAAAGTCTCAGGATACAAAATCAATGTGCAAAAATCACAAGCATTCCCACACATCAATAACAGACAGAGAGCCAAATCATGAGTGAACTCCCATTCACAATTGCTTCAAAGAGAATAAAATACCTAGGAATCCATCTTACAAGGGATGTGAAGGACCTCTTCAAGGAGAACTACAAACCACTGCTCAATGAAATAAAAGAGGATACAAGCAAATGGAAGAACATTCCATGCTCATGAGTAGGAATAATCAATATCATGAAAATGGCCATACTGCTCAAGGTAATTTACAGATTCAATGCCATCCCCATCAAGCTACCAATGACTTTCTTCACAGAATTGGAAAAAACTACTTTAAAGTTCATATGGAACCAAAAAAGAGGCCGCATCGCCAAGTCAATCCTAAGCCAAAAGAACAAAGCTGGAGGCATCACACTACCTGACTTCAAACTATACTACAAGGCTGCACTAACCAAAACAGCATGGTACTGGTACCAAAACAGAGATATAGATCAATGGAACAGAACAGAGCCCTCAGAAATAATGCCACATATTTACAACCATCTGATCTTTGACAAACCTGACAAAAGGAAGCAATGGGGAAAGGATTTCCTATTTAATAAATGGTGCTGGGAAAACTGGCTAGCCATATGTAGAAAGCTGAAACTGGATCCCTTCCTTACACCTTATACAAAACTTAATTCAAGATAGATTAAAGACTTACATGTTAGACCTAAAACCATACAAACCTTGGAAGAAAACCTGGGCAATACCATTCAGGACATAGGCATGGGCAATGACTTCATGTCTAAAATACCAAAAGCAATGGCAACAAAAGCCAAAATTGACAAATGGGATCTAATTAAACTAAAGAGCTTCTGCACAGCAAAAGAAACTACAATCAGAGTGAACAGACAACCTACAGAATGGGACAAAATTTTTGCAACCTACTCATGTGACAAAGGGCTAATATCCAGAATCTACAATGAACTCAAACAAATTTACAAGAAAAAAACAAACATCCCCATCCAAAAGTGGTTGAAGTATATAAACAGACACTTCTCAAAAGAGGACATTTTTGCAGCCAAGAAACTCATGAAAAAATGCTCATCATCACTGGCCATCAGAGAAATGCAAATCAAAACCACAATGAGATACCATCTCACACCAGTTAGAATGGCTATCATTAAAAAGTCAGGAAACAACAGGTGCTGGAGAGGATGTTGAGAAATATGAACACTTTTACACTGTCTGTGTATTGTAAAGTGGTTCAACCATTGTGGAAGTCAGTGTGGCTATTCCTCAGGGATCTAGAACTAGAAATACCATTTTACCCAGCAGTCCCATGACTGGGTATATACCCAAAGGATTATAAATCATTCTACTATAAAGAAACATGCACACATATATTTATTGCAGCACTGTCGACAATAGCAAAGAGTTGGAACCAACCCGAAGTCAATCAATGATAGACTGGATAAAGAAAATGTGGCACATATACATCATGGAATACTATGCAGCCATATAAAAGGATGAGTTTGTGTTCTTTGCAGGGACACGAATGCAGCTGAAAGCCAAGCTTTTTAGCAAACTAACATAAGAACAGAAAACCAAACACTGCACATTTTCACTCATAATTGGGAGTTGAACAATGAGAACACATGGACACAGAGAGGGGAACATCACACACTGGGGCCTCTCGGGGGTGAGGGGCTAGGGGAGAGATTGCATTAGGGGAAATACCTAATGTAGATGACACGTGGATGGTTGCAGCTAAGCACCATTGCACATGTATAGCTGTGTAACAAATATGCACGTTCTGCACATGTACCCCAGAACTTAATGTATAATTTACAAAAACTAATAATAATAAGTTATTTCCATTCTAACTGGCGTGAGATGGTATCTCATTGTGGTTTTTATTTGCATTTCTGTAATGACCAGTAATGATGAGCTTTTTTTCATATGTTTTTTGGTGGTATAAATGTCTTCTTTTGAGAAGTGTCTGTTTATACTTTGCACCCACTTTTTGAAGGGGTTGTTTTTTCTTGTCAATTTGCTTAAGTTTCTTGTAGATTCTGGATATTAGCCCTTTTTCAGATATATAGATTGCAAAAGTTTTCTCCCATCCTGTAGGTTTCCTGTTCAATCTGATAATAGTTTATTTTGCTGTGCAGAAGCTCTTTAGTTTAATTAGATCCTATTTGTCAATTTTGGCTGTTGTCGCAATTGCTTTTGGTGTTTTAGTCATGAAATCTCTGCCCATGCCTATGTCCTGAATGGTATTGCTCATGTTTTCTTGTAGGGGTTTGAAGTCTTACATTCAAGTTTTTAATTTATCTTGAGTTAATTTTTGCATAAGGTGTAAGGAAGGGGTGCAGTTTCAGTTTTCTGCTTATGGCTAGACAGTTTTCCAAATACCATTTATTAACAAAGGAATCATTTCCTCATTGCTTGTTTTTGCCAGGTTTGTCAATGATCAGATTGTTTTAGATGTGTGGTGTTATTTCTGAGGCCTCTGTTCTGTTCCATTGGGGTATATATCTGTTTTGGTACCAATACCATGCTGTTTTGGTTACTATAGTTCTGTAGTATAGTTTGAAGTGAGGTAGTGTGATGCCTCCAGCTTTGTTCCTTTTGCTTAGGATTGTCTTGGCTATACGTGCTCTTTTTGGTTTCATATAAAATTTAAAGTAATGTTTTCTAATTCTGTGAAGAAAGTAAATGGTGGCTTGATTGGAATAGCATTGAATCTCTAAATTACTTTGGGCAGTATGTCCATTTTCATGATATTGATTCTTCCTGTGCATGAGCATGGAATGTTTTTCCATGGTTTGTGTCCTCTCTTATTTTCTGGAGCAGTGGTTTGTAAGTCTACCTGAAGAGGTCCTTCACATCCCTTGTAAGTTGGATTCCTAGGTATTTTATTCTCTTTGTAGCAACTGTGAATGGGAGTTCACTCACGATTTCATTCTCTGTCTCTTGTTGGTGTGTAGAAATGCTTGTAATTTTTGCACATTGATTTTGTCTCCTGAGACTTTGCTGAAGTTGTTTATCAGCTTAAGAAGATGATGGGATGAAGATTAAGGAGATTATGGGATTTCCTAAATATACTATTATGTCATCCGTAAACAGAGAAAATTTGACTTTATCTCTTCCTACTTGAATACCCTTTATTTCTTTCTCTTGCCTGATTGCCCTGGCCAGAAATTTCAATACTATGTTGAATAGGAGTGGTGAGAGAATGCATCTTTGTCTTGTGCCAGTTTTCTATGGGAATGCTTCCAGCTTTTGCCCATTCAGTATGATATGGGCTGTGAGTTGTCATAAATAGCTCTTATTATTTTGAAATATGTTCCATTCATACCTAGTTTATTGAATGTTTTTTAGCATGAAGAGGTGTTGAATCTTATCAAAGGCCTTTTCTGCACGTATTGAGATAATCATGTGCTTTTTGTCATTGGTTCTGTTTATGTGATGGATTATATTTATTGATTTGCCTATGTTGAACTAACCTTGCATCCCAGGGATGAAGCCATCTTGAGCGTGGTGGGTAAGCATTTTGATGTGCTGCTGGATTTGGTTTGCCACTATTTTACTGAGGATTTTTGCATCCATGTTCATCAGGGATATTGGCCTGAAATTTTCTTTTTTTGTTGTGTCTCTGCCAGATTTTGGTATCATGATGCCACTGGCCTCATAAAATGAGCTAGGGCTGATTCTCTTTTCCTATTATTTGGAATATTTTCATAAAGAATGGTATCAGCTCCTCTTTGTACCTCTGGTAGAATTCGGTTGTGAATCCGTGTGGTCCTGGGGTTTTTTTGGTTGGTAGGCTGTTAATTATTGCCTTCATTTCAGAACTTGTTATTGGTCTATTCAGGGATTTGATTTCTTTTTTAGTCTTGGGATAATTTCTGTGTCCAGGAATTTATCCATTTCTTTTAGATTTTTTACTTTATTTGTGCAGAGGTGTCTAAAGTATTTTTTGATGGTAGTTTGTATTTCTGTGGGATCAGTGTTAATATCCCCTTCATTATTTTTTATTGTGTCTATTTGATTCTTCTCTCTTTTCTTCTTTATTAGTCTGGCTCACGGTCTATCTATTTTGTTAATCTTTTCAACAAACCATCTCCTGGAATCATTGATTTTTTTGGAGAGTTTTTTGTGTCTCTATCTCCTTCAGTTCTGCTCTGATGTTTGTTATTTCTTCTCTTCTGCTAGCTTTTGAATTTGCTTGCTCTTGCTTCTGTACTTCTCTTAATTGTGATGTTAGGGTGTCGATTTTAGATCTTTCTCACTTTCTCTCGTGGGCATTTAGTGCTATAAATTTCTCTCTATACACTGCTTTAGCTGTGTCCCAGAAGTTCTGGTATGTTGTGTCTTTGTTCTCATTGGTTTCAAAAAACTCATTTATTTCTCCCTTTATTTCATTATTTACCCAGTAGTCATTCAGGAGCAGGCAGTTTCCATGTATTTGTGTGGTTTTTGAGTGAGTTTCTTAATCCTGAGTTGTAATTTGATTGCACTGTTGTCTGAGAGACTGTTTGTTATGATTTCCATTATTTTGCATTTGTTGAGGAGTGTTTTACTTCCAATTATGTGGTCGATTTTAGAATAAGTGCAATGTGGTGCTGAGAAGAATGTATATTCTGTTGATTTTGGGTGGAGATTTCTGTAGACATCTATTAGGTTTGCTCGGTCCAGAGCTGAGTTAAAGTCCTGAATATCCTTGTTAATTTTCTGTCTCATTATCTGTATAATTTTGACAGTGGGGTGTTAAAGTCTCCCACTATTATTGTGTGAGAGTCCAAGTCTCTTTGTAGGTCTCTAAAAACTTGCTTTATGAATCTGGGTGCTTCTGTATTTTGTGCATATATGCTTAGGATAGTCAGCTCTTCTTGTTGCATTGATTCTTTTACTATTGTGTAATGCCTTTCTTTGCCTTATTTGATCTTTGTTGGTTTAAAGTCTGTTTCATCAGAGACTAGGATTGCAATCTCTGCTTCTTTTTGCTTTCCATTTGCTTGGTGAATATTCCTCCACCCCTTTATTTTGAGCCTATATGTGTCTTTGCACGTGAAATGGGTCTCCTGAATACAACACATCAATTGGTCTTGACTCTTTAACCAGTTTTTCAGTCTGTGTCTTTTAATTGGGGCACTTAGCCCATTCACACTTAAAGAAGCCAATCTTTCTCTTTGGCTGCCCTCAACATTTTCTCCTTGATTTCAAGCTTGGTGAATCTGATGATTATGTGTCTTCAGGTTGCCCTTCTTGAAGTGTATCTTAGTGGTGTTCTCTGTATTTCCTGAATTTGAATGTTGGCCTGTTTTGCTAGGTTAGGGACGTTCTCCTGGATAATATCCTGAAGAGTGCTTTCCAACTTGGTTCCATTCTCCCCATCACTTTCAGGTACACCAGTCAAATGTAGGTTTGGTGTGTGTGTGTGTGTGTGTGTGTGTGTGTGTGTGTGTGTTTCTGAGGTGGAGTCTTGCTCTGTTGTCCAGGCTGGAGTGTGATGGTGCGATCTCGGCTCACTGCAAGATCTGCCTCCTGGGTTCACGCCATTCTCCTGCCTCAGCCTCCCGAGCAGCTGGGACTACAGGCACCTGCCACCATGCCTGGCTAATTTTTTTTGTATGTTTAGTGGAGACAGGGTTTCACCATGTTAGCCAGGATGGTCTCAGTCTCCTGACCTCGTGATCCACCCACCTCGGCCTCCCAAAGTGCTGGGATTACAGGCATGAGCCACTGTGCCTGGCCTGGTCTTTTCACATAGTCCCATATTTCTTGGAGGCTTTGTTTGTTTCTTTTTATTCTTTTTTCTCTAATCTTTCTTCACACTTTATCTCATTAAGTTGATTTTCAATCTCTGATATCCTTTCTTCCACTTGATTGATTCAGCTATTGATACTTCTGTATGCTTCACAAAGTTCTCTTGCTGTATTTTTCAGCTCCATCAGATCATTTAGGTCCTTCTCTAAACTGGTTATTCTAGTTAGCAGTTCCTGTAAGTTTTTATCAAGGTTCTTAGTTTCCTTGCATTGAGTTAGAATATGCTCCTTTAGCTCAGAGGAGTTTGTTTTTACCCACCTTCTGAAGCCTACTTATGTCAATTCTTTAAACTCATTCTTTGTCCAGTTTTGTTCCCTTGATGGTGAGAAGTCGTGATTTTTTGGAGGAAAAGAGACATTCTGGTTTTTGGAGTTTTCAGCATTTTTTCACTGGTTTTTACTCATCTTTGTGGATTTACCTATGTTTAATCTTTGATGTTGGTGACCTTTGGATTGGGTTTTTGTGTGGGCATCTTTTTTGTTGATGTTGATATTATTGCTTTTTGTTTGTAAGTTTTCCTTCTAATAGGCCCCTCTTCTGGAGATCTGCTGGAGTTTTCTGGAGGTTCACCCCAGACCCTGTTTGCCTGAGTATCACCAGCAGAGACTACAGAACAGCAAAGATTGCTGCCTGCTCCTGCCTCTGGAAGCTTCATCCCAGAGGGGCACCCACCAGATGCCAGCTGGAGTTCTCCTGTATGAGGTGTCTGTTGACCCCTGCCTAGAGGTGTCTCCCAGTCAGGAGGCACAGGGGTCAGGGACCCACTTGAGGAGGCAGTCTGTCCCTTATCAGAGCTCAAGTGCTGTGCTGGGAGATCTGCTGCTGTCTTCAGAGCAGGCAGGCCAGAACATTTAAGTCTGCTTAAGCTGTGCCCACAGCTGACCCTTCCCCCAGGTGCTCTGTCCCAGGAAGATGGGAGTTTTATCTATAAACGCCTCACTGGGTTGTGCTGGCTCACGCCTGTAATCCCAGCTCTTTGGAAGGTTGAGTCTGGTGGATCACATGAGGTTGGGAGTTCAAGACCAGCCTGACCAACATGGAGAAACTTCGTGTCTACTAAAAAAAAAAAAAAAAAAAAAAAAAAAAAAAAAAACATAGCCAGATGTTGTGGCACATGCCTGTAATCCCAGCTACTTGGGAGGCTGGGGAAGGAGAATCACTTGAATCTGGGAGGCGGAGGTTGAGATGAGCTGAGATTGCACTATTGTGCTCCAGCCTGGGCAACAAGAGTGAAACCATCTCAAACAAAAACAAAAACAAAAACAACCCTGACTGGGGCTGCTGCATTCCTTTCAGAGATGGCTTGCCCAGAGAGGAGGAATTTAGAGAGGGAGTCTGCCTAAGGTGGCTTTGAGGTACTGTGGTGGTCTCCACCCAGTCTGGACTTCCTGGCACCATTGTTTACACTGTGAGGGGAAAACCGCCTACTCAAGCCTCAGTAATGGCTGATGACCCTCTCCCCACCAAGCTCAAGCATCCCAGGTTGACTTCAGGCTGCTGTGCTGGCAGCTAGAATTTCAAGCCAGTGGATCTTAGCTTGCTGGGCTCCGTGGGGGTGGGATTCGCTGAGCTAGACCACTTGGCTCCCTGGCTTCAGCTCTCTTTTCAGTGGAGTGAGTGGTTCTGTCGTCCACCACCATTCCTGGTGTTGCAGCTGACACTGGGGTACAAAAAAAAAAAAAAAAGAAAAAAACACTTCTGAAGGTAGCTCAGGGTCTGCCCAAATGGCCACCCAGTTTCAAGCTTGAAACCCAGGGCCCTCATGGTGTAGCCGTCTGAAGGAATCTCCTTGTCTATGGGTTGCAACGACTGGGAGAAGCGTAGTATCTGAGCCAGATAGCATCATCCCTCTTGGTACAGTTCCTCATGGCTTCCCTTGGCTAGGGGAGAGAGTTCCCCAACCCTTTGCATTTCCTGGGTGAGGTGATGCCCCACCCTGCTTCTGCTCATCCTCTGTGGGCTGCACCTACTGTCTAACCAGACCCAATTACATGAGCCGGGTACCTCAGTTGGAAATGCAGAATTCACCCACCTTCTGCATTGATCTCGCTGGAGCTGCAGACTGGCCATCTTGCCAGCCCATTAAAACTCTCTTAAATAGCTATTACATTAATGAAAAAATATAAAAAATTCAGTAGCAACAGATAACTTGAAAATGATTAACTTAAGAATATATGTCATAATATGGGATATGCACATACCTTTAAAGCTAAGTATCTTTTAGTTGTAAGTCATAGAAGTTTCAACTAAAATTTCTGTAAGAAAAATGGTAGTTTATTAGCTTCTACATGTGAAAATATAAGGTGTATGTCTGACTTCAAGTGTGGCTGGTTTATGGCTTAACAAGGAATAAGATTATTACACTTATCTCACTCTCATTCTATTTATGGCCCTTACCTTTTTTGTAATTACTGCTCTTTTTCAGGCAAGTGTCCTCCCTGTACTTGTAAGTAAGCCCTAGAAGTTTCTTTGGAAACATTCAATAAATGATAGAAATCTTCAACATTATAAAGAAGTGCAGGACGTGATGTTGCTTAGAGTTGAGATTATGGCAGTGACTAGTTTTGGGAATCAAAATGTGTGTAGTATCTCCACTAATCAGGGAAATACAACTGAAAATAAAAAAAAATATATGGTTTTTTTTTTTTTTTGAGATGGAGTCTCACTCCATCACCCTGGCTGAGTGCAGTGGTGCCATCTCGTCTCACTGCAATCTCTGCCTCCTGGGTTCAAGCGATTCTTATGCTTCAGCCTCCCAAGTAGCTGGGACTACAGGTGCCCACCACCATGCCTGGCTAATTTTTGTATTTTTAGTAGAGACAGGGTTTCACCATGTTGGCCAAGCTGGTCTCGAACTGCTGACCTCAGGTGATCCACCTGCCTCAGCGTCACAAAGTGCTGGGATTACAGGCGTGAGCCACTATGCCAGGTGAAAATATGCTATTAAACTAAGTGAGAATGAGATAAATAAAAAAGTTTGAGGAAAAAGAATCCTGGAAGAATTGTGCACTGTTTGCTGTACAACTGATTTTAAGTCCTTTTGCTAAAAAAAGTTTTCTTTTCTGCATTTATGTGGTAGTGGCACAGTCACTGACAGCCCTGCCCCACTACAAAAGTATCTGGAAACCATGGTTAATAAATATTGGTTTTGTTTCATCAAGTAAGACAGACAAGGATAAATTCCATCAGGAGACTAACATTCAAGAAAGCCCTTGGTGTTACATGAAAATGATTTGTAGAATAATATACGTGTATATGTCTTGAATAAAAGTAAAATATTTAAATTGTGTTTAAAAATGATTTACTGCTTTAATTGATTTTTCCAAGTTACTGACTTTAAGTCCTGATTTCTGGATAAGATTTCTACTTTATTATTATTTTGATAGGAAGTAATGGGTAACCCAAAGCCAGATACAATAGAAAACACCATAAATATGAATAATTTGAAACTCCTTTAATTAGCTATTTTCTACCAAGAAGTAAAAATGCCATAGTGTAATTTTTCTCCCCTTATGGAGATTAAAGCATCAATAAATTAATTTTCAAATTCTTCTTTTCTGAATCTTCTCAGCTTTCAGCTGTGTATCTCAGAAACTTCCCAAAGAAACAAAGTTTTAAAGCATTGTATTCAGTGATATGTTGGTAATGTTTTATAACTAGCTCTTGGGGGTGGAAGGAATGATTGAGTGAAGTTTTAATTTGTGGCATTTGCTGATTTCTGTGATGTAATTACTACCATTATGGCTGATTTCAAGCTACTAATATGAAGTGACTAAACGCAGAGATAGGAAACGATGGGCATAATCAACTCCAACTCAAGTCAGTGCAAGTTAGGTCCAACCATTGCTGATTTTCTTCCATAATAAGAAGTGTGAAAGTAGAGAGTTCCTGGCATTGATTTGGCAGATCCAGAATTTCAGTTCCAAGGTCATAGAGGCCTTGAATTTGAGACATAGCGTTTGAGAAGGCATAAGAGCACATGCCAGCTTTTCTGGTATTACTACTCAATGATTTCTATCTACATCCTACTTCTATTTACATACATTTGGTCCAAACTCTGTTATAAGGTTATCTCTAGCCACCTTTGGCTAGAGATCTACTCATCAATCTAGTCTATTGATGGATAATAGACTCTTTAAACTGAATAGATACAAATAGAAACAAAATCAGGTTTGTTAAGGAATGTTAAAATGGCTATTGCATAAGCAATTAGCAATCTCTGGAAAAGAAAACCAAGTGATTTCCTGTCAAATAGCGCTAGATTCAATTTACACACAAAAATATAGACATCCTCCCTCACATTGACTAGTTGTATCATAGGCAAATTATTAATATTTAATCTATTTGATGTCATTTTCCAATGCTGTTATAAAATATAAGGTGTAGAAAATGTTTTTCTTTCTTTTTTGTTATTTTTATTTTGCTATATGGCTTCATTTAAAAGTAGGTAAAAATTTTCAGAGTGGAAATGACTTTAATTATGCTTCATTGTTTTGAGAAGGTCACCAAAATGATACCTTAGTCTCACAATTAATTAGTGAGCTTTCTTGGGAGAAAGCTAGGCATTGCTAAAGTAATCCAAAGATGAATAATTTAGTCAGGAATATAAAACAGTAATTTAAAAATTACTATGAAGTGTTTCAAACACATAGAAAATTACAGAGAATAATATGATGAATATATACACCCTCTACTTAACATTGCCAAATCCTAAATATGTGAAATTTTGTTCATATTTTTTAGTTTTAAAAAGGAAGATGACATAATTTAAACTATTACATGTGAAGTGCCCTTTGTATCTTTCTCCAGTGCCTCTCTGCTTTGCCCTTCTCTAGAGGTAACCATTTTCCAGAATGTGATAATTTTTCATTTCTATGCACATATTATGCTTTTAATATAAGTTTATATCTACAAAAGATTGTATCATGTTGAATGTTTTTAAAACTTTTATTAATGTTAGTGTTCTGCCTTTTTCCCTAAGCGTCCTATTATAGTCATCAGCCATAGAGACTTATAGATCAAAAGGGTTATGTATTATATATTTCAAAATTCCTAAAGTGTAGATTTTAAATGTTTTTATAATAAATGTGTGATGTAATGGATTTGTTAATTAGCTTGATTTAATTATTCCACAATGTAAACATATATGAAAAAACCATATTGTACTCCATAAATATATAAAATTATTATTTGTCAATTTAAATAAAATAATTATACTAAAAATAGTGTAATTATGATTGTGGGGCCCCAAAGGTAGAGCGCATTACACAGCTTTCTTAACAGTTTTTATCACGGACTATTCTTTTAGATCAAACTAAAAATATATTGACTTGTGGGTATCTAATATAAAGGACAAAGCAGAATGCCCAAGAAATCAGAAACTGTTTTCAGTACCCAAAGGGTCCAGTTAGGTGTTAGGCTTCCTTTTTGGTTAGAGATGCTGAAGTGAAAACAATTTTTCTTTATTTACCTGAGGATTGAGTATTTGGCAAGCAGCCTGCTAAATTTTGTCGGAGATTTTCAGTCACTCCTTCTGGGGGATGTGTGATAATACCACAGACAACACTACTGAGATTGAGGGTTCTGATTGCTAACCATCATTATATCATGTAGTGAAAGTTTTGAAAAGCCGAGTGTAGAAACATTTGCACTAAATTCTAAACTATCCAATTCTGGCAAATGGCAGTGGTGTTTAGTTAACCCTGGAGTACTATAAACATATATTGGAGGTTTCATCACATAAATTTGAACTAATTTTGATTCTCCATTGCTAGTTGATGGGAAAGAAGTTGGCAATGTTCAAAACAGTGTATCATGTGCCATCAGTCTGTGTAATGAATCCAGTTAGTCACGATATCTGTAAGAGTTAGAACTACAGGAGAAACACCAACATTTATTTGACAATAATCTTCTATAAGTCTTCAGTTCACCTTAGACTTTTGTACATGGTGGTTCTATATAGAGATCTTGTATCGCTTACTAACTGTGCTTCCTTTAAGTCATTAATCAAGGCTGTGATTTTCTTTTTTTCTTCCCTGGAGGAGACAGAGAGGCTTGTGGGAGAGCAATTTTTGTGTCCTATTAACACTTTTCTACATGTGGCTGCACCACATTTGGCACTTTGTGGCAGAAAAATACAGGCGTCAGTTCCTAGTATATATTCAGATGTAGAGGTAACATCAAGAGTGTACAAAACTGGCCCAAAAGGTTTCACTCACAAGGTCATATTAGCTTCCCTTCCTTATTGTAAACCCAGTACAAACCCCATTAACTGATTCTGGATGCCACTTCCTTCCATAGGTCCAGGTAGACTAGTGACTTGGGCAACCATATTCAGAAGGTCCAAAAAAGTTAATTTTCTCCTTTTGCCAAAATTCCCCACCCTATTCGCACAGGTGTATAATGGCCTTTGATCCTCACTGGGGACAGAAAGTCCTCAGCCCTCATCCTGTAACCCACTTCCCCAATTATTCCCCATTAATGGAGGGTCCATTTATTGCATAGTTGATTATACATAGTGGTCTGTACATTTATCACCAATTCTCATAAATTACCATTAAATTCAATTAATTGGCTGGTAAGGTCCTCATTATTTCTCTTACAGAAAGCCATGTTCATTACCATCTCAGGCTTATTGCTATAATTACAAAAAACTGTGAAGATTATGCGATTTTTACCTTACTTGTAAGCTAACAAGGTAATCTGTCACAGGTTTTTGAGGGTTCTGGTAGAAGGCATGAGACTCTTGGGTCAGAGACAAAGGATTGTTTATTATTCGTAGCAATAGTAACAGCCTGAATATAAGCATTTTTACCTTAGATTCCTAAGCCCCACTTCCCACAGTGCTATACAAAATGACCATTTGACTCCAGCATACATAGTACTATGCATTACAGGAGTAAAACCGAGGAAAATCAATCATTTGTAATGTGCAGTAGCTGTGCCTTCCCTTTACTCTTGAAAAAGACATTCCGTTTACCATACTAGAGTAAGCATTCTTTCCCTTTGCTTCAGAGGGAAGCACTGTTTTCCAAAGGCTCTATGCAAACATGTTTTTACTTCAGAGAGAGACACTATCTCTTTCTTCCAAAGCTGTCTGCTATTCAAGCATCTCTTAAAAGATAGCCTAAAACAAAGGGTAGAAAGTGATTTACTTGCATGAAAAGCACATATGGAACTTTTCTTCCAACTCATGCACCACAAAACGATGTCTTGGTCAACGACAAACCATATAGATAATGATATTCCCATAAGATTATAATGGAGGTGAAAAATCTCTATCAGCCACTGACATTGTACCAAAATTATAAAATAAAAATTGTAGCATACTTTATTTTTAATGAATTTAGCATAGCCTAAGTGTACAATGTTTATAAAGTCTGCAGTAATATACAGTAATGCCCCAAGTCTTCACATTCACTTACCACTCGCTCACTGAATCACCTAGAGCAACTTTCAGTCCTGTAAGTGCCATTCATGGCAAGTGCTCTATACAGGTGTAACATTTTTTATCTTTTATATTGTATTTTTACTGTACCTTTTCTGGGTTTACATTTGTTTAGATACACAAGCACTTACCATTGCATTCCAACTGCCTACAGTATTCAGCACAGTAACATGCTATACAGGTTTATAGCCTAGGAGCAATAGGCTATACCATATAGCCCAGTCATGTAGTAAGGTATACCACCTGGGTTTGTCTAAGGGCACTCTATCACGCCCACACCATTATGAAATTTCCTAACAATGCATTGCCCAGGAAGTAGCCTCAGTGTTAAGTGACACACGACCGTATAAAGTTGCTGGTGATATGCCATCTTCAAACTAACTAGATGATAGCAAATCTTGCTCCAACTTAAATTCCCACCAACATTGTATAGAATCTCCTATTTGTTTAACTGGTCAACACGTTTTCAAATTTCCTACATGTTTGATCTGATATGTACATGATGATCTAATGTGTATGAAAGCATATGTCATTTTAGTTTCCATGTTTCTGATTACTGGTGAGAATCATAAAGTCAAGAAATACTCATTGAGCATCTATGTGCCAGGTACACATTTAAGTACTTGCAATACATTGAAGAACATAAAGATGGAGAAATCATACACTTACAGAGATTATATTCTGGCAAGTGTAAGTATAACAAAGTTATTAACTAAGTAAATTACACAGTATATTAAAAGATGACACGTTATGGAAAAGACAGAAAAGTAATAAGGATCAAATTAAGAAAATTTATTTTTATTGAAAATGTGGTCTCCTATTTTATAAATCAACTGGTTGCATTCTTTTGCCCAATTTCCATGGGTCATTTGTTTTTTCTTAGAATATATTATGGCTTATTTTGTTAATTTTAGTCATCCAATTTTATAGCCACGTCTTATTTTTCCCTACTTTGTACAGGGTAATTTTTGCAAGTAGGAGATGGCATATTATAATTTAATCAAACTTATCAAAACTTCCTTATTTTTCCCTACTTTGTATAGGGTAATTTTTGCAAGTAGGAGATGGCATATTATAATTTAATCAACCTTATTAAAATTTCCTTTAGTAAGTACCTGTGCATTCTGTGCCTTTGTAATCTTCCTCATTTACAGAGTTCAAAATATAAATACTATCTTCCATTGTATTTTAAAGATTTTATACATGTTACTTTCCAAGTTTAGGTATTACATTTTTTGTTCACTTGGAATTTATTTTGCACGTAGTGTTGTAAAAAGTTTCTTTTTAAACAAACAGCCAGTTAACACAGTACTATTTATTAAAAAAAAAAGGTTTTTTTTCGTTAGTCATCTGAAATCTCATTTCTATTATGATTCGTTTCCCATGTGTAAATCTGTGTCTAGGTCACTCATCAGTTCATTAGCATATTTAATCTCCCCTTTTCCATCTCTGGACCCAATACAGACTATTCTACAAAGTTCCTAGGGTGATCCTGTTAAACTATATGACAAATCATATTGCTCCTCTGCTATCAATATATGAATGGCTTTCCATAACATTCAGCGTAAAAGCCAAATTGCATTCTAGAACCTGCAGGGCTCTAAGGCGTCTTCCTCTCCCTCATCCCCCCTACCTCTTTGAAATCACCTTCTGCTATTCTCTGCCTTGCTCACTCAGCTCCAGCCATGCTGCCATCCTCCCTGCTTCTCAAACATGTCAGGCCTCCTTTTGCCGTGGGGCCACAGTACTTGCTGTCTCTCCACCTGGAATATTCCTTTCCCAGACAGCTACAGGGTCAGCTCTTCCATTGCCTTCAGGTCTTTACTCAAAAGCCAAGTTCTCAGTGAGCCCTTCCCTGGTACCTTATCTATCTAATTTCAGCCTCCTCCCTGGAATTTCATATTCTACTTCTTTGCTTTATTTTTTTCCTTCTTAGCACTTGTCACTATGAAAATACTTTATATTTACTTACATATTTTGGCTACTCTCTGTCTCCCACACCAAAGTGGGATAAAGATAAAAGAACTAAACTTAAAAGTGAATGGGAGTCAAAGCAAGTCAAAAGGGGCAGTTTTCCCAGGGTGTAGCCCCAGTTACAAGCACAAATGCTTCCAGGGGACAACTGTGCATTTTATTAGAGTGAAGCAGGCCAGCTGGGGGTATGGCCAATTGGAGAGGGCATTCTGAGTCTAAACCGGACTGAGCCCTACCTCAGACCCAGCTGCTTGTATCTCTGTTGGAATGTGGGCCCTAATCCTCATGTTTTTTTGTTTCGTTTCATTTTCAAGAGAGGCCAGAAACATGGAATTTTATTGTGTGAAACCTCCCAGATTAGGTGCTTTAGAGTACCTAATTTAAAGTAGATAACAATGAAAAAAATAAAGATCAAACCAAACTCGGCAGCTGACTGAAATTGGCCTCTGGGCAGCCTGCTGGTGTTTGCTGGACTCATAAAAGAAAATTAATTCCTGCTATAGGGAGTGAGCTTGCCTTGTATTTCTTGAGGCAGTCAGCCTCAGGTCATGTTGGGTAGAGAGAATAAACTGAATTTACCACCTTCTTTCAACTCTTGAAAGCTCCTTGCTTCCCCCAGTATGCAGGGAGTTAGGGAAGCCTGGACAGCAGGGAGTTGCTGCTCCCTCTCCCAACTAAACTCAACCCCTCCACTACACAGCTGAAGGACTTAGTTAAACAAAGTCATATCTCCCAGCCCAACTTCTCCATGGCATCTGCCTTACCTGGAAACAAAGAGCTGCTCAGACTCTGATCACAGCTCTCCATAAGTTGGGGCTGGGCAAAATTAGTGGGAAGGTACCTGTGAGGAGTCCACAGACACCAGTCTTGTGGGGGCCTAGCCAGAATTGGGGCTTCTTGGGGAAGTAGGCCACCTTTTGTGGAGCACTGGATGGAGTCACCTGTAGTTTCAGGTAGCTGCCAAAAGGAGCATGGTTAGTCAAGTACTCCCCATGCGCTGAAGAAAAACATTAGGCTCAATTATCTGATGCCCCTCCTCTCTAGGAAGACAAGAAACATTCCAACAGAAGGAACAAGTGTGATAGGACTGCTGTAACTGAGTTCAGTAAGGTTTAGTTTTTCTGGATCAAATTCTTTCCAAATGCAAGATGGAACATCTCTTAAGTTCTGAGAGCCCCACTAATCCATGATCTACAAGCGTTGTTTATCCAGCACAGGGCAAATGTGAGGAGGCAGCCCACAGCCCAGCACTTGTGGAGAACCATGTTAGTGTGTTTAGGCTGCGGGTTGGTGTTCTGCTAGGCAGGTGCGTCATGAACTCCAGGGAAGAAGGAAAGCCTTATAGGTGTAAACTTGGTTGCTGCCTAACTCTATGGAGTCATCCTTGTCCAAATGTCTTTCCAGGGAACTTCTCATGCAAATGGCTTCCTTGACAGTTGCCACTTCCTTTGTGCATAGAACTAAGGGAACAATGTGCATACTGCCAGAAATCCAACTTTTCTCTGGGTCTTCTCACCTCTGATGGGCCCCACTGTCCACACCTCTTCTTCTGTATTCTCACTCCCTTTGTCAGTCTTTCTTCTTTGAATTCCTTCTTCCTTAGTATTCTTCACCCTGACTCCTGCCTCTCATAGACCCTCCATTTGTGTATCCTTTAGTCTCTCCCCAGAGTCCTTTCAACTTGATCTTTCACCCCTTACTCAGGACCTCTTCTAAGCTTCTTTGAGTAGAGAGCTTCCTACTCTATTCCATTTATTCTGTCTATTTTCCTCTAATCCCCAAGATCTCACTCTTCCTCTGTTATTCTTCACTCCCTTCCCAGTTGGATGTTTCCTCCACATAGGTCATCTCCTCCCTCAGGTAACCTCTAACTTTTGGCCCTTCACCACCTCTTCCTAAGAAGTCACCTCGTCCTCTCCTTCTCCCCACAGCCAATCTTGACTTACTTTCCTTCTCCGCTCCACACCAGACCAGCTAAGTCTCTAGCAATTTTAGATGGCTGATTGTGATTCTAGCTGAACTTTGTTCACAATCGGAATTGACAGCTGTTCCTTCCTTTCATGCCCCATCCACAAAACACACCCAATCTTTTCAACAAGACAAAGTGCTTATACATGTCATATAAATTTGTATTTTTCAGCATAAAACAACAGTTATGCAGGCAAATATTGTGATATCAGGACCCTTGAGCTTTCAACACCCTGAAAAGTTGTACTTTTTTTGTGTGCCTGCGTATTACACATTTGTCTCCACAAATGTAGCAAATTTTACCCTAACAAGATGTTTTCACCAAATCGTAGACATAGATATGGAAGTCATCATCAAACGATGAAATACACAGGTTTGACTTTAACTTGGTGGATGACCTTGTCTGTCCTTTTGGAGCCATCTTCTTTGGTATATTCCACATGTTTATCTATCAGGCTATCTATAAATCCTTCTGGCTCCCTCTTCACTGGATGAGACACACTTGATTCTGGCATGATGCAGAGGTCACCTGCCTTATAATCATCGAGTAGCTAGTACATGTGCAAGACAGGATCTTTCTTATAAGTAATATAAAACCAGGCTTTCATGATAGGTGCTTGGGTTAGGACCATCCCCCTCCATTTATCCATAGAACCATGCTCTCCCTCAAACATGTGTTTCACTGCTTTGCCAATTATGGTATTTGCAAGGCAGAAATCCCTGACTTGTGAGAATGGCACCTTATGAGGAAGGATTTTAAGCTTTAAAATTCTTTCATCTCTCTGAAGTTCTAGTCCATAAACACAGTCAATTCCATAATATTTTACCAGATAAAGAGAGGGATATATAGGCACCTGATTCAGAACGGTCCCTTTACACTGGGTGATGGGCTCATCTCCCTTCTTCTATCCATGTGAAATTCTGCAGCCTACCATGTGTCTGCAGGACTGAGAGGAAGACCTTCCTCTTGGCTTCATTGGAGATGTCTTTTTCTTCCTCATGTTTGTCGTTCCAGTGTGGTGACCTATGGCTTCCCTGGTTGGCAGCTTTGCAGCTGCCTTTTTGTGAAGGAGAGTCTTCATATTTGGAGGGGAAGGAGAGAGGCCAGGGAAAAACATTAAATGTATGAGTTTTTTTCTTCTATCATGAAGTCCCTGTGCATCAGGTACATTGCCACCCATGTTGTTCATGTGTGTCCAGTAGCAATGTTAGATATCAAGACACTCTTGGATGCCTGCCTACAATGTCTTCCTTCCAGGCTTGTTTAGCTGCACAAGAGAGATAGAGAACAGGTAGGTGTGGTGGCCGTGGTAGTTGAGAGCACAGCAAAAGGAAGTGGGCTACTTTGCCTATTCCCTGACCCTCTGTCGCCATCCTGTCACCTCTCCCAACATTCTCCAATTTTTAGCTCCCACCTCATTTTTCCATTTCTGTACATGCAGTCTCCATGTCCCCTCCGCATGGCTCTGTGGTATTCATCCCCCGTACATTCCCATCCCTCAGCCTCCTGCCTGGTGCTCACCTCTCTTTCCTGTCTCTTCCTGGTAAACTCCATTTTTCTTCTGGGCTCCAACCACAAACCTATTTCCCTTTCTGGCCACCTTTGTATACCATCCTGGTGCTCTTCAGGTCCTCATACCCCCAGCCGTCAAATCACCCTTCCCGGTCTCCTGCATTTCTTACGCCAGCACCCACCCGAATTTTCACGCCTGGCCCCCACCAACCCCCATCCTCCGGTTCCGCAGCCCAGGGCCCACCTCCCGCGCCGCCCACCTCCCGCACTGCCGGAGATCACTGACCTCCCGCGCCCAAATCAGACCCCTCACTGTTGCCTCTGCTAGGAGCCTGTGGCGAAGGAGGATCAGCAGGCAACTAACAGAGTGAGCGCTTGCAAAAGCTAGGAGGGTAGGATCTGTAGGCGTGGAAAACGTCTAGAAGGGTTGTGAGGCAGGCGAAAGGGAAGGCAGCAGCATCCCCAGCACTAGGCTTGTTAGCCCTCTGCCTTCCTGTCGGTGGCGGCCCTTCTGCTACACTGGACTTCCAGGAGCCGTTGCTGCTGCTGCAATTTCCTCGCTCTTTTCCTAGCTTAGCTTCCTGGTAGGAGGGAGGCCTCTGCTTCCTGCCAAACGCCGCGCAGCACCCCCACCCCAGTGAATCCTGGACCACCGCCCTGGGCCCTAGAGATGCTCCTGGGCTCCTGCCTCCCACGCCCAACCGCGCCTTCTCCCAAATCCACAGGTACCAGGTCCAAAGCCCCCTCTCCCTCTCCTCCTAGGTTCAACGCTTTCATTTTATGTCCCCCGACCCGCCGTCCCAGACTCCTCACCCCTACCTCCACCTTCAACCCCTCAGCGGCCCTGCCTCATCTGCTTTCCATCTTTCAAGATTTCCTTTCCCCAGTGCCCTTACGGAGTTATTCTTTATATACAAAAACCTGCCTTTCTTGTCATTGGAGAGGATTTTTGGTAGGACAAGAGAAACGCGCTAGTGCTTAGTGCTCAGTCTGCCATTTGACCTAATCTTTGTAATTTTTCCTGACAGGTCATTCCTGAACTTTACTTCTTGAGGAGATTTTTTGTTTATTTTTCTTATTTTTTTCGTTTCCCTGATTGCAGAAGAATTGCATGCACAATGTGGACACTGTGTAAAATTCAGAAAATAGACTTGAAGAAGAAAATAATCAACTGCAAGCCCTGTTTCCATTCCCCTGGGCTCCAAGCAAAATAATAGCACTTATTACCTCTCCTTTGCCCTTTTTCTAAGCTCTTAAAAAGCTTGCATTATTTTTGCAAATTTAGTTGTTAAAAATTCTTTGTAAAACCATTTTTAGATGATATTTTGAAAATTACAGAGTGTAGTAGGTAGCAATATTAGAAGTACCAAATACTCTTCATTTGGAATTAACATTACTCATTTGTATTTGGGCTTTTAAAAGTAGAAATAAAATATTACCAATAAAATGTAATTCTCTTATCCTCTAGCATTGATCCTGTTCCCTCCCACCTCTCTAATGCTAACGCCATCACTCATTTTTTTTGTATCTTACAAATCTTTGTATTTCTGTAAATACCAGTAATAATTTATAGGAGTTCACAGATTTTTAGGGTACAAAAAAATGAATGATATTTATAGTTACAAGTGGAAACTATGTATTTTATATCTCATATGTATTTTTAAATGTACATTATGAAGAATAATTCCTTCATACTGTGAGAAAAAAAAATTACTTCTCTTCCATGGCCCGCACCTGAGATTTCTGGGAGGTGGCTCTGGGTCTTTATGATTTAGAATTTCTTTTTCTAACTAGATAAATACACTCTTAAAGATATTCAAGAAAATGTTTTGTTTTTATTTTAATAGTTACATTGTCAGCAAGCCTGAAATAGAACTCTAGATTTGTCATAATCTTACTTACCTGAACTTTATTTTCAACATAAATTTTATTACATTTAAATTTTCTGCAGTTTGCCTTTTTTATTTGATGTTTTATTTTTTAAATTTTCTTTATATTTTATCTCCAACACTCCTTGTCACCTTTTAAATCTGTTGCCAAAAATAGTCTATTTCAGAGTACACATGTGACATTTTTGGCATCCATGGAACAATATATTTAAACATCCATTTTGTTGTTGACTACTATTTTGGTTTATTACAGTATTTCATTTTCACAAACAGTGCTGCAATGAATGTCTCTGTGTACTTGTACCAGAGTTTCTGTAAGTACATTCTAGAAGAAGAAATAATTTCTTGTAAGTACAAGCACTTCAAATTTCTTAAATGCTGCCAAGTTGCTGTGTTAATTGGCTGTACCACTCCATTTTTTTCTACTTCCCTTTGCAACAGAAATTCTTCAAATAGTTGCCTATTACATTATCTTCAGTTACATTCATCACATTGTTTCAAAAACCTACTCCAGTCTGATTTCCCTGCCTGCTCCCCCCAAACTCCATGAAAATTGCTACTGTTCAGGTTATCAATGATCTCCAATGATCATTCAATAAGATCATCAGTGATCTTCAGTGATCATTTATTAATCTCCGTCTTTATATATCATCAGTCCTTGATCGTTCTGTTTTCCATGAAAAACTCTATAGGTTTTCTTGGTAACTCACTGGTCACTTTTTAGTCTTTTTTTTTTATTGGTTCCTCTTTATTTCTTCAATCTCTTAATGCCCCAGGGCTCGGTCCATAGACTGCTTTTCTATCTACACTGTCTCCCTTGGCCACTTCATATAGGCTTATAGCTTTAAATGTCATTTGTAAGTTGAAAGGTCTCAAACATATGTCTAGCCTGACCTCACTTTTTACTCCAGGCTTGTAAATCCAGCTACCTACTTGACATCTTCCATGTGGATATCTAACAGACTCAATATATTCAAATTGAGATGCCAATATTGCCCCTAAGACTTGTTCCACTGCACACCTACCTCCTCATCTCAGTAAATGGCAACTTCATCTTTCTGTTTGCTAAGTCTATAAATGTGATATCATTCTTTCTCACAATTCATATCTAATTTGTCACTAAATTATGTTGGCTCTACCTTCAAAATGTATCTAAAGTCTGGCCATTTTTCATAACTTCTACTGCTACCACCCTGATTTGAACTATCTTTATTCCATAGCTCGTTTATTGCAATGGCCTCTTTACTAGACTGCTTTTGCTCTTGTTCCTTTATTGTCTGTACTTAAATACCACGCAAAAACTACAGTGGCTTCCCATTTCACTCAGAGGGAAATAAAATACTCAAGAATAGCCTACAAGATAGTGTATGATCAACCCCACCTGACTTTACCCTCTTATCTTTTAAAATTCCATCTTCTACTACTCTCACTCATAACATTGAACCATATAAAATTTCTGTATTCATAAGTCAAAATGGTCAAATATCAGCAATTCTAAGTGTTTGGTTCATCCTAACAGCTGACTGTGCTTCTTTTACACTGACATCATTGCTGTTCCTTGAGCAAGTGAAATGTCTCTCACCTCAGAGCCTTTGGACCTGTATTACTTCTATATTAAAATTTATTTTTTCACTATCTTCAGGTCTCTGCTCCTTATCTTCACAAATAGGGCTATCTTAGGGACCTTAACATTCTGATCATCTTTATCTTGCTCAACTCTTCCCCATACTATTTGTATTAGTCAATGTATAATTACTTATGTTACAAACACCATACACATCTTAGTGGCTTGACATACAAAAAAATTATTTCTCACACATAAAACAGTTAAATGTAGGTGTTCCTGGTCATTAGGCAGCTTTTCTATAATTGGTAATTCAGGAAAGACAGTATCTGTCTTCTATGTAGTCAAAGATTGACCATTTTCTGTGAATTCATAGTCCTCTGCCAGATCCTGTCTATCCAGCTGGCCAAAAACTGAAGACAGCAAGAGTGAGAGAGAGAAAGACAGACAGAGAGGAAGTTTTCTAGAGCAGCGATGTCCAATAGAAACATTAAGATGAGTAATATATATATATATATATATATATATATATAATTTAAAATGTATCAATTGTCACATTTTAAAAAGGCAAAAAGAAACAGGTAATATTAATTTTAATAATATATTGTATTTAACTCAATATGCCCAAACTACTATAATTTAAACATTCAATCAATATCAGATTATTAATGATGTATTTAAAGTTATTTTTAAATACAAGATCTTCAAAATCTTGTGTTTTACACTTATAGCACATCTCAATTTATAACAACCATCTTTTAAGTGATCAATAGCCATATCTATCTAGTGACTACTATATTGGGCAGTATAGCTCTAGTCATTTTATGAGATAGGCCTATACATGACACCTGTCATTTCTGCCAAAATTCCATCTGGCCAAAAATAAGACACAAAAGTCCCAACCCAATGACAGGGGATCTAAGAAATTCAATTTAGCTAAATGCTCAAGGAAAGGAGGAGAAAAACAAATACTAGTAAGTATAATAATCTTTGCCAAATTTTTAGTAATTTTAGTAAATATTGGATCCTTTACAGTTCTTTGGGTTGTTTTCCTCTCTTTACCTTCCACTTACTTGTTCAAACATCCGTTAATATCAGTACATACTCATGGATGTTTACTTAATTCTCTTGGTTTTAATCTGATAACTTATATTTATTTTATTTCTCAATTGTCCCCATTGTTGATCATTGGGATCATGTTCAGGTTGGTCCCTGCGTCCTTTTTTTTTTTTTTTTTTGAGATGAAGTCTTGCTCTGTCACCCAGACTGGAGTGCAGTGGCACGATCTCGGCTCACTGCAACCTCTGCCTCCTGGGTTGAAGCCATTCTCCTGCCTTAGCCTCCCCAGTAGTTGAGATTACAGGTGCGCACCACACCACCCAGCTAATTTTTGTATCTTAAGTAGAGACGGGGTTTCACTATATTTGCCAGGCTGGTCTTGAACTCCTGACCTTGTGATCTGCCCGGCTTGGCCTCCCAAAGTGCTGGGATTACAGGCATGAGCCACTGCACCTGGCTGGTTCCTGTGTCCTTTTGACCATAGTGTTCATCCTATTATTATTCATTTGCTTATTTTTCACTTCTTTCTCCAGCAGTGAGAAACCTGGGTCTATAATGGGAACAATATATTTACTTGTTAAAGCCTTGGATATGTAATTTGGTTTCAGACTTGCTAACTCATACCAGTGTGAGAAACAAATTAACCAACTTGAATAGTGTTAGTGTATAGTTCTTTCTGTCTCTAGCCTCACAGTATTCAGATACTTGTTTCTAAATTCATTTAGTTACAAAGTTACTTTTCTTCCTCATCCCTTTCGGTGTGCTTATAGCATTCATTTGTAATATAGTTAGATTCCTATGTCTGTATCTTTGGTCTCCTGATACTCTGATTTATTTTTTTAGTTTGCATATGGCATAATTTACTCTTTTTGGTGTACAATTCTATGGATTTGACAAATGCATGAAGTCGTATGTCCAAAAATAGTACCATACAGAACAGTTACATCACTCTGAAAATTCCTTTGTATTGCTCCTTTGTAATCAACACTTCCTCCTATCCCCAACCACTGGCAACCATTCATCTGTTTTCTTTCCGTATAGTTTTACTTTTTCCCAGAATTTCATTGTAAATGGATCATACATTATGTACTACTAAGGGTCTGGCTTCTTTCACTTAGCAAAATATATTTAAGATTCATTCGTGATGTCATGTGAACCAATAATTTATTTCTGTTTATTTCTGAGTAGAATTCCTGTTTGTTTGTTTGTTTTTTGAGACATAGTCTCACTATGTCACCAGGTTAGAGTGCAGTGATGTGATATCAGCTCACTGCAACCTCCACCTCCCAGATTCAAGTGATTCTCCCGCCTCGGCCTCCCGAATAGCTGGGACTACAGGTGCGCACCACCATGTCCAGCTAATTTTTGTATTTTTAGTAGAGAGGTCATTTCACCATGTTGGCCAGGATTGTCTCCATCTCTTGACCTCGTGATCCACCCTCCTTGGCTTCCCAAAGTGCTGGGATTACAGGCATGAGTCACTGTGCCCGGCCTCCAGTTTGTTTTTTTATTTACATGTTGGTGGATATTTGAGTTGTTTTTAGTTAGTGACAGTTAGGAATAAAATTGACATTTGAGTGCAAGGTTTTTTGTGAACATGTTTTCAATTTACTTGGGTAAATACATATGAGTGGGATTGGTGGGTTCTATGTTGAGTATATATTTATATTTATAAGAAACTGACAAACTGTTTTTCAAAATTGCTTTATCATTTTACATTTCTACCAGCAATACCTGAAAGTTCTATTTGCTCTTCATTCTCATCAGTATTTGGAATATTGAGAATTTCTTTTTTCCTTCTTTCTTTCTTTCTTTCTTTCTTTCTTTTTCTTTTGAGAGGGAGTTTCACTCTTGTTGCCCAGGCTGGAGTGCAATGGCACGATCTTGGCTCACTGCAACCTCTGACTCCTGGGTTCAAGCAATTCTCCTGTCTCAGCCTCCCGAGTAGCTGGGATTACAGGCATGCACCACCAAGCCCACTAAAAATTTTGTATTTTTAGTACAGATGGGGTTCCTTCATGTTGGTCAGGCTGGTCTTGAACTCCCGACCTCAGGTGATATGCTAGCCTTGGCCTCCCAAAGTGTTGGGATTACAGGCATGAGCCCGTCCGAGAATTTCTTATTTTAGCCATGCTCACAGGTTTACAGTAGTATCTCATGTTGGTCTTAATTTATATTTCTTTAATGATTAATGATGTTGAGGATCCCTTTATAAGCTTATTTCTCATCTGTATATTTTCTTTGGTAAAACGTCTCTTTCAAATATTTGCCTTTAAAAAAACTGGATTTGTGTTTCTTATTGTTGAGTTTTGAGTTTTTATGTATGTGATTTGCAGATATTTTCTCTCTGTGACCTGTCCTTTCAGTTTCTTAACAGTGTTTTTCACAGAGCAAGTGTTAAATTGTGATGAAGTGCAATTAAAGGTTTTTAATAGATTGTATTTTGGGGTTCCATTTTTTTTATTTCAATAGTTTTGGGGTGGGGGTACAGGTGTTTCTTGGTTACATAGATAAGTTCTCCGGTGGTGATTGCTGAGATTTTAGTGTACCCATCACCCAAGCAGTGTACACTGTACCCAATATGTAGTCTTTTATCCCTCATCCTTCTTCCAATTTCCACCCACCGAGTCCTCAAATTACATTTTATCATTTTTATGCCTTTATGTCCTCATAGCTTTTATGCTTTTGTGTCCTCATAGCTCCCACTTATAAGTGAGTACATACAATATTTGGTTTTCTATTCTTGAGTTACTTAAGAATAATGGCCTCCAGCTTCATCCAAGTTGTGGCAAAAGACATTATTTTGTTCTTTTTACGGCTGAATATAGTATTCCATGGTGTACATATAGCACATTTTCTTTATCCACTGCTTGGTTGTTGGGCACTTACATTGGTTCCATATTTTTGCAGTTGTGAATTGTGCTGCTATAAACATGCATATGTATGTGTCTTTTTCACATAATGATTTCCTTTTCATTTGGGTAAATATCCAGTAGTGACATTGCTGGATCAAGTTGTAGTTCTACATTAGTTCTTTAATGACTCTCCATACTGTGTTCCATGGTGGTTGTACTAATTTACATTCCCACCAGTAGTGTAAAAGTGTTCCCTTTTCACCACATCCATGCCAACATCGATCGTTTTATGACTTTTTAATTATGGCCATTCTTGCAGGAGTAAGATGGTATCTCATTGCGGTTTTAATTTTCATTTCCCTAAAGATTAGTGATATTGAGCATTTTTATCATGTTTGTTGGCTGTTTGAATATCTTCTATTGAGAAACGTCTATTCGTGTCCTTTGCTCAACTTTTTATGGGATTTTCAATTTCTAATTTATTTTTATTATTTTTTATTGCTGATTTGAGTTCCTTGTAGATTCTGAATACCAGTCCTTTGCCAGATGCAAAGTTTGCAAATATTTTCCCCCACTCTGTGCGTTGTCTGTTTACTCTGTTGATTATTTCTTTTGGTGTGCAGAAGCTTCTTAGTTTAATTAGGTCCCATTTATTTATTTTTGTTTTTGCTGCATTTGCTTTTGGGATCTTTGTCATGAATTATTTGCCTAAATCAATGTCCAGAAGAGTTTTTTTTAATTTTTTTATTTTTATGGCTTCACGTGTCAGATTTAAGTCTTTGATCCATCTTGAGTTGATTTTTGTATGAGGTGAGAGATGGGGAACTGGTTTCATTTTTCTGACTTGCCAGTTCTCCCAGCACCATTTATTGAAGAGGATTTTCTGTCCCCAATTTATATATATATATATATTTGTATTATACTTTAAGTTCTAGGGTACATGTGCACAACGTGCAGGTTTGTTACATATGTATACATGTGCCATGTTGGTGCGCTGCACCTATTAAATTGTCACTTACATTAGGTATATCTCCTACTGCTATCGCTCGCCCCTTCCCCCACCCCACAACAGGCCCCGGTGTGTGATGTTCCCCTTCCTGTGTCCATGTGTTCTCATTGTTCAATTCCCACCTATGAGTGAGAACATGTGGTATTTGTTTTTTTGTCCTTTTGATAGTTTGCTGAGAATGATGGTTACCAGCTTCATCCATGTCCCTACAAAGGACATGAACTCATCATTTTTTATGGCCACATAGTATTCCATGGTGTATACGTGCCACATTTTCTTAGTCCAGTCTATCATTGTTGGACATTTGGGTTGCTTCCAAGTCTTTGCTATTGTGAGTAGTGCCACAATAAACATACGTGTTCATGTGTCTTTATAGCAGCATGATTTATATTCCTTTGGGTATATACCCAGTAATGGGATGGCTAGGTCAAATGATATTTCTAGTTCTAGATCACTGAGGAATCGCCACACTGTCTTTCACAATGATTGAACTAGTTTACAGTCCCACCAACAGTGTAAAAGTGTTCCTGTTTCTCCACATCCTTTCCAACAGCTGTTGTTTCCTGACTTTTTAATGATCTCCATTCTAACTGGTGTGAGATGATATCTCATTGTGGTTTTGATTTGCATTTCTCTGATGGCCAGTGATGATGAGCATTTTTTCATGTATCTGTTGGCTGCATAAATGTTTTCTTTTGAGAAGTGTCTGTTCATATCTTTTGCCCACTTTTTGATGGGGTTGTTTGTTTTTTTCTTGTAAATTTGTTTGATTTCTTTGTAGATTCTGGATATTAGCCCTTTGTCAGATGAGTAGATTGCAAAAATTTTCTCCCACTCTGTAGGTTGCCTGTTCACTCTGATGGTAGTTTCTTTTGCTGTGCAGAAACAACCCCATCAAAAAGTAGGCAAAGGATATGAACGGACACTTCTCAAAAGAAGACACTGATGCAGCCAACAGACACATGAAAAAATGCTCATCATCACTGGCCATCAGAGAAATGCAAATCAAAACCACAGTGAGACACCATCTCACACCAGTTAGAATGGCAATCATTAAAAAGTCAGGAAACAACAGGTGCTGGAGAGGATGTGGAGAAATAGGAACACTTTTACACTGTTGGTGGGACTGTAAACTAGTTCAACCATTGTGGAAGACAGTGTGGCGATTCCTCAAGGATCTAGAACTAGAAATATCATTTGACCCAGCCATCCCATTACTGGGTATATACCCAAAGGATTATAAATCATGCTGCTATAAAGACACATGTGCATGTATGTTTATTGCGGCACTATTCACAATAGCAAAGACTTGGAACCAACCCAAATGTCCAACAATGATAGACTGGATTAAGAAAATGTGGCACATATACACCATGGAATACTATGCAGCCATAAAAACTGATGAATTCATGTCCTTTGTAGGAACATGGATGAAGCTGGAAACCACCGTTCTCAGCAAACTATTGCAAAGACAAAAAAACAAATACCACATGTTCTCATTCATAGGTGGGAATTGAATACTGAGAACACATGGACACAGGAAGGGGAACATCACACACTGGGGCCTGTTGTGGGGTGGGACATGGGGGAGGGATAGCATTAGGAGATATACCGAATGTAAATGATGAGTTAATGGGTGCAGCACACCAGCATGGCACATGTATACATATGTGACGAATCTGCACATTGTGCACATGTACCCTAGAACTTAAAGTATAATAAAAAAGTATATAAAAAAAGAGAGTTTTTTACAGAAGTATTTCTGGTGGTTTTTTGGCTAAGGTATTCTTTAAGATTGTTACCTTATAAAAGAAATTTAGCAAAATTTTATTTTTTAAAGAATAGACATTGTACTTTTAGTCTATTAATAGGACTTCAAGTTGATTGATATATTAATTGGCAAAAAGAAATATGTTGACAGTCTCTGAACATAAAGTATCTTTTAACAAAGAAGAAAACACTTTTGATAGAATTCAACATTCTCTTTTCTTAAAAACCCTAAAAAAAACTTGTCATCAAAAGAAAATACCACAACACAATAAAAGCCATCTATGACAAACCCACAGCCAACATCATAGTGAATGGCAAAAGCTGAAAGCATTCCACTTGATAACTGAAACAAGATAAATACACCCACCTTCACCACTGCAGTTCGGCATATTTCTGGAAGTCCTAGCCAGAACAATTAGGCAAGAGAAATAAATAAAATGCATCCAAACAGTAACAGAGAGAGTCAAACTCTCTCTCTTAGGAGATGATTTGATGCTATACCTAGAAAACTTTATAGTCTATTTCCAATAGCCTCTAGATATGATAAACAACTTCAATACTAGTCAAACTTTCAGCATAAAAAATTAATGTACAAAAATCTGTAGCATTCCTATACACCAACAATGTCCTAGCTGAGAGCTAAATCAAGAATGCAGTCCCATTTATAATGGCCAAAATAATAAAATACCTAGAAATAGAGCTAACCAGGGAGGTAAAAGATTTCTACAACGAGAATCATGAAACTCCAGAAATAAACCAGGGATGATACAAATAAATGGAAAACATAGACACCAAGTATCAATATTGATAAGCGGTCATACTGCCCAAGCAATTTAAAGATTTAATGTTATTCCTATCAAACTACAATGATGTTTAATGTAGAATTAGAAAGAAAACTATTCCAAAATTGATATGAAATAAAAAAATAGCCTAAATTGCCAAAGTATTTCTAAGGAAAAGAACAAAGCTGAAGGCATCACACTGTCTGACATAAAACTAAAATTCAAGATTACAGTTACCAAAATGGTACAAAGACAAAAAATAAAAATAAAAAAGACCAATCAAACTGGTTAGAGAACCCAGAAATAAAGCTGTACACCTACAACCACTTAATCTTCAACAAAATTGACAAAATAAGCAATAGGTAAAGGACCCCCTATTTAACAAATTATGGTAAGATAGGTAACTAGGCGTATGCAAAAGATTCAGGATGGATCATTTTCTTTCAACACATATAAAATTCAACTCAAGGTGGATTAAAGACATAAATGTAAAACTTAAAACTATAAAAACTCTAGAAGAAAACCCAGAGAACACTATTCTGTACATTGGCCTCACTTAAGATTTTATGACAAAGAATTCAAAAGCAATTGCAGCAAAACCAAAAATGGACAACTGAGACTTTATTAAACTAAAGAGCTTCTGCACAGTAAAATAAACTATCAACAGAGTAAACAGACAATCAACAAAATGAGAGAATATTTATGAACTATGTATCTGACAAAGGACTAATATCCAGAATCTATAAGAAACATAAGTGAATAAGCAAAAAACAAACCACCCCATTAAACATGGGCAAAAGATATGAACAGACACTTCTTAAAAGAAGACATACATGTGGCCAACAAGTATATGAAAAAATGCTCAACATCACCAATTGTTAGAGAAATGCAAATCAAATCACAATGAGATACCATCTTAAACTGGTCAGATTGACTACTATTATAAAGTAACATAAATTACAGATGCTGACAAGGTTGTGGAGAACAATGAATGCGTGGCTGAGCCTGGTGTCTAATGCCTGTAATCCAAGCACTTTGGGAGGCAGAAATGAGCAAATCATTTGAACCAAGGCATTTGAGACCAGTTTGGGAAAGATGGTGAAATTTCATCTCTACAAAAAATACAAAAATTAGACAGGCATGGTGGCAGACACCTGTATTCCAAGCTACTCTGGAGGCAGAGGTGAAAAGATTGCTTGAGCCTGGGAGGCAGAGGTTGCAGTAAGCTGAGATCTTGCCACTGTACTCCAGCCTGGGCAACAGATGGAGACTGTGTCTTAAAAAAATAATGATAAAAGAAAAGAAAATGCTTATACATTGCTGGTGGGAATGTAAATTAGTTCAGCCAGTGTGGAAAGCAGTTTGGTAATTTCTCTAACAACTTAAAACCATTCTACTATTCTAGTAATCCTATTACTGAGTATACAAATAATTCTACCATATATACAAATCCTATTCCCAGTGTACAAATAATTCTACCATAAAGACATATGTATTTGTATGTTCATCATAGCACTATTCAGAATAAAAACATGGAATCATCCTAGATGCCTATCAAGGATGAACTGGATTAAAAAATGTGGTACACATACATCATAAAATATGATGCAGCCAGGAAAAAAGAACAAAATTATTTCTTATGTAGCAACGTCAATGCAGCTGGAGGCCATTATCCTAAGCAAATTAATGGAGGAACATAAAACAAAATACTAGTGTTCTCACTGATAACTGGGAGCTAAACATTAAATACACATGGACACAAAGAAGGGAACAATAGACACCGGGGCATTTTAGAGGGTGAAGGGTGGGAGGAGGGTGGGAATTAAAAAAAACAATGTATTGGATACTATGCTCACTACCTGGGTGAATAAATCATTTTCATATCAAACCCCAATGACATGCAATTTACTCATGTAACAAACCTACACATGTACCCTCTGGACCTAGAATAAAAGTTGATAGGAGAAGTTTAAAGGCAAGATAGCCAACTAGATGCAGTCAGGTGGACCAGACCCCTCTGAAAAACCAAGAAAACTAGTGTGTTCCTAACAGACCTTCGGATGGAAGGCACTGAGGTTGGACAGAGGGAAGTTACAGAAGCTGGGAAGGAGAAAGCTGGGAACCTTGCATGGGGCTACCACCACCAGGACTCATTCCTGGTCCACCAATGGTTCCAGGGAAATGGGTGAACTTAACTGGCAAAGAGCAATGCACTCTCACCATGGGCCTCTAGAACTCTGGCAGGAGGAGACCCCTCGACCATGGGCACTCGAGTTGGCAGGGAGAACTGCTTAGAGAAGTGGTAGAAGCAGTAAGCCAGCTGATGTGGAGCCCAGAGGGCTTGGTGCAGGAGCATCTCTAGTAAAGCACGGTCAGAGACAGCCATCCCTCTAAGCTCAACTTGCTTCCATAGGATAATTTAGCCCTAGGGGAACTGTCAAACCTGAACTCTGCAGGGTGGTCTTGCCCATCAAACAAGTCCAGTCCAACCTGAGCACATCTTGGTGTACTAGCCTCTCCCAGGGCCTGGCCTGGCTGCACCTGCTTGCAGGACAGCCTTAGGTGTGTTAGGGGTGCACACCACAGTTTCTAAACTGGTGGACTGTGCCTACCTGGCATGGAGCTCCAGTTGGGCAGCCACAATGGTCACGCGCCTGCTTGCATGCTCCCTCCTTATACTGCAGCCGCCTCCAGGCCTATGGCAACTCCCCACATCGTTTTTCTGGCACGTGTTTGCACAGGCGGATTTTGCTTTCCTTGCCCTGCCAGCACGTTGGAGTGCAGTTTGCCTCCCCTGACCCACAAAGCACCATTGCAGATGGAGCCTTGGTGGGCAAAGAGCCAGCCAGCGCTGTCCCCACCAGTGCCCTGCCCCTGAGCTAACATTGTGCAGAGAACAACAGATCCTCCCCTGCCCTGAGCAACCACTGCTGCTTGTGGGGTACAGATAATGCACTTAGGCCTATAACTGCCAGTGCTCCGCCACCGAGTCAATGGCCACCTTCAGCATGACTGTGCACACAGTGACCAGCAGAGGCGCCAGCACCCCCCAGATGCATTGCCTCTGCCAAGGTGATGAACGCCCACAGGGAGGCAAGCACCCTGGCACCCACTAGTGCTCTGGAGCAGCTGCCTCCAGGACTGCTGCTGGCATGTGCGAACGAGGATGGATTCCACTGTCACAACACTACAAAATGCTTTGGCTGACACCACTCACTGGAATTTAGTGAGGAGCAGTCCAGGAGCACGTAGGCCCCTCAGCACAGTGGATTCCTAACCTCGAGATGGCAGAGAGCAAAGTTGGGGCCCAATACAAGTGCTGCCGAGTTACAGCATGCAGCCCAGAAGTTGGGAACTGAGCACTGGCCTCCTAAAATCTCTCAGAAACAAAGTCAGTTGGCTGAATTCAACTTATACCACAGTCAAACACTCAAGGACATCAAATAGAAGAAAAAAAAAACATTCAAGTGTCAGCAGTCTGAAGTTAGGTAAGCCCACAAAGATAAGAAAGAGTCAGTGCAAGTATCCTGAAAACTCAAAAAGACAGAGTGCCTTCTTTCCTCCAAAGGACCACATAGCCTCTCAACCAAGTTCTGAACTGGGCTGAGATGGCTGAAATGATAAAAACAGAATTCAGATTTTAGATAGGAATGAAGAAGCCCAATCCAAGGAAGTTAAAAAATCATGATAAAACAATGCAGGAGCTGACAGACAAAATAGCCAGTATAGAAAAAAAAAAAACATAACCAACCTGATAGAGCTGAAAAACACACTACAAGAATTTCATGATGCAATCGCAAGTATTAATAGCAGAGTAGACAAGTGAAGGAAGGAATCTCAGAGCTTGTAGACTGGGTTTCTGAAATAAGACAGGCAGACAGGAATAGAGAATAAAGAATAAAAAGAAATGAACAAAATCTCTGAGAAATATGGGATTATGTAAAAAGAACAAATTACAACTCATTTGTGTCCCGAAGGAGATGGGGAGAAAGAAACCAACTTGGAAACATATTTCAGGATATCATCCATGAGAACTTCCCCAACCTAGCTACAGAAGCCAATATTCAAATTCAGAAAATGTCAAGAACTCCAGTAAGATACTTTACAAAAAGATCATCCCCAAGACACATCAGATTCCTCAAGATAGAAATGAAAGAAGAAATGTTAAAGGCAGATAGAGAGAAAGGTCAGGTCACCTACAAAAGGAAGCTAATCAAACTAACAGCAGACCTCTCAGCAGAAACCCTATAAGCCAGAAGAGATTGGTAGCCAACATTCAACATTTTGAAAGAAAAGAAATTCCAACCCACAATTTCATATCTCACCAAAGTAAACTTCATAAGCAAAGGAGAAATAAGATCCCTTTTGGATAAGCAAATGTTGAGGGAATTCATTACCACCAGACCTGCCTTACAAGAGCTCCTAAGGGAAGCACTAAATATGAAAAAAAGACTGTTGCCAGTCACTACAAAAACACACTAAAGTACACAGACCAGTGACACTATAAAGCAACCACATAAACAAGTTTGCAAAAATAATCAGCTAACATCATTATAACAGGAACAAATCCAAATGTATCAATAATAACTTTTAATGTAAATGGGCTATATGCCCCCAATTAAAAGACACCAACTGGTAAGCTGGATAAAGAACCAAGACTCATTGGTATACTCTCTTTAAGAGGCCCATCTCACATCCAATGACAACCATAGGCTCAAAATAAAGGGATGGAGAAAAATCTATGGAGCAAATGGAAAACAGAAAGAAGCAGGAGCTGCCATTGTAGTTTCAGAAGGAAAAAAAAACAAACTTTAAAACACAATGATCAAGAAGGATAAAGAAGGGCTTTACGTAATGGTAAAAGGTTCGACTCAACAAGAAAATCTAACTATTCTGACTATATATGCACCCAACATAAAAGAACCCAGATTTATAAGGCAAGTTCTTACAGACCTTCAAAGAGACTTAGACTCCCACACAATAATAGTGACAGACTTTAACACCCTACTGATGATAATATTAGACAAATCATCAAGACAGAAAATTAAAAGACATTTAGGACCTGAACTCAGCACTGGATTAAATGGACCTGATAGACATTTACAGAACTCTCCACCCATAACAACAAAATATACATTCTTCTCACTGCCACATGGCACATACTCTGAAATTGATCACATAATCAAAAGTAAAATGCTCCTCAGATAATGCAGAAGAACTGAAATCATAACAAACAATCTTTTGGACCACAATGCCATCAAATTATAAATCAAGACTAAGAAATTCACTCAAAACCATAAAATAAATTACACAGAAATTGAATAACCTGTTCCTGAATGACATTTGGGTAAATACTGAAATTAAGGCAGGAATCAAGAAGTTCTTTGAAATTAATGAGAACAAAGACACAACATACCAGAATCTCTGGGACACAGCTAAGGAAGTGTTTAGAGAAAATTTATAGCACTAAATGTCCACAGAAAAAGGTTGGAAGGATCTCAATTTAACAATCCAATATCACAACTAAAAAAACTAGAGAACCAAGGGCAAACAAATTCCCAAGCTAGCAGAAGACAAAAATCAATCAAAATCAGAGCTGAACTAAAGGAGATTGAGACACGAAAAACCCATTAAAAGATCAATGAACTGAGGAGCTTGTTTTTAGAAAAAATTAATAAAATAGATAACCAGCTAAACTAATAAATAAGAAAGGAGAGAAGATTCAAATAAATACAATCAGAAAGAAGCAGGGGGATATTACCATTTGAAAATCTACAAGAAATGAATAAATTCCTGGACACATACACCCTCCAAAGACTGAACCAGGAAAAACCTGAATCCCTGAACAGACCAATAATGAGCTCTGAAACTGAGTAATACACAGCCTACCAACTAACAAAATGCCCAGGACCAGATGGATTAACAGCTTAATTCTACCAGATTTTCAATGAAATGCTGGTATCATTTCTGCTGAAACTATTCCAAAAAAATTGAGGAGCTCCTCCCTAGTATTCTATGAAGCCAGCATTATCCTGATACCAAAATCTGGCAGAGACACAACAAAAAAAGAAAACTTCAGACCAATATCCTTGATGAAAATTTATGTAAAACTCCTCAACAAAAAACTGGCAAACTGAATCCAGCAGCACATCAGAAAGCTTATCCACCAAGATTAAGCGGGCTTTATCCCTGGGATGCAAGGTCGGTTCAACACGTGCAAATCAATAAATGTGATTCATCATAAAAACAAGAAGCTGAAAACAATAACCACATGTGATTATTTCAATAGATGCAGAAAAGGCTTTTGGTAAAATTCAACACCTCTTCATGTTAAAAATTTTTGATGAACTGGGTGGTGAAAGAACATACATCAAAATAGTAGAACCATCTAAGACTAAACCATAACCAACAACATACTGAAACATTCCCATTGAAATCAGTCAAGACAAAAATGCCGTGTCTCACTACTTCTATTTAATAGAGTATGGAAAGTCCTTGCCAGGGAAATCAGGCAGGTGAGAGAAAGTAAAGGCATTCGAATAGGAAGAGGTGAATTCAAAATATACCAGTTTGCAGATGACTTAATCATATATCCAGAAAAGCCCATAGTCTCAGGCCAACTTTATCAGTCCCTTAAGCTGGTAAACAACTTCAGAAAAGTCTCAAGATATGAAACCAATATGCAAAAACCACTATCATTACTATATACCAGCAACAGTCAAGCCAAGATTCAAATTAGAAAGCAATCCCACTCTGTAACAATTGCCACAAAAAGAAAATACCTAGGAATACAGCTAACCAGGGAGGTGAAAGATCTCTACAAGGAGAACTACAAAACACTACTCAAAGAAATTAGAGATGACAAAAATAAATGGAAAAACATTTCATGCTCATGGATAAGCAGAATCAATATCATTAAAATGGCCATAGTGCCCAAAGAGATTTATAGATTCAGTGCTATTCCTGTTAAACTACCATTGACAGTCTTCCCAGAGCTAGAAAATACTATTTAAAAATTCATATGAAACCAACAAAGAGCCTGAATAACCAAGGAAATCGTAGGCAAGAAGAATGAAGCAGGAGGCATCATGCTACCTGACTTCAAATCATAGTACAGGGCTACAGTAACCAAAACAGCATAGTACTGGCAGAAAAACAGACACATAGACCGACAGAACAGATAACAGAATAGAACAGATAATAGATATAGATATAGATAATAGATATAGATATATCTATATAGATAATGGATATAACAGAATAGAACAGATAATAGAACAGATAATAGAATAGAAAGAATGGTACCAGCTCCTCCTTGTACCTCTGGTAGAATTCGGCTGTGAATCCATCTGGTCCTGGACTTTTTTTGGTTGGTAGGCTATTAATTATTGCCTCAATTTCAGAGCCTGTTACTGGTCTATTCAGGGATTCAACTACTTCCTAGTTTAGTCTTGGGAGGGCGTACGTGTCCAGGAATGTATCCATTTCTTCTAGATTTTCTAGTCTATTTGCATAGAGGTATTTATAGTATTCTCTGATGGTAGTTTGTATTTCTGTGGGATTGGTGGTGATATCCCCTTTATCATTTTTTTATTGCATCTATTTCATTCTTCTCTCTTTTCTTATTAGTCTTGCTAGCGGTCTATCAATTTTGTTGATCTTTTCAAAAAACCAGCTCCTGGATTCACTGATTTTTTGAAGGGTCTTTTTGTGTCTCTATCTCCATCAATTCTGTTCTGATCTTAGTTATTTCTTGCCTTCTGCTAGCTTTTGAATGTGTTTGCTCTTGCTTCTCTAGTTCTTTTAATTGTGGTGTTAGGGCATCGATTTTAGATCTTTCCTGCTTTCTCTTGTGGGCATTTAGTGCTACAAATTTCCCTCTACACACTGCTTTGAATGTGTCCCAGAGATTCTGGTATGTTGTGTCTTTGTTCTTATTGGTTTCAAAGAACAGCTTTATTTCTGCCTTTATTTCATTATGTACCGAGTAGTCATTCAGGAGCAGGTTGTTCAGTTTCCATGTAGTTGAGCAGTTTTTAGTGAGTTTCTTAATCCTGAGTTCTAGTTTGATTGCACTGTGGTCTGAGAGACAGTTTGTTGTAATTTCTGTTCTTTTACTTCGAACTATGTGGTCAATTTTGGAATAAGTGTGACGTGGTGCTGAGAAGAATGTATATTCTGTTGATTTGGGGTGGAGAGCTCTGTAGATGTCCATTAGGTCCTCTTGGTGCAGAGCTGAGTTCAATTCCTGGATATCCTTGTTAACTTTCTGTCTCATTGATCTATCTAATGTTGACAGTGGGGTGTTAAAGTCTCCCATTATTATTGTGTGGGAGTCTAAGTCTCTTTGTAGGTCTCCAAGGACTTGCGTTATGAATCTGGGTGCTCCTGTATTGGGTGCATATATATTTAGGATACTTAGCTCTTCTTGTTGAATTGATCACTTTTGTATTATGTAATGGCCTTCTTTGTCTCTTTTGATCTTTGTTGGTTTAAAGTCTGTTTTATCAGAGACAAGGTTTGCAACCCCTGCCTTTATTTTGTTTTCCATTTGCTTGGTAGATCTTCCTCCATCCCTCTATTTTGAGCCTACGTGTGTCTCTGCATGTGAGATTGGTCTCCTCAATACAGCACACTGACAGGTCTTGACTCTTTATCCAATTTGCCAGTCTGTGTCTTTTAATTGGAGCATTTGGCCCATTTACACTTAAGGTTAATATTGTTATGTGTGAATTTGATCCTGTCATTATGATGTTAGCTGGTTATTTTGCTCGTTAGTTGATGCAGTTTCTTACTAGCATCAATGGTCTCTACAATTTGGCATGTTTTTGCAGTGGCTGGTACCAGTTTTTCCTTTCCATGTTTAGTGCTTCCTTCAGGAACTCTTGTAGGGCAGGCCTGGTGGTGACAAAATCTCTCAGCATTTGCTTGTCTGTAAAGGATTTTATTTCTCCTTCACTTATGAAGCTTAGTTTGGATGGATATCAAATTCTGGGTTGAAAATTCTTTTCTTTAAGAATGTTGAATATTGGCCCCCACTCTCTTCTGGCTTGTAGAGTTTCTGCTGAGAGATCAGCTGTTAGTCTGATGGGCTTCCCTTTGTGGGTAACCTGACCTTTCTCTCTGGCTGCCCTTAACATTTTTTCCTTCATTCCAACTTTGGTGAATCTGACAATTATGTGTCTTCGAGTTGCTCTTCTCGAGGAGTATCTTTGTGGCATTCTCTGTATTTCCTGAATTTGAATGTTGGCCTGCCTTGCTAGGTTGGGGAAGTTCTCCTGGATAATATCCTGCAGAGTGTTTTCCAACTTGGTTCCATTCTCCCTGTCACTTTCAGGTACACCAATCAGATGTAGATTTGGTCTTTTCACATAGTCCCATATTTCTTGGAGGTTTTGTTCATTTTTTTAACTGCTTTTTCTGTATACTTCTCTTCTCACTTCATTTCATTCATTTGATCTTCAACCACTGATACCCTTTCTTGCAGTTGATTGAATTGGCTACTGAAGCTTGTGCATTCATCACATAGTTCTCATGCCATGGTTTTCAGCTCCAACATATCATTTAAGGACTTCTCTACACTGGTTATTCTAGTTAGCCATTAGTCTAATCTTTTTTCAAGGTTTTTAGCTTTTGTGCGATTGCTTCGAACTTCCTCCTTTATCTTGGAGAACTTTGATCTTCTGAAGCCTTCTTCTCTGAATTCATGAAAGTCATTCTCTGTCCAGCTTTGTTCCATTGCTGGCCAAGAGCTGTGTTCCTTTGGAGGGGGATAGGTGCTCTCATTTTTAGAATTTTCAGCTTTTCTGCTCTATTTTCTCCCCATCTTTGTGGTTTTATATACGTTTGGTCTTTGATGATGGTGACATACAGATGGGGTTTTGGTGTGGATGTCCTTTCTGTTTGTTAGGTTTCCTTCTAACAATCAGGATCCTCAGCTGCACATCCTGTTGGAGTTTGCTGGAGGTCCACTCCGGACCCTGTTTGCCTGGGTATCAGCAGCAGAGGCTGCGGAACAGCGAATATTGCTGAACAGCAAATGTTGCTGCCTGATCATTCCTCTGGAAGCTTGGTCTCAGAGGGGTACCCGGCCGTGTGAGGTATCAGTCTGCCCCTACTGGGGGGTGCCTCCCAGTTAGGCTACTCGGGGATCAGGGACCCACTTGAGGAGGCAGTCTGTTCGTTCTCTGGTCTCAGAGTCTGTGCTGGGAGAACCACTACTCTCTTCAAAGCTGTCAGACAGGAACATTTAAGTCTGCAGAGGTTTCTGCTGCCTTTTGTTTGGCTATGCCCTGCCCCCAGAGGTGGAGTCTACAGAGGCAGGCAGGCCTCCTTGAGCTGTGGTGGGCTCCACCCAGTGCGAGCTTCCTGACCACTTTGTTTACCTACTGAAGCCTCAGCCATGGCGGTCGGCCCTCTCCCAGCCTTGCTGCTGCCTTGCAGTTTGATCTCAGACTGATGTGCTAGCAATGAGCGAGGCCCCTTGGGCATGGGACCCTCCAAGCCAGGCACGGGATATAATCTCCTGGTGTGCCATTTGCTAAGACCATTGGAAAAGTGCAGTAGTAGGGTGGGAGTGACCCAATTTTCCAGGTGCCGTCTGTCACCCCTTCCCTTGGCTAGGGAAGGGAATTCCCTGACCCCTTGCACTTCCTGGGTGAGTCAATGCCTTGCCCTGCTTTAGCTCATGCTCACTGGTTTGCACCCACTGTCCTACCCCCACTGTCCGACGAGCTCCAGTGAGATGAACCTGATACCTCAGTTGGAAATGCAGAAGTCACCCATCTTCTGTGTTGCTCACACTGGGAGCTGTAGACTGGAGCTGTTCCTATTCGGCCATCTTGGAACCACTTCCCAGAATATACATTCTTATTTGCACATGGCATATAATCTAAAATTGAACACAACTGTCCATAAAACAATTCTCAGCAAATTAAAACAATACTGAAATTATATAAACCACATTTTCAGATCACGACACAATATACATCAAAATCAATACTAAGATGATTACATAAAGTCACAGAATTATGTGGAAGTTAAACACCCTGCTCCTCAATAATTTTTGCTTAAACAATAAAATAAAGGCAGAAATCAAGGAATTATTTGAAACTCATGAGAAAAAAATACAACATAGCTGAACAAGAGAAAATATTTGCAAACTATGAATGTGACAAAGGTCTACTTCCAGCATCTATAAGGTACTTAAACAAATTAATTACCAAAAATAAAGACCTAACCCATTAAAAAGAGGGCAAAGGACATGGACACTTTTCCAAAGATGACATACATACAGCCAACATGCATATGAAAAAATGCTAAACCTCACTAATAATTAGAGAAATGCAAATTAAAACCACAAGGAGATACCATCTCACGCCAGCCCAAAGACTATTATATAAAGAGTCAAAAAATAACAGCTGCTGGCAAGGTGGTGGAGAAGGGAATGTTTATACACTGCTGGTGTGAATGCAAATTAGTTCAGCCATTTTGGAAAGCCGTGTGGTAATTTCTCAAAGATCTTGAATCAGAATTACTATTTTACTCAGCAATCCCATTATTGGGTATATACCCAATGGAATATAAATTGTTCCACCCATGAAGACACCTGCATGCATATGTTCATTCCAGTACTTTTCACAATAGCAAAGACATAATTATTCTAAATGTCCATCAATGGTAGACTGGATAAAGAGACCTGGGGATTTTGAAGCAGAGGAAAAATGGTGTATAGGAGGCAGGACTAAATTGTAGCTCCCAATTGAACAGAGAGAGCAGCATGTGGAGACTTGGATCATGGACTTTTCCTCCAAGAACTACTGCAGGAATATACCAGAAAAGCCAAGAGAATCCACAGTCCCTTTGAGGGAAGCAGATTGCTCCTTCAGAACCTAGGAAACAGACCAAATACTGTGAGTGTCCAAACTGTGAAAGTGGGAAAGGTGAATCATCTGCCCTGGAACACACACCTTCACTGGGGAACCTGAACGTCTAGATCATGAGAGGATTGGACTTTACCTAAAGTTGAGTTAATTGAGAGAGCAGAGTGAAATACAGGGGTAGAGGAAGCAGTGAGGAAAGACCTGTTGGCTCTCTGGGTGCCCAGGGAAGCCATTTCTGATTTGACTCACAGGGATCCTTGGGGAGGGTTGCCAGAGGAACTGGGAAAATATCACAGAAAGAAAATATCCACCTGAACTTTGTAACAATTCCCACTGAATGTGAGATTTCCTGGCCAGAACTTGGGGGAGGGTGTGAATCTTGTGTGCAGACTTGACAGGTGGGGAGGGGCAAAAGTCCTGCTTACTGTTGCAGCTGGGAGGCTTATAGCCTGGGGCAAGTCTTCAGCCCTGCTTGCCCATTGCCTGAAAACAGACTCGGTTCTGTCAGTAGAGGGGAGGAGCATGATGGGAGCAAGACCAGCCTTTGGGTTGCATGGGAGCTGGCTGAGGCCCATGGCAGCCAGATTTCCCTAACTTCTCTGGCAACCTGCATGACACAGCAGAGGCAGCCATAATCCTTCTGGAAACAACTCCATTTACTTGGGAACCACACCCCCATCCCCCACAGCAGCCACAGCAAGCACCGCCCAAGGAGGGTCTGAACTTAGACATGCCTAACCTTGTCCCCACCTGATGGATCTTCCCTACTCACCCTGGTAACTGAAAACAAGGGTCACATTCTCTTGGGAGCTCTAGGGTCCTGGCCACTGCCTGATCCTCTGTATAATACCACAGCTGATGTACTCTTGAAAGCACCACCTTCTCTCAGGAGGCCAAGCAGCACAAAACTAGTGCATTAAACAATTACAACTAAGGACCCTCACAGAGTTCATTTAACTCCCCGGCCACCTCCACAGGAGCAGGCGCTAGTATCCATGGCTGATAGACCTGAAGGCAGTTCACATCAAAGGATTATGTGCAGACACACCCCAGTACCAGCCCAGAGCCTGATAGTCATGCTTGGTGGCTAGATCCAGAAGAGAAATAACAATCACTATAGTTCATCTCTCAGGAAACCACATCCTTAGGAAAAGGGGAGATTACCACATCAAGGGAGCAACCCAAGGGACAAAGAACCTGAACAGCAGCATTCAGCCCCAAATCTTCCCTCTAACATAGCCTACCTAAATGATAAGAAACCAGAAAAACAATTCGGGTCATATGACAAAACAAACTTCTCTAACACCCTCCAAAAATCACATTAGCCTACTAGCAATAGCTCCTAACCAAGAAGAAATTGCTGAATTGCCTGAAAAGGAATTCAGAAAGATAATCAAAGAGGCACCAGAGAAAGTGAGTCCAAATTAAGGAAATGAAAAAAAGACACAAGATATAGGTGGAGAAATCTTCAGTGAAATATATAGCATAAAATATATAATGATGTTTGGGTTGGTTCCAAGTCTTTGCTATTGTGAATAATGCCGCAATAAACATACGTGTGCATGTGTCTTTATAGCAGCATGATTTATAATCCTTTGGGTATATACCCAGTAATGGGATGGCTGGGTCAAATGGTATTTCCAGTTCTAGATCCCTGAGGAATCGCCACACTGACTTCCACAATGGTTGAACTAGTTTACAGTCCCACCAACAGTGTAAAAGTGTTCCTATTTCTCCACATCCTCTCCAGCACCTGTTGTTTCCTGACTTTTTAATGATTGCCATTCTAACTGGTGTGAGATGGTATCTCATTGTGGTTTTGATTGGGGTGGGGGGAGGGGGGAGGAATAGCATCGGGAGATATACCTAATGCTAGATGACGAGTTAGTGGGTGCAGCGCACCAGCATGGCACATGTATACATATGTAACTAACCTGCACAATGTGCACATGTACCCTAAAACTTAAAGTATAATAAAAAAAAATATAATGACAACTTCAGGAAATAAAGGACACACTTAGGGAAATGCAAAATGTACTGGAAAGTCTCAGTAATAGAATTGAACAAGCAGATGAAAGAACTTCAAACTCAACAACAAGGTTTTTGAATTAACCCAACAAAGACAAAGGAAATAATTTTTAAAAATGAACAAAGCTGGAGATTGCTGACAAGAAGCCCAATAGGAAGAGCTCCAGTCTGCATCTCCCAGTGAGATCGAAGCAGAAGGTGGGTGATTTCTGCATTTCCAACTGAGGTACCTGGTTCATCTAATTGGGACTGGTTAGACAGTGGGTGCAGCCCATGGAGGGCGAGCCAAAGCAGGGTGGGCATCACCTCAACTGGGAAGAGCAAGGGGTCAGGAATTTTCTCCCCTACCTAAGGGAAGCCAGGAGGGACTAAGCCTGAGGAACCGTGCACTCCGGCCCAGGTACTGTGCTGGTCCCCCGGTCTTCACAACCCACAGACCAGAAGATTCCCTGGGGGCCCTACCCCATCAGGGCCCTGGGTTTCATGTGCAAAACTGGGCAGCTATTGGGCAGAAATCAAAGGAGCTGCAGGAGGTTTTTTTTTTTTTTTCCATATCCTAGTGGCACCTGGAATGCCAGTAAGACAGAAGCATTCACTCCCCTGGAAAGGGGTGCTGAAGCCAGGGAGCCAAGTGGTCAGGCTCAGCAGGTCCCAACCCCATGGATCCCAGCAAATCAAGATCCACTGGTTAGAAATTCTCAGTGCCAGCACAGCAGCAGGCTGAGATTGACCTGGGATGCTCGAGCTTGGTTGGGGGAGGAGTGTCTGCCATTGCTGAGATTGAGTAGGGGGTTTTATGCTCAAAGTATAAACAAAGCCACAGGGAAGTTCAAACTGGGTGGAGCCCACTGCAGCTCAGCAAGAATGCTGTGGCCAGACTGCCAGATTTCTTCTCTCTGGGCAGGGCATCTCTGAAAAAAAGGCAGCAGCCCCAGCCAGGGACTTAAAGATAAAACCACCATTTCCCTGGGACAGAACATCTGGGGGAAGGGGCGGCTGTGGGAACAGCTTCAGAGGACTTACACGTCTCTAGCTGATGGCTCTGAAGAGAGTAGGGGACCTTACAGCACAGTGTTCAAGCTCTGCTAAGGGTCAGACTGCCTCCTCAAGTTGGTCCCTGACCCCCATGTATCCTGACTTGGAGACACCTCCCAGTAGAGGCCAACAGATATGTCATACAGAAGAGATCTGGCTGGCATCTGGCAGGTGACCCTCTGGGATGAAGCTTCAAGAAGAAAGAATGGGCAGCAATCTTTGCCGTTCTGCAGCCTCTGTTGGTGATACCCAGGAAAACAGGGTCGGGAGTGGACCTCCAGCAAACTCCAGCAGACCTGCAGCAGAGGGGCCAGACTGTTAGAAGGAAAACTAACACAGAGAAAGGAATAGCACGTCCACTCAAAGACCCCATCCAAAGGTCACCAACATCAAAGACTAAAGGTAGATAAATCCACAAAGATTGGGAGAACCCAGGGAAAAAAGGCTTAAAATTCCGAAAACAAGAATGCCTCTCCTCCTCCAAAGGATGACAACTCCTTGCCAGCAAAGGAATAAAACTGGATGGAGAATGAGTTTGACGAATTGACAGAAGTAAGATTCAGAAGGTGGGTAATAACAAACTCCTCTGAGCTGAAGGAGCATGTTCTAACCCAATGGAAGGAAGCTAAAAACCTTGAAAAAAGGTTAGACGAATTGCTAACTAGAATAACCAGTTTAAACAAAAACATAAATGACCTGATGGAGCTGAAAAACACAGCACAAGAACTTCATGAAGTATACACAAGTATCAATAGCTGAATTGATGAAGCAGAAGAATGGATATCAGTGATTGAAAAACAGCTTAAAGAAATAGGGCAACAAGACAAGATTAGAGAAAAAAGAATAGAAAGGAATGAACAAAGCATCCAAGAAATATGGGACTATGTAAAAAGACGAAATCTACATTTGATTGGTGTACCTGAAAGTGATGGGGAGAATGGAACCAAGTTGGAAAACACTCTTCAGGATATTATCCAGGAGATCTTCTCCAACCTAATAAGACAGGCCAACATTCAAATTCAGAAAATACAGAGAATACCACAAAGATACTCCTCAAAAAGAGCAGCCCCAAGACATATAATTGTCAGATTCACCAAAGTTGAAATGAAGGAAAAAATGTTAAGGGCAGCCAGACAGAAAAGTCGGGTTACCGACAAATGGAAGCCCATAAGACTAACAGTGGATCTCTAAGAGATTGGGGCCAAAATTCAACATTCTTAAAGAAAATAATTTTCAACCCAGAATTTCGTATCCAGCCAAACTAAGCTTCATAAGCAAAGGAAAAATAAAATCCTTTACAGACAAGCAAATGCTGAGAGATTTTGTCATCACCAGGCCTGCCTTACAAGAGCTCCTGAAGGAAGTACTAAACATGGAAAGGAACAACTGATAGCATCCACTGCAAAAGCATACCAAATTATAAAAAAAATCGACCCTATGAAGAAACTGCATCAACTAATGGGCAAAACAACCAGCTAGCATCATAATGACAGGATCAAATTCACACTTAACAATATTAACCTTAAATGTAAACGGGCTAAATGCCCCAATTAAGAGACACACACTGGCAAATTGGATAAAGACTTAAGACCCATCAGTGTGCTGTATTCAGGAGACCCATCTCACATGCAAAGACACACATAGGCTCAAAATAAAGGGATGGAGGAAGACCTACCAAGCAAATGGAAAGCAAAAAATAGCTGGAGTTGCAATCCTGGTCTCTGATAAAACAGACTTTAAACCAACAAAGATCAAAAGAGACAAAGAAGGCCATTACATAATGGTAAAGGGATCAATGCAGCAAGAAGAGCTGACTATCCTAAATATATACACACCCAATACAGGAGCACCCAGATTCATAAAGCAAGTTCACAGAGACCTACAAAGAGACTTAGACTCCCACACAATAACAGTGGTAGACTTCAACACCTCACTGTCAATATTAGACAGATCAATGAGACAGAAAATTAAGAACTTGAACTCAGCTCTGGGCCAAATGGACCTAATAGACATCTACAGAACTCTCCACCGGAAATAGACAGAATATACATTCTTCTCAGCACCACATTACACTTATTCTAAAATTGACCACATAATTGGAAGTAAAGCACTCCTCAGCAAATGCAACAGAATGGAAATCATAACAGTCTCGCAGACCACAGTGCAATCACAAATTAGAAGTCAGGATTAACAAACTCACTCAAAACCACACAACTACATGGAAACCGAACAACCTGCTCCTGAATGACTACTGGGTAAGTAAATAAATGAAGGAAGAAATAAAGATGTTCTTTGAAACCAATGAGGATAAAGATACAATATACCAGAATCTCTGGGACACATTGAAGGCAGTGTATAGAGGAAAATTTATAGCACTAAATGCCCACAAGAGAAAGCAGGAAAGATCTAAAATTGACACCCTAACATCAAAATTAAAAAAACGAGAAAAGCAATAGCAAACAAATACAAGAGCCAGCAGAAGACAAGAAATAATTAAGATCAGAGCAGAACTGAAGGAGATAGAGACATGAAAAACCCTTCAAAAAAAATCAATAAATCCAGGAGCTGGTTTTTTGAAATGATCAACAAAATAGATAGACCACGAGCTAGGTTAATAAAAAAGAAAAGAGAGAAGAATCAAAGAGATGCAATAAAAATGATACAGGGAATATCGCCACTGATCCCACAAAAATACAAACTACCATGAGAGAATACTATAAACATCTCTACACAAATAAACTAGAAAATATAGAAGAAATGGAGAAATTCCCAGACATATACACACGAGAAGTCTAAACCAGTAAGAAGTTTAATCCCTGAATAGACCAATAACAAGTTCTGAAATTGAGGCAGTAATTAATAGCCTACCAACCAAAAAAAGTCCAGGACCAGACAGATTCACAGCTGAATTCTACCAGAGGTACAAAGAGGAGCTGGTACCGTTCCTTCTGAAACTATTCCAAACAATAAATAGGTAATCCTCCCTAACTCATTTTATGAGGCCAACAATATCATACTAATACCTGGCAGAGACACAGCAAGAAAGAAAATTTCAGGTCAATATCCTTGATGAACATTGATGAGAATATCCTCAATGAAATACTGGCAACCGAATCCAGCAGCACGTCAAAAAGCTTATCCACCATGATCAAGTCAGCTTCATCCCTGGGATGCAAGGCTGGTTCAACATATGCAAATCAATAAATGTAATCCATCACATAAACGGAACCAAAGACAAAAACCACATGATTATCTCAATAGATGCAGAAAAGGCCTTCAACAAAATACAACACCCCTTCATGCTAAAAACTCTGAATAAACTAGGTATCAATGGAATATATCTCTAAATAATAAGAGCTATTTATGACACAGCCAATATCATACTAAACAGGCAAAAACTGGAAGCATTCCATTTAAAAACCGGCACAAGACAAGGATGTCGTCTCTCATCACTCCTATTCTACATAGTATTGGAAGTTCTGAGCAGGGTAGTCAGGCAAGAGAAAGAAATAAATGATATTCAGATAGAAAGAGAGGAAGTCAAATTGTCTCTCTTTGCAGATGACATGATTGTATATTTACAAAACCCCATCATCTCAGCCCAAAATCTCCTTAAGCTGTTAAGCAATTTCAGCAAAGTCTCAGAATACGAAAACAATGTGCAAAAATCACAAGCATTCCTATACACCAATAACAGACAAACAGAGAGTCAAATCATGAGGGAACTTCCATTCACAATTGCTACTAAGAGAATAAAATACCTGGGAATACAACTTACAAGAGATGTGAATGACCTCTTCAAGGAGAACTACAAACAACTACTCAAGGAAATAAGAGAGAACACAAACAAATGGAAAAAATCCCATGCTCATGGACAGAAAAAAATCAATATGGTGAAAATGGCCATACTGCCCAAGGTAGTTTGTAGATTCAATGCTATCCCCATCAAGCTACCACTGACTTTCTTCAAATAATTTGAAAAAACTACTTCAAACTTCATATGAAACCAAAAAAGAACCCACATAGGCAAAACAATCCTTAGCAAAAAGAACAAAGCTGGAGGCATCACGCTGTCTGACTTCAAACTATACTACAAGGATATCGTAATCAAAACAGCATGGTACTTGAACCAAAACAGATGTATAGACCAATGGAACAGAACAGAGGCTTGAGAATTAACACCACATATGTACAACAATCTGATCTTTGACACACCTGACACAAACAAGCAATGTGGAAAATATTCCCTATTTAATAGTGTTGGGAAAACTGGCTTGCCATATGCAGAAAACTGAAACTGGACCCCTTCCTTACACCTTATATAAAAGTCAACTCAAGATGGATTAAAGACTTAAACGTAAGACCTAAAACCATAAAAATCCTAGAAGAAATCCTTAGCAATACCATTCAGGACATAGGCATGGGCAAAGACTTCATGACTGAAATGCCAAAAGCAATGGCAACCAAAGCCAAAATTGACAAATGGGATCTAACTAAACTAAAGAGCTTCTATACAGCAAAAGAAACTATCATCAGAGTGAACAGGCAACCTAAAGAATGGGAGAAAATTTTTGCGCTATCAGTCTGACAAATGGCTAATATCAAGAATCTACAAAGAACTTAAACAAATTTACAAGAAAAAAACAAATGACTCCACAAAAAGTGGGCAAAAGATATGAACAGACACTTCTCAAAAGAAGACATTTATGTAACCAACAAACATATGAAAAAATGCTCATCATCACTGGTCATTATTGATATGCAAATCAAACCACAATGACATACCATCTCACACCAGTTAGAATAGTGAACATTAAAAAGTCAGGAAACAATAGATGCTGGAGAGGATGTGGAGAAATAGGAATGCTTTTAAATGGTTGGTGGGAGTGTCAATTAGTTCAACCATTATGGAAGACAGTGTGGCAATTCCTCAAGGATCTAGAACTAGAAATACCATTTGACCCAGCAATCCCATTACTGGATATATACCCAAAGCATTATAAATCATTCTACTATAAAGACACATGCCCACGTATGTTTATTGTGGCACTAATTACAATAGCAAAGACTTGGAACCAACCCAAATGTTCATCAATAATAGACTGGATAAAGTAAATGTGGCACATATACACCATGAAATACTATGCAGCCATAAAAAGGGATGAGTTCCTGTTCTTTGCAGGGACATGGATGAAGCTGGAAACCATCATTCTCAGCAAACTATGACAGGAACAGAAAACCAAACACTGCATGTTCTCACTTATAAGTGGGAGTTGACAAATGTGAACACATGGACAAAGGTAGGGGAACATCACACACTTGGGCCTGTCAGGGGGTGGGGGGCTAGGGGAGGGATAGCATTAGGAGAAATGCCTAATGTAGATGATGCATTGATGGGTGCATCAAACCACCATGGCACAGGTATACCCATGTAACAGAACTGCACGTTCTGCACATGTACCTCAGAACTTAAAGTATAATTTAAAAAAATGAATAAAGCCTCAAACAAGTTTAAGATTATATTGAATAGCCAAACTTAAGAATAATTGGCATTCATGAGGAAGAAGATATATCTAAAAGCTTGAAGAACATATTTGGGGAAATAATCGAGGAAAACTTTTCTGGCATTGGTAGAGATCTAGATATCCAAATACAAGAAGCCCAAAGAACACCTGGGGATTTCATTAAAACAAGATCATCACCTAGGCACATTGTCATCAAGTTATCTGAAGACAAGATGAATGAAAGAATCTTAAGAGTTGTGTGGCAAAAGCAGCAGGAAACCTGTAAAGGAAAATCTATCAGATAAACAGCATATTTCTCAGCAGAAACCCTACAAGCTAGAAAGAATTTGGGCCGTATCTTCAGTCTCATTAAACAAAACAATTGTTAACCAAAAATTTTGTATCCAGCAAAACTAAGCTTCATAAATGAAGGAAAGATACAGTCTTTGCCAGACAAACAAATACTGAGAGAAGTTGACAGTATCAAACCAGCTCTAGAATAACTGCTAAAGCAGCTCAAAATCTTTATACAAATCCTGGAAACACATCAAATAGAATCTCTTTAAAGCATAAATCTCACAGTACCTATAAAATAAAAACACAATAAATAAAAACCAGGATACTTAGGCAACAAATAGCATGATGAATGGAATAGTATCTCACATCTCAATACTAACGTTGAATGTAAGTGACCTAAATGCCCCATGTAAAAGATATAGAATTGCAGAGTAGGTAAGAATTTACCAGCCAAGTATCTGCTGCCTCTAAGAGACTCACCTAACACATAAGGACTCACAGAAACTTAAGGTAAAGCATGGAAAAAGATATTTCATGCAAATGGACACCAAAATTGAGTAGGAGTAGCTATTCTTATGTCAGACAAAATCTTTAAAGCAACAGCAGTTTGAAAAGACAAAGAGGGACATTATATAATAATAAAAGGCCTTATCCAACAGGAAAATGTTACAATTCTAAATATAAATGCGTATAACACTGGAGTTCCCAAATTCATAAAACAATTACTTCTAGATGTAATAAATGAGAAAAACAGCAATGTGATAATAGTGGGGAAACTTCAATACTTTACTGACAGCAATAGACAGTTCATCAAGACAGAAAGTCAAAAAAGAAACAATGGACTTAAACTATACCCTAGAAAAAATAGATTTAACAGATATGTACAGCCATTCTACCCAACAACCACAGGATATACATTTTATTCATCAGTGCATAAAACTTTCTCCAAGATAGACCATATGATAGGCCACAAAACAAGTCTTAACGAATTTAAGAAAATTGAAATTACATCAACTACTTCCTCAGACCATAGTGGAATAAAAGTGGAAACCAACTCCAAAAGGAACCTTCAAAACCATAAAACACATACAAATTAAATAACCTGTTCCTGAATGGTCACTGGGTAATCAATGAAATCAAGATGGAAATTAAAATATTCTGTGAATTGAACAATAATAGTGACATGTCCTATCTAAACATCTGTGATACAGCAAAGTCAGTGTTAAGAGGAAAGTTGAGAACCTTAAACACCTACTTCAGTAAATCTGAAAGAGCACAAATAGATAATCTAAGGTCACACCCCAAGAAACTAGAGAAGAGCAAACCAAACCCCAAACCCAGCAGAAGAAAAGAAATAGCAAAGTTTATAGCAAAATAAAATAAAATAAAATATAAAAATATAAAACATAAATAAAACAAAAGGCTGGTTCTTTTAAAAGACAAATAAAATTGATAAACCATTAGCAAAATTAACCAAAAAAAGAGAGAATATCCAAAAAAGCTCAATTAGAAATGAAACAGGAGATATTACAACCGACAGCACAGAAATAGAAAAGATTATTCAAGGCTACTACAAACACGCACATAAACTAGAAAACCTAGAGGAAATGGATAAATTCCTGGAAAGATACAACCCTGCTAGCTTAAAACAGAAAGAATTAGAAACCCTGAACAGACCAATAACAAGCAGCAAGATTGAAATAATCATAAAAAAATTACCAACAATAAAAAAATTTAGGACGAGATTGATTCACTGTTTAATTCTATCAGACATAAAAAAAAGTAGGTACCAATCCTATTGACACTATTCCACAAGATAGAGGAAAAGAGAAACCTCTCTAAATCATTCTATGAAGAGAGTATCACCAAGGAGAGGACATAACCAAAAAAAGAAACTACAGACCAATATCTGTAGGGAGCTGAAGGCCCGTGGGATGTGACCAACTCAGCATTCCACTGGAGGCTATGTGATCAAACAGCAAACTGTTTATCATGAATGCAGGATGTGGGCAAACTCACACTGCGCCTGATGCCAAAAGGTTTGCTGACGGCTGTCACTCCCTGGTGCTGGGCTCCTTGAAGTTATCTACTGGGAAATCTAGTGCCTATTGCTCGAAGGATGCAGTCTCAGAAGCCTGCTGTGAACCAAACGGCCAAGTGACAATTACCCAACAATCATCACTCCCTTTCTTGTTATCTCTCTTACCTAATAAATTTGGAGGGCTGAAAAAGCTCAGGACCCTTGTCCACTAGAGGCAAGGTGCCCCCTGACCCCTTATTCCAAACATATTTTTTTGTCTTTGCCTTTTATTCTCATGTTTGCCCCATTTGTTCAGTCCCCCAATGTCCATGCAGGTTACAAGTGGTGAACAAACACAGGGACTTCGAGGACGTGAACAAAGAAGGTCTGCTGAAGCAGAGGAACTGAAATTCACAAGCCTAACGGGGACCCTGGGATGAGTCTGCCAGCAGTGGATATAAGGTTAGTGCCCTAAAGAGGTACTGATCAGTGCCCTAAAGAGGTACTGGGTACTGGGAACAGGAAGTTTTCTGAATCAGGGTAACATGGGCCAGAATTTGTCTGTTGAAGAAAAACATGTGCAGTTGCTTAATGTTCTGTTGAGACAGTCTGGAGGTCAGGTTAATTCACAGACACTTACTAACCACCTGCAGAAGCCACAAAATGTTATTATGCATAACCCATGGTTTCCATAGGCAGGCACTTTTGATGTGGAAAATTGGGACAGAGCAGGAGATGGATTAAAACAGGCTCATCAAAAAGGTCTTAAAGTTGATTTTTCTGTGTTTTCCACTTGGAGTTTAATTTGTACTGTACCTCTACCATTATCTCCTTATTATTCTGCAGGACAGGAGGCTGAGTCTAAAAATCTGAAAGAATCTGTTGTCCCACCCACAGCACTAATTGAAAATAAAAAACAGGAGAGGGAGGATTAAAATTGGCCTATACCACCTCCTCCAATTGCAGAAACATCTGTACCACCTCCTTCAGTAGCAGAAATAGAAATGAAAAATACAAAGAATTTTACCCTCTGCTGCCATAGCTGAAGAGCCCTTAGGACCTTGCACTTTTCCTATTTCTGTAAGGCCTGATCGAAGTAATCCACAGCAGCTTATTCATGAACACACACTAGAGTTTAAGTTGTTGAAGAAATTGAAAGCAAGTGTAGTAAATAATGGCGTATGGAGCCCATTTACTTTAGGATTGCTAGAATCTGCATTTGGTGCTATCTGTCTTTTACCCTTTGATGTAAAACACTTGACATGAACTTGCTTGTCTGCTAGTGCATATCTGACAAGGAATTTAAATTAACAAGAAATGTGTGCAGATCAGGCTAGACAGAACTGTGTTGCTGGACATGGAGACATTACAGAGGATAAGCTACTGGGTAATGACCCTTATTCAGACCTGGAACGTCAAATGGCACTCCCAGACTCTGCTTATCAGCAGTGTGCACAGGCTGCTAAATGCACCTGGGCTGCAATTCCTGAAGAGGGAGTCCCAGTACAATCCTTTTTACATATCATGCAAGGGTCACAGGAACCCTATGCACAATTTCTTGCACGATTACAAGAGGGAGTGAAGTGTCAGATTCCTCATACCATGGCTGCAGAAATGCTAACCTTAACTCTAGCAGATTGTAAATGTGTGCTGGCACCTGTGAGGTGTACAAAAATCTTGGGAAATTTTCTCAGAGCTTGTCAGGATGTAGGAACTGAGCTTCATTGATCTGCAATGTTAGCACAAGCAATGGCTAATTTAGCAGTTGACAAATCTAAAACGAGCCAAGGGTCAAACCCTAAAATGTGAAAATGTTACAGTTGTGGAAAAACTGGACATTTTAAAAAGGAATGCCGCAAGATCTCAGGACAGAAAAAGCACCTTAAAATGCAGTTACCCCCCACCCCCAGTGGAAAAAATGTCAGAACTTTGTCCTTGTTGTAACAAAGGAAATCACTGGGCTAATCAGTGCTGCTCAAAATTTCATCAGAATGGCACCCCCTGTTGGGAAGCGAGATGGGGGCCTTGACCCAGGCCCCTCAAACAATGAGGGCATTCCCAGTTCAGACCACAACCCTGTTTCAGGAAACACATTGATTGCCTCACCCCAGGAACACCAGGAAGTGCAGGATTAGATCTACCCACCAGAGAAAGAATCATGTTAGTTAGGGGAGATAAACCCATCAAAGTTCCCACTGGTATTTGGGGACATTTACTAACAGGATACATGGGACTAATTTTAGACAAAAGCCATCTTAACTTACAGGGCATTATTGTAATCCCAGGAGTTGTTGACTCTGATTATGAAGGGGAAATTCAAGTAGTTTTAATGTCACAAGATCTTTGGGTTTTTGAACCAGGAGACTATATTGCTCAATTATTGCTTATTCCCTGTAAATTACACCCTTCTCTGCAAAAGAAGAAATGAGAAAATAAATGGTTCGGGAGCACAGCTACATGACAAATTTATCTATCCCATCCCATAGACTCTAATAGACCCACCTGTGTAGTACAAATTAAAGGAAGGGAATTTTATGGGCTTACAGATATGGGAGCTGATGTGTTAGTAATATCTAAAGACAACTGGCCCCCATCCTGGCCCTTGCAATTAACTTCTACTTCCCTAGTGGGAGTAGGAGAAGCTAAGAGTGCTGAGATTTTATCTTGTCTTGGTCCAGATGGACAATTATGTACTTTTCAGCTTTATGTTGCAAATATAGCTATCAATTTATGAGGTCAAGACTTACTTACAGCATAGGATATGAGACTCACAAATGAAAACTTTGATAACCCAGATTTAAAATGTTGAAGAACATGGGATATCAGGGTGGGAAAGGTTTAGGGAAAGTCCTACAAGGAAATCTAACCTGATATTAGTAACTGGAAAAACAGATAGCAAAGGGCTAAGATGTCAGGATTTCTGATGGGGGTCATTTATATTTCTCCTCTGCCTACTGCCTTACCATTAGAATGGCTTAGTGACAAACCTGTGTGGGTGGATCAATGGCCCCTAACACAGGAGAAGCTAGATCAACTTCATCTGTTGGTAAAAGAACCTTTGGATTCAGTACATATAGAAAAGTCAGTTAGCCCCTGGAATTCACCGGTATTTGTTATTCCAAAAAAGTCCAGAAGCAATAATGACCTCTGGGGTTTCAGCTCAATGCTCAGAGCTAATTGCAATCATTCAGGTTTTATAGCTTACAGCTTCAGATCCTATCAACATTGTCAGTGATTCAGCTTATGTTGTAAATGTAACCAGTCACATAGAAACTGCTACAATTAAAAGTCCACTAGACCCAAAACTGCATAATTTGTTTATGTTCGTGTGACTATAGACACTTATTCTCATATGCTGCATGATACATGCCAAACAGATGAGACAGCTGGTCATGTATGGCAACATTGTCTGTCATCATTTGCTCATATGGGGATACGTAAACAATTAGGAACTGACAATGGACCCACTTATACTAGTCATGTTTTTCAAAATTGCTTACAGCTTTGGACAATAACCCATAAAACAGGAAATCCTTATAATCCTAGAGGACAAGGCATTACAATCAAACATTACAACACATGTTGAAAAGACAAAAAGGGGGTATAAGAGGACAACTACCACCTCAATCAAAACTACATTTAGCTTTATTTACTTTAAATTTTTTGATTCCTGGTACAGATGGTAAGACTCAAGCAGAAAGACATTGACAAGTGTTAGAGGCAAAGACAAAAATTTATCTGAAAGTGTTATGGAAATCCGCAGAAGAGGGACAATGGAAAGGTCTGGTGGATTTACTGATGTGGGGACGAGGGTATGCTTGTGTTTTTACAGGAGATTGACAAACCGTGTGGGTGTCCTCAAGGTGGATGCGGCCATGGAATGGGAGACTGGAGGAACCCAGGGTGGCCAACCATGGGCCTGGTCCCTCTTGTATGAGCCATGAGCCAGCTGAGCCTGAGTACAAAGACGGAGAGGATGACCAGCATCATGATGACATCAACCCCCATAACCTGGGGACAACTCAAGAAAACCATGCAGGAAGCTGAGAAACTACTGGAGCATCAAGGCCAGACAAAAACCCGATTCCATGTTTGTGACCATGTTAGCCTTAATGTCCTCTGCGGTATTTTTTCCCTGTGCAAAGGCAAAAACATATTGGGCATATGTTCCAAATTCCCCAGCAGTATGACCTATACTTTGGAGTGACACTCCTCCTGGGATTTATCACGACTGGGGAGAGTGGGCTCCAGGACCCCTAACTCCCCCTGACATAGAACAATTAGACTCTCAGAATACTGTCATTAATTTTACCACTCCACTGGAAGGACTTTCTTTGTGTACCACCACAAAGATGTCACTCAGCCATAGCTGTCTTACAATTCAAGCTCAAACATGGTTGAGTCACTATGGAAAACTCATGTACTTATTAAGTCTTGGTTCTATTAATGTAACTGGTGTGCTAACCAACCATTCCAGGCCCAGTCGCCCTAATTGTGCTGACTATATGGAATGGATTCCCTTCAACATTTCCTACCCCCCTCCATGGACCCAGTGTCTTGGCCCACTGGCTAGAAAACAATCTATGTTAACTGGAGACATTGTGGATTGGGGACCTAAAGGTCAATTAGATGGAAAAGACGAAAATCAGAAATCATGGCACAAACTTCGCTGGCATTGGTGGCGAGCTTTTAATACTTCTTCTTTATACAACACCAGGATCCAATCCCAGTCTGCTGCCCAGATTGCTTGGCATGGAGCAGGCTTTAGCCTGCCTCTTCCTCAGTGGCATTATCTAGGGAGGAAAAGACCAATTCAAAAGATGAATTGGAAGGCAGCACTCCCATTTATGAATGACAGCATCTCGATTGGGATACTATCCAATAATAGCAATAGTAAGCAATGCAGTCTTAATGTTACATTTGTAAAGAATATCACCACTCAATTTACAGTTTGTGTTTTTAATCCTTATGTCTTTTTGTCAGCTAAGAAAGACCAGCTCCAGGTAAACAGTATCCAATTGACCTGTAAATCTTGCCATTTGTATCACTGCATTAATCATAGCACATTGCAAACACATAATATCTCTACTTTGATTTTAGGTTGCATCCCTGGGCTATGGATTCCTATTAATCTGTCTGAGCCTTGGGTTGCCACCCTTGCCTTGCATTTTGTTGGAACTTCTTCTAACTCAGCTTACTCATTGTGTCCGTAGAGCCTTAGGCATGATAATTTTTGCTATTGTTTCCTTGGTCACACTAATGACTTCTGTTGTGATGTCCTCTGTAGCTTTGCATCATTCTATTCAAACAGCTCAGTACATGGAGAACTGGATGTGCACAGCCAACCAAGCGTGGCTACATTGAGTTACAAACTGAAGGGCCAATGTTGAAATCCTTGTTTCTATGGTTAGGAGAACAAGTACAAATCTTGCAGTTGCAGCAGCAATTGCATTGTCATTTTAACCACACTCGTATTTGTGTAACAAACTTAGAATATAAAAAAAGTGAGTATCCATGGGACCCTGTGAAAGCCCATTTGTAGGGAGCTTTCACATCCATCATCACCTTTGATATTGGTGAGTTACAAAACAAAATTCTTGATTTAAATAGGCGAACTCAGGAATTTCAGCCTTCTTTAGAAGACTGGACTGAATTCCAGCAAGGCTTGGAGAGCCTCAACCCTTGGATCTATCTAAGGCACCACATTAACATCTTATATGTAGTTCTTGGAATAATGTTGTTTTGTCTCTGTCTTCTGTTCATAGTCTGTAAAATCGGATGGACCGCCAATCAGAAAATGGGTGCTGCCAAGCCTGGACTTACATTCTTTCTATTAATTTGTAAACACAAAGGGGGATATGTAGGGAGCCAAAGGCCCATGGGATGTGATCAACTCAGCATTCCACTGAAGGCTATATGATCAAACAGCAAACTGTTTATCATGAATACAGGATGTAGGCAAACTCACACTGCACCTGCCACCAAAAAGTTTGCTCAGGGCCATCACTCCCTGGTGCTGGGCTCCTTGAAGTTATCTACTGGGAAATCTAGCACCTATTGTTTGAAGGATGCAGTCTCACAAGCCTGCTGTGAACCAAACGGCTGAGTGACAATTACCTGACACTCACCGCCCCCTTCTCGTTATCTCTCTTACTTAATAAATTCGGAGGGCTGAAAAAGCTCAGGGTCCTGGTCCACTAGAGCCAAGGTGCCCCCTGACCCCTTCTTCCAAACATACTTTTGTCTTTTTCATTCCAGCGTTTGCCCTCTTTGTTCAGTCCCCAAGGTCCGTGCAGGCTACAAATATCCCTGATAAACATAGATACAAAAATCCTTAACAAAACACTAGCTAATGGAATCCAACAGCATATTAAAAACATAATCCATCATGATAAAGTAAGTTTCATACAGGGGATGCAGGGATGGTTAAACATACACAAGTCAATAAATGCAATACACCCCATAAACAGAATTAAAAACAAAAATCACATGATTATCTCAATAGATGCAGAAAAAGCATCTGACAAAAGCCAGCATCGCTTCATGATTAAAACTCTCAGCAAAATCGGCATACAAAGGACATACCTCAATGTAATAAAAGCCATCTATGGCAAACACACAGCCAACATAATACTGAACAGGGAAAAGTTGAAAACATTTCCTCTGAGAAATGGAACAGGAAAAGTATGCCCACTCTCACCACTTATGTTCAACATAGTACTGGAAGTCCTAGCCAGAGCAATCAGACAAGAGAAAGAAATAAAGGGCCTCCAAATCGGTAAAGAGGTAGTCAAACTGTAACTGTTTGCTGATGATATGATTGTATACCTAGAAACCATAAAGACTTCTCCAAAACACTCCAGGAACTGATAAATGAATTCAGCAAAGTTTCAGGATACAAAATTAATGTACACAAATCAGTAGCTCTGCTATGCACCAACAGCGACCAAGCTGAGAATCAAATCAAGAACTCAACCCCTTTCACAATAGCCACAAAATAAATAAAATACTTACAAATATACATAACCAAGGAGGTGAAAGATCTCTAGAAGGAAAACCACAAAACACTGCTGAAAGAAACCATAGATGACACAAACAAATGGAAACAAATCCCATGCTCATGGATGGGTAGAATCAACATTGTGAAAAAGAATACTGCCAAAAGAAATCTACAAATGTCATTGCAATTCTCATAAAAAAGCCACCATCATTCTTCACAGGACTAGGAAAAAAAATCCTAAAATTCACATGGAACCAAAAAAGAGCCTGCATAGCCAAAGGAAGACTAAGCAAAAAGAACAAATCTGGAGGCATCACATTCCCCAACTTCAAACTATACTAGAAGTCCATAGTCACCAAAACAGCATGACACCGGTATAAAAACAGGCACATAGACCAATCTTAAAGAATAGAGGACCCAGAAATAAACCCAAATGCCTACAGCCAACTGATTTTCATCAAAGCAAACAAAAACATAAAGTGGGGAAAGGACACCCTATTCAACAAATGGTGCTGGCATAATTGGCAAGCCACATGTAGGAGAATGAAACTAGATCCTCATCTCTCACCTTATACAAAAATCATCTCAAGATGGATCAAGGACTTAAATCCAAGACCTGAAACTGTAAAAATTCTAAATAATAACATCAGAAAAACTCTTCTAGGCGTTGGCTTAGTCAAAGACTTCATGACCAAGAACCCAAAAGCAAACGAAACTAAAAGATAAGTAAGTGGAACTTAATTAAACTAAAGAGTTCTGCACAGCAAAAGGAACAGTCATCACAATAAACAGACAACAGACAGAGTGCGAGGAAATCTTCAGAATCTATCTATTCAAAAAGGACTAATATCCAGAATCTACAAGCAACTCAAACAAATTAGCAAGAAAAAAAAGTAATCCCATCAAAAAGTGGGCTAAGGACATGAGTAGACAATTCTCAAGAGAAGATATACAAATGGCCAACGAACGTATAAAAATGCTCAACATCACTAATGATCAGGGAAATGCAAATCAAAACCACAATGCAATGCCACTTTACTCCCGTGAGAATGGTCATTATAAAAAAATTAAAAAATAATAGATGTTGGCATGGATGCAGTAAAAAGGGAACACTTCTACACTGCTAGTGGGAATGTAAACTAGTACAATCACTATGGAAAATGGTGTGGAGATTCCTTAAAAAATTAAAGTAGAACTAACATTCCATCCAGCAATCTCACTACTGGGTATCTACCGAGAGGAAAAAAAGTCATTTTACAAAAAAGTTTTTTGCACGTGCATGTTTATAGCAGCACAATTCTCAATTGCAAAAATATGAAACCAGCCCAAATGCCCATCAATGAATGGATAAATAAACTGTGGTGTATATATACGGTGGAATATTACTCTGCCATAAAAAGGAATGAATTAATGGAATTTGCAGCAACCTAGATGGAATTGGAGGCCATCATTCTAAGTGAAGTAACTCAGGAATGGAAAACCAAACATTGTATGTTCTCATTCATAAGTGGGAGCTAAGCTATGGGGATCCAAAGGCATAAGAATGATACAATGGACTTTGGGGACTTGGGGGAAAGGGTTGGAGTGGGGCATAAAGGATAAAATACTACAAATTGGGTTTAGTGTTTACTGCTTGGGTGATGGGTGCACCAAAATCTCACAAAGCACCACTAAAGAACTTACTCGTGTAACCAAATACTACCTGTTCCCCCAAAACCTATGAAAATAAAAAAATTATAAAAAAACTAAAAGTCACACTTTGGGTCACCTAGAAAAATCGAATATTGGGGACATATAAACCATGCAATACTACATAGCCATAAAGAGGAATGAGGTCATGTCCTTTGTAGCAATGTGGATTGAGCTGGAGGCCATTATCCTAAGCAAGCTAATGTAGGAACAGAAAACCAAATACTACATGTTCTCCCTTATAAGTGGGAGCTAAACACCGAGTAGAGATGGACACAAAGAAGGGAACCATAGACACTGTGGCATACTTGAGGGTGGAGGGTAAGAGGAGGGAGAGGATTGAAAAATTACCTATTCAGTACTATGCTTATTACCTGGGTGATGAAATAATTTGCACACCAAACCCCTATGACATATAGTTTACCTATATTACAAACTTTTACACATATACCTCTGAACCTAAAATAAAAGTTAAAAAAAAACACAAAAGCATGAGCCACAAATAAAAAAAAGATTAATACAGCTTCATCAAAATTAGAACCGCTTATGCTTGAAAGCACACTCTCAAGAAACTGAAAGGTAAGTCCATAGATAGGGAGAAAGTATTTGCCTCTCATGTATCTGATATGGGACTTGTATAAAATATATATAAATAATTCTTATAATTCAACAAAAATAGGCAAATCATCTGAACAGATATTTCTCCAAGGAAGATATACAAATAGCCAATAAGTTCAGAACATTTTGCTTGGCATCATTAGTCATCAGGGAAATTCAAAGTAAAACACAATAAGGTAACATATCAGACACACTAAAATGGTAAGAACGTAAAAGTCTAATAACAATTGTTGAACATTTAAAGAAATTGGACTCTTCATATACTGCATGTGGGAATGTAAATTTTCACAGTCACTTTGATAAACACTCTGGAATTCCTCAAACAGACATAGAATTACCATATGGTCCAGCAATTTCTCCCTTGGTATAAACCTAAAAGAAATAAAAAAAAAATTAAATGAAAACATTTACATAAATATTTATAGCAGCATTAGTCATAATTGTCCAAAGGTGAATACAACCCAAATATCTATCAAAGGATAAATGAATGAACAAAATTTTATATATCCATATGCTCAGCCATAAAAATGAATGATGAACATGCTACAAATATGGATAAATTTTGAAAACATCATGCTAATTGAAAGAAGCCCGTCACAAAGGACCAAATATTATGTGATTCCATTTACATAAAATGTTCACAATAGGCAGATATACAGGAACAAAAAGTAAATTAGTGGTTGCTTAGGGCAGGAAGGATGGGAGCATTGGGGAAATGATAGCTAAAGTTTAGGGATTCCTTTATGAGGTAATGAAAATGTTCTAAATTTACTGTGACGATGGTTAATTGTATACTTTAAATTAGTGAATCATATTCTATGTGAATTACATCTTAATAAAGCTATTTTTAAAATATCTGGTGCTTCTGTATGGTAGGGAGCATGGACAGTCCGTGAATACCTTCACTATTAAGCCATTGTTGAATGGCTTTTGTGATGCAAGATGCACCATTTCCAACTGCAAATGGTCCAGGAAAATAAAAACATTACACATGGTTTCTTCAGGGACCATAATGTTGTATCAGTGCTGGATCATTGGATTGGAACAGCAGCACTATTAATCTGAAAAATGGTCAACAGTGGTAAGGCACAACCAATAACCCATAGAGGAGATAAAAATTCATTGTCATCAAGGTGCCAAGTACAGTGGTGTCAAAAGCAAAACTTTATGCAATGTGGCCACTCTCACTGGCAGATAAGATTTGGAAGGCCAGAATTCTGGCATGCAATGGTAGCCTCCACAACAGAAACAGTCCTGTACTTTGATTCTGTTTATGAAGGTGGATGTGTTGCTAAACCCAGTAGAATTATGGATTCAGTTAGAAATTGAAGCAACTTTAGTGGTTCATGCTCATTCTGGAGCTTGATTTCAGTGTCACCAGATAATGGTCTCTTATGTGGTCATCATCTACATGAGTAAATCAGATACATTAAGCAGGAGCAGCAGCAGTAGCAACAATTTGTTTCTTTAGTTGCAGGCCCAAAGACAGGTGTCTTTAGTCTGCAATTTTGTAGTTTTCCAAGTGGCAACTCAAACAAGTAGGTCATTGTCAATTTCCTATGAGTCAGTAAAAGTATAACAAACTTCATCTAGGGGAGTATAACCCAGATTTATGAAAATGGCTTTGCCTTCTGGCCACTGAGGAGAGCATCCATATCTTTCAGTTTTGCATAGCTAGCAGTAAGATTGAACATATGCAGCAGCCCAGTGGACACCAGCATGTTTCAGCTTATCGAAACTGTCAGTGAACCAGGCCCACACATTTAGTTGAACCTCTGTGAGACAAGGGCCTCATTTAACCAGCTGCTTTACTTCAGGTGGAGAGTAGGGAATAGAGTTTCCCTGAAAGGGGTAATAGCCACTTTTTCAGGTAAAGCCTATATGCCACTGGGGTGAGGCCAAGTAAGTTTTTTAATGTGCAATTTACCTTTCACAAGCAAGGCCTGCTGAGCTCTTCTCACCATTGGAGGTATTAAGTTGAAATTGATCAACCCCAAACAGGAATGTCAGGCTGGAGAGGTGCAAGGCTGACCTCTATGGTTCAGGTGTTCAGTTCTGAAATGAGCCCAGTAGCAAAATGTATTAGTCAGTTCTCACGCTGCTATGAAGAAATACCCAAGTCTGGGTAATTTATAAAGAAAAGAGGTTTAATTGACTCAGTTCCACATGGCTGGGAAAGCCTCAGGAAACTTACAATACTGGTGGAAGGGGAAGGGGAAGGGGAAGAAAGGTACCTTCTTCACAGGGTGGCAGGAAGAAGAAGTGCAAGCAGGGGAAATGCCAGATGCTTATAAAACCATCAGATCTCATGAGACTCACTCATTATCACAATAACAGCATGGGGGGAACCACCCCCAGGATTCAGTTACCTCCACCTGGTCCCGCCCTTGACACATGGGGATTACGGGGATTACAATTCAAGGTGAGATTCGGGTGGGGACACAAAGCCAAAACATATCACAGATAATAGCTGCTTTTCAAAAGTGGTGTATCTGGTAGTCTTGTCAGGAAGAAGAGGAGTCCAAAACCCCAAGACATATCTCCAGGTGAAGATTGCTTCCCTTTTCCAGAGACAGCAATTGGAAAATCATCAGTTACAGATACTTATATAGCTCAAAAGTATCATTAAAATTGTAGGGCTCCAAAGGTAGAGAACATGACACAACTTACTGGACTGTTTCCATGGCAGAACTTCGTTTCAGGCTTTACTCAAAAGATGCTGATTTGTGGGTTAGCTAATATAAAGGACCAAGCAGAATGTCCAAGCAATCACAAAGCATTTCCAATATCCAAAGAATCTAGTTAGGTGCTGAAACTCCTTTTTGGTGGTGGGGGTGCTGAAGAGACAGTTTTTCTTTGCCTGAGGTTTTATTGTGAATTTGCCTACATACTTCCAGGAAACATTACTGGCAAGCAAGAGACATTAGTGGCAAACAACATTACTCCTGAATTTTGCTGGTGATTTTCAATATTAATCCTGATTTTTTTTTTGGAGACTTTCAGTCATTCTTCCTAGAGGATGTGTGATAATACCACAGCTAGGTAGGGCTATTGAGACTGAGGCTTCTGACTGCCAACCATCAGGATGTCATGTATAGTGAAACTTTTGGAAATCCGAATGAAGAAGAACTTCCACCAAATTCTAACCTATTCAATTTTGGCAAATGGCACTGGAGTTTAGGTAACACTGGCGGAGTACAACAAACATTTATTAGAGGCCTTGTCACATGGATGTGAACAGATCTTAATCCTCAGATGCTAGTATGGGAAAGAAAGTGTTGTCAATGTTTAAAACAGTGTACCATGTTCTATTAGTCTGTGTAGTAGATTCAGATAGAGTCAAGATGTCTGCAACAGCTGGGGCCACTGGAGAAACAACTGAATTTATTTGAAAATATTCCACTATCAGCCTTCAGCTCCGGTTAGATTTTGCACTGGGCATACAAGGCTGTTCTGTAAAGATCCTGGATCTCTTACTACCACCTCCTATAGGTATTAATATTTATTCAGGGCACAGATTTTCTTTTTTCTTCCTAGAATTCTATACTTTGTGTTGGATCAACCAGGGAGCGATAGGAAACCTGGTGACAGATAAATTTATGTGTCCCACTCGTACTTATCTGTGTATGGCGAAATTTCATCTGCCACTTATGAAACAGGGAAATACAAGCATCAGTTCCCAGTGATATTCAGATGTGAAGGTAGCAGCATCAGTACGCAGAATTGGCCTAAAAAGTTTTGTTCACAAGGTCATATTGGCTTCTTTCTTTCTCCTGCTGTAAACCTGGCCAAACCCTGTTACCTAATTTCGGATGCTTTCTCCTTCCAGGAGTTCAGTAGAAGAGTTTACTTGGGCATCCATATCTAACAGAGCTATAAAAGCTTGATTCTTTCCCTCATGAAAATTCTCCAACCTACTAAGATGGATGCATATGGAATTTGATCTCCATTAAGCACAGAGATCACTTGCCCCATTTCTAATGATTTTTCTCCTTACAGCAGCTGTGCCTGACAAAGTAGAGACAGAGCTGCACCGTACCATTAGCAAGGCTTAGCATTTACTTTCGATTCTGTGTGGTATAATGGCTGCCTGTGTCTCATAACATTAAACTTCCAATGTTTTTGGCTGACTCAATTCTCAGTATCAGGCAACAAAGTCCTACATAATAGCTGGGGGAGTTATCCAGAGGGGCAAAGCTGGTAACAACAATTTATCAATGAGTCTCTGGGTCAGTTTCGCATTCTCTAGAGATCACTTCATCAGTATTCTATACCCAATCCAGGCATTGAGTACAGAGACCAACTTGTCATGTATGGTTTTCACTGGGAATTTGTTTCTCTTAAGAAAATCTTCAAAAGAAGACCAGAAAATGTGGTGTTGTACTTGACTCATATTTATCTTCCACTGCACAGCGTTATCAAATAGGAAAACATGCAGGGTGTACCTGAAAACAGCCAGACCCAACTAATTTTCACCATGTCTACTACCATCAGGATACTGAAACCCACCATTATCTGTAATCTACATAATTGGAATAGCCTACTAATTATTCTCCCTTTATTCATCATATACTAATAAAAACTATTCTGCAAGTTGTCGGAGTGATCCTGTAAAACTAAGACAAACCTTGTCTCCCCTCCACTATTAATACATGGATGGCTCTGCATCACACTCAACGTAAAAGCCAAATTGCATTTTGAAACCTACAGGGCTATAAGCTGTCTGCCTCTCCCTCATCCCCATTACCTCTCTGAAACCACCTTTTGCTTTTCTCTGCCTTGTTCACTCAGCTCCAGTCATGATGACATCCTCCTTGCTCCTCAAACATGCCAGGCCTAAACCTGTCTTGGGGCCTCAGCACGTGCTGTCCCTCCATCTGGAATGCTCCTCCCCAGACAGCTACAGGGTCAGTTCTCCCATTGCCTTCAGGGGAGACTCAAAAGCCAAGTTCTCAGTGAGGCCTTCCCTGGACACCTTGTCTATCTAGTTTCAGCTTCCCTCCTGAAATTTTCTATCCCAATTCCTTGCTTTATGTTTTTCTGTTTAACACTAGACACTATGAAAATACATTATAATTGCTTATTTATTTTGGCTACTGTCTGTCCCCCACACTAAAATGAAACCTCCATGAGGGTAAGAATTGTAGTTTGCTTCTTTCATTCATGATTACATCATCAGTATCTGTGCCTAGAAGAGTGCCTGGCAGAGAGCCCACCTGAAGTAAGTATTTGTGAGGTAAAGATAAAACAAGTAAATTAAAAAGCAAATGGGATCAAAGCAAGTCAAAGGGGCAGTTTTTCCAGGGTGTGGCCCCAGTTACAAGTGCAAACGCTTCCAGGGAATGACTTTGCCTTTTATTAGAGTGAAGCAGGCCAGCTGGGGGTGTGGCCAACTGGAGAGGGTATTCGGAGTCTAAACTGGACTGAGACCTACCTAAGGCCCAGCTGCATGTATCCTTTTTGGAATGAGGGCCCTAATCCTCACGTTTTTGTTTTTGTTGTTGTTGTCATTCTGTTTCAATTTCAGGAGATACCAGAGACATAAATTTTCATCGTGTGAAATCTCTCAAATGTCTAAAGTACCTAATTAAAAATTGAAAACAATAAAAACACAAAGATGAAAAAAACCTGGCAGCTGTCTGAGACTGGTTCCTGGGCACCTTGCTGGATTTTGTTGGACGAAATTGTGTGATGTACACAAGAAAATTAATCCTTGCTACGGTGAGGTAGGCTTGCCTTGTGTAATTCTTGAGGCAGTCAGCCTCAGGCCATGTTGGGTGGAGAGAATAAACTCTATTTACCACCTTCTTTCAACTCCTGGCAGCTCCTTGCATCTCCCACTATGCATGGAGTTACGGTAACCTGGGCAGCAGGGAGTCACCAGCACTCTTTCTTGGGGTCAGAGGTATAATTTAGTGAACGGTGTGGTTGCAGAAAGCAGTGAGAGGGTTTTCAGATGGGCTACAGGAGAAAGACTTGGGAAAGGCAAGGAGGAGAGGAAGAGAAAGACACAGATCTATCTTTGCATCAGACACCATAGTTCTGAGGGACTTTTTGTGGGTTGCTGCTCCCTCTCCCCACCAGCCTTGACCCTTTTTTGTGACATTATACAGCTGAATGAGTTAGTTATACCAAGTCACAACTCCCAGCCCAACTGCCCCATGGCATCTGCCTCACCTGGAAACAAAGAGCTGACCAGAATTCCATCACAGGTCTCTGTGAGCTGGGGTAGGCAAGACTGGCCAACAGGTGCCTGTGAGGGGTCTGCAGACACCAGCTTTGTGGGGAAGGTCTAACCAGAATGTGGATTCTTGGGACAGCAGGCCTCTTTTAGTGGATTATTTGTTGGAACCACCTGTGGTTTCAGGCAGCTGCTGAAAGAAGCGTGGACAGTCAGGCACTCCCCATAACCTAGAGAGAAACACTAGGCTCAATCTTCTGATGCCCTTCGTCTCTAGATAGAAAACAAACATTCCAGCAGAAGGAACCGGTGTGATGAGACTGCTGTACCTGAGTTCAGTAAGGTTCCATTTTTTTCTGGATAAAGTACTTTCCAAATGCAAGATGGCACATCTCTTAAGTTCTGACCCACTAACCCATCCTCTACCAAGATTGTTTATCTAGCGCAGGACAAATGTGAGGAGGCAGCCCGCAGCCCAGCACATGTGGGGCACCGTGTTAGCGTGTTCAGGCTGAGGGTTGGGGTTCTGCTGGGTAGGAGCGTCCTGAACTCCCTGAAACAGGAAAAGCCTTACGGGTATAAACCTTCCTCCTGATTAACCTTACTGAGTCATCCTTGTCAGAATGCCCTTCTAGGGAACCTCCAATGTATCTGGCATCTTTGACAGATGCCACTTCCTTTGTGCATAGAGCCAGGAAGAGCAATGTGGACACTACCAGAAGTCCAACATTTTCCTGGGCCTTCCCATCTCTCATGGGCCCCACACCCCACAACTCTTTTCCTGTATTCACAATCCCTCTGTCAGTCTTTCTTCTTTGAACTCCTTCTTCCTCAGTGGCCCTCTTCTTCTAACCTCTCCAACACTCTAACCCACATAGCCTCTTCCGTTGAGTATCCTTTATCCTGTCCACAGACCCTGTCAGGTTGATCCTTCTCCTCTTTACTCTGGACCTCTTCTAAGCTTCTTTGTGTTCCTCTCTACTCAATTTATTCTGTGTATTTTCCTCTAAGCCACAAGCTCTCTGACAGCTGCTCCTTCTTTTCATGCCCCATTCACCAAACACACCCGATCTTTTCAACAAGACAAAGGGCTTACACACAGCATGTCATGTACACACAAGTTTGTATTTTTTAGAGCAAAACAACAGTTAATGCTGGCAAAGATGTTTAGTTATCAGGGATTCCATAAGCTTTCAATACACTGAAAGGCAACATTTTTTGCATGTCTACAAATTATACATTTGTTTCCACACATGTGCCAAATTTTACCCTAACAGTTAGGACTTTTTCACCAAATCGTAGACATAGATATGGAAATCATCATCAAACTTGATGAAATACACAGAGGGTTTGGCTTCCACTTGGTGAATGACCATGCCGATCCTTTTGGAGCCATCTTCTTTGGTATATTCCACATGCTTACCTATTAGGCCATCTACAACTCCTCCTGGCTCCCTCTCTGTTGGAGGAGACTCACTGGATTCTGGCATGATGCGGAGGTCACCTTCCTTATAATCATCTAGAAGCTGGTACATGTACAAGACAGGATCTTTCTCATAGGTAATATAAAACCAGGCTTTCATGATAGGTGCTTGAGCTAAGACCATCCCCCTCCATTCATCCTTAGAACCATGCTCTCCCTCAAACATGTGTTCCACTGCTTTGCCAATTATGGTGTTTGCAAGGTTGGCATCACTAATGTGAGATGATGCCACCCTGTCAGAAAGAATTTTAAGAGACAAAACCCTTTCATCTCTGTGAAGTTCCAGTCCATAGACACAGTCAATTCCATCATATTTCACCAGATAAAGAGAGGGATTTATAGGCACCTGATCCAGAACGGTTCCTTTCCACTGCGTGATGGGCTCATCTCCTTCCTTCCATCCATGAGAAATTCTGCAGCCCACGATGTTCCTGCGGGGCTGGGATGAAGGTCTGCCTCTCTGCTTCTTTTGGGAGACTTTTTTCTTTGTCATGTTTGCAGACCCAGTGGCCCGTCCTGCAGCTGCCCTGGTTTGTTGCCCTTCGGCTTCCTGTGCGTTGGGGGTCTTCATGCCTGCTGGGGGAGGAGAGAGGATAGAGAGACATACCCAGTATGCCACAAGGCAAACTTTTCCCTATAGCCATGTCTGGATGTAGTCTGCGCTAGTGCCTAAGTTTCCCCTAGGAGCCTGGAAGCAATGCTGGAAATCCTGGCTGCATGCCCGCAGTGCTCTCCCTCTTAAGTTCCTTTGGGCTGTGGGGAAAGGCTGGAGTGGTGCCGTAGAGCTGTCTGGGGTTAGGAACTCTGCAGAAGTGGCTGGGCCACCTCCTCCTAGCTCAGAGCCCACTGCCCTCCCGGAACCCCTTGCTACCACTGGCGTCCACTTCCAATCCCCTTGCAAAGAGGCCTTGACCGGCACCCACTGCCCTCCTTCCCTGAGCGTCCCAGCTGCTGTCCACAACACCCCCTGCCTACCCTAACCACTTCCCTGGTACCCACCGCCCTTGCTTCCCGGCGCTCACCTTCAAATCCTTGTCTGGCTCCCGTTCCTACCCCCTTTTCATGTTGCTCACCGCACTCCCCCACCCCACCCTTGCCTGGCGCCCACCTCCACCCCATGTCTCCTGCTGGATTCCTTCCCATCCCCCTCTCCATTCTGGCGCCCACTAATGGCCTTGCCCTGCCTGGCGTCCACCGCCGGGGATCGCGGGCCTCACGTGCCCAAATCGGACACCTCGCTGCTGCCTCCGCTACGAGCCTGTGGCGAAGGAGGGTCAGCAGGCGACCGGCCGAGTGAATGCTTGCAAGAGCTGGGAGGGTAGGATCCGTAGATGAGGAACGTGTCTAGGAGGGCGGCAAGGCAGGCAAAGAGGAAGGCAGCGGCGTCCCCACCGCTTGGCTCGCTAGCCCTCCGCCTCCCTGCTGGCGGTGGCGGCCCCTCAGCCACATCGGGATTCCACCAGTCCCTGCTGTCGCCGCGGCAGTCTCCTCCCTCTTTCCGTAGCGCAGCTTCCTGCCCAGAGAGAGGCCTCCTCTTCCTGTCAAACACCCGACTCTCCTCTCCACCAGGCTCCCACGCCCACCACACAGCCTGTAGCCCCGGCGGAGCTATAGGCTCTGACTCCGCCTCTTTCCAAATTCGGAGTAGTTCGTGCCACAGTCGTCCTCGGAACCCTGTGCCCCCTTCCTCACCCGTTTCAGGGCCACTTGGTTCCCACCTCCACCTTCTTAGTCCGCCTGCCCTGCTTTCCATCTTCTTGGAATTCGCCTTGCTGCCGCCCCGCGCCCACCCCCGCCCCCGCCCCGTCCCATGCCCTTATGGATTTATTCTTTACACGTAAATATGTCTTTCCTCTTTTTGAAAGGCTTTGGAGTTGGAACAGAGAAATTCACTATGGTAAGTCTGCCATTTTGACCCAGTCTCTACCTAATTTTTGCTGACTGATATTTGCTGGCTTTTTTGTTTTTGTTTTTGAGGGATTTTTTTTTCCTTTTCTTTATTGCAAGATAATTGCATGTACAATGTGAACACTATCTACATTTTAGGAAATTAATATTAAGAGGAAAATCATCAACTGCAGTCCCATCTCCCATTTTTGAGGGCCTCACAGCAAAATATTAATGCTCATAGTTTTTTTTTTCCTTTTTCCTAAACTTTGGAAAACTGGGATTTGTTTTTTATCTGCATTTCATGTCTATTAATTTTTCCAGGAAATTAGATGTTTTCTCATCGATTTTTTCATTCAACAAATATTTATTGAGCACCTGTTACATATCTTGCACTTGGTCCGTAAAACTCAATTTTAAAGTGATTTATAATTTGGCTTTTCTCCCAGTACTGGACATTTGACATAATATTTCCACAATAACCAGTAATCAGATCTATGTATCGGAATAGAAAGCTTTGCAAAAAAATAACTTTATAAGAAATAATTAAAGTTATAGTTTTATAAATCAGTGGAGAAACATTGGGTATTCTTTAAGGAATGTTGAAATAATTATTTAAATATTTTGAGAAAGGTTGTATACTAATGTTGTACCAGTATCAATATTTGATTTATTAAAAGGTAAAAAGCAGCAAAATAAAATTGAACAGAAAGCAAATGAACCAACCAAAAACACTGTAAACAAAATAATGCTTAATGGTATCTTTCTTATTCAGATACTTATGGTATTTGAATGAGGGGATGAGTCGGATGTTAACAGAACAACTACACTTAATAAAATAACATCTACAAGGAAAAATAGAAGTAATAATAATCTTGATTCAACAGTCAAAGTATGAAAGAACATTAAAATATTACTTAATGTCATTGATCATGAAAAAGTTTCATATCTAGTGCTGATGCAAGTGAAAGTTTATACAATTTTTATGGGAAGCAATTTGCAGATATGTTGTAGTTTCAGTGAGGGCTTTTTTATTTTTAATTTTAATTTTTATTTTTTTAAATTATATTTTAAGTTCTAGGGTACATGTGCACAATGTGCAGGTTAGTTACATGTGTATACGTGTGCCATGTTGGTGTGCTGCACCCATTAACTCCTCATTTACATTAGGTATATCTCCTAATGCTATCCCTCTCCCCTACCCCCACCTCACAAGAGGCCCCAGTGTGTGATGTTCCCCTTCCTGTGTCCAAGTGTTCTCATTGTTCAATTCCCACCTATGAGTGAGAACATGTGGTGTTTGGTTTTTTGTCCTTGCGATAGTTTGCTGAGAATGATGGTTTCCAGCTTCATCCATGTCCCTACAAAGGACACGAACTCATCATTTTTTATGGCTGCATAGTATTCCATGGTGTATATGTGCCACATTTTCTTAATCCAGTCTATCATTGTTGGACATTTGGGTTGGTTCCAAGTCTTTGCTATTGTGAATAGTGCCGCAATAAACGTATGTGTGCATGTGTCTTTATAGCAGCATGACTTATAATCCTTTGGGTATATACCCAGTAATGGGATGGCTGGGTCAAATGGTATTTCTAATTCTAGATCCCTGAGGAATTGCCACACTGACTTCCACAATGGTTGAACTAGTTTACAGTCCCACCAACAGTGAAAAAGTGTTCCTATTTCTCTACATCCTCTCCAGCACCTGTTGTTTCCTGACTTTTTAATGATCGCCATTCTAACTGGTGTGAGATGGTATCTCATTGTGGTTTTGATTTGCATTTCTCTGATGGCCAGTGATGAAGAGCATTTATTCATGTGTCTGTTGGCTGCATAAATGTCTTCTTTTGAGAAGTGTCTGTTCATATCCTTTGCCCACTTTTTGATGGGGTTGTTTGTTTTTTTCTTATAAATTTGTTTGAGTTCTTTGTAGATTCTGGATATTAGCCCTTTGTCAGGTGAGTAGATTGCAAAAATTTTCTCCCATTCTGTAGGTTGCCTGTTCACTCTGATGGTAGTTTCTTTTGCTGTGCAGAAGCTCTTTATTTTAATTAGATCCCATTTATCAATTTTGGCTTTTGTTGCCATTGCTTTTGGTGTTTTAGACATGAAGTCCTTGCCCATGCCTATGTCCTGAATGATATTGCCTAGGTTGTCTTCTAGGGTTTTTATGGTTTTAGGTGTAACGTTTAAGTCTTTAATCCATCTTGAATTAATTTTTGTATAAGGTGTAAGGAAGGGATCGAGTTTCAGCTTTCTACATATGGCTAGCCAGTTTTCCCAGCACCATTTATTAAATAGGGAATCCTTTCCCCATTTCTTGTTTTTCTCAGGTTTGTCAAAGATCAGATAGTTGTAGATGTGTGGTGTTATTTCTGAGGGCTCTGTTCTGTTCCATTGGTCTATATCTCTGTCTTGGTACCAGTACCATGCTGTTTTGGTTAGTGTAGCCTTGTAGTATAGTTTGAAGTCAGGTAGCGTGATGCCTCCAACTTTGTTCTTTTGGCTTAGGATTGACTTGGCAATGCAGGCTCTTTTTTTGTTTCATATGAACTTTAAAGCAGTTTTTTCCAATTCTGTGAAGAATGTCATTGGTAGCTTAATGGGGAAGGCATTGAATCTATAAATTACCTTGGGCAGTATGGCCATTTTCACGATATTGATTCTTCCTACCCATGAGCATGGAATGTTCTTCCATTTGTTTGTATCCTCTTTTATTTCGTTGATTAGTGGTTTGTAGTTCTCACTGAAGAGGCCCTTCACATCCCTTGTAAGTTGGATTCCTAGGTATTTTATTCTCTTTGAAGCAGTTGTGAATGGGAGTTCACTCATGATTTGGCTCCCTGTTTGTCTGCTATTGATGTATAAGAATGCTTATGATTTTTTTACATTAATTTTGTATCCTGAGACTTGGCTGAAGTTGCTTATCAGCTTAAAGAGATTTTGGGCTGAGACAATGGGGTTTTCTAGATATACAATCATGTCATCTGCAAAGAGGCACAATTTGACTTCCTCTTTTCCTAATTGAATACACTTTATTTCTTTCTCCTTCCTGATTGCCCTGGCCAGAACTTCCAACACTATGTTGAATAGAAGTGGTGAGAGAGGGCATCCCTGTCTTGTGCCAGTTTTCAACGGGAATGCTTCCAGTTTTTGCCCATTCAGTATGATATTGGCTGTGGGTTTGTCATAAATAGCTCTTATTATTTTGAGACACGTCCCATCAATACCTAATTTATTGAGAGTTTTTAGCACGAAGTGCTGTTCAATTTTGTCAGAGGGTTTTTCTGCATCTATTGAGATAATCATGTGGTTTTTGTCTTTGTTTCTGTTTATGTGCTGGATTACGTGTATTGATTTGCATATGTTGAACCAGCCTTGAGTCCCAGGGATGAAGCTCAGTGAGGGCTTTTTTAAAGCTGTGGTTAACTGTTACTCCTAAGATTTCAACCCTGGAATTTCAATGAAAAGTAAGGGGTTGGGGGGTTACCAAGGTTCTGAACTCCAGATTCTGTATTCATATATTTAACAAGCAGTCACAAGTTCTGCTGAGCATCGAAGTCTTTCAGTGGTTCCCTCTAGAATGGGTAAACTGTGCCAGTAGAAAAACATCCACCAAATGCCCTGTTTGCCTCTTGGACCTGTTCTCCTCCTATCTCAGCTAGGTAATTATTTCGTATTTCTCAGCTTTTAGATGCCATTGAGAGCGGATTTTCTTTTTTACTATATTTGTTCAGATTTAATTTGTTCAGGTTTTAGGGAAAGTTGTTTTGAATTGTTTAGTGTCCTATTACTGAAATCTCAAACCCTATTTTTTATTATAAAATGCATGTGTTCATCATTAGGTTGTATACATTAAATAGGTACAGCTTTGTGTGTGTAAATCATACCTCAGTAGTGGTTTGAAAAAGAAAAAAATGTGTTTAACTATTTGTAATGACTTCAAACTACAAAACACCTACATTTCCATCAACAGTATATTGTATATGTTGGGGTATATTCATACATTGGAATATCATGCAGTAGTGAGAATGTTCAAGCTACAACTACATGCAAAAACATAAATGAATCTCTGAAATATGTTGAAAAAAGAGGCCAGACAACAAAGGGGCACACATTATTCTATTCAATTTATTTGAAGTTCAAAAACAATCATTAACTAATCTGTTGTCTAAAAAGTTAAGGTAGCAGTTATTCTTGCAAAGATATTTTCCAAATAGACAACAATTCATACTCTATCAGTAGTTGGCCAAAGTAAAAATTAGAGAGATCTTTGGACATGTATGTATGGCTAGAAAGGTTTATATAGATGCTGAGCTGCAAAATATATTTAACTGTAATAGACATCAATTGATACTGCAGCCTAGCATCTTATCACCATTCTTCTGGTAATAGTGCCACAGTTTTCCTCTTGGGAACAACATAAGCCTGACTTTTCAGAGTATGGAATTACTGTTACAATGATTAGTTTAGGAATAAGCATTCAACCTAGTCAGAGCCAATGAGACTCAAACTGCTATGCATGAGGCAGTTTCTGTTGGAGGAGAGTGAACCTGAAAGGATATGAGGATTAAGCTGCTGTATTCATCTTACTATCATCAATAGACTGAGAATGAAGGCACCCCAAAGAAGAGAATGGAGCCAGGCTATGCAAAAAGAGGGAGACTGTCCCAGTGACACATTTTGTACATGTAGGTGGTCATGGCCACTGACTGACTTTTGAATATTCATCTCACTTTAAAAGGTTAGTCTAAGCTAGTCATGGTGATGCCATTCTTCCTGCAAGTGATTGATTTGGCACTGGGCATGTGATCTAATCCTGGTCAATTAAGCATCATAGTATGTCTGCTGGAAGACTTCTGAAAAAAAAATCTTTACTCTTAAGAAAGAGAAGCAGGAAATAATGTTACCTTTTCTTTTTTAGGATGATGCTATATCTTTATATGACCTTTGGAATATCTGTAATCATCTTGAGGGCAATACTTATGTAATGAAGATGGAAGAAGAGAGAATATGAATACTCTGTGCACTTTGATCTTATCGTTTAGCTGCTGATCATACCATCCCTGGAGTCCTACTTCTGACTCCAAGTTATGAGGTAACAAATTTCTTTATAGTTAAAGCAATTTGAGTCTGGGTTTTCTGTTACTTGCAGTTGAAGGCATCTTAAATGGCTTAGCGTTCCCAGACTTAAATGATATAGTATCCCTAGACAATACCGTTATACTTTTAAGTTATATGAAACAATACATTCTCAGGCACTCATTCATACAACCAGCTCCCATATCAGGAAATGGGACCTTACTTCCAGACTTAAAAAATCCAGTATTCAGTTGCAGATAAGGAATAAGGAGCTATCTAAAAAACAAGCATGAGGTAAAGAGGCATCATTCTAATTTGCACTATAAGAAAAAATATACCAGGACTAGCAAATAACTCCCTAAATAAATGCTGTCAACAAAGTGATGAGCCTCTTATATTTTCCTCATTGGAAGAGGTAGGCTTCCAGACTCCAGTCTCTCCAACTCACATCTATTTTCCATATACTTTAGGTTTCTTTGTCTTAAGGAGGTGATCCTGATATTCAATCTTATGAGAATAAAAAATAACATTCTAATCACTTATTTTTTAAATGTCATGCATTAATATTAGTTAAGACCATCTTTCACAATTACCAAAAATTAATATGGTTTACTGCAATCTTTATGACAATGAAAAGATCTATAATGAATGAAATAGACCTTTCTCTATCTCATTTCCTTTTTCTCCTTGCCACCTCTCAGGATGTCCCAGTGTTCTCACGTTCCACCATCAATCACACTTAACCAATGTTAAATCCCTGGTATGTATTCTTCCAAAGCATTTTCTGTGTTATTACAACAATATATAAATATAAATGTAAATATAGGAATTTGGAAGTCCTTCTCACTTTTTAACGTAAGTGGGATGATACTCTTTACATTTGTGTGCAATGACACATCTATATATATTTCTAAAACATCTTCTTTATAATTGTATAATATTTCAAATGATACATAAACACAATGTATTCAAAAGTTCTGGTATTGATAGACATTCAAGATTTTCCCCCAGCTATTTTTGCTATTTCAAACAATGCTGTGATAACAAGTGAATGCAATCCAATTGTGACATTTCCCATTCCATCTATTTTGAGGGTTGATGGTGCCTATTTTGCTGACGAGGTAGGTATCTTTGTCTTTTCTCAATGTTGCCATATTCTTCCTTCTTAACGTTACCCGTGCTGATGTAAAAGAACCTTTCCAGATAAAGAAGAGTCTCTTTTATTTAAGAATATATATGTGCTTTGTCTGGCCTTCCCCCAGTATTCATAAATTTTTAGCAATCTTCCAAGAAGTTATTGAATCAAAAAGAAAATTTTAAAAAATTAACAACAGAGAACTTGAGAAATGATAGCAATGAGGACACAACATATTAAAATGTGCCAGTTACAGCCAGCACTCTATTCAAAGACAAATGTATAGTAATGACTATTTCCCTTAAAAATTAGCTAGAAATTATCATTATAGATAGCCATGGAAACTTAAAGGAAATAACTAAAATATGCAAAGACTGATGAAGTGAAAAAACAGAAAATTAGTAGACTATATAGCAAAACCTATGTCTAAGTTTTGTGAAAAAATAAAACAATAGGAAAGAAAACTGGCAATACAGGAAAAAGGACCAACAAATGCAAAGGGGATTTATAATAGGTTATTTGAAAATATAAAATTGTCATGCAATAATTCACTTATGAAACAAGTATTTATAGAGTGTCTCCTATGTTCCAGACCCTTTCCTAGCACTACAGTACTAGAATGAATTAGATAGACAAGATTCCTGCATTCAAAGTTTATATTCTAGTGGAGTAAGACAGAAAATAAAGAAACAATCTAAAAGACAAGTTCACATAGTGATAAGTACTGCAGAGCAAGAAAAACCAAGGTTGTGGGGTAGAAGGAGAGAATCTCTGAACAGGTGATATTTGAGTTAAGACCTGAATATGAGAACCAACCAGTTACGAAAAGTTATGAAAAGCTCTGGGAGTAAGAAATAACTCTAGCATAAAGACTTTGAAGTGGAAACAAGCTTCTTGCCTTTGAGAATAGAAAAATGTTAGTATGGCTGTAACATATAGTGAAAACGGAGACCATATTTGAATCAGAAAAGAGTGAGATCAGATAGAGCACTGCTTCTTCATTCTTATTTCATTATTGTCCCCTCCCCACTAGATGACTTTATAAGGATTTTTTTCTTTTTCCTAATTGTCCCCTCATGAAATTTGAATACCAATGATGCACTGTATGATCTAGTCAATAAATGCATGTATATCTGTACTTTATACATAATCAACCTGTATGCAGGATGAAGTATGAATAAAATTTGAAGGTAGTAGTTAAATTAAAAATTAGAAAGCTAGCAATATCTAACTTACCTGTATAACTGTATTTGCTAAGTGACTTTTAATGGAATTTATTTACTTACATAAATTATAATGAGTCAAATTATGTATGCAAATTGGCAATTTATGTAAATACATAATAGTAATGTAATCACATTTAAAAAATTATTCACAACATTTTTCTAGCAAAGGTGAAACAATGGAAAACATTAATTTCTTCAAAGTTATTTTTGTGAATTTAACTTTTCACTTTTCCTTCATATGACAAAATCAGTTGTAACTAGCAGCTAGATATTCATACATTATCATTTTTTCTTTTTAGTACTTGACATAAATAATGATGGGTTAAATAACTTCTGTAAAGTTAAATATTAACTATTTTTATTTAATTTTCAAAGCCCAAGTCACACACAAGACACCGAGGATCAAACATAGTCAGTCAGTGGCAGGTACACAAAGGCCACTTCTTGACATATGACATATGACTTCAAGAATGAGCAATAGATTGAAAAGTCCTACAATCAAAGTCATCTATTTGCTATGATTTTGTAGTGCTGGTCTTGCATACATTTCATGTATCTTCCATGAGCTCAATGGCAATGCTTCTGTAATATCCAAGAAAACAAGAGTGATGAAGTTCTAAAGTATAAGATTTTATCAAATACAGTTGAGCTTTGGAGGACACAAATCATTGTAAAACTTCATATCATTCCCCCTCTCACACCAACAATCGTATTTCCCCCTTTTGGGGGCAGTATCATCCTGTTTGAGAATGCATGATCTAGTGCATGCAGAATAAGGCATGAAGATTGTTTTGTATATCATCTGCAATAAGAAGCCTTTGGAGCATTCTAAGCAGGAGGGTGGCATAATCTGGTTTACATTTTTAAAAGATAGTTCGGGCTATTGTATGGAGAGTTGAAAGGCAGGTGAGAAGATTTTAGTTTCCAACAGTCAAATTTATCGAACTTAAGGCCTTATCTTCTTTTTAAAATCCTTTAGTTACTGAGACAGCACCCCTCTCCTTCCATGTTGCCAAAGCATCGGGTTATGTGCTTACTACTGTTGTTTGCAGTTCTCTCTTAATTGTTGATCCCTGTGGACTTCCCTCACACTATTAAAAGCTCAGCTACACATTTAAAAGGAGGTCTGTCATATTTTATTCAACATTTTAAAGTTTAGTGATTTTTAGTGAAAGAGTTTTCATGTGCCCACTGTTTAGTGTCTTTTAAACTAGTGGCTTTACTTAGCCACTCCTGTGGTCAATCAGTGGTATAGTTTACTTCCTTCAAGACAGAGGCAAGAAGATTTTAGGGGAGTCAGTGGAATCATGCTCTCACTTTGTGAGGCCCCTCTTTAATATGTGCTATTACTTATTTAAACAAGCGAGCTCAGCAGCTCATAGTTTATCTCAGATGCCTCCAAAATTGATTTTTAAAGGACATTAAAGCCACACTGAAAATATCTAACCTCTAACTACAATACATTGCAAATTATTCTTAGGTATATTGTACAACATATTAACTGCATAAAATTAAAAAATTCCATTTTGTTTCTATGAAGTACTGTGTATAGCATTTGCCAAATAGCACCCTAATTCCCCTGGCTGCATGTCTCTCAAAGACTTTTCTAATTGGTGAGTGTGAGAGGAGTTGGACATGTGAAAAACCGTTTATCTCTTGGGTCTATTTCTTTTGGACAGAATAGGCACTCTAATTCATTCTCAAACACAGGATAAGCTTTATGGCCACACCAGAGATGTCCATAGTTATCCAGTTATGCTTGTTTTTGGGTGAAATATTAGGAAGTCCTTGAAGCCCCCTATCTAGCCATGTCCTCCAGTTCAGCTTTTATTAAATACAAAGGGGATATTTTGACTTCCAGTTGTGTCATTATGGTGCTGTTCTCTCAAATGGTTACAAACTTGCAAAGAGTAAAGAAGACTTTTCATTCTTAGTCCTCTGAGCCATTAACTGTAACATAACTGTAAAGTTATCTTGAGATGTGGTACAATTTCAATCTGAAAGAGAAAGCAAAAATGTTACAGATATGCTTGAACCAATCATTACTTACCAAAAATAAATATAGGAAATGAGTTATTAGGGAATGTACTGTAATCTCTGAGAGGAAAGAAAAACTTTTGAATTCCACAGTGTCAACTTCTATGTCCAGTAGTGACCTAAGGAAAAGAGTTGGAGGATTCTGACCATATCTCTTTAACTGTGATGAGTGCACAGACCAAGACTGATTAATTGTGTGAGTGTGATCCCATCACTGATCATTAATATGAAACTCTCTTACATTTTAACTCATGTATCCTCAGGACCAATAATATCACATGGGCTTGGGGAACGGGAAATGGGACGTGATATACGTAATGAATTTTGAACAAATCTACTGAAGTATAAACATCTGTCCTTTATCCAAACAGAATACAGGTTTAAGCTCTGTCTGAATACTAAGAACTTTTGAACAGCCGTACATTAAATTTTTCACTAACGGTTTTAAATCAGTGACAAACTCCCTTTGGGGTACCTGTTGGCCCATTGCCAAAATAACATATCAGTGGTTTCCGATATAATGGCTATGAGAGTTATCCAGAGCGGGGAGGCCAATAACAACCATTTATCAGTGAATTTCTGGGTCAGTTTCTCATTTTCTAGAGATCACTTCATTAGTATTCTATGCCCAATCTAGGCATTGAGTATAGAGCCCAACTCTGTCATCTATGGTTTTCACTGGGAATTGTTTTCTCTTAAGAAAATCTTCAAAAGAAGACCAGAAAACGTGGTGTAGTCCTTGACTCATATTTATCTTCCACTGCACAGCGTTATCAAATAGGAAAACATGCAGGGTGTACCTGAAAACAGCCGGATCCAACTAATTTTCACCACGTCTACTACCACCAGGATGGGAAATCCACCATTATCTGTTACTTACATAATTGGAAGAGCCTACTAATTATTCTCCCTTTATTCATCACATACGAATAAAAACTATTCTCCAAGTTGTCAGAGTGATCCTGTAAAACTAAGACAAACCTTGTCTCCCCTCCACTATTAATACATGGATGGCTTTCCATCACATACAGTGTAAAAGCCAAATTGCATTTTGAAACCTACAGGGCTATAAGCTGTCTGCCTCTCCCTCATCCCCATTACCTCTCTGAAACCACCTTTTGCTTTTCTCTGCCTTGTTCACTCAGCTCCAGTCATGATGACATCCTCCTTGCTCCTCAAACATGCCAGGCCTAAACCTGTCTTGGGGCCTCAGCACGTGCTGTCCCTCCATCTGGAATGCTCCTCCCCAGACAGCTACAGGGTCAGTTCTCCCATTGCCTTCAGGGGAGACTCAAAAGCCAAGTTCTCAGTGAGGCCTTCCCTGGACACCTTGTCTATCTAGTTTCAGCTTCCCTCCTGAAATTTTCTATCCCAATTCCTTGCTTTATGTTTTTCTGTTTAACACTAGACACTATGAAAATACATTATAATTGCTTATTTATTTTGGCTACTGTCTGTCCCCCACACTAAAATGAAACCTCCATGAGGGTAAGAATTGTAGTTTGCTTCTTTCATTCATGATTACATCATCAGTATCTGTGCCTAGAAGAGTGCCTGGCAGAGAGCCCACCTGAAGTAAGTATTTGTGAGGTAAAGATAAAACAAGTAAATTAAAAAGCAAATGGGATCAAAGCAAGTCAAAGGGGCAGTTTTTCCAGGGTGTGGCCCCAGTTACAAGTGCAAACGCTTCCAGGGAATGACTTTGCCTTTTATTAGAGTGAAGCAGGCCAGCTGGGGGTGTGGCCAACTGGAGAGGGTATTCGGAGTCTAAACTGGACTGAGACCTACCTAAGGCCCAGCTGCATGTATCCTTTTTGGAATGAGGGCCCTAATCCTCACGTTTTTGTTTTTGTTGTTGTTGTCATTCTGTTTCAATTTCAGGAGATACCAGAGACATAAATTTTCATCGTGTGAAATCTCTCAAATGTCTAAAGTACCTAATTAAAAATTGAAAACAATAAAAACACAAAGATGAAAAAAACCTGGCAGCTGTCTGAGACTGGTTCCTGGGCACCTTGCTGGATTTTGTTGGACGAAATTGTGTGATGTACACAAGAAAATTAATCCTTGCTACGGTGAGGTAGGCTTGCCTTGTGTAATTCTTGAGGCAGTCAGCCTCAGGCCATGTTGGGTGGAGAGAATAAACTCTATTTACCACCTTCTTTCAACTCCTGGCAGCTCCTTGCATCTCCCACTATGCATGGAGTTACGGTAACCTGGGCAGCAGGGAGTCACCAGCACTCTTTCTTGGGGTCAGAGGTATAATTTAGTGAACGGTGTGGTTGCAGAAAGCAGTGAGAGGGTTTTCAGATGGGCTACAGGAGAAAGACTTGGGAAAGGCAAGGAGGAGAGGAAGAGAAAGACACAGATCTATCTTTGCATCAGACACCATAGTTCTGAGGGACTTTTTGTGGGTTGCTGCTCCCTCTCCCCACCAGCCTTGACCCTTTTTTGTGACATTATACAGCTGAATGAGTTAGTTATACCAAGTCACAACTCCCAGCCCAACTGCCCCATGGCATCTGCCTCACCTGGAAACAAAGAGCTGACCAGAATTCCATCACAGGTCTCTGTGAGCTGGGGTAGGCAAGACTGGCCAACAGGTGCCTGTGAGGGGTCTGCAGACACCAGCTTTGTGGGGAAGGTCTAACCAGAATGTGGATTCTTGGGACAGCAGGCCTCTTTTAGTGGATTATTTGTTGGAACCACCTGTGGTTTCAGGCAGCTGCTGAAAGAAGCGTGGACAGTCAGGCACTCCCCATAACCTAGAGAGAAACACTAGGCTCAATCTTCTGATGCCCTTCGTCTCTAGATAGAAAACAAACATTCCAGCAGAAGGAACCGGTGTGATGAGACTGCTGTACCTGAGTTCAGTAAGGTTCCATTTTTTTCTGGATAAAGTACTTTCCAAATGCAAGATGGCACATCTCTTAAGTTCTGACCCACTAACCCATCCTCTACCAAGATTGTTTATCTAGCGCAGGACAAATGTGAGGAGGCAGCCCGCAGCCCAGCACATGTGGGGCACCGTGTTAGCGTGTTCAGGCTGAGGGTTGGGGTTCTGCTGGGTAGGAGCGTCCTGAACTCCCTGAAACAGGAAAAGCCTTACGGGTATAAACCTTCCTCCTGATTAACCTTACTGAGTCATCCTTGTCAGAATGCCCTTCTAGGGAACCTCCAATGTATCTGGCATCTTTGACAGATGCCACTTCCTTTGTGCATAGAGCCAGGAAGAGCAATGTGGACACTACCAGAAGTCCAACATTTTCCTGGGCCTTCCCATCTCTCATGGGCCCCACACCCCACAACTCTTTTCCTGTATTCACAATCCCTCTGTCAGTCTTTCTTCTTTGAACTCCTTCTTCCTCAGTGGCCCTCTTCTTCTAACCTCTCCAACACTCTAACCCACATAGCCTCTTCCGTTGAGTATCCTTTATCCTGTCCACAGACCCTGTCAGGTTGATCCTTCTCCTCTTTACTCTGGACCTCTTCTAAGCTTCTTTGTGTTCCTCTCTACTCAATTTATTCTGTGTATTTTCCTCTAAGCCACAAGCTCTCTGACAGCTGCTCCTTCTTTTCATGCCCCATTCACCAAACACACCCGATCTTTTCAACAAGACAAAGGGCTTACACACAGCATGTCATGTACACACAAGTTTGTATTTTTTAGAGCAAAACAACAGTTAATGCTGGCAAAGATGTTTAGTTATCAGGGATTCCATAAGCTTTCAATACACTGAAAGGCAACATTTTTTGCATGTCTACAAATTATACATTTGTTTCCACACATGTGCCAAATTTTACCCTAACAGTTAGGACTTTTTCACCAAATCGTAGACATAGATATGGAAATCATCATCAAACTTGATGAAATACACAGAGGGTTTGGCTTCCACTTGGTGAATGACCATGCCGATCCTTTTGGAGCCATCTTCTTTGGTATATTCCACATGCTTACCTATTAGGCCATCTACAACTCCTCCTGGCTCCCTCTCTGTTGGAGGAGACTCACTGGATTCTGGCATGATGCGGAGGTCACCTTCCTTATAATCATCTAGAAGCTGGTACATGTACAAGACAGGATCTTTCTCATAGGTAATATAAAACCAGGCTTTCATGATAGGTGCTTGAGCTAAGACCATCCCCCTCCATTCATCCTTAGAACCATGCTCTCCCTCAAACATGTGTTCCACTGCTTTGCCAATTATGGTGTTTGCAAGGTTGGCATCACTAATGTGAGATGATGCCACCCTGTCAGAAAGAATTTTAAGAGACAAAACCCTTTCATCTCTGTGAAGTTCCAGTCCATAGACACAGTCAATTCCATCATATTTCACCAGATAAAGAGAGGGATTTATAGGCACCTGATCCAGAACGGTTCCTTTCCACTGCGTGATGGGCTCATCTCCTTCCTTCCATCCATGAGAAATTCTGCAGCCCACGATGTTCCTGCGGGGCTGGGATGAAGGTCTGCCTCTCTGCTTCTTTTGGGAGACTTTTTTCTTTGTCATGTTTGCAGACCCAGTGGCCCGTCCTGCAGCTGCCCTGGTTTGTTGCCCTTCGGCTTCCTGTGCGTTGGGGGTCTTCATGCCTGCTGGGGGAGGAGAGAGGATAGAGAGACATACCCAGTATGCCACAAGGCAAACTTTTCCCTATAGCCATGTCTGGATGTAGTCTGCGCTAGTGCCTAAGTTTCCCCTAGGAGCCTGGAAGCAATGCTGGAAATCCTGGCTGCATGCCCGCAGTGCTCTCCCTCTTAAGTTCCTTTGGGCTGTGGGGAAAGGCTGGAGTGGTGCCGTAGAGCTGTCTGGGGTTAGGAACTCTGCAGAAGTGGCTGGGCCACCTCCTCCTAGCTCAGAGCCCACTGCCCTCCCGGAACCCCTTGCTACCACTGGCGTCCACTTCCAATCCCCTTGCAAAGAGGCCTTGACCGGCACCCACTGCCCTCCTTCCCTGAGCGTCCCAGCTGCTGTCCACAACACCCCCTGCCTACCCTAACCACTTCCCTGGTACCCACCGCCCTTGCTTCCCGGCGCTCACCTTCAAATCCTTGTCTGGCTCCCGTTCCTACCCCCTTTTCATGTTGCTCACCGCACTCCCCCACCCCACCCTTGCCTGGCGCCCACCTCCACCCCATGTCTCCTGCTGGATTCCTTCCCATCCCCCTCTCCATTCTGGCGCCCACTAATGGCCTTGCCCTGCCTGGCGTCCACCGCCGGGGATCGCGGGCCTCACGTGCCCAAATCGGACACCTCGCTGCTGCCTCCGCTACGAGCCTGTGGCGAAGGAGGGTCAGCAGGCGACCGGCCGAGTGAATGCTTGCAAGAGCTGGGAGGGTAGGATCCGTAGATGAGGAACGTGTCTAGGAGGGCGGCAAGGCAGGCAAAGAGGAAGGCAGCGGCGTCCCCACCGCTTGGCTCGCTAGCCCTCCGCCTCCCTGCTGGCGGTGGCGGCCCCTCAGCCACATCGGGATTCCACCAGTCCCTGCTGTCGCCGCGGCAGTCTCCTCCCTCTTTCCGTAGCGCAGCTTCCTGCCCAGAGAGAGGCCTCCTCTTCCTGTCAAACACCCGACTCTCCTCTCCACCAGGCTCCCACGCCCACCACACAGCCTGTAGCCCCGGCGGAGCTATAGGCTCTGACTCCGCCTCTTTCCAAATTCGGAGTAGTTCGTGCCACAGTCGTCCTCGGAACCCTGTGCCCCCTTCCTCACCCGTTTCAGGGCCACTTGGTTCCCACCTCCACCTTCTTAGTCCGCCTGCCCTGCTTTCCATCTTCTTGGAATTCGCCTTGCTGCCGCCCCGCGCCCACCCCCGCCCCCGCCCCGTCCCATGCCCTTATGGATTTATTCTTTACACGTAAATATGTCTTTCCTCTTTTTGAAAGGCTTTGGAGTTGGAACAGAGAAATTCACTATGGTAAGTCTGCCATTTTGACCCAGTCTCTACCTAATTTTTGCTGACTGATATTTGCTGGCTTTTTTGTTTTTGTTTTTGAGGGATTTTTTTTTCCTTTTCTTTATTGCAAGATAATTGCATGTACAATGTGAACACTATCTACATTTTAGGAAATTAATATTAAGAGGAAAATCATCAACTGCAGTCCCATCTCCCATTTTTGAGGGCCTCACAGCAAAATATTAATGCTCATAGTTTTTTTTTTCCTTTTTCCTAAACTTTGGAAAACTGGGATTTGTTTTTTATCTGCATTTCATGTCTATTAATTTTTCCAGGAAATTAGATGTTTTCTCATCGATTTTTTCATTCAACAAATATTTATTGAGCACCTGTTACATATCTTGCACTTGGTCCGTAAAACTCAATTTTAAAGTGATTTATAATTTGGCTTTTCTCCCAGTACTGGACATTTGACATAATATTTCCACAATAACCAGTAATCAGATCTATGTATCGGAATAGAAAGCTTTGCAAAAAAATAACTTTATAAGAAATAATTAAAGTTATAGTTTTATAAATCAGTGGAGAAACATTGGGTATTCTTTAAGGAATGTTGAAATAATTATTTAAATATTTTGAGAAAGGTTGTATACTAATGTTGTACCAGTATCAATATTTGATTTATTAAAAGGTAAAAAGCAGCAAAATAAAATTGAACAGAAAGCAAATGAACCAACCAAAAACACTGTAAACAAAATAATGCTTAATGGTATCTTTCTTATTCAGATACTTATGGTATTTGAATGAGGGGATGAGTCGGATGTTAACAGAACAACTACACTTAATAAAATAACATCTACAAGGAAAAATAGAAGTAATAATAATCTTGATTCAACAGTCAAAGTATGAAAGAACATTAAAATATTACTTAATGTCATTGATCATGAAAAAGTTTCATATCTAGTGCTGATGCAAGTGAAAGTTTATACAATTTTTATGGGAAGCAATTTGCAGATATGTTGTAGTTTCAGTGAGGGCTTTTTTATTTTTAATTTTAATTTTTATTTTTTTAAATTATATTTTAAGTTCTAGGGTACATGTGCACAATGTGCAGGTTAGTTACATGTGTATACGTGTGCCATGTTGGTGTGCTGCACCCATTAACTCCTCATTTACATTAGGTATATCTCCTAATGCTATCCCTCTCCCCTACCCCCACCTCACAAGAGGCCCCAGTGTGTGATGTTCCCCTTCCTGTGTCCAAGTGTTCTCATTGTTCAATTCCCACCTATGAGTGAGAACATGTGGTGTTTGGTTTTTTGTCCTTGCGATAGTTTGCTGAGAATGATGGTTTCCAGCTTCATCCATGTCCCTACAAAGGACACGAACTCATCATTTTTTATGGCTGCATAGTATTCCATGGTGTATATGTGCCACATTTTCTTAATCCAGTCTATCATTGTTGGACATTTGGGTTGGTTCCAAGTCTTTGCTATTGTGAATAGTGCCGCAATAAACGTATGTGTGCATGTGTCTTTATAGCAGCATGACTTATAATCCTTTGGGTATATACCCAGTAATGGGATGGCTGGGTCAAATGGTATTTCTAATTCTAGATCCCTGAGGAATTGCCACACTGACTTCCACAATGGTTGAACTAGTTTACAGTCCCACCAACAGTGAAAAAGTGTTCCTATTTCTCTACATCCTCTCCAGCACCTGTTGTTTCCTGACTTTTTAATGATCGCCATTCTAACTGGTGTGAGATGGTATCTCATTGTGGTTTTGATTTGCATTTCTCTGATGGCCAGTGATGAAGAGCATTTATTCATGTGTCTGTTGGCTGCATAAATGTCTTCTTTTGAGAAGTGTCTGTTCATATCCTTTGCCCACTTTTTGATGGGGTTGTTTGTTTTTTTCTTATAAATTTGTTTGAGTTCTTTGTAGATTCTGGATATTAGCCCTTTGTCAGGTGAGTAGATTGCAAAAATTTTCTCCCATTCTGTAGGTTGCCTGTTCACTCTGATGGTAGTTTCTTTTGCTGTGCAGAAGCTCTTTATTTTAATTAGATCCCATTTATCAATTTTGGCTTTTGTTGCCATTGCTTTTGGTGTTTTAGACATGAAGTCCTTGCCCATGCCTATGTCCTGAATGATATTGCCTAGGTTGTCTTCTAGGGTTTTTATGGTTTTAGGTGTAACGTTTAAGTCTTTAATCCATCTTGAATTAATTTTTGTATAAGGTGTAAGGAAGGGATCGAGTTTCAGCTTTCTACATATGGCTAGCCAGTTTTCCCAGCACCATTTATTAAATAGGGAATCCTTTCCCCATTTCTTGTTTTTCTCAGGTTTGTCAAAGATCAGATAGTTGTAGATGTGTGGTGTTATTTCTGAGGGCTCTGTTCTGTTCCATTGGTCTATATCTCTGTCTTGGTACCAGTACCATGCTGTTTTGGTTAGTGTAGCCTTGTAGTATAGTTTGAAGTCAGGTAGCGTGATGCCTCCAACTTTGTTCTTTTGGCTTAGGATTGACTTGGCAATGCAGGCTCTTTTTTTGTTTCATATGAACTTTAAAGCAGTTTTTTCCAATTCTGTGAAGAATGTCATTGGTAGCTTAATGGGGAAGGCATTGAATCTATAAATTACCTTGGGCAGTATGGCCATTTTCACGATATTGATTCTTCCTACCCATGAGCATGGAATGTTCTTCCATTTGTTTGTATCCTCTTTTATTTCGTTGATTAGTGGTTTGTAGTTCTCACTGAAGAGGCCCTTCACATCCCTTGTAAGTTGGATTCCTAGGTATTTTATTCTCTTTGAAGCAGTTGTGAATGGGAGTTCACTCATGATTTGGCTCCCTGTTTGTCTGCTATTGATGTATAAGAATGCTTATGATTTTTTTACATTAATTTTGTATCCTGAGACTTGGCTGAAGTTGCTTATCAGCTTAAAGAGATTTTGGGCTGAGACAATGGGGTTTTCTAGATATACAATCATGTCATCTGCAAAGAGGCACAATTTGACTTCCTCTTTTCCTAATTGAATACACTTTATTTCTTTCTCCTTCCTGATTGCCCTGGCCAGAACTTCCAACACTATGTTGAATAGAAGTGGTGAGAGAGGGCATCCCTGTCTTGTGCCAGTTTTCAACGGGAATGCTTCCAGTTTTTGCCCATTCAGTATGATATTGGCTGTGGGTTTGTCATAAATAGCTCTTATTATTTTGAGACACGTCCCATCAATACCTAATTTATTGAGAGTTTTTAGCACGAAGTGCTGTTCAATTTTGTCAGAGGGTTTTTCTGCATCTATTGAGATAATCATGTGGTTTTTGTCTTTGTTTCTGTTTATGTGCTGGATTACGTGTATTGATTTGCATATGTTGAACCAGCCTTGAGTCCCAGGGATGAAGCTCAGTGAGGGCTTTTTTAAAGCTGTGGTTAACTGTTACTCCTAAGATTTCAACCCTGGAATTTCAATGAAAAGTAAGGGGTTGGGGGGTTACCAAGGTTCTGAACTCCAGATTCTGTATTCATATATTTAACAAGCAGTCACAAGTTCTGCTGAGCATCGAAGTCTTTCAGTGGTTCCCTCTAGAATGGGTAAACTGTGCCAGTAGAAAAACATCCACCAAATGCCCTGTTTGCCTCTTGGACCTGTTCTCCTCCTATCTCAGCTAGGTAATTATTTCGTATTTCTCAGCTTTTAGATGCCATTGAGAGCGGATTTTCTTTTTTACTATATTTGTTCAGATTTAATTTGTTCAGGTTTTAGGGAAAGTTGTTTTGAATTGTTTAGTGTCCTATTACTGAAATCTCAAACCCTATTTTTTATTATAAAATGCATGTGTTCATCATTAGGTTGTATACATTAAATAGGTACAGCTTTGTGTGTGTAAATCATACCTCAGTAGTGGTTTGAAAAAGAAAAAAATGTGTTTAACTATTTGTAATGACTTCAAACTACAAAACACCTACATTTCCATCAACAGTATATTGTATATGTTGGGGTATATTCATACATTGGAATATCATGCAGTAGTGAGAATGTTCAAGCTACAACTACATGCAAAAACATAAATGAATCTCTGAAATATGTTGAAAAAAGAGGCCAGACAACAAAGGGGCACACATTATTCTATTCAATTTATTTGAAGTTCAAAAACAATCATTAACTAATCTGTTGTCTAAAAAGTTAAGGTAGCAGTTATTCTTGCAAAGATATTTTCCAAATAGACAACAATTCATACTCTATCAGTAGTTGGCCAAAGTAAAAATTAGAGAGATCTTTGGACATGTATGTATGGCTAGAAAGGTTTATATAGATGCTGAGCTGCAAAATATATTTAACTGTAATAGACATCAATTGATACTGCAGCCTAGCATCTTATCACCATTCTTCTGGTAATAGTGCCACAGTTTTCCTCTTGGGAACAACATAAGCCTGACTTTTCAGAGTATGGAATTACTGTTACAATGATTAGTTTAGGAATAAGCATTCAACCTAGTCAGAGCCAATGAGACTCAAACTGCTATGCATGAGGCAGTTTCTGTTGGAGGAGAGTGAACCTGAAAGGATATGAGGATTAAGCTGCTGTATTCATCTTACTATCATCAATAGACTGAGAATGAAGGCACCCCAAAGAAGAGAATGGAGCCAGGCTATGCAAAAAGAGGGAGACTGTCCCAGTGACACATTTTGTACATGTAGGTGGTCATGGCCACTGACTGACTTTTGAATATTCATCTCACTTTAAAAGGTTAGTCTAAGCTAGTCATGGTGATGCCATTCTTCCTGCAAGTGATTGATTTGGCACTGGGCATGTGATCTAATCCTGGTCAATTAAGCATCATAGTATGTCTGCTGGAAGACTTCTGAAAAAAAAATCTTTACTCTTAAGAAAGAGAAGCAGGAAATAATGTTACCTTTTCTTTTTTAGGATGATGCTATATCTTTATATGACCTTTGGAATATCTGTAATCATCTTGAGGGCAATACTTATGTAATGAAGATGGAAGAAGAGAGAATATGAATACTCTGTGCACTTTGATCTTATCGTTTAGCTGCTGATCATACCATCCCTGGAGTCCTACTTCTGACTCCAAGTTATGAGGTAACAAATTTCTTTATAGTTAAAGCAATTTGAGTCTGGGTTTTCTGTTACTTGCAGTTGAAGGCATCTTAAATGGCTTAGCGTTCCCAGACTTAAATGATATAGTATCCCTAGACAATACCGTTATACTTTTAAGTTATATGAAACAATACATTCTCAGGCACTCATTCATACAACCAGCTCCCATATCAGGAAATGGGACCTTACTTCCAGACTTAAAAAATCCAGTATTCAGTTGCAGATAAGGAATAAGGAGCTATCTAAAAAACAAGCATGAGGTAAAGAGGCATCATTCTAATTTGCACTATAAGAAAAAATATACCAGGACTAGCAAATAACTCCCTAAATAAATGCTGTCAACAAAGTGATGAGCCTCTTATATTTTCCTCATTGGAAGAGGTAGGCTTCCAGACTCCAGTCTCTCCAACTCACATCTATTTTCCATATACTTTAGGTTTCTTTGTCTTAAGGAGGTGATCCTGATATTCAATCTTATGAGAATAAAAAATAACATTCTAATCACTTATTTTTTAAATGTCATGCATTAATATTAGTTAAGACCATCTTTCACAATTACCAAAAATTAATATGGTTTACTGCAATCTTTATGACAATGAAAAGATCTATAATGAATGAAATAGACCTTTCTCTATCTCATTTCCTTTTTCTCCTTGCCACCTCTCAGGATGTCCCAGTGTTCTCACGTTCCACCATCAATCACACTTAACCAATGTTAAATCCCTGGTATGTATTCTTCCAAAGCATTTTCTGTGTTATTACAACAATATATAAATATAAATGTAAATATAGGAATTTGGAAGTCCTTCTCACTTTTTAACGTAAGTGGGATGATACTCTTTACATTTGTGTGCAATGACACATCTATATATATTTCTAAAACATCTTCTTTATAATTGTATAATATTTCAAATGATACATAAACACAATGTATTCAAAAGTTCTGGTATTGATAGACATTCAAGATTTTCCCCCAGCTATTTTTGCTATTTCAAACAATGCTGTGATAACAAGTGAATGCAATCCAATTGTGACATTTCCCATTCCATCTATTTTGAGGGTTGATGGTGCCTATTTTGCTGACGAGGTAGGTATCTTTGTCTTTTCTCAATGTTGCCATATTCTTCCTTCTTAACGTTACCCGTGCTGATGTAAAAGAACCTTTCCAGATAAAGAAGAGTCTCTTTTATTTAAGAATATATATGTGCTTTGTCTGGCCTTCCCCCAGTATTCATAAATTTTTAGCAATCTTCCAAGAAGTTATTGAATCAAAAAGAAAATTTTAAAAAATTAACAACAGAGAACTTGAGAAATGATAGCAATGAGGACACAACATATTAAAATGTGCCAGTTACAGCCAGCACTCTATTCAAAGACAAATGTATAGTAATGACTATTTCCCTTAAAAATTAGCTAGAAATTATCATTATAGATAGCCATGGAAACTTAAAGGAAATAACTAAAATATGCAAAGACTGATGAAGTGAAAAAACAGAAAATTAGTAGACTATATAGCAAAACCTATGTCTAAGTTTTGTGAAAAAATAAAACAATAGGAAAGAAAACTGGCAATACAGGAAAAAGGACCAACAAATGCAAAGGGGATTTATAATAGGTTATTTGAAAATATAAAATTGTCATGCAATAATTCACTTATGAAACAAGTATTTATAGAGTGTCTCCTATGTTCCAGACCCTTTCCTAGCACTACAGTACTAGAATGAATTAGATAGACAAGATTCCTGCATTCAAAGTTTATATTCTAGTGGAGTAAGACAGAAAATAAAGAAACAATCTAAAAGACAAGTTCACATAGTGATAAGTACTGCAGAGCAAGAAAAACCAAGGTTGTGGGGTAGAAGGAGAGAATCTCTGAACAGGTGATATTTGAGTTAAGACCTGAATATGAGAACCAACCAGTTACGAAAAGTTATGAAAAGCTCTGGGAGTAAGAAATAACTCTAGCATAAAGACTTTGAAGTGGAAACAAGCTTCTTGCCTTTGAGAATAGAAAAATGTTAGTATGGCTGTAACATATAGTGAAAACGGAGACCATATTTGAATCAGAAAAGAGTGAGATCAGATAGAGCACTGCTTCTTCATTCTTATTTCATTATTGTCCCCTCCCCACTAGATGACTTTATAAGGATTTTTTTCTTTTTCCTAATTGTCCCCTCATGAAATTTGAATACCAATGATGCACTGTATGATCTAGTCAATAAATGCATGTATATCTGTACTTTATACATAATCAACCTGTATGCAGGATGAAGTATGAATAAAATTTGAAGGTAGTAGTTAAATTAAAAATTAGAAAGCTAGCAATATCTAACTTACCTGTATAACTGTATTTGCTAAGTGACTTTTAATGGAATTTATTTACTTACATAAATTATAATGAGTCAAATTATGTATGCAAATTGGCAATTTATGTAAATACATAATAGTAATGTAATCACATTTAAAAAATTATTCACAACATTTTTCTAGCAAAGGTGAAACAATGGAAAACATTAATTTCTTCAAAGTTATTTTTGTGAATTTAACTTTTCACTTTTCCTTCATATGACAAAATCAGTTGTAACTAGCAGCTAGATATTCATACATTATCATTTTTTCTTTTTAGTACTTGACATAAATAATGATGGGTTAAATAACTTCTGTAAAGTTAAATATTAACTATTTTTATTTAATTTTCAAAGCCCAAGTCACACACAAGACACCGAGGATCAAACATAGTCAGTCAGTGGCAGGTACACAAAGGCCACTTCTTGACATATGACATATGACTTCAAGAATGAGCAATAGATTGAAAAGTCCTACAATCAAAGTCATCTATTTGCTATGATTTTGTAGTGCTGGTCTTGCATACATTTCATGTATCTTCCATGAGCTCAATGGCAATGCTTCTGTAATATCCAAGAAAACAAGAGTGATGAAGTTCTAAAGTATAAGATTTTATCAAATACAGTTGAGCTTTGGAGGACACAAATCATTGTAAAACTTCATATCATTCCCCCTCTCACACCAACAATCGTATTTCCCCCTTTTGGGGGCAGTATCATCCTGTTTGAGAATGCATGATCTAGTGCATGCAGAATAAGGCATGAAGATTGTTTTGTATATCATCTGCAATAAGAAGCCTTTGGAGCATTCTAAGCAGGAGGGTGGCATAATCTGGTTTACATTTTTAAAAGATAGTTCGGGCTATTGTATGGAGAGTTGAAAGGCAGGTGAGAAGATTTTAGTTTCCAACAGTCAAATTTATCGAACTTAAGGCCTTATCTTCTTTTTAAAATCCTTTAGTTACTGAGACAGCACCCCTCTCCTTCCATGTTGCCAAAGCATCGGGTTATGTGCTTACTACTGTTGTTTGCAGTTCTCTCTTAATTGTTGATCCCTGTGGACTTCCCTCACACTATTAAAAGCTCAGCTACACATTTAAAAGGAGGTCTGTCATATTTTATTCAACATTTTAAAGTTTAGTGATTTTTAGTGAAAGAGTTTTCATGTGCCCACTGTTTAGTGTCTTTTAAACTAGTGGCTTTACTTAGCCACTCCTGTGGTCAATCAGTGGTATAGTTTACTTCCTTCAAGACAGAGGCAAGAAGATTTTAGGGGAGTCAGTGGAATCATGCTCTCACTTTGTGAGGCCCCTCTTTAATATGTGCTATTACTTATTTAAACAAGCGAGCTCAGCAGCTCATAGTTTATCTCAGATGCCTCCAAAATTGATTTTTAAAGGACATTAAAGCCACACTGAAAATATCTAACCTCTAACTACAATACATTGCAAATTATTCTTAGGTATATTGTACAACATATTAACTGCATAAAATTAAAAAATTCCATTTTGTTTCTATGAAGTACTGTGTATAGCATTTGCCAAATAGCACCCTAATTCCCCTGGCTGCATGTCTCTCAAAGACTTTTCTAATTGGTGAGTGTGAGAGGAGTTGGACATGTGAAAAACCGTTTATCTCTTGGGTCTATTTCTTTTGGACAGAATAGGCACTCTAATTCATTCTCAAACACAGGATAAGCTTTATGGCCACACCAGAGATGTCCATAGTTATCCAGTTATGCTTGTTTTTGGGTGAAATATTAGGAAGTCCTTGAAGCCCCCTATCTAGCCATGTCCTCCAGTTCAGCTTTTATTAAATACAAAGGGGATATTTTGACTTCCAGTTGTGTCATTATGGTGCTGTTCTCTCAAATGGTTACAAACTTGCAAAGAGTAAAGAAGACTTTTCATTCTTAGTCCTCTGAGCCATTAACTGTAACATAACTGTAAAGTTATCTTGAGATGTGGTACAATTTCAATCTGAAAGAGAAAGCAAAAATGTTACAGATATGCTTGAACCAATCATTACTTACCAAAAATAAATATAGGAAATGAGTTATTAGGGAATGTACTGTAATCTCTGAGAGGAAAGAAAAACTTTTGAATTCCACAGTGTCAACTTCTATGTCCAGTAGTGACCTAAGGAAAAGAGTTGGAGGATTCTGACCATATCTCTTTAACTGTGATGAGTGCACAGACCAAGACTGATTAATTGTGTGAGTGTGATCCCATCACTGATCATTAATATGAAACTCTCTTACATTTTAACTCATGTATCCTCAGGACCAATAATATCACATGGGCTTGGGGAACGGGAAATGGGACGTGATATACGTAATGAATTTTGAACAAATCTACTGAAGTATAAACATCTGTCCTTTATCCAAACAGAATACAGGTTTAAGCTCTGTCTGAATACTAAGAACTTTTGAACAGCCGTACATTAAATTTTTCACTAACGGTTTTAAATCAGTGACAAACTCCCTTTGGGGTACCTGTTGGCCCATTGCCAAAATAACATATCAGTGGTTTCCGATATAATGGCTATGAGAGTTATCCAGAGCGGGGAGGCCAATAACAACCATTTATCAGTGAATTTCTGGGTCAGTTTCTCATTTTCTAGAGATCACTTCATTAGTATTCTATGCCCAATCTAGGCATTGAGTATAGAGCCCAACTCTGTCATCTATGGTTTTCACTGGGAATTGTTTTCTCTTAAGAAAATCTTCAAAAGAAGACCAGAAAACGTGGTGTAGTCCTTGACTCATATTTATCTTCCACTGCACAGCGTTATCAAATAGGAAAACATGCAGGGTGTACCTGAAAACAGCCGGATCCAACTAATTTTCACCACGTCTACTACCACCAGGATGGGAAATCCACCATTATCTGTTACTTACATAATTGGAAGAGCCTACTAATTATTCTCCCTTTATTCATCACATACGAATAAAAACTATTCTCCAAGTTGTCAGAGTGATCCTGTAAAACTAAGACAAACCTTGTCTCCCCTCCACTATTAATACATGGATGGCTTTCCATCACATACAGTGTAAAAGCCAAATTGCATTTTGAAACCTACAGGGCTATAAGCTGTCTGCCTCTCCCTCATCCCCATTACCTCTCTGAAACCACCTTTTGCTTTTCTCTGCCTTGTTCACTCAGCTCCAGTCATGATGACATCCTCCTTGCTCCTCAAACATGCCAGGCCTAAACCTGTCTTGGGGCCTCAGCACGTGCTGTCCCTCCATCTGGAATGCTCCTCCCCAGACAGCTACAGGGTCAGTTCTCCCATTGCCTTCAGGGGAGACTCAAAAGCCAAGTTCTCAGTGAGGCCTTCCCTGGACACCTTGTCTATCTAGTTTCAGCTTCCCTCCTGAAATTTTCTATCCCAATTCCTTGCTTTATGTTTTTCTGTTTAACACTAGACACTATGAAAATACATTATAATTGCTTATTTATTTTGGCTACTGTCTGTCCCCCACACTAAAATGAAACCTCCATGAGGGTAAGAATTGTAGTTTGCTTCTTTCATTCATGATTACATCATCAGTATCTGTGCCTAGAAGAGTGCCTGGCAGAGAGCCCACCTGAAGTAAGTATTTGTGAGGTAAAGATAAAACAAGTAAATTAAAAAGCAAATGGGATCAAAGCAAGTCAAAGGGGCAGTTTTTCCAGGGTGTGGCCCCAGTTACAAGTGCAAACGCTTCCAGGGAATGACTTTGCCTTTTATTAGAGTGAAGCAGGCCAGCTGGGGGTGTGGCCAACTGGAGAGGGTATTCGGAGTCTAAACTGGACTGAGACCTACCTAAGGCCCAGCTGCATGTATCCTTTTTGGAATGAGGGCCCTAATCCTCACGTTTTTGTTTTTGTTGTTGTTGTCATTCTGTTTCAATTTCAGGAGATACCAGAGACATAAATTTTCATCGTGTGAAATCTCTCAAATGTCTAAAGTACCTAATTAAAAATTGAAAACAATAAAAACACAAAGATGAAAAAAACCTGGCAGCTGTCTGAGACTGGTTCCTGGGCACCTTGCTGGATTTTGTTGGACGAAATTGTGTGATGTACACAAGAAAATTAATCCTTGCTACGGTGAGGTAGGCTTGCCTTGTGTAATTCTTGAGGCAGTCAGCCTCAGGCCATGTTGGGTGGAGAGAATAAACTCTATTTACCACCTTCTTTCAACTCCTGGCAGCTCCTTGCATCTCCCACTATGCATGGAGTTACGGTAACCTGGGCAGCAGGGAGTCACCAGCACTCTTTCTTGGGGTCAGAGGTATAATTTAGTGAACGGTGTGGTTGCAGAAAGCAGTGAGAGGGTTTTCAGATGGGCTACAGGAGAAAGACTTGGGAAAGGCAAGGAGGAGAGGAAGAGAAAGACACAGATCTATCTTTGCATCAGACACCATAGTTCTGAGGGACTTTTTGTGGGTTGCTGCTCCCTCTCCCCACCAGCCTTGACCCTTTTTTGTGACATTATACAGCTGAATGAGTTAGTTATACCAAGTCACAACTCCCAGCCCAACTGCCCCATGGCATCTGCCTCACCTGGAAACAAAGAGCTGACCAGAATTCCATCACAGGTCTCTGTGAGCTGGGGTAGGCAAGACTGGCCAACAGGTGCCTGTGAGGGGTCTGCAGACACCAGCTTTGTGGGGAAGGTCTAACCAGAATGTGGATTCTTGGGACAGCAGGTCTCTGTTAGCGGATCGTTGGTCGGAGCCACCTATGGTTTCAGGAAGCTGCTGAAAGAAGCATGGACAGGCAAGTACTCCCCATACCCTCGAGAGAAACACTAGGCTCAGTCCTCTGATGCCCCTCATCTCTAGATAGAAAACAAACATTCCAGCAGAAGGAATAGGAGTGATGAGACTGCTGTACCTGAGTTCAGTAAGATTTCATTTTTTCTGGATAAAGGACTTTCCAAATGCAAGATGGCACATCTCTTAAGTTCTGAGAGCCCCACTAACCCATCCTCTACCAAGATTGTTTATCTAGCGCAGGACAAATGTGAGGAGGCAGCCCACAGCCCAGCACATGTGGGGCACCATGTTAGCGTGTTTAGGCTGAGCATTGGGTTTCTGCTGGACAAGTGTGTCATTAACTCCCTGAAACAGGAAAAGCCTTATGGGCATAAACTTGGCTCCTGATTAACTTGACTGAGTCATTCCTGTCAACATGCTCTTCTAGTGAACCTCCAATGCATCCGGCGTCTTTGACAGTTGCCACTTCCTTTGTGCATAGAGCCAGGAAGAGCAATGTGGACACTACCAGAAGTCCAACATTTTCCTGGGCCTTCCGATCTCTCATGGGCCCCATACCCCACAACTCTTTTCCTGTATTCTCACTCCCTCTGTCAGTCTTTCTTCTTTGAATTCCTCCTTCCTCAGTGGCCCTCTTCTAATCCCTCCAACACCCTAACCCACATAGCCTCTTCTTTTGTGTATCCTTTAGCCTCTCCCCAGATCCCTGTCAGGTTGATCCTTCTCCACCTTACTCTGGACCCTCTTCTAAGCTTCTTTGTGTTCCTCTCTACTCAGTTTATTCTATTTTCCTCTAAGCCCCAAGATCTCGCTCTCCCTCTGTTAGTCTTCCTTCTGAGTTGGATGTTTCCTTCTCATAGGTCATCCCCTCGCCCAAGGAGCCCCTCCCTTTCTGGCCCTTTTCCACCTCTTCCTAAGCAGTCACCTCCTCCTCTCTCCCCAAGACAGCCAATCTCTTGTTCCTTCCCCTGCCCCCTCCAGACCAGACCAGCTAAATCCAGTGCCATTTTTAAATGACTGATTATGATTCTAGCTGAACTTTATTCACAGCCGAAATTGACAGCTGTTCGTTCCTTCCATGCCCCATCTACCAAACACACCCGAACTTTTCAACAAGACAAAGGGCTCACACACAGCATGTCATGTATACACAAATTTGTATTTTTTAGAGCAAAACAACAGTTAATGCTGGCAAAGATGTTTAGTTATCAGGGATTCCATAAGCTTTCAGTACACTGAAAGGCAACATTTTTTGCATGTCTACAAATTATACATTTGTTTCCACACATGTGCCAAATTTTACCCTAACAGTTAGGACTTTTTCACCAAATCGTAGACATAGATACGGAAATCATCGTCAAACCTGATGAAATACACAGAGGGTTTGGCTTCCACTTGGCGAATGACCATGCCGATCCTTTTGGAGCCATCTTCTTTGGTATATTCCACATGCTTACCTATTAGGCCATCTACAACTCCTCCTGGCTCCCTCTCTGTTGGAGGAGACTCACTGGGTTCTGGCATGATGCGGAGGTCACCTTCCTTATAATCATCTAGAAGCTGGTACATGTACAAGACAGGATCTTTCTCATAGGTAATATAAAACCAGGCTTTCATGATAGGTGCTTGAGCTAAGACCATCCCCCTCCATTCATCCTTAGAACCATGCTCTCCCTCAAACATGTGTTCCACTGCTTTGCCAATTATGGTGTTTGCAAGGTTGGCATCACTAATGTGAGATGATGCCACCCTGTCAGAAAGAATTTTAAGAGACAAAACCCTTTCATCTCTGTGAAGTTCCAGTCCATAGACACAGTCAATTCCATCATATTTCACCAGATAAAGAGAGGGATTTATAGGCACCTGATCCAGAACGGTTCCTTTCCACTGCGTGATGGGCTCATCTCCTTCCTTCCATCCATGAGAAATTCTGCAGCCCACGATGTTCCTGCGGGGCTGGGATGAAGGTCTGCCTCTCTGCTTCTTTTGGGAGACTTTTTTCTTTGTCATGTTTGCAGACCCAGTGGCCCGTCCTGCAGCTGCCCTGGTTTGTTGCCCTTCGGCTTCCTGTGCGTTGGGGGTCTTCATGCCTGCTGGGGGAGGAGAGAGGATAGAGAGACATACCCAGTATGCCACAAGGCAAACTTTTCCCTATAGCCATGTCTGGATGTAGTCTGCGCTAGTGCCTAAGTTTCCCCTAGGAGCCTGGAAGCAATGCTGGAAATCCTGGCTGCATGCCCGCAGTGCTCTCCCTCTTAAGTTCCTTTGGGCTGTGGGGAAGGGCTGGAGTGGTGCAGTAGAGCTTTCTGGGGTTAGGAACTCTGCAGAAGTGGCTGGGCCACCTCCTCCTAGCTCAGAGCCCACTGCCCTCCCTTTACCCTTTACTGCCATTAGCATCCACTCCCAATCCCCTGCAAAGCGGCCTTGACCAGCACCCACTACCCTCCTGCCCTGAGTGCCCCTGCTGCTGTCTGTAACCCCCACTGCCTATCCTAACCACTTCCCTGTTACCTACCTCCCTTGCTTCCTGGCGCTCACCTTCAAATCCTTGTCTGGCTCCTATTCCTACCCCCTTTCCCTGTCGTCCACCTCACTCCCCCACCCCACCCTTGCCTGGTGCCCACCTCCACCCCATGTCTCCTGCTGGATTCCTTCCCATCCCCCTCTCCATTCTGGCGCCCACCAATGGCCTTGCCCTGCCTGGCGTCCACCGCCGGGGATCGCGGGCCTCACGTGCCCAAATCGGATACCTCGCTGCTGCCTCTGCTGTGAGCCTGTGGCGAAGGAGGTTCGACAGGCGACTCGCTGAGTGAGTGCTTGCAAGAGCGGGGAGGGTAGGATCCATAGATGAGGAGCGTGTGTAGGAGCCCGGCGAGACAGGCATAGAGCACTGCAGCGGTGTCCCCAGCGCTTCGCTCGCTGGCCGTCTACCTCCCTGTTGGTGGCGGCCACCCCTCAGCCACGTTGGGCTGCCACCAGTCCCTGATGCAGTGGCTGTAGTCTCTGCCCTTTTTCTGCACAAGACTACAGTGTTAGTTTCCTCTTAGTAGTGATGTCTTCCATTCTAATCACAGAGCAGGTCTGCCTTTCTTTTCTTGGGGCCCCTTCTGGGCTCCTCCTTCCCTTTCCACAATTCACAACAGTGGAACCTGTAGGTGGCCTTTTCTCTCTTCCTGTCTCTGCTGGCTGGATCCTTCAAGCTCTCTAGCCCCTCACCTCAGCTCTCTTGCTCTCTCTGTTTTCCATCTTTCAGACATTTCTCACATTCTTTGGAAACATACAAATTAACATAGAAATACCATGTGTATACATTTATGGAGACATGAATCCTTTACGACCATATGCAAATGTGTGTATATATATATATATATATATATATAAATCTCCAAGCACATGCACATATATAAAACTATGAATTCTGTGTACAGTTCCAGAAATTCCTATCCATAGATTCTTAATTCCAAATACACACCTCTATCCAATCACATAACTCACAGGTACAATTCTCTATATATGCATACACACTCACGAATACATATATTAAGTGTTTCTCCAAAGCATTATGTTGGCATATTTTAGATTTGGAGACCTTGCTTTGAAGAAGTATTGGCTTATTTTAAGCTTAAAGAGTTATTTTTGAATGTGATTACAATACTTAACAAACCTTATCTATTTCGCATAAAGTGAAGTCATTTTTAATTTTTGTGTGTTTTTTTGTGAGTTACGGTTTTTCACAGTATCCTATAATTCTGAAAATAATCAACAATATTAGGTTGCTATATCAAGTAAGATGTTTTCAGTTACATGTTGTAGGACAACAAACCAAATGGGTGTACAATAAAAACAATATGTTGGCTAACATCTGAAAAGTTAAATAGGTGTTTGGTTAATCTTAATCTATGGTGGAATAATATTTTATTATATATATATATCACATTTTTTATCCATTTATTTATTGATGGACAGTTAAGTTGATTCCATATCTTGTCTATTGTGATCAGTGCTGCAAATAAATATGTGAGTGCAGATAGCTCGTTGATATGCTGATTTCCTTTCTTTTGGGTATATACCCAATAGTGAGATTGCTGGATCTTAGGGAATTTGTAGTTTTAGTTTTTGGAGGAACTACCACGCTGTTTTTCATAATGGCTATGCTAATTTATATCCCCACGAGCAATTTACAAGGATACCTCTTTCTTCACTTCCTTACCAACAGTTTTTATTTTCTGTCTTTTTGATAATAGCCATTTTAACTGGGGTAAGATGATATCTCATTGCTATTTTGATATACAATTACCTGATGATTAGCGATTTAGAATACTTTTTATATATCTGTTGTCCATTTGTGCGTCTTAGTTTGAGAAATGTCTACTCAGCTCTTTTGCCCATTTTTAAATCAGATTATTTGATTTTTTACTATTGGGTTGTTGGAATTTCTTACATATTTTTATTATTAATCCCATCAGTTGAATACTTTGCAAATATTTTCTCTTGTTACCTAGGTTGTCTCTTCATTTTATGATTGTTTCCTTTGCTGTGCAGAAGCTTTTTAGCTGATGTGATTTCACTTGCCCATTTTTCCTTTGATTGCCTGTGCTTTGAGGTCTTACTCAAGAAATCGTTGCTCAGACCAATGTCCTGAAGCTTTTTCCCAAAGTTTTCTTCTAGTAGCTTCACAATTTCAGGTCTTAGATTTATGTCTTTAATCCATTTTGATTTGAGTGTTCTATATGGTGAGAGATAGATATGTCTAGTTTCATTCTTCTGTGTATGGATACCCAGTTTTCCCAACAACATTTATTACAGAGAGTGTCCTTTCTATAGTGTGTGTTCTTGGCTCCTTTTTTGAAAATAAGTTGACTATAAATGCATAGATTTATTTATGAGTTCTCTATTTTGTGGTGTCTATTCATATGCCAGTACCATGCTATTTTGATTACCACAGGTTTTTTGTTTGTTTGTTTGTTTTTTGAGACAGAGTCTTGCTCAGCTGGAGTGCAGTGGTGCAATCTTGGCTCACTGCAAGCTCCTTGTCCTGGGTTCACGCCATTCTCCTGCCTCAGCCTCCCCAGTAGCTGGGACCACAGGTGCCCGCCACCACGGCCGGCTAATTTTTTTGTATTTTTAGTAGAGACGGGGTTTCAGCATGTTAGCCAGGATGGTCTCTATCTCCTGACCTCGTGATCCGCCCGCCTTGGCCTCCCAAAGTGCTGGGATTACAAGTGTGAGCTACCACGCCTGTCCCCATAGGTTTATAGTATAATTTGAAGTCAGGTAATTTGATGCCCCAGCTTAGTTCTTTTTCTTCAGGATTGCTTTGGCCATTCTGATCCTTTTGTAGCTCCATATGAATTTTAGGACTGTTTATTTTCTGTTTCCATAAAGAATGTCTTTGGTATTTTGACAGAGATTGAGTTTATGTATATGTAGATAACTTGGAGTAGTATGGACATTTTAACAATATTAATTAGTCCAACTCATGAACATGGATATTTTTCTATTTTTATGTTGTCTTTATTTTTTATCAATGTTTTATAATTTTTATTGCAGACATCTTTCATTTCTTTGGTTTAGTTTATTTCTAGGTATTTTATATTTTGTAGTCATTGTGAAAAGGATTGCTTTCTTGATTTCTTTTTTTACACAGTTGGCATTTGTGCTACTGATTTTTGTATGTTGGTTTTATAAATAAAATCAGTTTCTTAGTTACAGTTCGTTTTTGGTGGGATCTTTAGATTTTTTCTAAATATAAAATCATATTATCTGCAAATAAAGAGAATTTAACTTCTTCCTTCCCAATTTGGGTGTTGTTTCTTTCTCTTACCTAATTGCTCTTGTTAGAATTTCCAGTACTATGTTGAATAAAAGTGGTGAAAGCTGGCTAACACAGTGAAACCCCATGTCTACCAAAAAAAAAAAAAAAAAGAAAAATTAACCGGACGTGGTGGCAGGTGCCTGTAGTCCCAGCTACTCGGGAGGCTGAGGCAGGAGAATGGCGTGAACCCGGGAAGCAGAGCTTGCAGTGAGCCGAGCTCGTGCCACTGCACTCCATCCAGCCTGGGCGACAGAGCGAGACCCCGTCTCAAAAAAAAAAAAAAAAAAAAAGTGGTGAAAGCACCATGGAATACTACACAGCCACAGAAAATAAAATCATGCCCTTTTCAGCATCAGCGATGCAGCTGAAGGCTATTATCCTACGTAAATGAATGCAGAAACAGAAAATCAAATGCTGCATGTTCTCACTTATAAACGGGAGGCAAAAAATGGGTGCATATGGGCATAAAGATGTAAATAATAGACACTAGGATTTCCAAAAAGAGGGAGGAAGAGAAGAATGATTGAAAAACTGCCTACCGAGTACTATGTTAGCTATTTGGGTGATGGGTTCAGTAGAAGCCCAAACCCCAGCATTATGCAGTGTATTTATGTAAAAAGCCCACACATGTACCCCATGAAACTAATTTTTTTGTGTGTGGTAAAAGCAGTCATTTTGTCTTGTTCCAAGTCATAGACAAAAGGCTTTCAGGTTTTTTCCCATTTCATATGATGCTAGCTGTGTTTGTCATATATGACCTTTATTCTTTTGAGATATGCTCCTTCTATATCCATTTTGTTGAGAGTTTTTTTCATGAAACGATGTTAAATTTCATTGAATGTTTTTTTGGCATCTATTGAAATGCCCATATGGTTTTGGTACTTTATTCTATTTATGTGATATATCACGTTTATTGATTTGTGTATGTTGAACCATCATTGCATCCCTAAGATTAATCCTACTTGATCATGTGAATGATCTTTGAAATTTGTTGTTGGATTCAGTTTGCTAGTATTTTGTTGAGGATTTTTGCATGTATATTTATTGGTAATATTGGCCTATAATGTTCTTTTTTGGGGTGTCTTTGGTTATGGTATCTGAATAAGGCTGGCCTTCCAAGAATGAGTTTGGAAGCATTCCCTCCTATTTGATTTTTTGGAATGGTTTGAGTAGGATTTGTATTAGTTCTTCCTTAAATTTTTGGTAGAATTCAGCAGTGCAGCCACAAGATCATGGGCTTTTCATTGATGGGAGATATTTTATTACCATTGCTATCTCATTACCTATTATTGGTCCGTTCAGGTTTTCTATTTCTTTATGGTTCAATCTTGGTAGGTTGTATGTGTCTAGGAATTTACCCATTTCTTCTAGGTTTTTAAATTTATTGGCACTGCTCATAATCATCTGTAACAATTTTTTTATTTTCTGTGTTATTACTTATAATGTCTCATTTTTCTTTTTCTTTTTTTTTAATGTTACTTTAAGTTCTAGGATACAACTGAAGAACGTGTAGGTTTGTTACATAGGTATATGTGTGTCATGGTGGTTTGCTGCACCTGTCAACCCATCATCTAGGTTTTAAGTTCCACATGCATTAGCTATTTGTCTTAATGGTCTCCCTCCCCTTGCCCCCCACACCCCGGTCTAATTTTTCATCTGTCATTTTATTTATTTGAGTCTTCTCTTAGTCTAGCTGAAGGTTTGTAGATTTTTGTTGTGTTTTCAAAAAGCCAGCTTTTTGTTTAATTGATCTTTTGCATTGTCTTTCAGTTTCAATTTTATTTCTGCTCTGATTTTTATTATTTCTTTCCTTCTACTAACTCAAGGTTTGATTTGTTCTTAATTTTCTACTTCTTTAAGGTGCATTTTTAGGTTGTTTATTTGAAGTTTTTATGCTTTTTTGACTTAGGCATTTATTGCTACAGTCTTTCCTCTTAGTATTGCTTTTGCTGTGTCCTGTAGGTTTTGGTATGTTGTGCTTTCATTTTCATTTGTTTCAAGAAACTTTAAAAATTTCCTTTTTAATTTCTTCCTTGACCCATTGGTCATTCAGGAACATGTTGTTTAATATTCATGTATTTGTATAGTTTTCAAATTCTGGTTATTTATTTCTATTGTTTTATTCCATTGTAGTTAGAAAAGATACTTGATATAATTTTAATATTTTAAAAATTTGTTGAGATTTATTCTGTGGCCTAACATATGGTCTGTCTTGGAGAATGTTCCATGTGCTGAGGAGAAGAATGTGTATTCTGCTCCTTTTGGGTGAAATGTTTTGTAAGTGTGTAAGAGTTCCTCCAAGTTTATGGTGCAGATTAAGTCTGACATTTCTTTGTTAATTTTTTTGTCTAGATGATCTTTACCGTGTTGAAAGTGGGGTGTTATAGTCCACACTTGTTATCGTTTTGGGATCTACCTCTCTCTTTAGTTGTACTAATATTTTTAAATATATCTCTGTGCACTGGTGCTGGGTGCATATATATTTACAATTATTATATCCTCTGCTGTATTGACCCCTTTATCATTATATAATGACCTTCTTTGTTTCTTTTTACAGTTTTTGGCTTGACATCTACTTTGTCTGATATAAGTATAGTTATTCCTGCTCTATTTTGGTTTCCATTTGCATAGAATATCTTTTTTCCATTCTTTAATTTTAGGTCTGTTGTATGTCTTTATCAGTAAAATTAGTTTCTTGTACACAGAATCTACTTTGGGTCTTATTTTTTGATTCATTCAGCCACTCTAGGTCTTTTGATTAGATAATTTATTCCATTTACTGCCAATATTATTATGGATAAGTAAGGACTTACAACTTTCATTGTGTTATCTGCTTCCTGCTTGTTTTCTAAGTCCTTTTTTTCTTTATTTCTGTCCTTCTTTGTGTATAAGTGATTTTTTTCTGGTAGTATATCTTAATTCCTTGCTTTATATTTTTTGTATATTTGTTACAGGCTTTTGCTTCATGGATACAAGGAGACTTGCAAGACTATTCTAACGAATTGTTTTAAACTAAAGACAACTTAACTCGGACGATGGTGGAGAAAAAAAGAGAAAACTGAAAAAATGCTACACTTTAACTCCATCCTCCCTTACGACTTTTTGTTGTTTCTATATATCTTTTTATATTGTCTGTCTCTTAAAATTGCTCGTATTATTATTATTATTATTGAGATAGGATCTCACTCTATCACCCAAGTTGGAGTACAGTGACATAATCTTGGTTCACTGCAACCTCTGCCCCCCAGGCTCAAGTGATCCTTTTACCTAAGCCTCCTGAGTAGCTAGAACCATAGGAATGCACCACCATGCTAAGCTATTTTTTTGTATTTTTGGTAGACAGGGGGTTTCTCCATGTTGCCTGGGCTGGTCTTGAACTCCTGATCTCAAGTGATTGACCCATCTTGGTTTCCCAAAATGCTGGGATTATAGGCATGAACTACCATGCCTAGCCTGTTATTATTTTTGATAGCTTTGTCTTTTAGTCTTCACAGTAAAGATATAAGTGGTTTATATACAAGTACAGTACTATAATATTCCAAATTTATCTATGTGTCTACATTTATCAGTGAGTTTTAGATCTCCAGATGATTTCTTGCCTTTTTGTGTCATTTCCTTTCAGATTGAAGAACGCAGTATTACTTGAAAGATAGGTCTGGTGATGAATTTCATCAGCTTTTCTCTGTGAAAGTCTATCTGTACTTCATGTTTTAAGGATCACTTTGCTGGATATTCTCAAGTTAAAGATAACTTTGCTGGCAGTATTCTCAGCTTTCAGTTTTTTCCTTCTGCACTTTCAATATGTCATCCTGTTCTTTACTGGCTTGTAAGGTTTCTGCTAAGAAGTCTGCTGACAGATGTGTCAGAGGTCCTTTACATGTTATTTGGTTGTTTTCTTTTGCCGACTTTAGGATCCTTTATTTGTCCTTGACTTTTGTGAGCTTGATTATTATATGCCTTGCAGTCATCTTACTTAGTTTGAGTCTTCTTGGTGTTCTTTAACATTCTTGTATTTGGATATTTATATTTTTTCTCGAGGTTTGAAACACTTTTTGTTATTATTTATTTGAATAAACATTCTACCCTGATCTCTCTACATCCTCTGTAAAGCAAGTAACTCTGTGTTTTTTCCCCCTACTTGAGGCAATTTTCTGGATCTCATAAGCACACTTCATTCTTTTTTATTTTTTAATAATTTTTAAAATTCCCATTGGTTTTTGGGGGAACAGGTGGTATTTGGTTACATGAGTAAGTTCTTTATTGGTGATTTGTGAGATTTTGGTGCACGTATCACCCGAGCAGTATACACTGAACCCAATTTTCAGTCGTTTATCCCTCAGCCCTCCCTCTCATCCTTTCCAAGTGTTCCCAAAGTCCGTTGTATCATTCTTCTGCCTTTATATCCTCAGAGCTTAGCTCCCACTTATGAGTGAGAACATACAATGTTTGGTTTTTTATTCCCGAGTTACTTCACTTAGAATGATAGTCTCCAATTCCATTCAGGTTGCTGCAAATGCCGTTAATTCATTCCTTTTTATGACTGAGTAGTATTCCACTATATATATATATATATATATATATATATATATATATATATATATGTATGTATATGTATGTATATGTATGTGTGTGCATATACACACACACACACACACACGCACACACCACAATTTCTTTATCCACTCATTGATTGATGAACATTTGGGCCGGTTCCACATTTTTGCAATTGCGAATTGTGCTGCTATAGACATGCATGTGCAGATATCTTTTTTGTATAATGACTTTTTCTCTGGGTAGGTACCCAGTAGTGGGATTGCTGGATCAAATGTTAGTTCTACTTTTAGTTCCCTAAGGAATCTCCACACTGTTTTTTCTAGTGGTTGTACTAGTTTACATTCCCACCAGCAGTGTAGAAGTGTTCCCTTTTCACCACATCCATGCCAGCATCTATTAGTTTTTGATTTTTTGATTATGACCATTCTTTGGGGGGGTGGGGTAAGGTGATATTACATTGTGGTTTTGATTAACATTTCCCTGATCGTTGGTGATGTTGATCATTTTTTATGTTTGTTGGCCATTTGTATATCTTCTTTTGAGAATTGTGTATTTATGTCCTTACCCCGCTTTTTGATGAGGTTATTTGTTTTTTCTTGCTAATTTGTTTGAGTTCCCAGGAGATTCCGGATATTAGTCCTCTGTTGGATGGATAGATTGTAAAGATTTTCTCCCAATCTGTGCATTATCTGTTTACTCTGATGACTGTTCCTTTTGTTGTGCAGAAGCATTTTAGTTTAATTAAGTCCCACTTATTTATTTTTGTTTTAGTTGCATTCGCTTTTGGGTTCTTGGTCATGAAGTCTTTGCCTAAGCCAATGTCTAGAAGGATTTCTCCAATGTTGTCTTCTATAATTTTTACACTTTCAGGTCTTGGATTTAAGTCCTTGATACACCTTGACTTGATTTTTGTATAAAGTGAGAGATGAGGATCTAGTTTCATTCTCCTACATGTGGCTTGCCAATTATGCAAGCACCATTTGTTGAATAGGCTGTCCTTTCCCCACTTTATGTTTTTGTTTGCTTTGTTGAAGTTCAGTTGGCTGTAGGCATTTAGGTTTATTTCTGGGTTCTCTATTCTGTTCCATTGGTCTATGTGCCTGTTTTTATACCAGTATCATGCTGTTTTGGTGACTATGGCCTTATAGTATAGTTTGAAGTTGGGTAATATGATGCCTCCAGATTTTTTTTTTTTTTTTTTTTTTTTTTTTTGCTTAGTCCTCCTTTGGTTATGCAGGCTCTTTTTTTGGTTCCATATGAATTTTAGGGTTGTTTTTTCTAGTTCTGTGAAGAATGATGGTGTCATTTTGATGAGAATTGCATTACATTTGTAGGTTGCTTTTAACAGTATGGTCTTTTTCACAATATTGATTTTCCCCATCCATGAGGATGGGATGTATTTCCATTTGTTTGTGTTATCTGTGACTTTTTTCAGCAGTGTTTTGTAGTTTTCCTTGTAGAGGTCTTTCACCCTCTGAGTTCTGTATATTTGTAAGTATTTTATTTACTTTGTGGCAATTGTGAAAGGGATTGAGTTCTTGATTTGATTCTCAGCTTGGTCACTGTTGGTGTATAGCAGAGCTACTGATTTGTGCACATTAATTTTGTATCCTGAAACTGCTGAATTCATTTATCAGTTCTTGGAGCTTTTTGAAAGTCTTTAGGGTTTTCTAGGTATCTGATCATATCATCAGCAAATAGTGGCAGTTTGACTTCCTCTTTACCAATACAGATAGCATTTATTTCTTTGTCTTGTCTGATTGCTCTTGCTAGGACTTCCAGTACTATGTTGAACAAAAGTGGTGAGAGTGGGCATCCTTGTCTTGTTCCAGTTCTCAGAGGAAATGCTTTCAACTTTTCTCCATTCAGTATAATGTTGGCTGTGTGTTTGCCGTAGATGGCTTTTATTACATTCAGGTATGTCTCTTCTATGCTGATTTTGCTGAGGATTTCAATCATAAAGCACTGCTGGCTTTTGTCAAATGCTTTTTCTTCATCTATTGAGATAATCAGGTGATTTTTGTATTTAATTCTGTTTATGGGGTGTATCACATTTATTGACTTGCTTGTGCTAAACCATCCCTGCTTCCCTAGTATGAAGCCCACTTGATCATGGTGGATTATGTTTTTGATATGCTGCTGGACTTGGTTAGCTAGCATTTTGTTAAGGATTTTTGTATCTATATTAATCAGGGATATTGGTCTGTAGTTTCCTTTGTTGGTTATGTCTTTTCCCGGTTTTGGTGTTAGGGTGATACTCACTTCACAGAATGATTTAGGAAGGATTCTCTCTTTATCTTGTGGAATAGTGCCAATAGGATTTGTACCTATGTTCTTTCAATGTCTGATAGAATTCAGCTGTGAATTTGTCCCATCCTGAACTTTTTTTCTTGTTGGTAATTTTTAAATTGCCATTTCAATCTTGCTGCTTGTTATTGGTCTGTTCAGGGTTTCTAATTCTTCCTGATTTAAGCTACAAGGTTTGTATCTTTTCAGGCATTTATTCATCTCCTCTAGGTTTTCTAGTTTATGCGCAAGTTCATAGCAGCCTTGAATGATCTTTTGTATTTCTGTGGTGTCGGTTGTAATATCCCCCATTTCATTTCTAATTGAGCTTATTTGGATATTCTCTCTTCTTTTCTGGGTTAATGTTGCCAGTGGTTTATCAATTTTATTTATCTTTTAAAAGAACCAGCTTTTTGTTTCATTTTTCTTTTGTAATGTTTTGTTTAATTCAATTACATTTCATTCCGCTCTGATCTTGGTTATTTCTTTTCTTCTGCTGTGTTTGGTTTTGGTTTGTTTTTGTTTCTCTAGTTCCTTGAGGTGTGACGTTAGGAACATTGTCTATTTGTGCTCTTTCACACTTTTTGACGTAGTTTAACGCTATCAGCTTTCCGCTTAGCATCACTTTTGCTGTATCCCAGAAATTTATAGGTTGTTTCACTATTATCATTCAGTTCACAGAATATTTTAATTTTCATCTTGATTTTATTGTTTACCCAGGGATCATTCAGGAGCAGGTTATTTGATTTCCATGTATTTTCATGGTTTTGAAGATTTCTTTTGGAGTTGATTTCTAGTTTTATTCCACTCTAGTCTGAGAGAGTACTTGATGTAATTTCAATTTTTAAGAATTTGTTGAGACTTCTTTTTGGCCTATCATATAGCCTATTATGTAGAATTTTCCACGTGCTGATGAATAGAATGTACATTCTGCAGCTGTTGGGTAGAATGTTTCATAAATATCCATTAAGTCCGTTTGTTCTAGGATATAGTTTAAGTTCATTATTTCTCTGCTGACCTCTGTCTTTTTTTTGAGTTCATTTCCAGTCTTTTACTGTTATAAACAACACTCCAATGAATATTCATGTACACAAATTCACTTCATATATACAGATATAGCCATCATATGTATTTTAGAGTTGGCATTAACTGTGCACTTTTTTTTCTTTTTTTTAAATTTATTATTATTATACTTTAAGTTTTAGGGTACATGTGCACAATGTGCAGGTTTGTTACATATGTAAACATGTGTCATGTTGGTGTGCTGCACCCATTAATTCATCATTTAGCATTAAGTATATCTCCTAATGCTATCCCTCCCACCTCCCACCACCCCACATCAGTCCCCGGAGTGTGATGTTCCCCTTCCTGTGTCCATGTGTTCTCATTGTTCAATTGCCACCTATGAGTGAGAACATGCAGTGTTTGGTTTTTTGTCCTTGCAATAGTTTGCTGAGAATGATGGTTTCCAGTTTCATCCATGTCCCTACAAAGGACATGAACTCATCATTTTTTATGGCTGCATAGTATTCCATGGTGCATATGTGCAACATTTTCTTAATCCAGTCTATCATTGTTGGACATTTGGGTTGGTTCCAAGTCTTTGCTATTGTGAATAGTGCCGCAATAAACATACGTGTGCATGTGTCTTTATAGCAGCAAGATTTATAATCCTTTGGGTATATACCCAGTAATGGGATGGCTGGGTCAAATGGTATTTCCAGTTCTAGATCCCTGAGGAATCACCACACTGACTTCCACAATGGTTGAACTAGTTTACAGTCCCACCAACAGTGTAAAAGTGTTCCTATTTGTCCACATCCTCTCCAGCACCTGTTGTTTCCTGACTTTTTAATGATCGCCATTCTAACCGGTGTGAGATGGTATCTCATTGTAGTTTTGATTTGCATTTCTCTGATGGCCAGTGATGGCGAGCATTTTTTCATGTGTTTTTTCGCTGCATAAATGTCTTCTTTTGAGAAGTGTCTGTTCATATCCTTTGCCCACTTTTTGATGGGGTTGTTTGTTTTTTTCTTGTAAATTTGTTTGAGTTCATTGTAGATTCTGGATATTAGCCCTTTGTCAGATGAGTAGGTTGCGAAAATTTTCTCCCATTTTGTAGGTTGCCTGCTCACTCTGATGGTAGTTTCTTTTGCTGTGCAGAAGCTCTTTAGTTTAATTAGATCCCATTTGTCAATTTTGGCTTTTGTTGCCATTGCTTTTGGTGTTTTAGACATGAAGTCCTTGCCCATGCCTATGTCCTGAATGGTATTGCCTAGGTTTTCTTCTAGGGTTTTTATGGTTTTAGGTGTAACGTTTAAGTCTTTAATCCATCTTGAATTAATTTTTGTATAAGGTGTAAGGAAGGGATCGAGTTTCAGCTTTCTACATATGGCTAGCCAGTTTTCCCAGCACCATTTATTAAATAGGGAATCCTTTCCCCATTGCTTGTTTTTCTCAGGTTTGTCAAAGATCAGATAGTTGTAGATATGCGGCATTATTTCTGGGGGCTCTGTTCTGTTTCATTGGTCTATATCTCTGTTTTGGTACCAGTACCATGCTGTTTTGGTTAGTGTAGCCTTGTAGTATAGTTCGAAGTCAGGTAGCATGATGCCTCCGGCTTTGTTCTTTTGGCTTAGGATTGACTTGGTGATGCGGGCTCTTTTTTGGTTCCATATGAACTTTAAAGTAGTTTTTTCCAATTCTGTGAAGAAAGTCATTGGTAGCTTGATGGGGATGGCATTGAATCTATAAATTACCTTGGGCAGTATGGCCATTTTCACGATATTGATTCTTCCTACCCGTGAGCATAGAATGTTCTTCCATTTGTTTGTATCCTCTTTTATTTCATTGAGCAGTGGTTTGTAGTTCTCCTTGAAGAGGTCCTTCACATCCCTTGTAAGTTGGATTCCTAGGTATTTTATTCCCTTTGAAACAATTGTGAATGGGAGTTCACTCATGATTTGGCTCTGTTTGTCTGTTATTGGTGTATAAGAATGCTTGTGATTTTTGTACATTGATTTTGTATCCTGAGACTTTGCTGAAGTTGCTTATCGGCTTAAGGACATTTTGGGCTGAGACAACGGGATTTTCTAGATATACAATGATGTGATCTGCAAACAGGGACAATTTGACTTCCTCTTTTCCTAAATGAATGCCCTTTATTTCCTTCTCCTGCCTAATTGTTCTGGCCATAACTTCCAAAACTATGTTGAATAGGAATGGTGAGAGAGGGCATCCCTGTCTTGTGCCAGTTTTCAAAGGGAATGCTTCCAGTTTTTTTCCCATTCAGTATGATACTGGTTTGTCATAGATAGCTCTTATTATTTTGAGATATGTCCCGTCATACCTAATTTATTAAGAGTTTTTAGCATGAAGGGGTGTTGAATTTTGTCTAAGGCCTTTTCTGCATCTATTGAGATAATCATGTGGTTTTTGTCTTTGGTTCTGTTTATATGCTGGATTACATTTATTAATTTGCGTATGTTGACAGCCTTGCATCCCAGGGATGAAGCCCACTTGATCATGGTGGATAAGCTTTTGGATGTGCTGCTGGATTCGTTTTGCCAGTATTTTATTGAGGATTTTTGCATCAATGTTCAGCAAGGATATTGGTCTACAATTCTCTTTTTTGGTTGTGTCTCCACCAGGCTTTGGTATCAGGATGATGCTGGCCTTATAAAATGAGTTAGGGAGGATTCCCTGTTTTTCTATTGATTGGAATAGTTTCAGAAGGAATGGTACCAGCTCCTCCTTGTACCCCTGGTAGAATTCGGCTGTGAATCCATCTGGTCCTGGACTTTTTTTGGTTGGTAAGGTATTGATTATTGCCACAATTTCAGAGCCTGTTATTGGTCTATTCAGAGATTCAACTTCTTCCTGGTTTAGTCTTGGGAGGGTGTATGTGTCTAGGAATTTATCCATTTCTTCTAGATTTTCCAGTTTATTTGCAAAGAGGTGTTCATAGTATTCTCTGATGGTAGTTTGTATTTCTGTGGGATCGGTGGTGATATCCCCTTTATCATTTTTTATTGCATCTATTTGATTCTTTTCTCTTTTCTTCTTTATTAGTCTTGCTAGCGGTCTATCAATTTTGTTGATCTTTTCAAAAAAACAGCTCCTGGATTCATTAATTTTTTGAAGGGTTTTTTTGTCTCTATTTGCTTCAGTTCTGCTCTGATTTTAGGTATTTATTGCCTTCTGCTGGCTTTTGAATGTGTTTGCTCTTGCTTTTCTAGTTCTTTTAATTGTGATATTAGCGTGTCAATTTTGGATCCTTCCTCCTTTCTCTTGTGGGCATTTAGTGCTATAAATTTCTCTCTACACACTGCTTTGAATGTGTCCCAGAGATTCTGGTATGTTGTGTCTTTGTTCTCATTGGTTTCAAAAAACATCTTTATTTCTGCCTTCATTTTGTTATGTACCCAGTAGTCATTCAGGAGCAGGTTGTTCAGTTTACATGTAGTTGAACGGTTTTGAGAGAGTTTCTTAATCCTGAGTTCTAGTTTGATTTCACTGTGGTCTCAGAGACAGTTTGTTATAATGTCTGTTCTTTTGCATTTGGTGAGGATTGCTTTACTTCCAACTATGTGGTCAATTTTGGAATAGGTGTGATGTGGTGCTGAAAAGAATGTATATTCTGTTGATTTGGGGTGGAGAGTTCTGTAGATGTCTATTAGTTGCACTTGGTGCACAGCTGAGATCAATTCCTGGATATCCTTGTTAACTTTCTGTCTCATTGATCTGTCTAATGTTGACAGTGGGGTGTTAAAGTCTCCCATTGTTATTTTGTGGGATTCTAAGTCTCTTTGTAGGTCACTAAGGACTTGCTTTATGAATCTGGGTGCTCCTGTATTGGGTGCATATATTTTTAGGATAGTTAGCTCTTCTTGTTGAATTGATCCCTTTTCTATTATGTAATAGTCTTCTTTGTCTCTTTTGATCTTTGTTGGTTTAAAGTCTGTTTTATCAGAGACTAGGATTGCAACCTCTGCCCTTTTTGTTTTCCATTTGCTTGGCAGATCTTCCTCCATCCCTTTATTTTGAGCCTATGTGTATCTCTGCATGTGAGATGGGTTTCCTGAATTCAGCACACTGATGGTTCTTGACTGTTTATCCAATTTGCTAGTCAGTGTCTTTTAGTTGGAGCATTTAGCCCATTTACATTTAAAGTTAATATAGTTATTTGTGAATTTGATCCTGTCATTATGATGTTAGCTGGTTATTTTGCTCATTAGTTGATGCAGTTTCTTCCTAGCCTTGATGGTCTTTACAATTTGGCATGTTTTTGCAGTGGGTGGTACCGGGTGTTCCTTTCCATGTTTAGTGCTTCCTTCAGGAGCTCTTTTAGGGCAGGCCTGGTGGTGACAAAATCTCTCAGCATTTGCTTGTCTGTAAAGTATTTTATTTTTCCTTCACTTATGAAGCTTAGTTTGGCTGGATATGAAATTCTGGGTTGAAAATTATTTTCTTTAAGAATGTTGAATATTGGCCCCCACTCTCTTCTGGCTTGTAGAGTTTCTGCCGAGAGATCCACTGTTAGTCTGATGGGCTTCCCCTTGTGGGTAACCCGACCTTTCTGTCTGGCTGCCCTTAACATTTTTTCCTTCATTTCAACTTTGATGAATCTGACAATTATGTGTCTTGGAGTTGCTCTTCTCGAGGAGTATCTTTGTGGCATTCTCTCTATTTCCTGAATCTGAATGTTGGCCTGCCTTGCTAGATTGGGGAAGTTCTCCTGGATAATAATATCCTGCAGAGTGTTTTCCAACTTGGTTCCATTCTCCCTGTCACTTTCAGGTACACCAATCAGACGTAGATTTCATCTTTTCACATAGTCCCATATTTCTTGGATGTTTTGTTCATTTCTTTTTATTCTTTTTTCTCTAAACTTCCCTTCTCGCTTCATTTCATTCATTTCATCTTCCATCATTGATACCCTTTCTTCCAGTGATCGCATCGGCTCCTGAGTCTTCTGCATTCTTCATGTAGTTCTCAAGCCTTGGCTTTCAGCTCCATCCGCTCCTTTAAGGACTTCTCTGCATTGGTTATTCTAAGTATCCATTTGTCTAATTTTTTTTTCAAAGTTTTTAACTTCTTTGCCATTGGTTTGAATTTCCTCCTGTAGCTCAGAGTAATTTGATTGTCTGAAGCCTTCTTCTCTCAGCTTGTCAAAGTCATTCTCCGTCCAGGTTTGTTCCATTGCTGGTGAGGAGCTGCATTCCTTTGGAGGAGGAGGGGCACTCTGCTTTTTAGAGTTTCCAGTTTTTCTGCTCTGTTTTTTCCCCATCTTTGTGGTTTTATCTACTTTTGGTCTTTGATGATGCTGACGTACAGATGGGTTTTTGGTGGGGATGTCCTTTCTGTTTGTTAGTTTTCCTTCTAACAGACGGGACCCTGAGGCCTGTTGGAGTTTGCTACAGGTCCACTCCAGACCCTGCTTGCCTGGGTATCAGCAGCAGTGGCTGCAGAACAGCAGTGACTGCAGAACAGCGGATATTGGTGATCCGCAAATGCTGCTGCCTGATCATTCCTCTGGAAGTTTTGTCTCAGAGGGGTACCCAGCTGTGTGAGGTGTCAGTCTGCCCCTACTGGGGGGTACCTCCCACTTAGGCTGCTCGGGGGTTAGGGACCCACTTGAGCAGGCAGTCTGCCAGTCCTCAGATCTCCAGCTGCGTGCTGGGAGAACCACTACTCTCTTCAAAGCTGTCAGACTGGGACATTTAAGTCTGCAGAGGTTACTGCTGTATTTTTCTTTGTCTGTACCCTGCCCCCAGAGGTGGAGCCTACAGAGGCAGGCAGGCCTCCTTGAGCTGTGGCAGGCTCCACCCATTTTGAGCTTCCTGGCTGCTTTGTTTACCTAATCAAGCCTGGGCAATGGCAGGCGCCCCTCCCCCAGCCTCGCTGCTGCCTTGCAGTTTGATCTCAGACTGTTGTGCTAGCAATCAGCGAGACTCCGTGGGCATAGTACCCTCCAAGCCAGGTGCAGGATATAATCTCTTGGTGTGCCGTTTTTTAAGCCAGTTGGAAAAGTGCAGTATTAGGGTGGGAGTGACCTGATTTTCCAGGTGCCATCTGTCACCCCTTTCTTTGACTAGGAAAGGGAACTCCCTCACCCATTGTGCTTCCCGAGTGAGGCAATGCCTCGCCCTGCTTTAGCTCGTGCCCGGTGTGCTGCACCCACTGTCCTGCACCCACTGTCTGGCACTCCCTAGTGAGATGAACCCGGTACCTCAGATGGAAATGCAGAAATCACCCGTCTTCTGCGTTGCTCACGCTGGGAGCTGTAGACCGGAGCTGTTCCTATTCGGCCATCTTGGCTCCCCCCGCCGCTGACCTCTGTCTTGATGACCTGTCTAGTGCTGTCAGTGGACTTTTGAAATCCCCCACTATTATCGTCTTGCTGTCTATCTCATTTTTAAGGTCTGGTAGTAATTGTTTTATAAATATGGAAGATCCAGTGTTAGGTGCATATGTATTTAGGATTGTCATATTTCCCTGTTGGTCAAGGCCTTTTATTATTATATAATGTCCCTGTTTGTCTTTTTAAACTGCTCTTGATTTAAAGTTTGTTTTCTCAGTTACAAGAATAGCTACACCTGCTTGCTTTTGGAGTCTATTTGCATAGAATATCTTTTTCCATGCCTTTACCTTAAGTTTATGTGAGTCCTTATGTGTTAGGTGAGTCTCTTGAAGGCAGCAGGTACTTGCTTGGTGAATTCTTATTCATTCTGCAATTCTGTATCTTTGAAGTGGAACATTTAGGCCATTTATATTCAATGTTAGTATTGAGATGTGAGATACTATTCCATTCATTGTATTATTTGTTGCCTGTATACCTTTTTTATATTGTATTTTAATTTTATGGGTTCTGTGAGATTTATGCTTTAAAGTGGTTTTGTTTTGATGTGTTTCCAGGATTGTTTCAAGATTTCAGTCTCCCCTTAGTAGTTCTTGTAGTGCTGTCTTGGTATTGGCAAATTCTCTCAGCATTTGTTTGTCTAAAAAACACTGTGTCTTTTCTTCAATTATGAATCTTAGTTTTGCTGGATACAAAATTCTTGGCTTATAATTGTTTTGTTTAATGAGGCTGAAGATAGGGCCCCAATTCCTTCTAGCTCGTAGGGTTTCTGCTGAGAAATTTTCTGTTAATGTGTTTTCCTTTATAGGTTACCTTGTACTTTTGCCTCACAACTCTTAAGATTCTTACCTTTGTCTTGACCTCAGATAACCTGAGGACAATTTGCCTAGGCAATGATCTTTTTGAGATGAATTTCCCAGGTGTTCTTTGAGCTTCTTGTATTTGGATGTCTAGGTCTGTAGCAATGCCAGGGATGTTTTACTTGAATATTCCCCCAAATATGTTTTCCAAACTTTTAGGTTTCTCTTCTTCCTGAGGAACTCCAATTATTCTTAGGTTGGGTTGTTTAAGATGATCCCAAACTTCTTGGAAGCTTTGTTCATTTAAAAATTTTTCTTCTTTGTCCTTGTTGGATTGAATTAAAGCAAAACTTTGTCTTTGAGCTCCGAAGTTCCTTCCTCTGCTTGTTCTATTTTATTGCTGACACTTTCTAGTACATTTTGCATTTCCGTGTGTCCTTTATTTCCTGAAGTTGTCATTATTTTTATTTATGCTATCTATTTCACTGAAGATTTCTCCCCTCATATGTTGTATCTTTTTTTTTTTTTTTTTGACACAGTCTTACTTTGTCACCCAGGCCGGAGTGCAGTGACATGATCTTGGCTCATTGCAACCTCTGCTCCCCGGTTCAAGCAATTCTCTTGCCTCAGCCTCCTGAGTAGCTGGGACTACAGGCACCCACGACCATGCCTGGCGATTTTTTTTTTTTTTTGCCTTTTTAGTAGAGACAGGGTTTCACCATGTTGGCCAGGCTGGTCTCGAACTCCTGACCTCAGGTGATCTGCCCACCTTGGCCTCCCAAAGTGTTGGGATTACAGTTATAAGCTACCACACCTGGCCTTGTTGTATCTTTTTATTTTTATTTTTTTTAAGTTGGATGTCACCTTTCTCTGGTGCCTCATTGATTAGCTTAATAATCAACTTTCTTAAATTGTTTTCAGGCAATTCAGGGATTTCTTGGTTTGGATCCATTGCTGGTGAGCTAGTGTAATGTTTTTGGGGGTGTTAAACAACCTTGTTTTGTTATATTTCCAGATTTTTTTTTTTAATTTCTTCTCATTTGGTTAAGGCTATGTCTGAGGGAAGATCTGGGACTCAAGGCTGCTGTTCAGATTTTTGTTGTCTCATATGGTATTCCTTTTATGTAGTACTCTCCTCTTTTTCCTGGGGATGTGGCTTCCTGAGAGCTGAACTGTAGTGATCGTTATTTCTCTTCTGGGTCTAGCCACCCAGCAGAGCTACCAGGCTCCAGGTTGGTACTGGGGGTTGTCTTCCCAGAGTCCTGTGATGTATACTATCTTTACTATCTTCAGGTCTCTCATCCAGGGATACCAGCACCTGCTGCTGTGGGGATGGCAGGAGAGTTAAATGGACTCTGTGAGGGTCTTTAATTGTGGTTGTTTGATGCACTAGTTTTGTGCTGGTTGGCCTCCTGCCATGAGGTGACACTTTAAAGAGATATGGAGGATCAGGTGGTAGGTGGGGCCCTAGTTCTCCCAAGAGAATATGCCCTTTGTCTTCAGCTACCAAGGTGAGTAGGGAAGGACCATCTAGTGGGGCAGGGTTAGGTGTGTCTGAGGTGAGACTCTCCTTGGGTGGAGCTTGCTGTGGCTGCTATGGCAGATGGGGGTGTGATTCCCAGTCAATGAGTTATTTTCCCAGGAGGATTATGGCTGCCTCTGCTTTGTCATGCAGGTTATCAAGGAAGCTGGGGAAGCTGGCAGTTAGAGGCCTCACCCAGCTCCCATGCAACCAAAAAGGCTAGTCTCACTCCCACCATGCCCCAATAGCACTGAGTTTGTTTCCAGGCAGTGGGGCGTGCTGGGCTGAGAACTTGCTCCAGGCTACTACTAGCCTTCAGGCTGAGAAAAAAGCAGGGCTCCCTGCCTTTGAGTCTGCACACGAGATTCACGTCATCCCCCAAGTTCTGGCCAGGAGACTTTGGGTTCAGTTGGAACTGTTACAAAGTTCAGCTGGAGGTTTCCTTCTACTGTGATCTTTTCCCAGTTCCTCTGGCAGCCCTCCCCAAGGAACACTGTGAGACAAGTCAGACATAGCTTCCCTGGGGACCCAGAGAGCACACAAGGCTTTTCCTGCTTCTCCTCTACCCCTGTATTTCACTCGGCTCTATAAATTTACTCAGCTCCAGGCAAGGTCAAATCCTTCTCCCGTGATCTAGACCTTCAGGTTACCCTGTAAGGGTGTGTGTTCAGGGGTACATGATCCCCCTTTCTCACTTTCACAGTTTGGGCACTCACAGTATTTGAGCTGTCTCCTGGGTCTTGCAGGAGCAATTCACTTCCTTCTCATATTTCATTCTTTTTCATCCTCTGGTAGTGAGTTTTGACATATCACGTCTTTGAGCTTACTAATTCTTTCTTCTGTTTGATCAACTCTGTTATTGACACACATGCATTTTTCATTCTGTCAATTTAATTTTTCAGCTCTAAGATATCTGTTTGATGTTTTAAAATGATTTCAGCTTCTATGGTAAAATCTCTGATGGAATTCTGAATACCTTCTCTGTGTTATCTTGCAGTTCATTGAGCTTCCACAAAATAGCTATTTTGAATTCTGCCTCTGAGGGGTTCTATATCTCTGGCACTTCAGGATTGGTTTCTAGTGTCTTATTTAGTTCATTTAGTGATATCATGTCTCCTGGATGTTCTTAATGCTTGTGGATATTCTTCAGTATCTGGGCATTGAAGAGTTATGTATTTATTTCAGTCTTTGCAGACTGGCCTTGTTCATACTCAGTCTTCTGGAAATGGTTTTCCGAGAATTCAGAGGATACAGTATTAAGTCACCTAAGCCTGTGGTGACTGTAGCCATTTCAGCACTAGGTGGCAGCCTGAGCCCTGGTATGCTGCAACTCTTGCATTCTCCTAGATACACAGCCTCTGTGGACTTGGAAAAGATAAGAGAGAATTCCCTGGTTTTCCAAGCAAAGTCTCTTGCTCTGTTACCTCTCTTTCTGCTAATCAGATGGAATCTCTCTGTGCTGGGCTGCCTGGGGTTGGGGGAGAGGTGACACAGGCACCCCTATAGCCACTGCAGCTGTCACCATGCTGGGTTGCACTTGAAGCCCAGGGCTTTCCAGACCGACACTAGTACTGGACGTCACCAAAGGCCCACAGCTGCCACTGTTTGGCTACTGCTGATGTTTATTCAGTGTCCAAATACATTTTAGTCTGTAGATGGCGAATCCAGCCAGAACTTGTTCTATCCCACCAGGGCAGCAGATTGCCTTCTTCCTCCGGGTGGGTCTAATAATGATGTACAGGAACAAAATTCTGGAATTGGAAGCTTCAGTATTTGATCTGGTGCTTTATTTTACTGTGGCTGAGCTGATACCCAGTTGCAAGACCAAGTCCCTTGTACTTTTATTTCTCCTTTGCCCAAGTGGAAAGAGTCTTTCTCTAAGCTGCACTATGTGGAATTGGGAGACGGATCACACAGGTCCTCCACACCAACTGCAGCTGGTGTCCTGCTGAATCTCAATTCCATTCCACAGCATCTGAGACCAGCAGAATGCACCCAATGACTGTAGTCATGATGGCCTGGTTACCACTCAAATTTTCGAGGCCCTGAGCTGCTTTAGTCAGGCAATGGCAAATTGGGCCAGGACCTGGGTTTCTCCTACTGGAGTATCAGATTCCCTTCTGGTCCAGGGCTGGTCTAAATGTTCCCTCCATGGGCACCAGTAGAAGTCTGCCTGGTGTTGCGTTCCACTGTGACAAGGTGGCACTGGGTTCCCATGCAATCTCCACACTGACTGTACTCTTTCTGTCCCAACACACAGATTCTTCTGGCTGCCCTGTTTTAGATTGGGAGAGGGATCATGTAGACAATGTGAGACTGTCCTTTCTATCCTCTTGAATGCATTTTTTCTTATATTTATGTTAAAACCAAATACTGTGATCCATCACCTGCCGTTTTGGTTCTTACAAAGGTATTTTTTGCATGAATACTTGTTTATTTTGGTGTTCCGCAGGGGGTAGGAGGATAATTGCTGGAGGATTCTACTAAGCCAACTTGCTCAGTTTAATTTTTATTTTTTATTTTTTCTCTTGAACTTCTTTCTTTCTTTTTTTTATTATACTTTAAGTTTTAGGGTACATGTGCACAATGTGCAGGTTTGTTACATATGTATACATGTGCCATGTTGGTATGCTGCACCCATTAACTCATCATTTAACATTAGGTGTATCTCCTAATGCTATCCTTCCCCGCTCTCCCACCCCACAACAGGCCCCGGTGTGTGATGTTCCCCTTCCTGTGTCCAAGTGTTCTCATTGCTCAATTCGCACCTATGAGTGAGAACATGCAGTCTTTGGTTTTCTGTCCCTGTGATAGTTTGCTGAGAATGATGGTTCCCAGCTTCATCCATGTCCCTACAAAGGACATGAACTCATCATTTTTTATGGCTGCATAGTATTCCATGGTGTATATGTGCCACATTTTCTTAATCCAGTCTATCATTGTTGGACATTTGGGTTGGTTCCAAGTCTTCGCTATTGTGAATAGTGCCACAATTAACATACGTGTTCATGTGTCTTTATAGCAGCATGATTTATAATCCTTTGGGTATATACCCAGTAATGGGTGGCTGTGTCAAATGGTATTTCTAGTTCTAGATCCCTGAGGAATCGCCACACTGACTTCCACAATGGTTGGACTAGTTTACAGTCCCACCAACAGTGTAAAAGTGTTCCTATTTGTCCACATCCTCTCCAGCACCTGTTGTTTCCTGACTTTTTAATGATCACCATTCTAACTGGTGTGAGATGGTATCTCACTGTGGTTTTGATTTGCATTTCTCTGATGGCCAGTGATGATGAGCATTTTTTCATGTGTTTTTTGGCTGCATAAATGTCTTCTTTTGAGAAGTGTCTGTTCATATCCTTTGCCCACTTTTTGATGGGGTTTTTTTCTTGTAAATTTGTTTGAGTTCATTGTAGATTCTGGATATTAGCCCTTTGTCAGATGAGTAGATTGCAAAAATTTTCTCCCATTCTGCAGGTTGCCTGTTCACTCTGATGGTGGTTTCTTTTGCTGTGCAGAAGCTCTTTAGTTTAATTAGATCCCATTTGTTAATTTTGGCTTTTGTTGCCATTGCTTTTGGTGTTTTAGACATGAAGTCTTTGCCCATGCCATGTCCTGAATGGTATTGGCTAGGTTTTCTTCTAGGATTTTTATGGTTTTAGGTCTAACATATAAGTCTTTAATCCATATTGAATTAATTTTTGTATAAGGTGTAAGGAAGGGATCCAGTTTCAGCTTTCTACATATGGCTAGCCAGTTTTCACAGTACCATTTATTAAATAGAGAATGCTTTCCCCATTTCTTGTTTTTGTCAGGTTTGTCAAAGATCAGATAGTTGTAGATGTGTGGCATTATTTCTGAGGGCTCTGTTCTGTTCCATTGGTCTATATCTCTGTTTTGGTACCAGTACCATGCTGTTTTGGTTAGTGTTGCCTTGTAGTATAGTTTGAAGTCAGGTAGTGTGATGCCTCCAGCTTTGTTCTTTTGGCTTAGGATTGACTTGGCTATGCGGGCTGTTTTTTGGTTTTTGGAAAAAGTAGCTTTTTCCAATTCTGTGAAGAAAGTCATTGGTAGCTTGATGGGGATGGCATTGAATCTATAAATTACCTTGGGCAGTATGACCATTTTCACAATATTGATTCTTCCTACCCATGAGCATGCAATGTTCTTCCATTTGTTTGTATCCTCTTTTATTTCATTGAGCAGTGGTTTGTAGTTCTCCTTGAAGAGGTCCTTCACATCCCTTGTAAGTTGGATTCCTAGGTATTTTATTCTCTTTGAAGCAATTGTGAATGGGAGTTCACTCATGATTTGGCTCTGTTTGTCTGTTGTTGGTGTATAAGAATGCTTGTGATTTTTGTACATTGATTTTGTATCCTGAGACTTTGCTGAAGTTGCTTATCAGCTTAAGGAGATTTTGGACTGAGACAGTGGGATTTTCTAGATATACAATGATGTGATCTGCAAACAGGGACAATTTGACTTCCTCTTTTCCTAAATGAATGCCCTTTATTTCCTTCTCCTGCCTAATTGCCCTGGCCAGAACTTCCAACACTAGTTGAATAGGAGTGGTGAGAGAGGGCATCCCTGTCTTGTTCCAGTTTTCAAAGGGAATGCTTCCAGTTTTTGCCCATTCAGTATGATATTGACTTTGGTTTTTCATAGATAGCTCTTATTATTTTGAGATACGTCCCATCAATACCAAATTTATTGAGAATTTTTAGCATGAAGCATTGCTGAATTTTGTCAAAGGCCTTTTCTGCATCTATTTAGATAATCATGTGGTTTTTGTCGTTGGTGTTGTTTATATGCTGGATTATGTTTATTGATTTGTGTATGTTGAACCACCCTTGAATCCCAGGGATGAAGCCCACTTGATCATGGTGGATAACCCTTTTGATGTGCTGTTGGCTTCAGTTTGCCAGTATTTTATTGAGGATTTTTGCATCAATGTTCATTAGGGATATTGTTCTAAAATTCTCTTTTTTTTTGTTGTATCTCTGCCAGGCTTTGGTATCAGGATGATGCTGGCCTCATAAAATGAGTTAGGGACGATTGCCTCTTTTTCTATTGATTGGAATAGTTTCAAAAGGAATGGTATCAGCTGCTCCTTGAACCTCTGGTGGAATTTGGCTGCGAATCTGTCTGGTCCTGGACATTTTTTGGTTTGTAAGCTATTAATTATTGCCTCAATTTCAGATCCTGTTATTGTTCTATTCAGAGATTCAAATTCTTCCTGGTTTAGTCTTGGGAGGGTGTATGTGTTGAGGAATTTATCCATTTCTTCTAGATTTTCTAGTTTATTTGCCTAGAGGTGTTTATAGTATTCTCTGATAGTAGTTTGTATTGCTGTGGGATCGGTAGTGATATCCCCTTTGTCCTTTTCTATTGCATCTATTTGATTCTTCTCTCTTTTCTTTAATAGTCTTGCTTCTCTCTTTTCTTTAATAGTCTTGCTAGTGGTCTTTCAATTTTGTTGATCTTTTCAAAAAACCAGCTCCTGGATTGATTGATTTTTTGAAGGGTTTTTTGTGTCTCTATTTCCTTCAGTTCTGCTCTGATCTTAGTTATTTCTTGCCTTCTGATAGCTTTTGAATGTGTTTGCTCTTGCTTCTCTAGTTCTTTTAATTGTGATGTTAGGGTGTCAATTTTAGATCTTTCCTGCTTTCTGTTGTGGGCATTTAGTGCTATAAATTTCCCTCTACACACTGCTTTGAATGTGTCCCAGAGATTCTGGTATGTTGTGTCTTTGTTCTTGTTTGTTTCAAAGAACATCTTTATTTCTGCCTTCATTTTGTTATGTACCCAGTAGTCATTTGGGAGCAGGTTGTCCGGTTTCCTTGAGGTTGAGAAATTTTGAGAGAGTTTCTTAATCCTGAGTTCTAGTTTGATTGCACTGTGGTTTCAGAGACAGTTTGTTGTAATTTCTGTTCTTTTACATTTGCTGAGGAGTGCTTTGCTTCCAACTGTGTGGTCAATTTTGGAATAGGTGTGATGTGGTGCTGAAAATAATGTATATTCTGTTGATTTGGGGTGGAGAGTTCTGTAGATGTCTATTAGGTCCACTTGGTGCAGAGCTGAGTTCGGCTCCTGGATATCCTTGTTAACTTTCTGTCTTGTTGATCTGTCTAATGTTGACAGTGGGGTGTTAAAGTCTCCCATTATTATTGTGTGGGAGTCTAAGTCTCTTTGTAGGTCACTAAGGACTTGTCTTATGAATCTGGGTGTGCCTGTATTGGGTGCATATGTATTTAGGATAGCTAGCTCTTCTTGTTGAATTGATCCCTTTACCGTTACGTAATGGCCTTCTTTGTCTCTTTTGATCTTTGTTGGTTGAAAGTCTGTCTTATCAGAAACTAGGATTGCAACCCCTGCCTTTTTTAGTTTTCCATTTGCTTGGTAGATCTTCCCCCATCCCTTTATTTTGAGCCTATGTGTGTCTCTGCATGTGAGATGGGTCTCCTGAATACAGCACACTGATGGGTCTTGACTCTTTATCCAAATTGCCAGTCAGTGTCTTTTAATTGAAACATTTAGCCCATTTACATTTAAGGTTTATATTGTTATGTGTGAATTTGATCCTGTCATTATGATGTTAGCTGGTTATTTTGCTCATTAGTTGATGCAGTTTCTTCCTAGCATCGATGGTCTTTACAGTTTGGCATGTTTTTGCAGTGGGTGGTACAGGTTGTTCCTTTCCATGTTTAGTGCTTCCTTCAGGAGCTCTTTTAGGGCAGTCCTGGTCATGACAAAATCTCTCAGCATTTGCTTGTCTGTAAAATATTTTATTTCCCCTTCACTTATGAAGCTTAGTTTGGCTGGAGATGAAATTCTGGGTTGAAAATTCTTTTCTTTAAGAATGTTGAATATTGGCCCCCATTCTCTTCTGGCTTGTAGGGTTTCTGCCGTGATCTGCTGTTAGTCTGATGGGCTTCCCTTTGTGGGGACCTGACATTTCTCTCTGGCTGCCCTTAACATTTTTTCCTTCATTTCAACTTTGGTGAATCTGACAATTATGTGTCTTGGAGTTGCTCTTCTCGAGGAGTATCTTTGTGGCATTTGCTTTATTCCTGAATTTGAATGTTGGCCTTCCTTGCTAGATTGGGGAAGTTCTCCTGGATAATATCCTGCAGAGTGTTTTCCAACTTGGTTCTATTTTCCCCATCACTTTCAGGTACACCAAAGAGAGGTAGATTTGGTCTTTTCACATAGTCCCATATTTCTTGGAGGCTTTGTTTGTTTCTTTTTATTCTTTTTTCTCTAAACTTCCTTTCTCACTTCATTTCTTTCTTTTGATCTTCCATCACTGATACCGTCTCTTACAGTTGATCCAATAGGCTACTGAGGCTTGTGCCTTTACCACATAATTTTCATGCCATGGTTTTCAGCTCCATCAGGTCCTTTGAAGACTTCTCTGCATTGATTATTCTAGTTAGCCATTCATCTAATCTTTTTTCAAGGTTTTTAACTTCTTTGCCATGGGCTCAGACTTCCTCCTTTAGGTGAGTAGTTTGATCGTCTGAAGCCTCCTTCTGTCAACTCTTCAAAGTCATTCTCCATCCAGCTTTGTTCTGTTGCTGGTGAGGAGCTGCGTTCCTTTGGAGGAGGAGAGGCGCTATGATTTTTAAAGTTTCCAGTTTTTCTGCTCTGTTTTTTCCCCATCTTTGTAGTTTTATCTACCTTTGGTGTTTGATGATGGTTATGTACAGATGGGGTTTTGGTGTGGATGTCCTTTCTGTTTGTTAGTTTTCCTTCTAACAGTCAGGACCCTCAGCTGCAGGTCTGTTGGTGTTTGCTGGAGGCCCACTCCAAACCCTGTTTGCCTGGGTATCAGCAGCAGAGGCTGCAGAACAGCGGATATTGGTGAACAGCAAATGTTGCTGCCTGATCATTCCTCTGGAACTTTTGTCTCAGAGGAGTACCTTGCCACGTGAGGTGTCAGTCTGCCCCTACTGGGGGATGCCTCCCAGTTAGGCTTCTCAGGGGTCAGGGACCCACTTGAGGAGGCAGTCTGTCCATTCTCAGATCTCCAGCTGCATGCTGGGAGAACCACTACTCTCTTCAAAGCTGTCAGACAGGGACATTTAAGTCTACAGAAGTTTCTGCTGCTTTTTGTTTGGCTATGCCCTGCCCCCAGAGGTGGAGTCTACAGAGACAGGCAGGCCTCCTTGAGCTGCAGTGGTCTTCACCCAGTTTGAGCTTCCCAGCCGGTTTGTTTACATACTCAAGCCTCAGCAATGGTGGGCGCCCCTTCCCTAGCCTCGCTGCCACCTTGCAGTTTGATCTCAGACTGCTGTGCTAGCAATGAGTGAGGCTCCATGGGCGTAGGACCCTCTGAGCCAGGCACAGGATATAATCTGGTGTGCCCCTTGCTAAGACCATTGGAAAAGTGCAGTATTATGGTGGGAGTGACCCGATTTTCAAGATGCCATCTGTCACCCCTTTCTTTGACTAGGAAAGGGAATTCCCTGACCACTTGTGCTTCCCGGGTGAGGCGATGCCTCGCCCTGCTTCGGCTCACATGTTGCACTGCACCCACTGTCCTGCACCTACTGTCTGACACTCCCCAGTGAGATGAACCCGGTACCTCTGTTGGAAATGCAGAAATTACCTGTCTTCAGCGTCGCTCATGCTGGGAGCTGTAGACTGAAGCTCTTCCTATTTGGCCATCTGGCTCCACCCCATGTTTTTTTTTTTAAAGCAACTTTCAATCACAATTATTTTGCTTTTTTTAAAAATTAGACCATCATATGTTATTTGCCTGCCCTCATAGTATGGCCAAAGAAAATGCTATGCCCAATTATTTTATTTCCATTTTATGTACACATTTCAGAATCAATCACATACACAGAGTAGATCTGTATGGCTATTATGCTTATGATAACGAAGGTCCAACCTGAATTTGGGAATGGTGTTAATTCCACCAAAATGGTATGAGTACTATAAAACAAAAAAAGGATTAAAATGGAAACTAGTGAGGTAATCTATAATGTCCACAACAATTTCAGCTTATTATTTTGAAAGTCAACCTAAGAGTTGTTGTTATTTTTACAAAATGTGTGTTTATTTAATACATTCCCAGAAATGCCACTGCAAAATGCATATTTGCTCATATTTCTTTGACTAGGGTATATCAATGTACCTCTTTCAAACTTGTTTATTTCTAAATTATTTCAAATTGTTGGTGCATTTGAATCATTTCCTGTGGCATATTCTGTTTGGGGTCCATTTATGAAAGCCTTTTACAGGGAATTGGACCAGCCTCCTTTACACTTATCATTTCATATTCACAATTTTAAATGGTCTCATCCCATAATGGTAACTACCAGGGCTATACGAGCACATTAAATGTCCCTCACATCAAAGTTCGTATTGTACTTATAAACCCACAGAGATCTTCTCTACTAAAACAGCTTTATGAATGCATTTTGTTGAGGGTCACTGTCTCCACCTGGAATCTGGAGTCCTAATCTATGTACCTTTTTTGGGAATTAAGGTGATGCAGAAATAATTTTATAATAGGCCCATTGGGCACCTACAGGAAGGACTTTAATGTTGTCCTACAAAGTTTATCTCCTCGTACCATGACATCTAGAAACTATGCAGTACCCACAGTATGTCCCTAAAACACTGATCACTGAGGGACTATTTTTCCCAACTGTTTTTACTGATCCAACCTTGTGCCTTCTCCAAATCCTAAAGATTTTAAGGTCAGGTATATTGTTCAGATTCTGTTTTCTTCTGGTATTATTAAGCCTTAAATTGACAATCACATCTTGCCATTACCGTTATTTGAGCCCCTATTGCCTACAAGTTTCAGGCTCAAATAGTTATTATACCTAATATTTACCAGGAAATCATCAGAATTCCACAGCATTTGTTTTGTTTTCCATTTGTTAATTTGACCATACATCTGTTAAGAAATTCATATTAAGGGAGGAGCCAAGATAGCCGAATAGGAACAGCTCCGGTCTACAGCTCCCAGCGTGAGCGACGCAGAAGACGGGTGATTTCTGCATTTCCATCTGAGGTACCGGGTTCATCTCACTAGGGAGTGCCAGACAGTGGGCACAGGTCAGTGGGTGCACGCATCGTGCGTGAGCTGAAGCAGGGCGAGGCATTGCCTCACTTGAGAAGCGCAAGGGGTCAGGGAGTTCCCTTTCCAAGTCAAAGAAAGGGGTGACGGACAGCACCTGGAAAATCGGGTCACTCCCACCCGAATACTGCGCTTTTCCGACGGGCTTAAAAAACGGCACACCATGAGATTATATCCCGCACCTGGCTCAGAGGGTCCTGCTCCCACGGAGTCTCCCTGATTGCTAGCACAGCAGTCTGAGATCAAACTGCAAGGTGGCAGCGAGGCTGGGGGAGGGGCGCCCTCCATTGCCCAGGCTTGATTAGGTAAACAAAGCAGCCAGGAAGCTCGAACTGGGTGGAGCCCACCACAGCTCAAGGAGGCCTGCCTGCCTCTGTAGGCTCCACCTCTGGGGGCAGGGCACAGACAAAGAAAAAGACAGCAGTAACTTCTGCAGACTTAAATGTTCCTGTCTGACAGCTTTGAAGAGAGCAGTGGTTCTCCCAGCACGCAGCTGGAGATCTTAGAATGGGCAGACTGCCTCCTGAAGTGGGTCCCTGACCCCTGACCCCCAAGCAGCCTAACTGGGAGGCACCCCCCAGCAGGGGTACACTGACACCTCACAGGGCAGGGTATTCCAACAGACCTGCAGCTGAGGGTCCTGTCTGTTAGAAGGAAAACTAACAAACAGAAAGGACATCCACACCAAAAACCCATCCATACATCACCATCACCAAAGACCAAAAGTAGATAAAACCACAAAGATGGGGAAAAAGCAGAACAGAAAAACTGGAAACTCTAAAAAGCAGAGCACCTCTCCTCCTCCAAAGGAACACAGTTCCTTACCAGCAAGGGAACAAAGCTGGATGGAGAATGACTTTGACAAGCTGAGAGAAGAAGGCTTCAGACGATCAAATTACTCTGAGCTACAGGAGGACATTCAAACCAAAGGCAAAGAAGTTGAAAACTTTGAAAAAAATTTAGAAGAATGTATAACTAGAATAACCAATAGACAGAAGTGCTTAAAGGAGCGGATGGAGCTGAAAACCAAGGCTCGAGAACTACGTGAAGAATGCAGAAGCCTCAGGAGCCAATGCAATCAACTGGAAGAAAGGGTATCAGCAATGGAAGATGAAATGAATGAAATGAAGCGAGAAGGGAAGTTTAGAGAAAAAAGAATAAAAAGAAATGAGCAAAGCCTCCAAGAAATATGGGACTATGTGAAAAGACCAAATCTACGTCTGATTGGTGTACCTGAAAGTGATGGGGAGAATGGAACCAAGTTGGAAAACACGCTGCAGGATATTATCCAGGAGAACTTCCCCAGTCTAGCAAGACAGGCCAACATTCAGATTCAGGAAATACAGAGAACGCCACAAAGATACTCCTCGAGAAGAGCAACTCCAAGACACATAATTGTCAGATTCACCAAAGTTGAAATGAAGGAAAAAATGTTAAGGGCAGCCAGAGAGAAAGGTCGGGTTACCCTCAAAGGGAAGCCCATCAGACTAACAGCTGATCTCTCGGCAGAAACCCTACAAACTAGAAGAGAGTGGGGGCCAATATTCAACATTCTTAAAGAAAAGAATTTTCAACCCAGGATTTCATATCCAGCCAAACTAAGCTTCATAAGCAAAGGAGGAATAAAACACTTTACAGACAAGCAAATGCTGAGAGATTTTGTCACCACCAGGCCTGCCCTAAAAGAGCTCCTGAAGGAAGCACTAAATATGGAAAGGAACAACTGGTACCAGCCGCTGCAAAATCATGCCAAAATGTAAAGACCATCGAGACTAGGAAGAAACTGTATCAACTAATGACTAAAATAACCAGCTAACATCATAATGACAGGATCAAATTCACACATAACAATATTAACTTTAAATGTAAATGGACTAAATGCTCCAATTAAAAGACACAGACTGGCAAATTGGATAAAGAGTCAAGACCCATCAGTGTGCTGTATTCAGGAAACCCATCTCACGTGCAGAGACACACATAGGCTCAAAATAAAAGGATGGAGGAAGATCTACCAAGCAAATGGAAAACAAGAAAAGGCAGGAGTTGCAATCCTAGTCTCGGATAAAACAGACTTTAAACCAATAAAGATCAAAAGAGACAAGACCATTACATAATGGTAAAGGGATCAATTCAATAAGAAGAGCTAACCATCCTAAATATATATGCACCCAATACAGGAGCACCAAGATTCATAAAGCAGGTCCTGAGTGACCTACAAAGAGACTTAGACTCCCACACATTAATAATGGGAGACTTTAACACCCCACTGTCAACATTAGACAGATCAACGAGACAGAAAGTCAACAAGAATACCCAGGAATTGAACTCAGCTCTGCACCAAGCAGACCTAGTAGACATCTACAGATCTCTCCACCCCAAATCAACAGAATATGTATTTTTTCAGCACCACACCACACCTATTCCAAAATTGACCACATACTTGGAAGTAAAGCTCTCCTCAGCAAATGTAAAAGAATAGAAATTATAACAAACTATCTCTCAGACCACAGTGCAATCAAACTAGAACTCAGGATTAAGAATCTCACTCAAAACCACTCAACTACATGGAACCTGAAGAACCTGCTCCTGAATGACTACTGGGTACATAATGAAATGAAGGCAGAAATAAAGATGTTCTTTGAAACCAATGAGAACAAAGACACAACATACCGGAATCTCTGGGATGCATTCAAAGCAGTTTTTAGAGGGAAATTTATAGCACTAAATGCCCACAAGAGAAAGCAGGAAAGATCCAAAATTGACACCCTAACATCACAATTAAAAGAACTAGAAAAGCAAGAGCAAACACATTCAAAAGCTAGCAGAAGGCAAGAAATAACTAAAATCAGAGCAGAACTTAAGGAAATAGAGACACAAAATCCCTTCAAAAAATTAATGAATCCAGGATCTGGTTTTTTGAAAAGATCAACAAAATTGATAGACCACTAGCAAGACTAAGAAAGAAAAAAGAGAAGAATCAAATAGATGTAATAAAAAATGATAAAGGGGATATCACCACTGATCCCACAGAAATAAAAACTACCGTCAGAGAATACTACAAACACCTCTATGCAAATAAACTAGAAAATCTAGAAGAAATGGATAAATTCGTAGATGCATACACTCTCCCAAGACTAAACCAGGAAGAAGCTGAATCTCTGAATAGACCAATAACAGGATCTGAAATTGTGGCAATAATCAATAGCTTACCAACCAAATGATTCCAGGACCAGATGGATTCACAGCAGAATTCTACCAGAGGTACAAGGAGGAACTGGTACCATTCCTTCTGAAACGATTCCAATCAATAGAAAAACAGGGAATCCTCCCTAACTCATTTTATGAGGCCAGCATCATTCTGATACCAAAGCCAGGCAGAGACACAACAAAAAAAGAGAATTTTAGACCAATATCCTTGCTGAACATTGATGCAAAAATCCTCAATAAAATACTGGCAAAACGAATCCAGCAGCACATCCAAAAGCTTATCCACCATGATCAAGTGGGCTTCATCCCTGGGATGCAAGGCCAGTTCAACATACGAAAATCAATAAATGTAATCCAGCATATAAACAGAGCCAAAGACAAAAACCACATGATTATCTCAATAGATGCAGAAAAAGCCTTCGACAAAATTTAACAACCCTTCATGCTAAAAACTCTCAATGAATTGGGTATTGATGGGACGTATTTCAAAATAATAAGAGCTATCTATGACAAAACCACAGTGAATATCATACTGAATGGGCAAAAACTGGAAGCATTCCCTTTGAAAACTGGCACAAGACAGGGATGCCCTCTCTCACCACTCCTATTCAACATAGTGTTGGAAGTTCTGGCCAGTGCAATTAGGCAGGAGAAGGAAATAAAGTGTATTCAATTAGGAAAAGAGGAAGTCAAATTGTCCCTGTTTGCAGATGACATGATTGTATATCTAGAAAACCCCATTGTCTCAGCCCAAAATCTCCTTAAGCTGATAAGCAACTTCAGCAAAATCTCAGGATACAAAATCAATGTACAAAAATCACAAGCATTCTTATACACCAACAACAGACAAACAGAGAGCCCCATCATGAGTGAACTCCCATTCACAATTGCTTCAAAGAGAATAAAATACCTAGGAATCCAACTTACAAGGGATGTGAAGGACCTCTTCAAGGAGAACTACTAACCACTACTCAATGAAATAAAAGAGGATACAAACAAATGGAAGAACATTCCATGCTCATGAGTAGGAAGAATCAATATTGTGAAAATGGCCATACTGCCCAAGGTAATTTATAGATTCAATGCCATCCCCGTCAAGCTACCAATGCCTTTCTTCACAGAATTGGAAAAAACTACTTTAAAGTTCATATGGAACCAAAAAAGAGCTCACATCACCAAGTCAATCCTAAGCCAAAAGAACAAAGCTGGAGGCATCACACTACCTGACTTCAAACTATACTATGAGGCTACAGTAACCAAAACAGCATGGTACTGGTACCAAAACAGAGATATAGATCAATGGAACAGAACAGAGCCCTCAGAAATAATGCCACATATCTACAACTATCTGATCTTTGACAAACCTGAGAAAAACAAGCAATGGGGAAAGGATTCCCTATTTAATAAATGGTGCTGGGAAAACTGGCTAGCCATATGTAGAAAGCTGAAACTGGATCCCTTCCTTACACCTTATACAAAAATCAATTCAAGATGGATTAAAGACTTAAACGTTAGACCTAAAACCATAAAAACCCTAGAAGAAAACCTAGGCATTAGTATTCAGGACATAGGCATGGGCTAGGACTTCATGTCTAAAACACCAAAAACAATGGCAACAAAAGCTAAAATTGACAAATGGGATCTAATTCAACTAAAGAGCTTCTGCACAGCAGAAGAAACTACCATCAGAGTGAACAGGCAACCTACAAGTTGGGAGAAAATTTTTGCAACCTACTCATCTGACAAAGGGCTAATATCCAGAATCTACAATGAACTCAAATAAATTTACAAGAAAAAAACAAACAACCCCATCAAAAAGTGGGCGAAGGACATGAACAGATACTTCTCAAAAGAAGACATTTATGCAGCCAAAAAACACATGAAAAAATGCTCACCATCACTGGCCATCAGAGAAATGCAAATCAAAACCACAATGAGATTCCATCTCACACCAGTTAGAATGGCAATGATTAAAAAGTCAGGAAACAACAGGTGCTGGAGAGGATGTGGAGAAATAGGAACACTTTTTCACTGTTGGTGGGACTCTAAACTAGTTCAACCATTGTGGAAGTCAGTGTGGCGATTCCTTATGGATCTAGAACTGGAAATACCATTTGACCCAGCCATCCCATTACTGGGTATATACCCAAAGGACTATAAATCATGCTGCTATAAAGACACATGCACATGTATGTTTATTGCGGCATTATTCACGATAGCAAAGACTTGGAACCAACCCAAATGTCCAACAATGATAGACTGGATTAAGAAAATGTGGCACATATACACCGTGGAATACTATGCAGCCATAAAAAATGATGAGTTCATGTCCTTTGTAGGGACATGGATGAAATTGGAAATCATCATTCTCGGTAAACTATCGCAAGAACAAAAAACCAAACACCGCATATTCTCACTCATAGGTGGGAATTGAACAATGAGATCACATGGACACAGGAAGGGGAATATCACACTCTGGTGACTGTTGTGGGGTGGGGGGAGGGTGGAGGGATAGCATTGGGAGATATACCTAATGCTAGATGACCAGTTAGTGGGTGCAGCGCACCAGCATGGCACATGTATACATATGTAACTAACCTGCAGAATGTGCACATGTACCCTAAAACTTAAAAGTATAATAATAATAAATATATAAATTAAAAAAAAGAAAAAACAAAGAAATTCATATTAAGTTCTTCAAGCTGAGCATGTATAATGGCAATATGGGATGGGGACAGAGAAGGGCTGGGTAGAAAAATGTGGGGTCCCTGGGAAGAGCTCCACCTTTGGGCCTGTGCCTGCAGACCTAAGTGAGGACAGACACTCCTGTTTTCACACCCAAATGTTGCTTTTTCCAAGACCACCTTGGCCTGCCATGCCCCCCATCCTGTGCCTATAAAAAAATCCCAAGACTCTGGCAGACACAAATGGCTGGATGTTGAGAGGAACACAAAAGTGGAAGAACACACAGGTGGCTGGTTGTTGAGAGGAGCGGAGTAATGGAAGAGCACACCAACAGGCATCAGCAACCACCGACAGGCCATCAACAATGGGATGATGTGGAATTCAGCTGGGGGTGGTCGGAGGAGAGTACAGCCTCTGAGCGGCCTGACCCCAGAGAAACACCACCTTCCCACTCCATCCCCCCTCTGGCTTTCCATCCTTCTGCTGAGAGCTACCTTCAATCAATAAAACCATACACTCCTTCTCCAAGCCCATGTGGGATCCGATTTTTCTGGTACACTAAGACAAGAACCTGGGATACAGAAATCCTTCTGTCCTTGTGATAAGGCAGACAGTCTAATTGAGCTGATAAACACAAGCCACCTGCAGACAGAGAAACTGAAAGAGTGCACTGTAATACACACCCACCCTAGATGCTGCCATGAGATTGGCGATCCCCATGACCTGCCCATAGGCATGCTCCCCCTAAGGGTATGAGCACTAGGGCACCAAAGAAGTAAGACTCACCCCCATTGAATGCCCTGAAATGGGATTAAGGGATCTTTTCCTGTTTCAATGGTATTATGTGAAGCTGTGGTACAAATTCAATCTGGAAGAAAGCACAGGAATATTCTACACCTATGGTTTTGGTCACTGGGCTAGCATTCCACTTATAAAGCACATATTACTGTTAGGAGACATAGTTACAGTGATCTTGAAGAAAGGGGAGAGGTCGCCCCAACCATCCTTATCATCACCCTATCATATCATATTGAGTTCCTCACTATCTTTGGTTTGTTGCACTGGGAAATAAGAGCAGGTCCTCACCGTGCTGGATACTTGGTAGAATTGCCTAGATAAAAACTGACTTGATCTTGAATTACTGGGCTGTATGTGGTAATTGTGCAGCCAATTCAGAAGCCCTATTTGTGGAATGTGTAGACAGTTGTTACACTTCGGTGGAGCTTCATCATATGTTTATAGTTCACCATGAAGCTTATATGACCGACTACCCAAGATAGTATCCAAGTAGTTTTTATTTACACACAGTGTACGTGCTATATAGATCTCTGATGCCACAGCTTTATGTTGGGATTGGTGCCCTAATGTCTGGAAGTCACAGGGCCACAAAGATGGGAGCATTCTGGAGCTGTGCTTTGTAAACGTCTCTAGTTTTAACTATGAAGAAAAGGTTAGATTTCTCTGACCACACTTATTTAACTGTAACACATAAACAAAACGGCCCCATTTTCCTAGCTGTATATATCACCTCTTCTCCCACCCTAACTCACATGGGACCATCCCAGTGTGTCTTGAAAAATTGATTATGACCTTCGCAATGAATCTTGAACAGTTGTCCCTCCAGGCCAGCACCTGTCCCTTTACCAGATCTTACCCCCTTCCAAACAGTAATTTTATTTTAATCTTGCACAATCTGTTGTAATTATTTGCTAAGCTCTAATGATGCCTGGCATTCACAGTTGTAACTACTGAGAATGCCAGTCTCAGTGTATTAAATCCCTTTTCCCCCTCAGTTAACCACTTCTTAACTTATATTGTGAGAACAATTACTTTTGATTTTTTTTGTCTTTTCAGCAGAGAAAGGTGTTAGCCCAGTAAGAATCCAAGCATCATTCTTACGCATTTAAATGATTCCTTCTGCCAGTGTTAAGGATGTGAAGTGGTGAGCTTTGTACAAATGCATTTCAATTCTTGGGATACTTCAGAGATGGGCTCAGTAAGGGATTTGAGATCCATTTATTCTCTAGCAGAAAAAATATATATACTAGGTATTGTATAGTGGTAGGAGCATCTACCTACTTGGGCAAGCTTTGGCCCAGTGACACCAACTTGTCAGAAAAACAAACTGAGAAGTATTTGCAGCAGACCAGAGTGGGCCTCCTGTCATTAGAGTCATAAACATCAAGGATGTTCTGGGCAGACCTTTTCAAGATCTTTATGTGATGTTTTAGAAGGTCATTTTATTTGGCCTGATAATTATAAAGCAAATTGTTCAAAATGAATTAAACTATGAATTGACAGAAATATAATGAGTTTAAATGATTACTTTTAGTAATTTCTTTTTTTAATATTTGCAAATGCTTAAAAATATAGACTAGATTTTGACATCTTATGATCAGATTTATTTACTTGCTTTTTAAATTTTTAGTAATTTCTTACTTTCTGACACTTACAAGATGCTCCAGTCTCATCTTGTATATTCTATGCCCTAGTTCTGGAATCATCAGTTTTTCCAAGGATCCCTGGTTTCTTTTATTATGTGATTGTGTTAGAAACAAAATTTGGCCACTAGTGTGCTCATCACTACTGGAGCATCATTTGTTCTAGGTCCTCTCTGCTGATAGAGCAAGGATATATATGTGTGTTACACACACACACACACACACACACACACACACATTTCTTTATGCAACCATCTGTACTTATTTAAAGCTAAATATGACTTTATATTGATATCTTCAAATCAAATAATCACATGCATTATTCTAGCCTTCTCCTTTGGCTTAAAAGAGAAGGCTAGAATAATATAACTTGTAACCTCCAATTCAAACAGTGAGAAACCTGGCTCCTAACACCTGCCCATCCATTTATTAATTGTTCAATTTCAATATACATGTATAGTGATTTTGCAAACCTGAAACTATGAGGAGACAACTTCATCAACTGCAGTACAGTGCTTATGTATATTTCCATTTGCCTTTAGTCTTGCAGGCTCCACTCATCTTCAAAGGTAATTAGGTCAGTAATAACTTCTCTACCCCCTTATGTGTATTATTACATGCATTTTATAATATTTTACATTTGTAAATACTAAAGTTTAATCTTTCTACTTGATAAAACTCTATGGGTTTTGACAAATGCATAGTGTCATATATCCATCCATATTAGTCTTCTTGATCTGCCATAGCAAAACACCATAGACTGAGTAGCTTAAATAACAGAAACTTATTTTCTCAGATCTCTGGAGGCTAAAAGTCCAAAATAAAGATGCCATCAGGGTTGGTTTCTGGTAGGGCTTCTTCCTGACCTGTAGATGGCCACCTTCTCACTGTGTCTTCACATGGCTTTGCTTCTGTGCATCTGTGGAGAAAGAGGGAGAAAAGGAGAGCTCTCTTGTCTCTTCTGCTTTTTATGAAGACGTCAGTACTATCGGATTAGGGACTTATCCTTATGATCTAATTTAAATTTAATTACATCCTTAAAGGCCCTATCTCCAAATACAGTCATATCGGGAGATAAGGTTTCAACATACGATTTTTGAGGAGAAGCACAGTTTAGTTCATATTGCTGTCATCACGTGTGTGTGTGTGTGGTTTCATCACCCTAAAAATTGCCCTATGATTCACCTATATAACAATCCTTCCTCTCTTTTCAAGCTTCCTTCCAAAACCACTGCTCCGTTTACTCACTATGGGAGTAAATTTTATGTATCAACTTCCTAGGCTATAATTTCCAGTTGTTTGTTCAAACACCAGTATATATATATATATGGTTGTGATGATGTTTTTAAGATGTGACTAAAATATAAATCAGTAGATTTTGAGTAAAGCAGATTACTCTCAATAATGTGGGTGGGCCTAATCCAATCAAAAGTTGTAGGAGAAAAGATTGAGGTCCCCAGAAGAGGAAGGGATTTTACCTATTGACTGTTTTCAACACTTAAGACTGCAACATTGACTTCTGTGGGAACTTTTATCCAGCTGACCTGTCCTGCAAATTTCAGACTTACCAGTCTAACAATAGTGTGAGTTAATTCCTTAACATTAGCATCTCTCTCTCTCTCTCTCTCCTTCTAAACACACACACCCACCCACCCACACACACCCTTTTCCAGAATGTCATATGAATAGATTCATGAACTATGTGGCCTATTTCAACTGACTTCTTTATCTCAGTGCTATGGATTGAATGTTTGTGTTCAACCAAAATTTATATGTTGAAACCCTAATCCCCAATGTGATGGTGTTTTAAGATGAGGCCCCTGGTAGATAATTAGGTGATGATGGTGGAGCCCTGATGGTGGGATTAGTGCCCCTATAAGAAGAGACAGAAGAGAGTTTTCTTTCTATTTTAATTTCTTCCCATCATTCAAAAAAAAAAAAAAAGTCTAGGAGAAGGCCATCTGCAAACCACGAAGATGTCCCCTGTCAGAACCTGATCATGCTGGCTCCCTGATCTCAGACTTCCTAACCTCCGGAATTGTGAGAAATTAATTTCTGTTGTTTAAGCTAACTAGTATATGGTATTTTGTTATAGCAGCCCTAGAAGACAAGACACTTCGCAATGTGAATTCAAAATTCCTTCATTTTTTTGGATGGCTTTTTCATTTTTTATTGTGAAAATCATAACATAAAAGTTGTCATCTTAAACACTTTTAAATGAATAGTTCAATAGTGTTATGTGTATTCACATTATTATGAAAGAGATTTTTGGAACATTTTTATCTAGCAAAACTATAACTCTATAGTCACTAAATAACAATTTCTCCTTTCTCCCTCACCTAGTCTTCAGTAACCACCATTCTACATTCTGTTCGTATGACTTTGACTACTTTAGATACTTATTTTTGAGACAGAGTCTCACTCGGTCATCAAAGCTGCAGTGCAGTGGCACAATCACGGCACACTGCAGCCTCAAACTCCTGGGCTCACCCAGTTCTTCCACCTCAGCCTCTTGAATAGCTGAAACTACAGATGCATACCACCACTACTGGCTAACTTTTGTTTTTGTTGTAGAGACTGGGTTTTGCCATGTTGCCTAGGCTGGTAAATACTTTATATATGTGGAGTCACAGAGTATTTGTTGTTGTTGTTGTTGTTGTTACTGGCTTATTTTGCTTGCATAGCATCCTCAAAGTTTATTCATGTTGTAACATGTGACAAACTTTCTTCCTTTAAAGGGCTAAATAATATTCTATTGTATGACTATACCAATTTTGTCTATTCATTTATCTGTTGATTGACATTTGAGTTGCTTCTACCTGTTGGTTATAGTGAATAGTGCTGCTATGACTATTTTAATTTTTTTATTTTGGTAACTATAGGGGTACAAGTGGTTTTTGGTTACATGGATTACTTGTATAGAGGTGAAGTGTGGGATTTTAGTGCACCTGTCACCCGAGTACTGTACATTGTACCCAATAAGTAGTTTTTAATTCTTTGACCCCCTTCTACATTCTGCCTTCTGAGTCTTTAATATCCAATATACCACTCTGTATGTTTTTGCAAACCTGTGGTGTAGATCCTACTTATAAGTGTGAACACACAGTATTTACTTTATGTGTGTGTGTGTGTGTGTGTGTGTGTGTGTGTGTGTCATGGAGTCACACTCTGTTGCCCAGACTGGAATGCAGTGGCGTGATCTTGGCTCACTGCAACCTCCATCTCCCGGGTTTAAGCAATTCTCCTGCCTCAACCTCCCTAGTAGCTGGGATTACAGGCGCTCGCCACCACGACCAGCTAATTTTTTTGTATTTTTAGTAGAGACAGGGTTTCACCATGTTGGCCAGGCTGGTCTCGAACTCCTGACCTTAAGTGATCTGCCCATCTCGGCTTTCCAAACTGCTAGAATTTCAGGCATGTGCCACTGCAACCGGCCTGTATTTATTTTTTGATTACTGAGTTACTTTACTTAGAATAATGGCCTCCAGTTCCATCCAAGTTGTGGCAAAAGATATTATTCTTTTTTTTATGGTTGAGTAGTATTCCATGGTATGTATATACCACATGTTATTTATCCAATAATTGGTTAGTGGGCCCTTAGGTTGATTCCATATCTTTGCAATTGTGAATTGTGCTGTGATAAACATACACATACAGGTGTCTTTTTGATATAGTGATTTCTTTTCCTTTGGGTAGATACTCAGTAGTGGGATTGCTGGATCAAATGTTAGATCGACTTTTCATTCTTCGAGCAATTTCCATGTGATTTTCCTTAGAGGTTTTACTAATTTACATTCCCACTAGCAGTATACAAATATTCCCTTTTTACCACATCCATGCCAACATCTATTGTTTTTTGACTTTTTAATAATGGCTATTATGGCTTGGTTAAGGTGGTATCTCATTGTCATTTTAATTTTCATTTCCCGGATGATTAGTGATGATGAACATTTTTTCATATGTTTCTTGGCCATTTGTATATTTTCTTTTGAGAAATGTCTAGTCATGTCATTTGCCCACTTATTAATAGAATTACTTGTTTTTTTTTATTGCTGATTTGTTCGAGTTCCTTGTAGATTCTGGATATTAGTCTTCTGTCAGATGAATAATTTGCAAATAATTTCTCCTGTTTTTTAGGTTATCTGTTTACTGTGCTGATTATTTCTTTTGCTGAGCAGAAGATTTTTAGTTTAATTAAACCCCATTTATTTATTTTTGATTTTGTTGCATTTGCTTTTGAGGTCTTAGTCATAAATTATTTGCCTAGACTGATGTGCAGAGTTTTCCAAGGATTTCTTGTATAATTTTTATGGTTTCAGGTTTTAGATCTAAATTTTTAAAATCCATTTTGAGTTGATTTCTGTACAAGGTAAGCAATCCAGTTTTATTCTTCTGCATGTAACTATCCAATTTTCCTAGCACATTTATAGAATAGTGTGTCTTTTCCCCAGTTTAGGTTTTTGTATGCTTTGTTGACCATCACTTGATTGTAAGTATTTGGCTTTATTTATGGGTTCTCTATTCTATTTCATTGGTCTATTAGACTAGTTTTATAGCAGTACCATGCTGTTTTGGTTGCTATAGCCTTGTAGTACAATTTGAAGTCAGGTAATGTGATACCTATAGCTTCGTTCTTTTTGCTTAGGATTTCCTTGGCTTTTTGGGTTGTTTTTTGGTTTCGAATAAATTTTAAAATTATTTTTTCTAATTCTGTGAGAAATTGAGATGGGAAGAGTTCCCTTGTCCCCCTCACAGGGTGTGAGACATGGGGAGTGGCTCGTTTCTTCAGTGCTCTGCTGCTCAGATCTCTAGGGGAGCATACAGATGGGCAGGTTGTGGGGCTCCAACCTCATGACAGTGTCTAGGTATGGATGTTTACAGCTCCTGAAGCCCCAGTGGGCGTGTGGTATCGTGTGCTCTTTTAGCTTTGCCGTCTATAGGTGGCTTGTGTTAACGAACTCGATTAGACTCACTACCTTATCACAAGGGCAAAGGACTTTCTGTAACCCGGGGTTCTTGTCTTGGTGTACTAGAAGAATTGAATCACACGTGGGCTTAGAGAATTAGTACAAGGTTTTATTGAGTGGAATTAGCCCTCAGCAGATGGGGAAGTGAGAAAGGAGATGGTTTTCCCCTAGAGTCAGGCCAGTCAGTGGCCTGGGCTCTCCTCCAACTGCCTGGGCCAAACTCTGCCTCATTCCACTGGTTGATGGCCTGCCAGCCTGCTGGTGTGCTCCTACACTGCTGCATTCCTCTCAACGTCCAGCCACCTATGTGCTATGTGTTCCTCCTCTAATGTGTTCCTCTCGACGTCCAGCCACCTGTGTGTCTGACTGCTAAGGTCTCTGTATTTTTATAGGCACAGGATGGGGGCTTGACAGGCGAGGGTAGTCTTGGGAAATGCAACATTTGAGCAGGAAAACAAAAATGTCTGTCCTCATCTAAGTCTGTGGGGGTGGAACCCTATCCAGGGACCATGCCCTTCCCCACTTCCGTATCACTTAAAGGGACCACACCCTTCTCTACCCTGCATTTCTGTATCAAAGTGATGTTAAAATTTTTATAGGGACTGCATTGCATCTGTAGATTGCTTTAGGCAGTATGGTCATTTTCACAATATTCACTCTTCCAATCAATAAGCATGGGATGCATTTTTATTTTATTTGTGTCATCTATTATTTCTTTCAGCAGTGTATTGTAGCTCTCCTGATAGAGATTTTTCACTTCCTTTGTTTAAGGATACTCCTGGGTATTTTATTTTTTCAGTTGCTATTGTAAAAGGAATTGAGTTATTGATTTGATTATCAGCTTGGTCACTGTTGGTGTATAGCAGTGCTACTGATTTGTGTGCATTACTTTTGTAATCAGACTTTACTGAATTCACTTATCAGATGAAGGAGCCTTTTGGAGGAGTCTTTAATGTCTTCTAGGTATAAGATTATATTATCAGCAAAAAGAGGTAGTTTGACTTTTTGTCCTATTTCGATGCCCTTTATTTCTTTCTCTCACCTGGTTGCTCTGGCTAAAACTTCTAGCATTAAGTTGAATAGAAGTGATGAAAGTAGGTAACCTTGTTCCAATTCTTAGGGGGAATGCTTACAACTTTTCTCCATTGAGTATGATGTTGGCTGTGGGTTTGTCATATGGTTTTTAATATTTTGAGGTATATTTCTTCAGTGGCTAGTTTGTTGACAGTTTTTATTCTAAAGAAATGCTAGATATTATTGAATGTTTTTTTCTTATTTATTGAGATAATCATGTGATTTTTGTTTTTAATTCTGTTTATGGGATGAATCATATTTATTTACCTGGATATGTTGAAGCATCCCTGGGATGAAACCCAATTTATCATGGAGAATTATCTTTTTGATATACTGTTGGATTAGGTTTGGTAGTATTTTTTCAGGATTTTTGCATTTATAATTCATCAGAGATATTTGTCTGTAGTTTTCATTTTTTATGCCCTTTCCTGGCTTTGGTATCAGAGTAATAATGGCTTTGTAAAATGACTTAGGGAGGATATCTAAGATTCTTCTCAATCTTTTGGAATAGTTTTACTGGAATTGATACCAATTATTCTTTGAATGTTTGGTAGAATTCAACTGTGAATCTGGAATCTCTCTAGCCCCGGGATTTTTTTTTTGTTCTTGGCAGTTTTCTTTTTTTAATTATGAATTCAGTCTTACTGATTATTACTGTTTTGTTCAGAATTTGTTTCTTCCTGATTCAAGCTGTGTGTGTGCATATGTTACCAGAAATTTATTCAGTTCCTCTAGATTTTCTAGTTTGTGAGCATAGAGTTGTTCATGGTAGTGTCAAATAATCCTTTGCATTATTATGTTGTTGGTTGTTATGTCCCAATTTTCATTTCTAGTTGAATTTATTTGAATCTTTTATTGTCTTTTCTTGGTTAACATAGCTAATGGTCTACCAATTTTGTTTATCTTTTCAAAGAACAATCTTTTTATTTTATTAATTTTTGGGGGGGGAATCAAATTCATTTAGTTCTTTTCTGATCTTCATTTCCTTTCTTTTACTAGCTTTGAATTTGGTTTATTCTTGTTTCTCTAGTTCCTTGATGTGTTTTGTCAGGTTGTCAATTTGTGATCATTCAGATTTTTTGATGTAGGTGTTTAGTGCTATAAACTTTCCTCTTAGCCCTGCTTTTGCTGTATGCCAGAGGTTTTGATAACTTGTGTCACTGTTATCATTTATTTCAAATAATTTTTAAATTTCCATCTTGATTTCATTGTTAAGCCAAAAATTTTTCAGAAGCTGATTGTTTAAATTTTATACATTTGTATAATTTTGAGAGTTCCTGTTGGAATTGATTTCTGCTTTCATTCCACTGTGATTTGAGAAGATGCTCGGTATGATTTTGATTTATAAAAATTTATTGAGGCTTGTTTTCTGGGCTATCATATCATCTATCTTGGAAAATGTTATGTGTGGTGATAATGTATTTTCTGCAGTTCTTGGGAAAATATTCTATAAATATTTGTTAGGTCCACTTGTTCTAGAGTGCAGTTTAAGTTTAGTCCTTCTTCATTGACTTTCTGCTTCAATGATCTGTCTCTTGCAGTCAGTGGAGTGTTGAAGTCCTCCATTACTACTGCGTCACTGTCTATCTCTTTTCTTAGGTCTGGTAGTAATTGTTTTATGAACCTAGGAGCTCCAGAGTTAGGTGCATATATAATTAGGACTGTAATATCTTCTTGTTGGAATTTTCCTTTTATCATTATATAACCTTCTTTGTCTTTTACTATTGTTGTTCTAAAGTCTGTTTTGTGTGATATAAGAATAACTACTCCCGAATGCTTTTGGTTTTCATTTACATATGGTATATTTTTCCACCCCTTTACCTTGAATCCATAAGAATTATTTTGTGTTACATGACTCTCTGGAAGATAGCAGATATTTTGTTTGTAACTTCTTATCTATTTTGCCAACCTGTATCTTTTAAGTGGAGCATTTAGATGATTTACATTCAATGTTAATATTGAGATGTGAGGTACTATTCCAGTCTTCATGTTGACTTTTACCTAGATATTTTGTTTTCTTTATTGTGTTATTGTTTTATAGGCCCTGTGAGTTTTATGTTTACAAGAGGTTCTATTCTGGTCTATATTGAACCTCTGTTTCAAGCTTTAGAACTCCTTTTAGCATTTATTGTAGGGCTGATCTAGTGTTGATGGATAACCTCAGCAATTTGCTTGTCTGAAAAATACTTTATTTCTTCTTCATATATGAAAATTATTTTTACTGAATACAAAATTCTTGGGTGACACTTATTCTGTTTAAGAAGGCTAAAGATAGGACCCCAATTGGTTCTGGTTTATAAGGTTTCTGCTTAGAAGTCTGCTTTTAGACTGATAAGTTTTTCTTTATAAGTTATCTGATGCTTTTGTCTCACTGCTTTTAGAATTTTTTTTCCTTCACATTGACTTTATATAGCCTGATGAATGTGTGCTTTGGTGATGTCCTTTTTGCAATTAATCTCCCATGAGTTTTTTGAGCTTCTTGTATTTGCATGTCTGGATCTCTAGCAAGACCAAGAAATTTTCCCTCAATTATTCCCTCAAATATTTTTTCCAAACTTTTTGCCTTTTCTTCTCCCTCAAGAACACCTTTGATTCTTAGGTTTGGCCATTTTGTATAATCCCATATTTTTTGGAGACTTTATTTCATGTAATTGTTTTTTTAATTTATTTTTGTCCGATTGGATTAATTCAAAAGCTTTCTCTTTGAGTTCTGAAATTCCTTCTACTTGGTCTAATCTATTGTTAAAACTTTCCACTGCATTTTGTAGTTCAATAAATTGTATTTTATTTTCAGAAGTTCTGATTATTGTTTCTTTAAATTATCCATTTCATTAGAAAAATTTTCACTCATATCCTGAATTGTTTCAATAATTTTTTATGTTGGTTTTTAACTTTCCTTTGTGTCTCCTTGAGTGACTTAATAATCAACCTTTTAAATTCTTCATCTGGTTTTTCAAAGATTTTGTTTTCACTTGGATCCAATGCTGGAGAGATAGTATGATCTTTTTCAGATGTTATAGAACCCAGTTTTTGTTTATATTGTCAGAATTTTTTTTTTTATTTCTTCTCACTTGGGTAGTCTATTTCTTCTAATTATTTTTGCATTTATTTTTTATTCCATTGGATTTGCTTTTATAAAGTAATTTTTCCCCCTTTGAGTATGTGACTTTAATGTTTATAGTTTATTGTTACCTAGCTTTGGCTCTGGGTGTTTTCAGTGGTAAAGATTCTGTGTGAGTTCCTTGGTAACAGAGAATGTTTGTGTGATGGCTTTGTCAGGTGCTGCTTCTAGTAGTGATGTGCTAGAGGTGTGAGCAAGTTCTCCATCTCCTCTGGGGCTGGAATGGCAGAGGTCCCATAAAGCTTATCTTGTTCCCCCAGTAGTTTGCACTTAAAAAAAAAAGTCCCCAGTATTTTTTTCACTTGGTTGAACAGTTCAGGCTTCAGGCCAGTAGGAGCAATCCACAAGGAAAAACTGGCTGTGACTAAAGCAGGTGAGTAAATGTAATACCCCAATGGTGAGAAGTCCCATCCTTGACAGAGGTGTCTGGGAAAGTACTCAGTGAAATGCGCTGATATCTTTTCAGTGGGAAGTGAGGGAGCCACCAGGGCTGCACTTACAGGTCAATGGGAAAGCAGTCTGCCTCCCAGTCATCCTCTTGACTCAGTGTTCTGGCTATTCAGATCAGACAGGCACCTCTTTTCATATGCAGGAATGCTGATGTTCCAAGTAGAGAAAGATTGTGACTGTCTCCTGCAACCTGGAAGGCACTCCTCCTGTGGGGATGTAGTCACCCTGGAGTGTTTCAGAAAGTCTGTACACTTAAAGTATAATTATATATATAATAAATAATTTTAAGATTTCAAAAAAAATTAAAACAAATGTGGGTCTCTTCTGGAGCAACGAATCTTTTCTTTTTTATTATTTAATGTTCAAAATTTAAATATATATATATATATCTCCAATAAATGAAACCTGATGACTGAAAAAAAAAAAAAGAAAGTCTGTATACAGATGCATCTACATAGAACTCCTGTGGAGAAGCCCCACCTGTGTCTGCAGTGATGGGTGTGAAGGGAAAAGAAGTCTCCTTCTTCAGGACCCTTCATGAGTGCCTGGGCTGTCTGACTGTTGGGATAAAGCTGCAGACTTTTCACACTGAGCCTAGCAGTGCAACTATGTCTCTGCTGAAAGAAACTTCCCACAAGTGGAAAGTTCAGGAATGCTTGGCCTGCAGTCTGTTTTTTTTTCTCCCATGGGGTGCTTTCTTAATGTGGCACAGCCTCCCCATTTCCCCTTCCCCTAGGAGTAGCAGTCCCTGAGGGCCAAACTACTATATCTTTAAACTCCTCTGGGTCTAGCCACCCAGTGGGGCTGCCACACTTCAGGCTGATGCCATAGAGTGTTTACAAGGAATCCAGTAATGTGACCTGTCCTCTTGTCTCCTAGCAGTGGGTCCCAGCACCAGCCCTGATGGGGGTGGGAAGGGAGTGAAATAGACTATAGAGATTTTCTTGGTTATTAATAGCATTACTATGTTGGCTTTCTCAAATGCCAGCTCTAGTAGTAATGTGCTGGGCACATGGACAGACTCAAGATCTCTTGCTTAGCCAGAATGATGCAGACAATTATTATAGCTGAGGTTGCACAAAAAGTTTTCTTTTTCCTAAACACTGTGTTATTGTGCCTGCAGATGTTATAATGTTCTGTGCTGGTTGTCCACCAGCTAGGAGGTGGCACTTGCAATAGATTGCCTGCTACAGTGGTAGCAGTGGTATTTGTTCTTGTTCTATGTTACCCAGAAGAGGTACTCTGGTGTCTTAGGAAGTGGATAAGGCCATGGAGCTCCCCAAAGTCCCTGTGCTTTGTGTTATACTACCACGGCAAGAAAAGGGCAAAGTTGGTGGAGGCTGGGTCAAGCAAGTCCACACTCTGGCTCCTTACATGTGGGTGCAAGCAGCAGCTTCAATGGGAATCAGAGGGCAGTTCCCTAGTTGCTGGGGTAATATTTCAGGAAGAAGCACAGCTGCCTCTGCTGCATAAAAGTTTCACATGGGAAGCAGAGAGTAGCAGGTGGCTGTAAGCTCCATTCAGCTCCCATGCACTTGACAAGACAGGTCTCACACAACAGTGTTCTGCTAGCAGCAGCTACTTGGGTTCCAGGCAGCCTTCACTCAGAAGTCAAAACTGCCCCAGGCCATAAGCTTTTTAACCAAGACAGAAACCATAGATTTCAAGCCACACTTCTCACAAGCTACCCATGAATCAGAAAACAAACAAGCCAGAGGAGATTAGGGGCCTATATTCAACATAATTAAAGGAAAAATATTGGAATCAAGAATTTTATATCCAGCCAAACCAAGCTTCAATAAGAAGAAATAACATCCTATTCAGGCAAGCCAGTACTGAGGGAATTCATTACCTCCAGACCTACCTTGCAAGAGCTCCTAAAAGAAGGAGCTTTCCTATAAAAAGGAAAGACCATTACCTACCACTACAAAAGCACCCTTGAGTACATAGACCAGAGATAGTATAAATCAACTATACAAAAATTTCTGGATAAAACCAGCTAACGTAATGATGACAGTGTCAAAGCCACACATATCAATACTAACCTTAAATATAAACAGTCTACATGCCTCAATTAAAAGGCACAGAGTGGCACATTGGACAAAGAACCAAGTCCCATTGGTGTGCTGTCTTCAAGAGACCCATCTCACATGCAATGACACCCATTGGCTCAAAATAAAGGGATAAAGAAAAAATCTACCAAACAAATGGAAATCAGAAAAAGCAGGGGTTGCAATCCTAATTTCAGACAAAACAGACTTTAAACCAACAAAGATCAAATAAGACAACAAACAGCATTCCATAATGGTAAAGGGTTCAATTCAACAAGAAGACCTATTATAAACACATATGCATCCAATACAGGAGCACCAAGATTCATAAAGCAAGTTCTTAGAGACCATCAAAGAAAGTTAAAATCCCATACAATAATAGTGGGAGTCTTCAGCAACCCACTGACAGTATTAGACAGAACATCAAGGCCCAGAATTAACAAAGATATTCAGGACCTGAACCCAACACTGGACCAAATGGATTTGATAGACATATACAAAATTCTCCACCCAAAAGCAACAGAATATACATTCTTTTCACTGCCACATGGCACATACTCTAAAATCAACCACATGATCAAATATAAAAAAAACAGCAAATGTAAAAGAACCAAAAATATAATAACAACACCCTCAGATAACAGCACAATAAAAATATAATTTCAGACTAAGAAAATTCCTCAAAGCCATACAATTATATGGAAATTAAACAATCTGCTCTTGAATGACTTTGGGGTAAATAATGAAATTAGGCAGGTCGCAAGAAGTTCTTTGAAACTAATGGGAAAAAGATACAACATACCAGAATTTCTGGGACACAACTAAGGCAGTGTTAAGCAGTACATTTATAGCACTAAACACCCACATCAACAGGTGAGAAATATTTCAAATTAACAATCTAACATTACAACTAGAAGCTAGAGTAGCAAAAACAAATGAACCCCAAAGCTAGCAGAAGACAAGAATTACCAAAATCAGAGCTGAACTGAAGGAGATTGCAATATGAAAAACCATTCAAAATATGAACGAACCAATGAGCCATTTTTAAAAAATATAGGATAAATAGACTGCTAGCTGGACTCATAAAAAGGAAGCAGAGAAGATTCAAATGAACTAAATTAGAAATGACTAAAGAAATATTACCAATAAACACTCAGAAATATTATGGTTATACAAATAACAATCAGAGATTATTATGAACACGTCTATGCACACAACTAAAAAATCAAGAAGAAATGGACGAATTCCTGGACACATGCAATCTCCCAAGACAAAAACAGAAATAAATTGAATCCATGAACAGAACAATAAAGAGCTCCAAAATTGAATCAGTAATAAATAGCCTGCCAACCAAACAACAACAACAACAACAGAAAGACCAGGATCAGAAGAATGCATAGCTGAATTCCACCGGAGGTAAAAAGAAGAGCTGGTACCATTTCTACTGAAAATCTTCCAAAATATTAATAAGGAAGGTCTCCTCCCCACTGCATTCTATGAGGCCAGCATTATCCTGACATCAAAACCTAGCAGAGATACAATAACAACAAAAGAGACAACTTCAGGCCAATATCCTTGATGAATATCATTGCAAAAATCCTGAATAAAACACCAATAAACTAAATCCTGCAACACATCAAAAAAATGAATCTGCCATGATCAAGTCAGCTTTTTCAAGATTGCTTCAACATATGCAAGTCAATAAACATGATTTATCTTATAAACAGAACTAAAGACAAAAACCAGATAATCATCTCAATAGATACAGAAAAGGTTTTTGATAAAATTTAATATTCCTTCATGTTAAAAGCTCTCAACAAACTAGATTTTGAAGGAACATACCTCAAAATAATGAGAGTCACGTATGAAAAACTCACTACCAACATCATACTGAACGGGAAAAAGCTAGAAGCATTCACCTTGAGAGCCCAAATATATTGGAAGTCCTGGCCAGAGCAATCAGGCAAGAGAAAGAAATAAACAGCATCAAAATAAGAGAAAAGGAAGTGAAAGTATTTCTGTTTGCAGACAACATGATTCTATATCTAGAAAACCCTGTATTCTCTGCCCAAAAGTTTCATAATTGAAAACAACTTCAACAAAGCTTTAGAATTTGAAATCAATGTACAAAAATCACTATCGTTTTAATATACCACCAACAGCCAAGCCAAGAACCAAACCAGGAAGCCCATTCACAATTTCCATAAAAAATAAAATACCTAGGCATACAGCTAACCAGAGAAGTGAAAGATCTCTACAAGGATAACTACAAAAGACTGCTCAAAGAAATCAGGATGACACAAACAAATGAAAAAGCATTCCATGCTTATATTTAGGAATAATTAATATGTTAAAAATGGCTATTTGGCCCAAATTCATTAAAGATTCAATGCTCTTCCTATCAAACTACCAATGACATTCTTCACAGAACTAGAAAAAACTATTTTAAAATGTATATGGAACCATAAAAAAGCCTGAATAGCCAAGGCAATCCTAAGCAAAAAGGACAAAGCTGGAACATGATGCTACCCAACTTCAAACTATACTATAGGGCTACAATAATCAAAACTGCATGGTACTGGTACACAAACAAACACATAGACCAATGTAACAGAATAGATAGCTTAGAAGTAACACTGCACACCTTTAACCATCTCATCTTTGGCAAAGCTAACAAAAACAAGCAATAGAAAAAAAACCCTCCCTGTTCAATAAATGATGCTGGGATAACTGGCTATCTATATGCATAAAATTGAAACTGGAACCCTTCCTTACACTATATACAAAAATCAACTCAAGATTGATTAAAGACTGAAATGTAAAAATAAACAAACAAACAAAATTATAAAAACCCTGGGAGACAACCTAGGGAATACCATTCTGGGCATAGGAACTTGCAAAGAGTTTATAATGAAGATGCTGAAAGCAATTGCAACAAAAGCAATAATTGACAAATTAGATCGAAAGAGCTTTTCCACAGAAAAATAAGCTATCAACAGAGTAAACAGACAATTTATAGAATGTTAGAAAATATTTGCAAGTTATGCATCTGGCAAAGGTCTAATATCCAGCATCTGTAAGGATCTTAAACAAATTTACAAGAAAAAAAGTGGGCAAAGGACATTAACAGACACTTTTCAAAACAAAACCTGCATGCAGCCAACAAGCATATAGAAAAGCTCAATATCACTGATCTTTACAGCAATGCAACTGAAAACCACAGTAAGATGCCATCTGATACCATTTTAATAATGGCTATTATTAAAAAGATGCTGGCGAGTTTGTGGAGAAAAAGGAATGATTTCCCTTTGTTGGTGGGAGTGCAAATTATTTCAACCATTGTAGAAAGCAGTGCGGCACAACTCCTCAAAGAGCTTAATATAGACTTGCCATTCAAAATTCCATTACTGGGTATATATACAAAGGAATATCAATCGTTCTATCATAAAGACACATGCACATGTATGTTCATTGCAGCACTCTTCACAATAGCAAAGACATGAAATCAATGTAATGTCCATCAAAGGTAAATTGAATAAAGAAAATGTGGTACATATACACCATAGAATATTATGTAGCCTTAAAGAAGACTGAGATCATGTCCATTGTAGGTACATAGTTGGAGCTGGAGGCCATTATCCCTAGAAAACTAATGCAGAAATAGAAAATCAAATACTGCATGTTCCCATTTGTAAGTGGAAGCTAAATGATGAGGACACACACACACACACAAACACATATACACACAAAGAGGAACAACAGACATGGAGGCCTACCTGAGGGCAGAAGGTGGGAGGATAGAGAGGAGCAGACAAAATAACTTTTGAGTTACAAGGCTTAGTACCTTGGTAATGAAGTAATGTATACTACAAACCCCCATGACACAAGTTTATCTATATAACAAACCTGCATATCTAACCCTGAGCCTAAAATAAAATTTTAAAAAATCTTGTATTACAAAAAAAGTAGTTTAAATAAGTATTCTAAACTTCACCTTAAGGTACTATAACTAAGCCTGAAGCAAGCAGATGGGAAGTTAGTCATAATGTGCAGATTAGTAATTAATACATTAAAAATAGATATACACTAGAAAAATCAATCAAATCAAATTATACATTCTTAAAAAAAGAATAATACTGATAAACATCTATCAATAGTGACACAGAAATCTATCAGCAATATTAAGAATGTTAAGAATTGTTGCGGGAAGTCAGGGATCTCGAATGGAGGGACCAGCTGGAGCCATGGCAGAGGAACATAACTTGTGAAGATTTCATTTTAACATGGATATTTATCAGTTCCCAAATAATACCTTTATAATTTCATATGCCTGTCTTTACTTTAATCTCCTAATCCTGTTATCTTCATAAGCTGAGGATGTACATCACCTCAGGATCACTGTGATAATTGTGTTAACTGTACAAATTGATTGTAAAACTTGTGTTTGGACAATATGAAATCAGTGCATCTTGAAAAAGAACAGAATAACAGCGATTTTTAGGGAACGAAGGAAGACAACCATAAGGTCTGACTGCCTGCGGGGTCAGGCAAAAAGAACCATATTTTTCTTCTTGCAGAGAGCCTATAAATGGACATGCAAGTAGGAGATGTCGCTAAATTTTTTTCCTAGCAAGAAATATTAATATTAATACCCTGGGAGCCACTCTGGGAATGTCTGTCTTACGTGGTTGAGATAAGGACTGAGATATGCCCTGGTCTCCTTCAGTACCCTCAGGCTTACTAGGGTGGGGGAAAACTACCCTGGTAAATTTGTGGTCAGACCGGTTCTCTGCTCTTGAACCCTGTTTTCTGTTGTTTAAGATGTTTATCAAGACAATACATGCACCGCTGAACATAGACCCTTATTAGTAGTTCTGCTTTTGCCGTTTGTCCTGTCATCTTTGTTGGATGCTTATCAGTGGTTCTGCTTTTGCCTTTTGTCCTGTTCCCTCAGAAGCATGTGATCTTTGTTAAACTCTTATTAGTAGTTCTGCTTTTTGCCCTTTGAAGCATGTGATCTTTATACCTACTCCCTGTTCTTACACCCCCTCTCCTTTTTAAAACCCTTAATAAAAACTTGCTGGTTTGAGGCTCAGGCGAGCATCACAGTCCTACCGATATGTATTGTCACCCCGGTGGCCCAGCTGTAAAATTCCTCTCTTTGTACTGTCTCTCTTTATTTCTCAGCCAGCTGACACTTACAGAAAATAGAAAGAACCTACGTTGAAATATTGGGGGTGGGTTCCCCCAATAAAGAATAAAAGAGGGGACATCACTATAGCCCTGGACAATTATATTCACAGAAATTTGACAACCTAAATGAAGTGAAGTGATTTTCTGAACAGTAAAAAGTTCCAAAAGTAAACCAAGTTGAAATAGATAACCAGAAAACTTCCATAACTATGAAGAAGTTGAATTTGTACTTGTAAAACTTTCAAAAGGGAAATGCTGAGGCTCAATTTATTTCATTAGCAAGTATATAACACTTGAAGAAAAAATAACCCCAATTCCGTATAATCTCCTTTGGAAAGAGAAAAAGAGAAAAGGTTTTCCAAGTGTCTTTTTTTTTCCTCTACAGAAAGAATATCTTTGTTTATTAGCAAAGTGCTGGAACATGGAAATCTGCAACAAAACAAGATTGTGACATGCTTTAGTTTTTTTATTATTTTTATTTGTGTGGATAAATAGTAGGTGTATATATTTATGAGCTACATGAGATGTTTCGATACAGGCATGCAATGCATAATCACATCAGTAAAATGGGGTATCCATTTCCTCAAGCATTTATTATTTGTGTTACATACAAGCCAATTATACTCTTTTAGTCATCTTTAAATGTACAATAAAATTATTAATAACTATAGTCACCATGTTATGCTACCAAAAACTAGATCTTATTCATTGTTTCTGGCTAATTTTTTATTAACTCACCATCCCCAACTGCCCACCCCTCAGCCCCAGCACTACCCTTCCCAGCCTCTGGTCTCTTTCTACTCTCTATCTCAATGAATTCAACTGTTTTGATTTTTAGATCGTACAAATAACTGAGAACATATGATGTTTGTCTTTCTGTGCCTGGTTTACTTCATTTAGTAAAATGACTTCCACTTCCATCCTTGTTGCAAATTAAAGGATCTCATTTATTTTTATGGCTGAATAGAAATCCATTGTGTAGAAGTACCACATTTTTTTTCTCTCTCTCTCTCTCTGTGTGTGTGTGTGTGTGTGTGTGTGTGTGTGTGTGTTCGTGTGTGTGTGTGTGTGTGTGTGTGCGTGTTTTACTTTAGGTTCTGGGATACATGTGATTAACATGCAGGTTTGTTACATAAGTATACATATGCCATGGTGATTTACCACACCTATCAAACTGTCAACTAGGTTTTAAGCCCTGCATGCATTAGGTATTTGTCCTAATGCTCTCCCTCGCCTTTACCCCCACCCCCCAACAGGCC